>NC_081204.1:21815032-22452532 GCF_902713425.1 Acipenser ruthenus
AGGTAATAGTGTTTTTTTTTTTTTTTTTTTTTTGCACATGAGTACGTAAATCATACATGTTGAATTATTGATGTTCAATGATAAATACAGTACAGTACTTCCTAACAGTGTTACTGGTGTTCGTGGTTAGATGACTGTTTGTTGAGACAATCCTGTAAAAGACCCCCCTGGTTCACCAGTCTGCAGAACCCCCACTCACCTCCGTTCTTGCTGAAGACCCCTTACTGGATTTGGCCCGTTGTGTTGAGCACAGCAGTGTTTGAATAGCTGGTGTCTCCCTGTCTAGTGACTTGTAAACTGGTTGTGTTCCAGGTTCGCTTGGAGCCTGGCGGGAAGTACTACAATGCTTTTATCCAAGAGGTTGGGCATCACAGCAGTGCAGTCACGGTTTTTATAGAGGAGCTGGGTGAAAAGTGAGATGAGAAACTACACTACTTAAAAGCAATATGCAAAGTGAATCGCTGCATATATTTATACCATTCTGTTAAGTAAAGAACATGTTTCAAAACAAGAAAAAATGATTTGAAGCTAACGTGAGTCCATCTTCGTTGTTTCTTAACAGTTTGTAACGATTAATAGTGTGTTAATTTTTCAGTTATAGTGCTTTGGTAAACCGGTCTCTAGTGGGATTTGAAGCATTTCTTTTTTTATTACAAAAATTTAAACAGCCTGGGTTTATTGAACAAATAAATTTTCAAAAGAGATTTGCAGTCGAGCAGGGTTACAAGTTTTAGATCACCCTCTGAGGTGAAATGAAAACCTCAAGGACTTAATGTTGAGTAAAGAAAAAAAAAACATGAATTAAAATGCGTTACAGTGTGTGTATAGATAGAAGGGCATTGATGCAGACTGTCTCAATTAAACTTTACAATGCATAAACAGACAAAAGACTAGATTAGTCTATCAACATGCAGCTAGTATTTTAACTGTGCACCTATTCTTGTGTTTTCAAAGACACTGGCAAAAATGAACTGCTAGTTTCTCTGGCCTGATTAGCGTTATCTTTCTATGTAACCTGAAGTAATCCAAGGTTAATGCTCCTCTGGATCTTTGAAACCAGCCGTATAAACCCTCCCTCATTCCTTTGCTGTGTCTTTCCAGGCACCTTGTCCCTTTGACGAACCTGAAACCAGTCACCCAGGTTAACCCAGTGCCAGCCTGGAACAGTGCCCCAAACCGGAAAGGGGGGAATTATAACAGGATGTCTGATGGATATGCAGCGGAGCTCGGTCTGTCCCTTCAGATTTTATGTTTATTTGGGCTGCATGCTTTTGAAACACATTCTTTTTGGAAGAATATTTTTTTTCATAGTCTGCATGCTTGCTGTTTTCTGATTTAACTTTTTCAACATTAGTTACTTGTAGAAAAGTCTAGAAAAGTTTAGATCCTATTAATCAGAACTTTAAAAATATTCCATCGTATATTATAAATTAAAACTTGGTCAATTATGGAATTGTTACGGCTAGTACCTTCAAGAAGGCATTAGCTGAAATGTTAGTTTACATGGTTTAGGGATTGTGAGTTGACCAACTTCTGTCCCGCTGGGATAAGCCGCAGCTGGGGGCTTAGAGCATTTTGTAGCACTGGCAAAATCGCCCTGGTTTTCAATCAACCATATATCTGTGGATATTGCAAGATTAACCCTAAAAAAAATAAAAATAAAAATAAATAAATAAATAAATAAATAGTTAATGCTGTCCAGGGAGAGTCCCTAGTGCTGTAAATGCTCTGAAATCCAGCTTTGGGGAGACTTGTCCCGGCAGGTGGCAGTGCAGAGGTTGGTCTAATTTCTAGACATATCTTGAAAAAAAATGATTATGGGACAAATATTTTGTAGTAAGTTTTGCTTTTGTGAATGAGGAAAAAGTTAGAAGAAATAGAAGTGATATTAAGTGGGGTGGAAATCAATTGTATGACTGTTACATTAAGCAGTTACATTATTACTGAAATTAAGCAGAGTGTGACATTAACCAAACTGATATTATCAGGAGCTTGTTTCTGTTGACTCCCATTATATTGGGGTTGAGACATTTCAGTTTGAGGATAATGAGCGGGGTGTGATCTTAACCAGAGTGATATTAAGTGGCTTGACTATCATTTTTCTTGTTTTCCATTCAAAGACATGGACAACTGAACTAGATAACCTAGGTTTAAATAGCAGTATAAACTTGCTTTAGTATTTTTTTTTTACTGCAATATTCTTTTAATAGTAGTTTTACCTGACGGTCTTAAATGACTTCCTATAAACACAGACCATGACGTAAGGGGTCGCAGGCGTTTCTACAAGAAGGCCCGTGGGAAGGAGATGTTCATGGCCGTGGCGTACAGCAGGGGGCAGTCTGGGCTCCCCCCGAGACTGCAGCACAACATCCCTTCCGGCAGGTCCTCCCCCATCCACAACCCCCCGGGCAGCACCAACATGGCCCCCTACGAGCAGTACCGGCCCCACCCCTCCAGCCAGCGGGCAGGCCGAGGCTACGGGCCTCCCAGGTGAGGGATGCGCATCTTCCAGCACTGCTGGGACTGATTCGAACATTTGGACAAACACTCTCTGTAACGTGTTCATTGGTACAGATTGCCTTTTCTATTCGTTCGTAAAAACAGAATTTAGAAAATTACTATCCATAAGATAACATGCAAAGGAAAGCCAATGCATAAATGATATACAGAAGATAACACACTATACAGGAGTGTTTCTCTCCTTTCTTTAATATGTCATTTCTCCAGAGGATTTTTTTTTTTTTTTACCATAGTATGGTTTTTATTTAATTAACTTTTTTAAGAGATTTTTAATATTTTGTTTAAGTTTTGAAAGAATATTCAAACGTGAAAAACCCAGCACTTCATCGAAAGGCCGATTGCTGTCTGCTAGGGACAGTCCAGTGGTAACGGGCCCCCTAATTGCATGCAACAATTAAACTAGAAATCACGTCCAGTCCTTACAATCCCTAAAGTGTCAACGTAACATAGTAGAGCTCTGTTTTGAAGATTGTATGCATGTATTTGTATTGCGTTTCCTACAGGGTTTTTGTTCCCTTTCTCTATAGAAGTTCAGCACGCTTTGTTAATAGACATCATTTGGTTGGACCCGAGGTAGCGTACTACTCTAGCCCAGGAAGGCGGTATTACCAGAGCTTTGATAACTACTCCTACAGGTCACGGTAAGGGCAAGGCTGCTGTCCAGTGTGTCGCAGAACCACATTCGTATACTCAAATATTTTGTTGTTGTTTAGCTGATTTAGCCCTCATTTTTAGCTCCTTTTCTGCTTGCTCTGAACATTAACTTTTCACGTCCTTGTTTTAATATTTGATAAACCCGGCTCACGACACAGTATATCTTGTTGGAGTGTTCCTTTGGAATCAGTGCAGCTAACATTTCAAGCACTGCCTACAGTTGTTTGCATGTCATTAAAGTGCAGTGCTCCCTAATTTGAATTGCTACATAAAAAAATGAAGGGCTGTGCATTGGTGAAGGGAGCTTGTACTATAAAGCATAAGGTCCCTTCAAGTGCGTGATAAATACTGCTGTGTTTGAATCATGAAATAATGAGGGAACACTCTGTACTGCAAAATGTATTATTGTGGATAGATTCTTAAGCATGTTGACAATTTAATAAAATAAATAAAACTTCTACAATGAACACACACCTCCATCAGGGGAAACAAGTGAGAAGTTGGTGACTGAATAACTGATATTTAAGATGTTTGTTACCTGGAACCCAGTGCAAATCAATGCAAATGTTTTGCAGTGTTTCACGAGGGGTACTATGTTATACAGTTTAGTAGCGTCACCTAGAATTTTGCGATTGAGACATCATAAGATATTTTATTTAACATCATGTAATCAAAGAAATTATAAAATGATATTGCAAAAGTCTACTAGAAGCCAGAATGGTCGTATAATATTTCATGTTACATTCGCATTTTTCAGTTTGTCTATTTCGTTAAGTATATAGAAAACTACAAAGTGGCAAGTAATTCAATATTTTAACATAATATTTATTCATTAGGTTTCATTGGCTTTATGAAGCAAAATGAGTTAATTCTATAGTGATGCAAAACTTTTGTCCATAGCTGTACAGTCAACACTCATTAATGCAAATTAAGGGACCGGCAAAAATGTTGTCTTCTCATTCATTCTTAGAGTCCAAGCCAAATGCATACTGTCAGTTCTTACTGAAGTTACAGTAACCCTGAAATCAAATTTCAATTACAGAACAATGGAAAGTATTTTAAATGTAAAAGTATAAATATGCAAGTCTCGTCCTGATCACAAACATTTTTAGACCACAAAAGCAAGGCATCAGGGTATTGGGAAATGCTGATGATTGCATCCACGGTTTTGCAGTTCATTGGCCTGTATTGTACCCCGGTTTTTCATAATGGTTGAGAAAGTGTTCATGGGAATGTTCAAATTTGCTTCAGCATCTTCTTGTATGGGAGTGAATTATCCACTGCTTTCAACACCTTCACTTTTGTCTGCAAGGATAATGCACAAAAATACAATACAGAGGTGCTAATCTGGATGCACATTTAATATATTTTTCAATATCCTTTACACTTGGCTGTTTGAACTGGAGCAATTTGCTTTATTCAAATTTCTTCCCTGGGGAGGAGGCTTTGAAATAATTTGCACAAACATGAAATTAGTGTTAAGTGAATGCTAAATTTGGCTGGTTCAGGAAATTGGTGAAATCCGAGTTTGTCTTCATGAGATTTGACTATTTTGTATTGTTTTATTTTTGGTTTTAGGAGCACACCGTTTTTATATTTTTAGCTGATATTTTATTTAGCATTGTAAGCGGGATGTTTTTATGAACTTGATGTGAGCAGTTCTATATGTGAAAGATATGCTTGACCATTCATGCTGCACTGGCCACACAGCATTGGGTTGAAAGGTGTGCCCCAGCCACTTGATGTTAAGGGTTAATGTTCCTGGAGTTCCTATAGCCGGAGTCGCCAGCAGATGCCCTGTGTGAATAAAGAGTGCCAGTTCACCTTTGTGCCTGACAATGGGGAGGAGCCACAGGGCTTGGATGGGACCATCACCTTCTATGAGCTAGAGGAGGGGGATGAGACTGCCTTCCCGCCCCTGCCAGTAAGTTCCCCTGCATGCTTTTAGCATGAAGTATTGTAAGGAAACTGTATTATATATGTGTTTCTCTCTGTGGAGGAGCGCACACAGTAAGAATAGAACAAGCTTCCTTTATTGATCCCAATATTATTATTAGACACAACGAGGCCACTAGATAAACAGAAATTAAGCAATTATATCCGTTCCCAATTTCTGGAAGAAAGCATCAGACACTGCGCTGGTGTGAGTTCATGGAAGATCTTTATGCTTCTCAAATGCACCTCCAAGTGCCTGCTGTTTTATACAGTTTGAACCCCCCTTTTCGTGAAAAGTTTAGTGTCGGCTTATCTCTCTGTCCAGCAACATTTTGACCAGATAACTCCTGTCAGGTGAGGCCAGTTTTATTGACACAATAAAACATTTATTTCCCTGAAAGTAGCCAGATAACGGCACAGCTATGCACAGCTGCACTCAGAATCATGATTTTGTCCTTGTAATCTTTTCCTGAACTCTTTGCAGTATAAAGAATATCATATAGGGTGCTGAACGATACAAGCTGATATCCACTCTTTAGAGGTCAGAGGAAGGCTACCGACAAGCGTGCTTACTGGCCGCTCTGACCTTGAGCGGGTGAAAATCAGCTTGCATCGCACAGCATCCCATACTATATTGTTGCATACTGTAAGAATGATTTAACAGCATAGCTCATTTTAACGTGGCGTCCCTGTCATCCAATACAAGCCATGCGACACAAAGAAATTGCAGCTGCGTCACATCAATGCATTTATATATTGTCTTAATAGATCACCCAAGTAACTGTGGCCTACCAAAACAAACCTGTGCGTTATTAGGCTGTCCTCACTGGGATAGGATTGGAGCTTTGCCCCAACTGTGTATTCAAAAGAGCGCATGCTGCTTGTGCACTGGCTGTGTATTTAAAAACGTGTTCATGTGACGGTTATGTTTTTGATTTCTCAGGGACAAGGAGTTTCCCCTCCACTTGCCCCCCCTCCTGCCACCTTCTGGTTGAGAAGGGAACCCAGCCCCTCTGGAAAGCAGGCCATGGCTTCATCTGAGGAGGATATGGATGAACGGAGCAACAGTGGTGAGCAGGAGACCTTTGCAGAGTTATTCTGTTAACGTGCTGTATAGTCCTGCAAAAAGACACCTGGGCTTTTACTTGGGGATTCGCTGTTTTGTGTGAAAGATGCAATTCATTTGGTTTCATGTTTTAAGCCTGTGTCAGAGTCTCCGATGTTTATAAGTTTGCATTGCTTTACAACAGCATGGAAAGTTGTAGAAGTCAAATTGATAAAATGCCATATTAACACCTTTTATAGTAGGTGGGTTTCTAATAGATTCATCTTTTAATAGTCCTCGATACAAGCACTGTCTCTTATCTTGTTTGGAAGAGCACACCCATACAAAAGTGCTTTCACCTGTGTTCCACATCTGAGTGATTTCTGACGACAAATACCAAAATGGCGGTGGGTTTAGATTAGGGTCAGATCTGAATGTCGGTGTTGCTTTTATGTAGCTATTTTATTGTTTTTTTTCTGTCCTTTTTAGGTGAATATCCTGAGGATTATATTTACACTGATCCAGGTTCGTACACACTGTCTTGTTTGAATAAGGTGGTAGAACGACAGCAACGTTGAAATTACTCAACAGGTATACAGAATCGAATGGCATTTTTCCAGTGTTGCCAGATCATTATTTTAAATAGGGGGATGTATGCTGTTTTGTTTGAAATGCACTCCTTTTAAGTCAACATGTGTAGAATATATTTGCCCTAGTTTAAAACATGCTATCCTTTCTCCCACCTTTTGATTTTTACTACAACCTGTGTGGTGGTAGTGTTTCTTTGCTTTTGCTTGGATATTAATATTTTAGAAACGCTGATCTCCTGGATCACCGCTTACTTGAATAAAAACATAATGTATGCATTCGTGTGAGTGATTATGGATCAACAAGTGTGTCATCAACATAGATTAGTTCCAAATGTAGCATTTTGCATTCAAGTTGAAATAAACAGCCACCGCACAATGATCGATGAAGGTGGTTTGTTTCATACTTGAGGCAGCAGCAGGGATGTACTTGATAAAAACAAACTTTAAATGGGGAAGTTCTATGCAGACGTGTTGAACTGCACTTGAAACCTGCATGTCCCATTCTGATCACAGGCATTTTTAAACCACAAAAGCAAGGCATCCTCAACATCAGGTATTGAGCAAATCGGAAACCCTGACGACTTGCATCCACATAAGCCTGTATTATTGTATCCTGTTTTTTTTAGCATGGGATGACAAAGTGTTTTCTTGTCCCCAAACAACATTAAAATATAGTACAGAGACGCTAATGTGGATTCAAGTTAATACATTTCCCAATATCCTTTACACTCAGGTGATCGAACTGGGTCATGTCATTTCGTTTACATTTCTTCCCTGGGAGGGCTCCAAAATAGTTTGTACTAACGGGAAATTTGTGTTAAGGGAATTTGTGTTGTAAGAAGTAACTTATAATAAACGACTGCTAAATTGCCGGGACCTTGTAGAAAATTCCGTACTATCAGGAAATTCGTCTAATCCGAGTTCATATTAACAGGAATTCATTGTATGTAGCTGGTCTTGATGAGTATCTTTGATCTTGTGATGGGTCTTTTTGTCCCCCATTTTTGCGGTGGTAATGTAGTGTGCAGAATAAACTGGCCTCTGCCATTAATCCTGGCAGTTTGTATATTTCAGTATAATCCTTCAGAATATTAAGATATTATTGTTGTGTGTTTTTTTTTTAAAACTTTTGTTTTATTTATGTTTCCATCCTTGCACTTTGTCATGTTTGTTAAAGTATGCATGCTGTGTAGGGCCCCCAATCTGTCTGGTTGTCATACTGTAGTTGTTTGCGATTGCAAAGCACACCAGAGCTTGCTGCCTGCCCTCCCTCATTGTCTGCTGCAGTTAGACCGTCCTCCTGCTGCTATCTGCCTTAATATCTTCAACCCTGGGATTGGTCCTTGAGTGCGATGGCGCCTGCATCTTTGCTACTTTCTCTCACTGACAGTCTGTTTTTGTCATTCTTCCACCAAACCCACAGTCTGGCCTCCATGGTCTAACATGAGGAGGCAGCAAGGTGCAGTGCAGGTCATAATGTGGGCTGCAGTTTTATGAACACTGTGCTCTGCAGGTTTTTCAGTTAACCCACATCCTTAAATATTGATCAGCTGAATGTGTTTAAAATACACAGAGATACCGGTATGTTCAAGGGGACTTTGAGAAAAGCATAGTGCACAGGTTCATGACAACAGTACCCTGGCTGTTGTCTTAATCAGGAGTTCATGTGGCAACAGATGGCTATTTCCACGCTTTTCGTTTTCATTGCAGTTAAACTGTGATGTTGTAATTTCACTCTATTTCCTGTGAAACCTAATTCAGCCTCAGATTCAGCATTTGATTAAAGAGTAATGCTATCTTGTTCAGTTTAAATGAATTTGTCAGCGGATAGATTCACATCCTGCGCTGTTTGATATCATCAGTACGCTTATTTTTAACAACAGATTGCGGTCTTGTAACGAGTGTCCCTATCTAGCCGATTATCCGTCTGATCTTCATGCTGGTTACAGCACGGGCATGTTATCTGTGATTGAATAGATGAAAGTTGCTGCTGCCACCTCCCAGCTGTGCTGTTAGCGCTCAATTACCCTGCAGATTTGATGTTGGAGCACAAATATCTTTGTGCTGCATGGTGAACGGGCAAGATCCGGCACAGCAATGGGTTTCCACTGCACTGTAATTGGAATCCAATGAGCTTTCAGCTGCTAAATCGTGTGGGGTCTGCTGTATGTTAAAACTACTGTCAGGTGTGTATCTTCTTTTCAGATACAAGTGTTGAAGTCATTTTCTGATTTGAGCTTTGTCTGTTTACCGCAAATTGAAATGTCCCATACAGAATATCAGTGGGGTGTCGATGGGAACAGTATTTCCTCCCTGTTTTTAATAGAAGTTCAATCTTCCTGCACCTCGGTTGACATTTTTGCATATTATGTTACTGGTAAAAAATGAACAAATAAAATCACATTTTTTGGGTGGGGGTTTTATAAAGCGGTGAGACAGGTGAATAAATAACCATTTGTTTTTGCACTGTATTAAACAGACCTGTGTTTCTATTTCCTTGTCTTTAGGGCACTAAGGTCCTTGCACCTGTGTGTTAATGAAGGGATAATTGCATTGCTGTGGCATGTTGCAAATAATATAATCCGACCCATCTGATAATATAATGCCCAAAACAGAGACATATCGTGTGATAATAATATATTCTGACCAATATGTTATTTTGTATACAAAATGTAATAAACTGAGAGACGGGCTGCTGGGTAGACTTGCTGTGTTTGGACCAGAAGACTATACTGTGTTCGAGATTGCTGACAAAACCATAGGGTGACATGATCGTTACTTGAGGGAGTCCCATTATTGCAGAGGAACACACCACAGCAATGCCATTATCCCCATTATACTAGAACTGTTTAAAGTTATTTATCTTTTTCTGAAATCATTGTAGTCCACTGAAAGTTAGTTTTTGAAGAGAAGGTCTCAAGCGTTCATGACACAAATGCATTATCCAAGGAGAAGTGAGGGAACCTGGCTCAAGGTTATTAAGGAAAGCATTGTGCTTTAT
This sequence comes from Acipenser ruthenus, assembly GCF_902713425.1. NCBI lineage: Eukaryota > Metazoa > Chordata > Actinopteri > Acipenseriformes > Acipenseridae > Acipenser > Acipenser ruthenus. The sequence goes on from NC_081204.1 coordinate 21,824,778, forward strand.
CGCAGAGGCTGGATTCCAGAGTCCATCTGTGTATGCTGCTGCGGAGTCCACCACTAACCTGGTAAGAATGTTATCCCAGCCTCACAGGCTGGGATTCGCCACTTTCACTTTGTACCAAGTTGTATTGAAAATATCCCTTTATTTTAAGTTTTATATATCCCTGTTTTTTTAAATAGAAATGTAAGAGTGAAAATTAAAACATGAAACTGGTGTAATTATAGAAATTGTGATTTTATTGCTGCCCATAATCCCTGCATTGATGTTATTCTTGTTGTATTTGATGATGTAAATGTTGGACCTGGAATCTTGTAGTCCATTCAGGAAGGGGGGACTCATGCTGGATCACCGCAAGATGCCGTTGCCACTTACAGTTACTCCCAGCAGGTAACTCTCCAATTATCTGAGGCACGGACAATAATAAGTGTACATACACAGGTGTGCAATTAAAAAAATAAAATAATAATAAAGAAATACAAAATAAATTAATTAAATTAAAAAAATTTAAAAAATGATCTAGCATTTTGTATCTTGGAAAAAGACTGTGTGTGTGTATGTGTATATATATCTTGTATAAGGGACAGAATGCTAGACAAGTCCTATTTATTTATTTATTTATTTATTTATTTATTTATTTATTTATTTATTTATTTTAAAATCTACTTTTCCCCTCCCTGTCGCACAAAACACACACAAGTAGAATATAACTTGTATGATTTCGGTTTTATTTAACAGTGAACATCCATCAATCAATTAGTGATTAACGGGTGGATCTAGACTTCTAGCTTGACTGGTTCATTAAGTTCAAGATACACAAAAGACTTCCCTGTGACCCCACCTCACCTCAACAAATGTATAACATACTTTCAGGAAATGTTCCTTTCAGTGCAGTTTGGAACACTGTTGCTAGTAAATTTAAGTAACACACTAACAGTACGACTATACTAAGCAATACTCCGAGTTATTCAGATATATAAATATAAAATAGCTCTTTCCACTCTTTCTCTATAAGCTGAATCCAACTCCTGATGGTCAGGTGTTTTGTTGCATCACAGACATGAAATCATTGCCATTGTTAAATCATATAAAGTAGTGCAACATTCTTTCCCTGCACTACTCTCACTGAAAAAATAAACACACAAATGATTTAATACATAAACACTTTGCCATGAGATTTACAGTCTGTATTGTATTTTAAAATAAAATATTGTACAGAATCTCTTGCATAAACATTTCATTTGTATCATTAACATATTTGTCAATCTTCGTGTTTTAATAGTTTCACAAATCAATGAAATGTCCAATAAAGAACTAATATCGCTTCTGTTCAAATCCTAGTTGGTAAATGGCAAACTAGGTTAGCAACACTAAAATCGAAAGAAGAAAAAAATGACTTTTTTTTTTTTTTTGCCAGGGAAAGTTTGTGTTGAAATGCTTCTAAACCGTAAACTTTTTTTTCTCCCCCCCAACCAAACAAATACATGCTTGACCACAAAGTATAATTAATAATAAAATAATGTTTTTTCTAATCCGGTAATACCTTGGCAAATATGGTGTGTGTGGTTTGGTGTGTTACGTGTTTTTTTTTTTTTTTTTGACTGCTGCATTTAAATGTCGGGTTCATGTATTAAGAAAGCAGTATCATTTATTTACTAATTTACAAAAAACTTTAACACCTTAAGTTTAAAATATTTGTCTGTGCCTTGCCACAGGCTGTCTTGGCAGCCATTTCTGGGTTTCTTTTGAACCAACAGGTCCCAGTTTTTTTTCACAGCTAGCCAATCGAAAGTCATAGGTGTGGGATTTAAACACTTTTTAAAATGTTTGTGTGTAGGTGCTAGACTTCCACAATTCAGTTTTCAGAAACTTGCGTGGCTCTCTAGAAATATACCAGGAGTGTTTTTCTAGCAAAAGAATGAAAATAGAAAAAGTAAATAAATAAAACCTATTTGTCCAACGGGCAAAGTAGAACGGCAAAACTTGTTGCCCTTCACACAAATCTTGTTGTGTCGGGTGATATGAATTGCACACCCCTGATATATAAAATAAATATCTCGTGCCATTGCACCCATGTTTTAAAGGCAAATTTACTTTTTTTCAGGAATAGTTTTCTTTTGCATGTCATGTGCAAGCCAGATTCCCTTTTTCTTCAGGTTTTGGTGAACTCCTCGGTGAACTCCTTGTCCTGTGTCAACGCTGCTTCGGCCACCGTGTTCACCTCCGGATCCACAGCCAGCTCCCAGTCCCCTGCAGCCCCTCCCCAGTCTACCGTGCAGCCAGTCATTGTGTCCCCCCACCCCGTCACACGACCAGGTAATGCTGAGTGTGCCAAGCAAACAGTCTGACCACTGTGAATATCCAGAGCAGTGTGTTTCCAGGGTTTAGCCACCTGTTAGAGGTTTGACTGTACTTTGATTGTCTGAAGCAAATCTTGCAGAAGATATCTGGACATATCTGGGGGCTGGGGGATGGGGGATGGGGGATGGGGGATGGGGGATGGGGGCTGGGGGGGGGGGGGGGGGGTAGCATTCTGTACCAGATACTGTAAATTACTATTAGCGTTGCTGTGAGTCGTTTGATAGGGATTGGTGTGCAATATCAAACACTGGAGGAGATGTATACAGTACAGTATACTGTTTTAGACAATTAAACAAGTTAACCATTGTTCATTAATGCAGGAGCAGCTTTACCAATGGCTAACTTAATCAGTCACAGTTACGACTTGGACATTTTGCTTTAGATTTGTCAATCTGAAGTCAATTAAATTACTTGGCACCCAGCACTACTTCAGTAACACCAGTTATTGCCCACTCGTGAAGCACTCTGTTTAAAGGTCTTGTGGTGTTTAGATAGAATATCCACAGCCATACAAAACATGCAAGCAAGGCATGCCTTGAAATACACTACTGGGCAGCAGTATATAGCAGTTCCTTCTACTGTGCTTTGTCTGAAAATAAGTTTATTCTCTCAAGTGTCTCTTAGTTGGTGTTGAATCATCTTTTTTAGTAATAAGATTTTTATTCTTCCACTAACCTTGCTGTTTTGTTTAATATGATTTTTTTTTTTTTTTTTAATAAGAGATGCAGGGGTCTGTACAATTGGTTTGAGCAGTGGATGATCCAAGTACCACATTCAGATAGTTAAATGAAACATCCAACAGGGCTTTTAAGATTCTCTTTAGTGAATTCTTGTGTTCTGTTTTAAAACAAAAAAACAAAACAAAAAAATCCAAACTTGGTTCTGCTGCAGGTTTTAGAGATCAGTTAAATAGACTCCATAGTCAGAACTACAAATTGAGTCCTATTCTAGATGCATTGCCTGCTACAAACACAGGGGGTTCTGGATGGAAGAGGAGGGGTGATATAATTTAAGGGTTTAATTGCATTGTCGTGGCATGTTGAAGGTAATGAGTCCCAGACTGGACAGAGCAAGAAGCATTTTCTTCAAGCTGAGGTCAGTGTGGAAATCAAGGAAAATACAGCAAAAAGACCAAGCTCAGGATGTACCAGAACTGCTGTGTGGATCTCGCGAGTGAATGACAGATTACAACCTGAAAACACATGCCAGCTTCCTCACAGACTGTCTGAGGAACATCATGCGCATCTTCTGGCCACAGACAGGTTCCAACCACAACCTTCTCAAACTGACCAAGCATGAAGACCATCCTTACCAGAAGCAGATGGAAAAGGATTGGCTGTCCTTCGCAAAGATGGCAGTGACATCACAAAGTTAGCCTTGCGTTGGACACCTGAAGGCTAAAGAAAGAGAACTTGGAAGCGACTCAACCTGAGTTGGGGCACAGCAGAAAGCTAGGCCCAGGGTTGGGTAACTCATCGCTGCCTTATGTGCCAGAGGGCACGAAGAGGATAAGCAATTAAGAGTCAATAAACATGGGTGCTATATTATTACCAAGGTTAAAATAGTTATATATTTACTTCTGTCTAAAATAAATCATTGCAGTCCACTAAAGGAGTTCACTTCAGAGCAGGGTTTAAGTGTCTGTAGCGTTTCCTCGCTAAGCAGCGGTTTTAGAACAATTGTTGTTAATTGGTGTCTTTCCTTTTAAGGGAGCTGCTGGGAATGGGAGAGCAGTGCCCGGTTGTGGTATAATTTTGTATTTAAGTGCTCTGAGTCAAATCCATTTGGTTTTGTGTACAGGTTCAGTATATTGGAATGCAACCAAATGTGAGGACTGTGTACCAGTTAACCTACAAATCTGTTTAGTTTGGCGTCCTGACAAATTTCATTGTGTAGGTGTCGGTTTTCCATCTGGTTTTTATGACTGCTTGTCATTTTTTACCCAGTTTTATATGCAGTTGCACGCTACAATGACACTTGATTTATACAGTGTGTTATTGGTTTGATGTGCGCATTAGTAAAAGTTATTTATTTGGTAATTGCACTGCAGAATTCTACTTAGCATATCAAAAAAGTAGTGTGGAAAAATGAAATCTTTAGACATGCACAGATCTACACAAACTGTAGCTTCACTCTGGAATACTTGGCCAATGCATATTTCTCTGTATTGAATATGGATGCACATTCGCGCTGCTAATTGCATGTTTCTGAAAGTGTTTACCTCCAGAATGCCTTTGAGACCAGCACGTGAGAGCAGTTTGCACAAATACATATATAGTGAAGTTGCAGTGTAGGCTGGGTGTTGTGCAACATCCCAAAACAATGCTTTATTACACAAGAAAAATAATTCCTATAACACTGCGGTCTGTTTAATGTAAATAGTGTTGGATCTCCAGTAAATATCACTGTTTAAATCCTTCTAATGGGCTTTTCTTGGTTTTTTACAGTACAGTCTGAAATACACTAAAAAAACACTTGCATCTGCTGTCTAGTTTGATTTTCATAACTTCTGTACCTATAGTTCTCTCTTGGGACAGAGGGTAGGAGATGTCTTGTTCACACAGAGCGAGGTGAGGGCATGAGGTGGGTTACCCAGCCATGTTCTTGATGACAAACTCTTGATAAAGCAACTGGGAAATAGACAAACGCAGGTTATTTTTATTATGAAATGTGGTAGTATTTCAATAGGTCGCTCTTTAGATCTGCTGAATACATCCCAATATGTCATAGCTTGTCTCTTGAGTGTTGCAGCCTTTGCTTGTAGTAAGTAATGTTTGCTGTGTCAGGAACTATTGTTTAACAAGAATACAAAATAAACTAGTAAATGACTTGTAGGCATGTGTGCTTGTCCTGCATGTCTCCTGCTTCCCTGCAGTTGTGCTGACCCCCCTGTCCGTGTCTTACCCCCCGGGAGCCCCGCTGTTTGTGAATGAGCTGGGGGAGCCTGTGAGCGCCCCCCCTCCCCCGCCACCCTACTCCTGTGATCCAAATGGGAACGACCTCCCGAGAGGTGAGCACACCGCCCACATTACTGTGACTGCAACAAGGCATGGCTTTACTAATTTCATACTGCAATTACACTTTCTGTAAAGCTTGATCTTTTATTTCATTTTTTTACCATTTACTATTAAGTGACGTTTACGTTCAGATTATATGGGCTGAGATATTAACCACTTAAATACGTTTTCAAATCGGCTTAACAAGGGACAAATGTCTGTTTGGTTATGAACACTTTTAGAATTTTAAAGTGGAGGTTGTGCAACAGTTCTAGGGCAACGTCACAACACTTTAGGACTGTTTTAAGGACAGGTTTATTTTCATTTATTAAATCAAGTTTGGTTTGTTGCTCATAAAACCAAATTCAACTGTAGGTTTAAGCAGATAAGCTTGCTGTGTGCTTTGAAGTATCTCTAAATAGTACATGTCCGGTTCCCTTTGTAGATTACAAGGTTGTCCAGTATTACTTCAACATGGGTGTGCAGGTAAGTATTACCTTGTTTGTTCTGATTTCAGCAAATATTATGGCTTAGTGTTATAGATTGTCTTGACTAATATGTATCTCCCTCTGCCGTTTACATGGTAAAGTTTTCAGTGTTTATGGTAATGGAAATTGCCTTTTGATGTTGACCTGCATTATGCTCTTCGGTGAACGAGTTTGAGTGTTAGCTTTGCATGGTTCTCAAGATAATGTCACTTGCATCTATGAACAACAAAGTTATTTACGCTCTTGACGTGTGGTAATGGGTTCCACTGAGCTCCTGTAGGTATGCTGCTGTGTAAGCTCTTCAGTTTTGTGAGCACACATATTGGTTAGAACTAGTCTTTTGAAGAGTAACTTTGGGCTCCAGACCCGTCCTTTCTCGCCTAATTAAAATCCAGATGTGTGTTCAACAGTAAAGTATCGGACTTGCCTTTTGCATATTCCGTCTGCAAGATCTTTTTCATTTTCTATAGTTATTTCAGTTCATCTTTTGAATGGGTTAACAGGGATGGAAATAAGACTCCTGTTGTATAGCAGTTTCACCCATTCCAGGTTTTAATATGTGCTTGATAACCATCTTGGCTGTGTCTTATTAAACCCATAGTAAAACTCTGAATGGATCAAACTGCTGGCAATGGGAGTCATGTTTCCATCCCTGGATAATGTTGTTTAATACAGAATGCACTCAGTTTATAGGCTTTTACTTGTCAATATTTAATTTACAGTCGGCAGCATGTTTCAGCCGTTCTTTTGATGGTGCTTGTTTGCTTGCCTCTCAGTGGTATCATCAGAGCTACTGGAACCCCATGGTGCAGATGCAGCAGATGTACCAGCAGTCTCCCACGGAGCAGTACCAGGGCTTCAGCATGGCCCAGCCCATGACCGAGCAGTCTCTGCAGCAGCAGTACACAGATGCTGGGAGATCCAATGACAATAGGGGCCTTCCAGAGTCCCCTCCTAATGGTAGGTGGGATGTTTCAGAACCTGTGGAGCACAATCAGAAATTATTTTTTCTGGTCATCCCAGTCCTCCCCCACATGGAGAACAAAGTTATCAATGTGGCCTTTTTTTTTTTTTTTAAATACTTTTTTATGTGAAGTTACACAGCTCTATTGTGTGTGTGTGTATATAGGGATTCTAGTGTGTGAACTGTCTTTTCTTTAAGATAGAAGAACGTAACTTACTGTGCTATTTTCTCTTCCTCTGTGCTGTAGGTTCTGCCCCAAATGTGGAGGCTGCTCCAGTGTCTCAGGGGGCAGTCTACTACCCAGTCATGACTGAGCACTTCAACCAGCAACCTCTTCCCACCTACGAGCCCTGCATCCCAATGGTGCCTGCATATCACTATGTAGCACCCTGGCCACCGGTGAACCAGCCACGCATCCACGGCACGCTGTGTCCTACCACGGTTCACCAGGTCAACTACGTCGGCTCTCCAACCCCTCCTGCATACTACATCCCCCAGAACATGTAACTTGCATGGCACCACCCTCATCCTCCGGGGCCCCAGGCAGTTACTCCCAGGCTTCATCACCGGGGGAGAAACCTCGGGTCCCCGAGTGTTTTGAGGGCCCAGGTACATCTCCAGGTTTGGAACAGACCAGAGCAACAGCTTCCTGTGTCAGTCCTGTATATATTTAAGATTTGTTAGTGTTTAAAGTTCTAAATGGTATGTAATTGTCACTGGGGGATTATACTTTTATATGTATGTTAATGTTTTTGCAGTTTTGTGCATTTGACCATTCGCACTGAACATTGCTGGCTATTAGACACCATAAAGAGTCTCTTGCTCTGGTGTTTTAAAGGGGTCTAATAAAAGCCCCTTCAGTAGCATTGTACTGGGCATGACTTTGGTTCTTCCAAACTTGCCTGAAGCAAACCCCAGTGCTAGAATTGAAATGTTAACCAAAGTTTTGAACCCCATTCTGTTGATGTGGGGCACTAGCAACATTATCACTGCTCCACTTATCCTGTGTCAATCTGTGTGTTCTTTGCTTGTGTAATAACTGTATGCAGGTTTTTCTTAAATACAATATGTTGGAGCTGCTGTTGTTTCCTGGTACCAATCGACGTATTGCAATGTTAGATTTAAGATCTGACTGCCGTCAGACCATGTGAAATGTAAGTCTCTGGAAATATATAGTGCTGTACAGTATTGGGAGGAGGCAAGAGGCAAGCTAAAAAAAAACTAAATTTTCCATACAACAGAAAGGGCAGTTCTATTGTTGCCAATACTGGTAGGAAATAGTGATTTCAAAGCTTTGGTTTACACTCCTTGATGCTGTTTAAATATCAGAGTATAGGCAGCCTCCTGTAATGGTCAAGGGCACAGCTGCTTTCACTGTATGTTTGTCTGACTGGTTGAGCAGCTCTAAAGCTTCCTGTTTGTGCTAGTAGGGAATAAATGTACCAAACTAAATTCAACAAGCGCTACTAGCAATCTCATTCATGGCTTTCTCTTGTTGATAAAGAATTGGCTAGGGGGCTGAATACTTTCCAAAACTCATCTGGCATGAAGCCATTTTTTCCTGCCGTAACACTAATCATTCACATCCTGTGCAGCAGGTAGTGGAACCCCAGCGTGCCGGGGGGGAGGGGTCAGGTGGGAGCCTAATACCTGCTGCACAGCCAGTCAGTTAACAAGGATGTGTTGGGATTAATGAGCTTCAGTCAAAGGGAATAAGTCTGGAATTTCTACCCACAGGTTCTCTGCAATTTCTTAGCCAATTGGAAGTTCCTTACTGTTCATGTGTTTTGACTAGTCTGTTTTTAGGAAGTGTTTTTTTTTTTTTTTTTTTTTCCCTGTTTTTTCACTGTTTTGTCACTGTTCACAAGTGGTTGGAAAGTTGGTGTTTAAAACAACAGTTTAAATATTCAATTAAAACACACGCATTAACACTGAGTTTTGGCTGATTTTTCATTTGTTTGTTCTTTAATGTATACAATAGTTACACAGTTCTTAGTTAACTCTGCATTCTACTTGAGCAAACAATTACGTTGCTGTTGTAGCTGACAAAGGGCTTTTTTGTATTCCTTGTTAAATGTACATGCAATATATTTATATACTGATAGTTAAGTCTGTTTATATGTAATATATAGCCCACAGCTTCCTTGGCATTTTAACTGCAAGATGGCGAGATTGAATGTTTGTTTTGTGGCACAGCCAAGTCTTCTCCCAGAAAGGCAAACGTCAATTTGTATTCCAGTATGATCCCCCAATATTTAAAATGTGTTGCTACTTGGAGTATGATTGGGATTACCACACTGGTTATCCCTTAATTATATCTGGGGTACGACCGCTTTGTGGTGGACACAAAACCAACTAGAGCTGCATGGTGTCTGGGATACGAATGGATTATGAATGGTGCTGGCAGAGGATCATCCTGCATCCCAGGTCAGTGCAGAGCAGTATGAACCCCACTAGATGCACAGTTAATACTGTACAAGACACAAGGACAGGACCGACCTGGTGCAAACTCTTAATAAACATGGGAACAATAAAACAGGAAGATGGTGTTCAATAAAATACATTTATTCAGCAGAAATGATTGTATGTAAACAATGGGAGATTGCATATGAACCATCTGTGAAAACAAAAGCTAGAAAAATGTAAGTGTCTGCTTTTTCAAGGCTTGTAAAGTTGTGACAGACTAACCTTGTGGGGGGGGGGGGGGAGGGGGGAGCTCATTATTTCTACAGTGAAAACGGACGTTGATGTTTTAATAAATGTTTACAGGCAGTGTCACAGTGTACTAGTATTATAATGAATGTGATTCACCAGGTTTTGAACTACAGCACATGAGCCTGTTCTCTCATGTCTGTGGTAATGCAATCTGAACCTCCCGGTGAGATTCTGTAATTCAAAAATGTAAAAAACGAAATATTCAGTATATAGTGACAATTGCAAAGGTTATTTTAAAAAGTATAGGCTGTTTTAGATGGAGGTAGTTCCCTTTAAATCTGTCCCCTCTCATCTGTAATACTGTAGGTTTACAGTACATTGATTTTTAAAACTCAGAACTACTGAGGATGCTTTTTCCTTGGGTTTATAAATCTGATGGACAGAGATGACTGGAATATATTTATTACAGCAAATGCAATGATTTATTATTTAGATTATACTGCATTGTGCCTGCTGTTTAAATATCTCCCGGTGGTGTAAAAGCACAAGACAGTTTATAAGCCCTTCTCTAACCTGAAGCAAGGCTGTGGAATGTGCTGATCGATCCAGAGGCTACAAGTCCTGCTGTCAAACCGCTTCTAAATGGCAAATCTATGCAGGCCTTGCATGCTTTGATACACAGCAGTAATGTGTAGCTCCAAACTATACTGTTTAAATATCATTACAGATTTTTTTTCTTCTATTGTATCACAGCATGGTTGTAAAATACACCAGATTAGTTAATCAGTGTGAAGTTTTGCTGAATTTATTTATTTATTGTCAGAAAGTTGTAACTACCTATTAGAGGTGAGTAATCTCTTGCATTGTTCTCTAAATCCAGATGCCATGCATGCTGTGATCTTATTAATTGGTGCCTCGCTCAACATGCTCATCAGAGTGCCTGTGGAGTGTATGGGTAAGTATTGGGATCTATTCGCAATGGTCTGGTCTGCATAATGATTACATGCTATGTGTTGTAAAAGGGTGTAGTGGCCTTGAACTCTGTATGCACAATGCTGTGGTACTGTAAATAGGAGCATGGTGAAAGTGCACAGCCTAGTGTGACTGGCATGGGAAGAAGACATGTATGCAAATCATCAGGGACAGTGGAATTCATTCTGCTCTATGGCAGGCATGCTTTGAAATTCTACAGTGAATTTTACCTACTGGACAAAAAATTGTCTTGATGGAATCGTTGATCTATGCAACCAATACTTTGATGTACAAGCCCGTCACAGACACCTACTCTACTTTTTAGCACTAAATGGCTAAATGTAATACATTCTGCACTGTGTAGTTTCACAATGCATGTCTCCACTTCTTAATTCTGAAGGCAGTCCAGGAAAGTCATATTTCCCAATAACTTTCTTTAACTCAACAGTTTTCTACATGAGCACTGTTGGATTTGTCCAGTGCTTTACTCATATGATTTCCTGGGTGATGGATGGACTCATGCAAGAATGTAATCTAGAGTTGATAGTCGCTGTGCTCAAGCTAAGTGGGAATGGATGGAGACAAACCATGACTTTATATTCAGGAGTTTATACAGTGCTAATGGCAATTGTCTTTTTTGTAATATTTCTCTCAACATCCAATGGAAACATCTGCATTTTCACATCTGTAATATATTCGGTGAAATAGACAAAGTGTGGTGACAATGATGTTCTCATTGTTAAAGAATCAAAATGTGTGGTCTTGAAATCTAAAAGGTATATTCATGTTGTATACAATGCATTTTTAAACATACGCTGGCAGTGTATCACAGTTAAGTTTATAGAATAAACTATTATGGGCTACGGTTTTGTTTCCTCTGCTGGCTAGTGGGGAGAATGTGTTTTTAAATTGGGGTAAAATGTTAAGATATTAAAAGTGTTGTTAGTCAGAATACAATAATAAGAATCTACTGCTGCAGCCACCAGTCTTTTTTTCCTGCCTCCTAATGTTTTTGGGCCGCCACTGCAGTGTGCAGTATTTCAAGTATAATGCTTCCCTGTGCACTGCTGTAATTGGTACAACATTCCTATTAGCTTCAGGTCACCAGCACTCGGTTTCATTGCTCCAGGCTTCTCCACAGCAGCAGCACCCCGGAGAGCTCAAGCCACTTCATAGTCATTCTCTATTTAGCATTAAAAACAATAAATGGCATAAAATAATACATTCTCTTTATGGCGAATAAAGCTTCTTATCTTTAATCCGTCCATAGCGTTCAGTTAAATCCAATATTTTCATTAAGATAAAAATGATATCATCTTAGACATACCCTCCTAAAAATATAAAAATAACATTTTCATTGAACGAAAACCTTAACATTTTCAAATTGACACATTTACATAACCCTATCAATATTATTAGTAGTTGTATAATTACTATTAATTTATTATTATTGTTGAAACAAAACGGTGACAGTGATTTTAGTTTAGACTTTTTGGTAAACATCTTGGCTGTTTAAAAAATGTATGAATACATACTAAACCAAAATGTAACGTATTGTTTTGCTTTTTGTGTGAGATGTTCATTCAGTGCTGAGGAAGACTGCAGTCACTGATTGTGCAGTTCTGTGCATTGGCTGTAGGCATGGCTATAGGTTTAACATGGAATCATTGAAGAATTTGTTTTACCACCTTTTTATATACTAACAATAATCCATTGATGTGGGTTAACCATGTATATAACATATTTGAATCAGAATATACTTCAGTCTCTGTTAGTGGTAATTAAGACACTCACAATCCCAACAACATCTTCCTTGTGTATTTGCAGTGTTGGGGAAGTTACTTTAAAAAGTAATGTGTTACAGGTAACTAGTTCAAGTTCTAAGTAGTATCTTCTCAGCCACAGTTTACTGAGAATTAATTTTTCGTTTCGGTCAGGCTGCATCTGGAAATATTCTTTGAAGATCCGACTATCGAACCCACTCGTTCCCTCCTGATGCCATTTTCTAGCAAGGATATGAACAGCGTTTTTATGTGAAATGTAAGGTTTGCCTGTTTGAAGTAACCTTCTGATTTCTATGTTATGCATTAGTCATGGTCCTTCTTTATCTAACTAAACGTAACTTATTTCTTCACATAAAACATAACCTGTTATGATATTTTGTTATGTGTTTGAAAAAGGAACCATTACAGTTAGTTACTGAAAAAAGTAATTGAATTACAGTAATGCGTTTACAAGTAATGCATTACTCCCCAACACTGCTTATCAAAAATCCAATACCTCACTAAAAGACATCCGCAGGGATTCAGATGAGCCATTCTATGTCACAACTAAACTAGCCAAATATGTCCCAATAAGAATAATAATTTTGATGAACTGGTACCAAATTAATTATGCTGAAGATTGCTTGCTTTTTGTCTGGTTTAGTCAACTCTATTGCAGATTCTAATTATTAAAACCCAATAGATCAATTCATTGTTTCTTGATTCCTGTTAACTTCCTGTGTCCAGTAGCTGCTACTGGACCATGTAACCTCAATTGTATTACATTATTAGGTACCTGGATGCAATACTTTAAATTTGTATCCAGAACAAAAAGCAGTGCCATTTTAGATATTGTTTTTGCTTCTACCTGCTTTATGATGAAGTATAGAAGAGTTGAAAGGTCACAATATCACATGATTTCTCAAGATCAGGAAGTAAAAACAAATGATCTGAACATGGTAAAACAGGCCTGCAAGCAACAAGGCAGCCAGTTAGAGAAACATTCTACAAATTTTAATATTGAAGCAACAAACCCTTCAGAGTGATTTCTCTAACTGGCTGGGAAAAAAAACACTTGAATGGCATTTGTAATCCATTGATCGTTTGAAATGGAATGGCCCACAAGAGTGCTTGGCATCTTCATCTCAGTTCCATCTTGAAACATTTTGCCAACAATAATACAAATGTAATCGGCATTTTAAAAAACAAAATATAACCCTAAAAGTAATTGGAACTGCCCTTCCAAGACTTCGAAGGAAGGTCTTGAGTAGACCCAACCCTATAACCCCTATGCTCACTCCCACCCACCTGAGCTCAGATTAAAAAGTCAGTAGCCGGCAAGAGATTAAAGGCTTTACACGTGTAGCTAAATTGTATCCTGTTAATATTATTACTATTGCAATAAAGAAGGTCTTTTTAAAGGTTTGTTTCTACACTAATGACAGTAATGGGCTATGTAAAGCTACACCAAGTCCGTGTTCTAGCCGTGCTGTATCCAGCTATGAGAAAAGGTGGAGGCAGTGCCCTGTGTTAAACAAGCTCGCCATCCCCTTTTCATAACTGGGTGGTAACGCTGTCCTCTTGCCCTGCTTTCCAGTTGTTAATGAGCACACTGCAACCCCCCTCCCAGCCATCAAACACGTCCTCCGTGGAGTTGATGAGCTTGGAGCTGGAAGCGGTGATGCTGGAAGCACAGTGAAGGGAGTTGCCGCAGACGGGAGGCAGGAGACGGTCCATGCCATTGACCTTGGCCGGCTCGTCCATGCCAACCGCATTGAGGTGAACCTCGCTCTGAGAGTACTTGAAGTCCTGCCACATGTGCTTGGGCTGAATAAGCCCGTCCGAGATGGTGTACATGGGTTCTGAGGAGCTGGGCTCCGAAACATGCCCGTTCATCTTGGAGAACAGCAGGCCCAGTCTCTTGAAAGAGTCCTTTTTGGAGTTGGAGATTCTCTGCAGCCGGTTGCCGTTCTTGACGAAGGACTTCTTGAGACCGTTGCTCTTTGGTTTCTCCTCCGCGATGTCGATTCCCGACATGGAGCGGAACAGAGCTGACACGCTGAAGGCGTCTCTCTTTTTGTCGGCCTGGTTGAAGGAGACATTCTTCGATTTGCACTTGCCCTCGCCCTCGTCGTTCATCTCGTCCTTCAGGGTGGCATCGCTGCTGGAGGAGTAGGTCCGCCGCGGGGGCTTCCTGTTGCCCAGCAGGTCGAGAACTTCGTAGCGGAAACTGGAAATGTCCTGCTTCAGCTCCTGCAGGAAACAGAGAACGCTGTGAGCATCACAGAAAGAGCAGCAGAATGGGGGTGGAATCTATCTATCTATCTGTATAATCTATCTATATCATTTATCATAAGGGCTTTACTTTGTAGCTCCTGGTTGTAAAGAATCATGGGGAAAGTCCTGTAATTGTTTTGTTCACAGAAGACAGATAGGAAGTTTTAAAAGGCTGCTGGAAAGTTTTTACTACATTCACTTTGCAAGAAACAAGTAATGACTGAGTGTGGATGACTGCTCAGTTCTTGCCACATCATGATGCATTTCCTTGTGCAGAACTGCAACATGTTCGCTGTGAGGCACACATATGGCTCTAGTGTCATCTCATTACTGTTCTAGGACACTGCATAACTGCATTACTAACAGTTAATTATAATAGTACTTCAATGCAATTAGTGAGAAAGCAGTATCTGTGAAGCCTGATAATAGAGGAAGAGGGTGTGTGTGTGTTGAGAGTGACTTGGAAAAGGAATTACTTGAGAGAGATGCAGCACTAAATTATGGGAGATAGGGGCATTAACTAGCACCTTACAAAGGGCAGCTTTTGATGCAGTATCGGGTTACTTGTGTTGTACCAGCGAATCCTTCTAAGCCGTTATCATGCCACAAAGAGGGAAAGCTTTAAGAGCACATACGGAAACCTCTGAATGATGCTAAACAGCGCCCCCTGTTCCCTACAATGGCAGTTGTGACTCTATGGAGCACATTATGTAACAACTGCACCAACCCCATTCCAGTGTCCCTCACTGTGACTAATGTCTTCCCCACCAGTACCACCCTATATAATAACTGCAAGGAAGGTGAGCTCACCTTGAAATTCTCCTCCGTTAGACCCTCGTCTGTCTTGGCACTCCTTATCATGGAGGCTACATATCTTTTCACCAAATTTCTTATGACTTCCTGAAATGGAGCACAATTTTAATGTAGCATGTGGTCAATAAACCAGTTGTGGGAAAAAAAAAAGATAATTTCTTTCAATTCAATTTCAAGATTTATTTTCCCATCACAATGAAAACAATATCAGTACTAAGTGTGTGCATTTATTACACTATGTAACACAATTTTTGTTCCTGGGTAGTAAGTGTTATTTCCTAATTGCTTATGCCTCAAAAGTATAGAAATTGGCTATTATTCCCCACAAACTTTGCTTTTGTGACCAGGACAGTGATATTTTGAAATTTACCTATTTCCAATGAGAAAACGGGCGAATTTGTGTCTCTTCATTCACATAGTCAGAAAAAAACAACATATGAATCCAAATTAACATGTATTTATACTAAAGTAATACAAAAATGACTACAAAAGATTTAGAAGTGAGTAGTTTTTCGAGATTTACGATTATACTGTAAATCACTTTCACGAATCAGCCCCCAATCTCCCATCATGTTCTCGTTATACTGTCCTTGGTAGTGGCGTTCAAAGTCCAGTATATCCTGGTGGAAGCGCTTGCCTTGCTCCTCCGAGTACGCTCCCATGTTCTCCTTGCGTTTATCAAGATGAGCATCAAGGATATGGACTTTGAGGGACATCCTACAGCCCATTGTGCCGTAGTTCTTCACCAGAGTCTCAACCAGCTCCACATAGTTTTCGGCCTTGTGATTGCCCAGGAAGCCCCGAACCACTGCAACAAAGCTGTTCCAAGCTGCTTTCTCCTTACTAGTGAGCTTCTTGGGGAATTCATTGCACTCCAGGATCTTCTTTATCTGTGGTCCGACGAAGACACCGGCTTTGACCTTTGCCTCAGACAGCTTCGGGAAGAAGTCTTGAAGGTACTTGAAGGCTGCCGACTCCTTATCTAGAGCTCTGACAAATTGTTTCATAAGGCCCAATTTGATGTGCAGTGGTGGCATCAGCACCTTCTGGGGGTCCACCAGTGGCTCCTACTTGACGTTGTTCCTCCCCACAGAGAACTCGGTCCGCTGTGGCCAGTCCCGCCTGTGGTAGTGCACCTTGGTGTCCCTGCTGTCCCAAAGGCAAAGATAGCAGGGAAACTTGGTAAAACCGCCTTGGAGACCCATCAGGAATGCCACCATTTTGAAGTCTCCTATGACCTTGATGCCATTTCAGAAAAATGCAGATATGTATCCACTTAGTCAGCTGGAACTAAACTGAACTGGTGGGCTTAAGGCCCTGTATTTATACTACTATTTATATTACTGGAAAGTTCTAGAAAGTTCTAGAAGTTACTCCAAGTTTACTCAGCACTGAATCTATCTGGAATGTTCTGGAAAATAGGTAAATTTCAAAATATCACTGTCCTGGTCACAAAAGCAAAGTTTGTGGGGAATAATAGCCATTTTCTATACTTTTGAGGCATAAGCAATTAGGAAATAACACTTACTACCCAGGAACCAAAAAAAAAAAAAAAAAATTGTTACACAGTGTTATTAAAGTTTAATACCAATTAAAACCCATTTTATAGCGATTTCACAATATTATATTAGTCTTCTAAGAAGCAGCTGCCATCTATAGCATACATTGCATTTGAAATATATCTCCGTTCCGTCAGTTTTACTTTTGCAACATTTGGCTTGTATGATAATGATGATATGGTAAAGAAATAATACTGACAGAAGTGATGTCTGTTATCAGATATATGTATGGCATGGAAATCATGTTCAATGAACATCAGTTTACTGATTTATTTATTCTTATTTATATATCTATCTATCTCTATCTATCTATCTATATATATTAATTCTAGGGAGCTGTGTAAGGTAGAGGCCTCTTGAGGGTGCATCATCTTCTATTGTGCAGCACTCTAGAAATAGTTTCATTAAATTGAAACTTGTGTCCCAATTGACTAATGTAGGGTCACTTGACCAAAAATAGTTTCTGCTGTTACCCAAAACACAGTCTGTAGTTGAGCGGGCACTGGTGTGCTTTAACCTCACCCACAATAAACAAAATGGCGTGCCAGCCACAGCCTTGCAGAATTCTCTGGAACAAGATTGTAAGGGAATGGGGACGGGGCAGAGCTGCAGTAAGCAGGGGGTGTGGCCAGGGACTATGGGCTTTGTAAATAGTTGCTATTGGTTGTTTTGTATGTTTTAATAAAAACTGTTCCCCTTGGGTATAAAGCCCATTATCTGTGACTTTATTTACCTTCGGGCAACAGATTCCCACTATAATTCCCATCTTAAGTGAATATGCATAGAGTGTTGTGTAGGAGTGTTCAGGATATTGAAACAGAGAGCATTCCTACCTGGTAGTGTTGGTTCTGGATGAGGATGTCAGCATGGCGTTCCTGAAATGATAGATACAAATAATAAGCACCATCACAGAGGTCCAAAAAATTAAAACCCCTGCCATAACACTGTCAGTATAGTGCTGGACCATCATCGGCCCTTGGTCACCCTTTTGGTGCCTCTAGATCAGAGAACGACCCATATCCCATTTTCTCATCTCGCCCACAGGGGCAGTAGGATCTGTAACAAAAATGAGTATTGATTATTATGTCTTATTATTTTTCCTGTTTCTTTTGACATCAAGAAATAACCCCTTCTGCTGTGCACCCTAATGACCTGGAATCAATCCCTCTTCCCTGTGCCTTCCTCAGCAGTCTGTGGTGTTGGTGTTTAATCTGACCTTGGAGCAGACCCCAATCAAACCTTTTAAAAACGAATCAGGGGGTAACGATTCGAAGAGCTTTGGGCTCTGCAAGCTGATTCGCAAACATTACTATTGAATTTAAAATGAAATGGACTTCACGCATGGCTGCTGTCGGGTACATACTGACAAATGATGGTTGAACACAGGCCGTTGTTATTTTTGACCGGTTTCTTTTTTGTGGGATTTAATCTGCTGTCGTATTATATTACACACCTGAGAAGGTACACAGTCTTCCTTGCAAGAATAATAGTTTATTTCTGCATTAAAAGAGCATTGAAATGAATAATATTCTAAAAACCTGTAGAATAAAAAATAGTCTGCTGTACTAACAAGAAATCTTAGTTTTAAATAGAATTGATATGTCTTTTAATGTTTGAAAGACAAGGCCTGCATTGAAACGCCTGTCTAATTGTTTTAGTATCACTCTCAATTGTTTTAGTATCTTATTATTCAATGTTTTAAATGTAAGGGTGCAAACATCTGGAAAAATAAACTACATGTGTTTTTAAATACATGCTAAAAAATGAAATCCAAAAAATGATTAATATAATTTTATACCGGTATTGATCAAATATAACTGGAAGTCTTTTTGCTTGTAACATTGCATAACTATTTAACTTCTATAGTGTACCCGGTGTTCTTCACATACGAGTGCACAGCTAGACTGGCTCAAATTTCCCATTACATTTGGTTCTATCTTCACCAAAAACAAGAGACAAGACTGGTGAACATCACTGCATTTTAAGGTAAGATTACATTAATCCCAATACTATTTTTAATGACGGAAGACAGCAAGGCAGACAAGATCCAAAGAAACCAATTGTGCTGATTAGTCCCACTTTTTAAATTCTCTCTCACACACACACACACATATATATAAATGACTGTGATTGTACAGCATCGTAGTGTTAAGAACACCTGACATTACAATGTGACTCATTACAATGGCTCAACATTAAAAAGAGTTCTACGTGCTGCTCAGGGTGGGTCACAGGCAAGTCTGTAATACTCCAACCAGCAGGACAATCTCACATACCCGTTTTCCACTGTGATACATTTACTATGGAGGGGCATTTGTCTGTGTTTTGCACACAGGAATATATAGAGCACACATGGTGTTCTAAAACTTGTAATTTTAAACACCGTATTTTAAGTTTGTCTAAAGAAGTCAACAACAGTGGAGAAAGGTTTAATAAATATCAAACTTTGTTTAAATAATCCAAACTTTAAAAAATGTTCAAAGCTAAGTGTATACGAACGGTTTAATTGAGCAACAATAACAACTCCTCTTGAGAGACCAGTCTCCTCTTCAAATCAAACTGCAGTCTACCCTCTGTAGAGAAAAACACTGCAAATTGATGCCTCCCGTTTTATTACAAATGCTATTCCTGTAGTTTTAAACTGATTCAGAAACCCATAATGCATCACTTTGGCTTTTTTTTTTTTTTAGCATGTCCTTTTCAATTAAAGTAACGTGCCATGTAACAATACACTAATCCAATATTTTGGCCCATGGTATTTGAGACGTTTTTAGAAGCAGAATTCCTACACTGTCAGCTGATCCAGCACCCCTATCTGGGTTGTGAGTTTGATGTCCTGTCCTGGTTCCAGGAATGGTTTTTATGAAAGCTTGCTTTGCAGCAATTAACGTGCTTC
The DNA here is from genome assembly GCF_902713425.1 of Acipenser ruthenus. Lineage (NCBI taxonomy): Eukaryota > Metazoa > Chordata > Actinopteri > Acipenseriformes > Acipenseridae > Acipenser > Acipenser ruthenus. The sequence goes on from NC_081204.1 coordinate 21,844,516, forward strand.
TCCATCTCTGAACTGCCAGGGAATGAGCATTACAAACAGGAGAGCTCTCTGTGACAGACAGACCCTGTGTAATCCCTCTGCAGATTTCATTAATAACAGCAGCCTCACTCTGCATCCTGTCACACACGCACACACACACACACACACACACACTGCTGCAGTGGAGATGGAACACAATCGTCTTCATCAGAAAGACACTGAAACACATCCGAGTGAACTGCACTGCTACAGCTAACAAAGTTGTTTTGTACCAAACTTGTATCATATACTCCTACTCCTACATATGTTCAGATCACCTCTGGGTATAATCCTATAAACTCCTGATTCTGTAGTATTTTTAGCCTTCTATGCACTGTGTGATTTATTACAGGGCTAGGAGGACGCTCTGGTAATAAAATGGTCATGCAGATAACCTTATGGCAGCTTTAACCTTTTCAGTGCCTCTGACTGGAGGTCTCATCATTGTGCTCGCTCTTAATTTGTGAGGTCATGCATAGCTTGTTATGTAAAAGAGTACAAGCTACAAGAATAAAAACTAAACACACGGCCTCTGCCTGGCCTGGTGAGCTCCTGCTTTCACTTCTTTAGGGGGTTCAGTTCAGGAGAGGTTGTAGCCAACTGCGTTTCATGTAGGTGTTAATAGGATGATGTAAACATGCCCTTTATACACATTCTTTTTATTAAGGTTAAATGCTTTTACTGGGAACTTTGTTTTGTTTTTACACAATTGAATATTGAAACCTTTAGAACCAGTAACCCCAAACTAACAATGCCACTTCAGTCAGGTAGGATTTTGGTTTATTTGCCAATAGGGTGCCTATCAATTGGTTTGCTACAAATAACATGTTTTTAATCTTACTACATTCGGTTCCCCTGCTGACTGTTCAGCTGTGAAAAATCACGCTTGACAAACTTCAGCTCACTTTTAACCACCATGACACTGAACAATTCTTCAGACTACTGCAATAAAACCTTAAAGCTGAGGTACCACAAAGCCAGTGGCTTGAAACCTGGTTCAAGACTGGGAGATCTAGCTTGAGGCAACTTTGTTGTTTCAAACCCCAGGTCTGCCCTGGTGTGCCATGCTCCCTCAGCTTCACAGTAAATACTTTATATATTCTATTTATAGACAATTATATATTTGTAATTTAACATGATATATTTGGAACATACGAAAAAAAATACACAGCTGTTAACAGTTGAAAGGGGTGTCAGTAAACAAGATGGAGCAAGACATCGTATTAGAAACCACGTAAGTAATGAACATGATTGAATTCAGCATCTCCATTGACCTGTTCCATGGAAACTTGCATAAAACTAGACTCTGTACAATACAATATACATTTCTGTAGTGCTTTTCATCACAAGGACCCCAAAGAACTTCACACATACAAAAAATAATAATTAAACCATTAAATTAAAGCAAAATTTAATAAAACAGAAATTTGTAAAACTGGAAAAAGCGAAGATAAAAAGTCAGTTTGTAAAAAAAGAACAATTAAAAAAACAGTCCAGCAAAAAAAAAAACTGAATACAATTGGAATTTAAAAAGGACAAAACTCAGATAAAACAGTAAGAGTACGGTGGGTGAACGGCGTGTGATCGGGTTCCTATGAGGACAGTCTGTGCGTATCGTCAATGCAGCAGGACTGAAATCGATGCAAGATTCTCCCAATAATCAATTGCAAAACATACATATATTTTAATACAGCTTTTTGTCTGCTACACGTCTATCCTAAAATACTTACATATGTTTGTGTGGTTTTATGTTTAAGAGCTCTAAAGTCGCTACAAACCGTAAGACAACGAAACCCTTTATATATTAATAGTATAATAATTTCAAAATATTATATAAATCTCACAAAATCATTCTTTTAATTGTACAGTTCACCTAGTTTATATTCAGCACACAAAAAATCTAATTTTTCAAAGCGTTTTTTTTTTTTTATTATATAACAATTTAAGACGAGCGTTACAGCCAATTTTGTGACTGTCTGTGGCACCTCCATTCTGGGTTGCAGTCTCCCTATTTCGACCGGGGTCTCATGGTCCAGATCATGTTACACATACAAAACGCATTCTCTGCAAACCCGATTGACAGGAATACTGCCAATCGGAACATTAAAATAAAATTTTAAAAATGTAAGCAGTATTTCGACGTCATGACCACCTGCCCATCGTGAAAACCGTACATGATTGGTTAGTGCTATGTGTCATGAAGACATACCACTTTGAATTACTAACATATTGGGTCGGGTTTTGAAGTTATATAGGGGTGGCAATAAATGATATGCTTGCTGATCTGCAACTCATTTCTGCTACTGTGCCATTGTGACCCCCAAATAAGTGTTAGTGAAAATTAAATATAATTTATAATGCTGCACCTCTTAAGAGACACATTCATTTACTTTAACATAAGCATATCATTATCACAATTTGATATGTTGTAAAAAAAAAAATAATGAAAAAAAGAACCCTTTTAAAATGACTCCTATGCATTTCGGAGCACTATGGACTGCAGCTGCTCAGGGGGTGCCTCCCACTTCTAACAGGTGGTTTACAATGAGAGACAGTGTTTTTAGAGGCACTTACTGTACAACTAAGTCAGCAATTTGATATTTCAACATAAAAATTCAGCACACGTAAAACATTTGAATTGTGATGTTATTTTAATATAATCCCTTTTATTTTTTTAACTATTGAAACTCAAAGTTAGGTCAGTGTGCAACAGTAAATCCACGATGGACTTCCAGTTAAGTAATTAGGCAGAGCTTGTGTGTGATTTTTTTTTTTTTTTTTTGGTCTGTCTGGATACTTTTCATGGAAGGCCTGTGCTGCACTACGAACACTTGCACACATGATCACCAAGCCCATTCATTCAACAACACTGTCTGCCATGACTGCGTACTTAAACACCGGGAAACCAAATGTGTTGTGTAATCTTTTTCCTGTGGTGCGTACTTCATGAATCGCCCTGTATATCGTTCATGAACTATACCTAAGGAAAACGTCATCTTTATGTTTGATAATGGGATCTCTATAACGAGGATGGCTGCTCACCGTGAATGTCTTGAAGTTCTCATGTTTCTTGTGCTCCTCGTCACGGCTCTTCCCAGGGCAGAGCTGCTGGTGGAGCCACACGCACAGGTACCAGATGGACTTGGGGCTCACGATGATGTTGAAGGGGGGCGGCAGGGTGCCCCCCTCATCAAAATAGCTCATCCACAGCTTCGTCCGGGCAAACTTCCACTCGATATCGGCGTGGTCCTGCAAACATTCATCAAGACTGTTAGAGCTGTCCAGCCCCTTGTGTTTTCTAACAGGCTAATGGTGCAGTGCTGTAAGGTACGATGGCACAGAAAAAAGTCCGCGGACACGACAGCTTCCACACACAGTGAGAGAGGGAGAGCATCTCAATCCTGACCTGAACACTCCCTGCGTGCCATACAGTCCTGCTCCTGTCTGCAGCACTGATAATTGTACTGAATTGTGTTTGTTTTATGATTTGGATTACACCAATGTCCACTGGGACCTGAGCAGCTGAATTCAAACCCAGGTCTCGCCTATTGCACCACTAGCTCCCATTTTAAAAAAGAGTTTTAAAAAAATGCTTGACATACTTCAGAAAGCTGTGACCTCACAAGAGCATGTTGAGAATGTCAGCGCTATACAGGTTTATTGTACAATGAGGTAAAATGTATAAGAAACGAAGTCAAGAAGATAAACATATCATATGCCATAAATTGGAGGGGCTAATTATCTAGCCTCTCATTTCGTTCACCTCTGGAGGACTCTGTTTGACTGACATTAGTGAAATCCTCATCACAAAATTAACACTGTTTGGCACAGACTGACCGACCGAGGCCTAGGACTGAATGGCAGGCCATGCAGCTCTCTCTCTCTCTCTCTCTCTCTCGCTGAGGATTGTGGGATCGTGGGAGGGGCTTGTGTAGAGTGAGTAGTGTGTACTGTGCATGAGTAAAACTTTTATTGAAGTTATATTCATTTTGTACACGTTTAGTTTTATTTATTTATTTGTATTATTTAATTTGGTTTTGTCTCCTGATTTGGAGCCGTTCCAAATCGGGAGGTTTTGGGTCGCTGACCCGTAGGCACGGATTTAAATGTATTCCAGACAGTTCAGTAACAGTGGAGGAGTGTTTGTTAGCTGTCGGGGGAAAAAATAGGGTATGGAAATATAAACTCTGCTGCAAGAATGAATAAAGCCATCGTTGTTTTTCTTAATAGTGAACTGTTAGTGAACAGGATTGTTGAAGAAGGTTTGTATATCAAAGAAAGTTTTGTCAGCGTTTTACCTTTAGCTTCCCCTGTCACTAAAGTTATTCTTTCAAATGTCCCGCCTTTCATTAAAGATAAGTTGATTATTAATGAGCTACTAAGATAAGGAAAAATAATGTCCCCAATTAAACCTATTTTACTCGGGTGTAAAAACCCAGACGTTAAGCATGTCATGTCTTTTAGGAGACAAGTTTTTGTATTATTGAATGACCCCAACTTGTCTATTGAAGTAGCGTGGACTTTCAATATTGACGGTAGTAATTATGTTATATTTGCCAGCACAGAATCAATGAAATGTTTTCATTGTGGAGGACAAGGACACCTTAGAAGGGCTTGCCCTCAAAAAAATAATGATACTGAGAATAATAAGGCAAGAGAGCCAGCAAGTGGGGAGGACAGAGTCTCTGAGACAGCACCGGGGGCTGAGCAGCAAACGCAGCCGCCAGCGCAGACAGTGAGACCCAAGCCGGCGCCTCGACTGAAGCAGGGGATCGGAGCGGAGGTTAAAGAAAACAATAAAGAAACCGAAGCTGAAACAGTCAATACCCCAGAGGACGCAGATTTTCAACTTGTTGAAATAAAGAGGAAAAGACGTGTGGCCACCCCAGGAAAGGTAGCTGAAGAAGGGCAGTCTGTCTGGGACTCTGAGTCGCTCTCTCAGGGCAGCGGTGCTGCTGCAGCTCAGAGCTCTGGGACAGGAGATCAAGGTAAAGCTGGATCTCGGTGTAAACCTGTGATAACCCCGCGTTCAGGCAAGAAGGGTAACAGCGGCGCTGCAGTTCAGTCCAGCGCTGAGACAGCCTCCAGATCAGACGACCTGTTGCCGGATACAGTAGCTGTGGATGACGCTGAAGAATCCAAAGAGGAGTCGGTGATATCAGAGATGGATGATGGAGGAGAGCTCTCTGACTCCTCGGTGCTGCTCGACGAGGCTCTGCCCAACCCGTCTGGTAAGAGTAAAATTTATTCAGTTGATACAATATCAGCGTTTTTAGATAAAACCAAAGGGAAAAGGGGAACTGATTTAACACAGTTCTTTCCTAATATCCAACTGTTTATCTACTCTGCAAAAATAGCCATGAGAAAAGCTACGTTAGAGGAGCTAGACCAAAAGAAACGGTATTGTTTAAAAAAAGTAATAGTCTCTGCAAGAAAGTTGTTGAATGATAACAAACCGAAGACATATTAATGGATTATTTAATAAGACATTTTAATATAGTGTTTAGTTGTTTGTTTTTGTTTTTGCTTTCTTTGTTTCCTATGGAACAAATTCAAATAGCTACTTTTAATGTAAATGGTTGTAGGAGTGTCAATAAAAGAGCACATTTATTTCATTTTATCACACAGAAGAGAGTGAATGTGATGTTTTTACAGGAAACGCACACAGACAGTATGAATGAGAGTGAGTGGCTGAGCGAATGGAAGGGGCGGGGCGTCTTAAGTCACGGTTCTAATGTCAGTGCTGGAGTAGCTGTGCTGTTCTCCCCAGGGCTGCAAATAGATATTTTATCAGTTAGTGAGGAAATCCAAGGGCGCCTTTTAAAAATAAACGTTTTTTAAAGGCACTGAGATTGTTTTTATCAATTTATATGCACCAAATGAGGGCAGGGAAAAAGTTTTATTTTTAAAAAAATTAAATCAGGTTTTATCTAATTGTAATCCTGCACATATGATTTTAGTTGGGGGTGATTTTAATTGTACAGAACATTTTATTATGGATAGGAATCATGAAGAGCCACATCCCCAGTCTTCAAAAGAACTGTCTGCTGTTTTAAAAGTTCAAAGCCTGGTTGATGTCTGGAGGAATTTATATCCCAGAGTAAAGCAGTACACTTGGGTTAAAATCAATAATAATAATCAGATATCAAAAGCGCGACTAGATAGATTGTACTGCACTAAACAAAATCTTAATCAGATTTTTAAGAGCAAAATCATTCCCACTATGTTGTCTGATCACCACTGTGTGTTACTCACCATTTGCCTGCCTTCTGCTGCTTCCTCAAAGTCATACTGGCATTTTAATACTAATTTATTGGAAGACAAACAGTTCTTAGATCTTTTTAAAGCATTTTGGGTCTCCTGGAGGCAGCAGAGTATGAAATATAGTAGTATACGACAGTGGTGGGACATTGGAAAAATACAAATTAAAATTTTCTGTCAGCAATATACTTTAAATACAACCAGGGTTTTGAACCAGACAGTTGAAGAGCTTGAGAGAGAGATATTGAGAATAGAAACAAAAATTACTCTCGATAGTGATGAAAACATCTTCCAGTCTCTGAGAGAGAAAAGAGAAACTCTGAGCAGCCTACTGGAGGAAAGAGTGAAGGGGTCCCTCATCCATTCTCGTTTCACGCAGCTAAAGGACATGGACGCACCCACCAAATTATTTTTCAATTTAGAGAAGAAGGTGGTGTAGAGTAAGCAGCTGTTTTGTGTGCGTCTGCCCTGCGGGAAGGAGGTGCACAGTAAAGAAGATATTAATAGAGCAGCTGTGTATTTCTACACCCAGCTGTTTAGTGCCGAGCCCTGTGATGAGGAGCAAATCGCTTTACTGCACCAGGATCTGCCCAGCTTGTCTCAAGAAGAACAGCGCCCCCTAGAAGCCTGTTTGACAATGCAGGAGCTGACGGAGGCAGTCACTCAGGTGTCACCAGGAAAAGCCCCTGGGATTGATGGCCTTCAGGCAGAGTTTTATAAAAAGCTCTGGCCAGTGATTGGGGAAGACCTTTTCCGGGTTTTACAAGAGTGCATTAGAGAAGGAGAGCTGCCTTTGAGCTGTCGTCGGGCTGTGATTACTCTGTTGCCAAAAAAAGGAGATCTAAAAGAACTAAAGAATTGGCGCCCTGTCTCACTTTTATGTTCGGATTATAAAATATTTTCAAAAGCCTTGGCCAATAGACTAAGGGAAGGTATTCACACTGTGGTTCATAAAGACCAGTCATATTGCATTCCTGGAAGGACAATATTTGATAATATCTTTTTAATCCGAGACTTTTTAACTGCTAATAATCTTTTTAATCTTGATTTGGGGATTATTTCTCTAGATCAAGAAAAAGCATTTGATAGGGTGGATCACAAATATCTTGTTAAAACATTACAATCTTTTGGTTTTGGTCCTAATTTTATTTCTTTTATTTCCCTGTTATATAAAAATGTTTTTAGTGTTTTGAAAATTAATAATAGCTTGAGCCGTCAGTTTCCGGTGTACAGAGGGATTCGCCAGGGATGCTCCCTATCAGGCATGTTATATGCCCTCTCTATTGAACCTCTGCTTTGTCATCTTAGGAGTAAGCTGGCTGGTCTGAGTATACCTTTTACACGTAATGCTCCTCCAGTCAAACTGTCTGCCTATGCTGATGACGTTAATGTCTTCATCACCAGTCATGCTGATGTGTCAGCACTAAGAAACAGTTTGGACATTTTTCAGAAAGCCTCATCGGCCAAGGTGAACTGGGGCAAGTGCAGCACATTCCTGTCAGGGGAGTGGCGTGGAGCCGGCCCCCCGACGCTCCCTCAGCCTTTGCGCTGGGGGAGGACTGTGATCAAGGTTCTGGGAGTCTATTTGGGAGAACGACAGTATGAATCCAAGAACTGGGAGGATTTAACAGAAAAGGTTAAGGGAAGGCTGCAGCGTTGGCGGTGGCTGATACCTCAGTTGTCATACAAGGGGAGAGTTCTTGTGATCAACAATCTGGTGGCCTCCATGCTATGGCACAGGCTGGTGTGCCTGGATCCTCCCCCAGGGCTGATAAATGAGATACAAAGAGTGCTATTGGAATTTTTTTGGAGTGGCCATCATTGGCTAAAGCCAGCTGTCTTGTACCTGCCCCCTAGTGAAGGGGGTCAAGGGTAAGTGGATGTACGCAGTCGTGTGGCTACTTTCCGGTTGCAAGCAGTGCAGCGTTTGCTGTTTTTATCTGAGCTAAGCTGGAGAAACATCGCCTTCTCTTTCCTGCACAGAGTGAGGGAACTGGGCTGGGATTGGCAATTGTTTTTAATAAATCTATCTCAGCTAGACACCAATGAACTCCCAGATTTCTATAAGAACATGCTCAATGCCTGGCGAATGGTGAAGGTGGAGATACTGGAGGATTATTTGACCGCAGGAGCATTGCTAGAGGAGCCTTTATTTTTTAACTCCTTGTTCCCTGCTGATGGTTTCCAATCTGGGGCGTTGTGCTCTAGTTTTGCAAAAGGGGGCATTACAAAACTAAAAGATTTACTGCAGGTGAGCATTGGGAGGTGGAGAGAGGTGGAAAGCCTGGCCAAACAGCTGGGAATTCACTCACTCAGAGTACTAGAGAATCTTTTGAAAAAGCTCAGAGACTCTTTCTCCCCTAGGGTTACAGAGATGTTGAACCAGGCTCTGGGAGGCACTGGCTTGCCCTTTCTTTTTAGTGTCCCCTGCTGTTCCTGAAAACCTTGGGGAAGGTTTGTACAGTATTGAGAGGCTACAGCAGCTTCCTGCACACTCTTCTGGAAAAAAGGAGCTGTACACACTCTGTGTTAAGGTGTGCCATGTGAATGCGCTAAAGACACTGCCGGATACCAGGTGGAGAGCTCATGTGGACTGTGTAGGTAGTACTGCTCCGGCCTGGAGGTCTTTATATAAACCGCCTTTGCCTAAGCGTTCAGGAGATCTACAGTGGCGCATTCTTCATGGCATCATAGCCACTGGGCGCCACGTCCACCGTATTGACCCTGCAGTTAGTAAAGACTGTGTTTTTTGTGGAGAGGAAGAAACACTGTTTCACCTTTTTACTGACTGCAGAAGGTTGGACCCCTTGTTTAATGTTATTGCTGAATTGCTAAATTCTTTAAATGTGGTTTTTACTAAATAATTATTTATTTTTAATTTTCCTTACAGTCACAAGACACGTTTTAAAAGTGCTTTAATTAATTTTATATTTGGGCAAGGAAAATTAGCAATCTGGAAAACCAGGAAAAACAAGCTGCAGGGGTCGGGAATTTATAACGCTGAATTAATGTTGAAATTGTTGTTGAAAACAAGAATTCAAATTGACTTTGCTTATTTTTCTTTAGTCCATGACTTACAGAGTTTTCAACAGCGTTGGTGTGTGAATGGATTGTGTGTGGTGGGGGAGGAGGGAGAGCTACAGTTTTTTGTGTGAAATAATCTGGATGTATTTATTTATGTGCATGTATATACAGATTTATCTAATTGGGGGAGAAAATATATATATATATATATATATATATATATATATATATATAAAATTTAGATATGTTTTATATATAACTGTTAATTACTTTATTTGTTTTCAAAATGCTTTCAATAAAGGACCCTTAAGTCAAGTCTCTCTCTCTCTCTCTCTCTCTCTCTCTCTCTCTCTCTCTCGTTGCAAGTCCCATCACCCCTCATCTTTTAGTAATTGAAAAGAAAAAGAAAAAAGAGAAGAATGAAAATGACCGTAATGGAAGGACACTGCCACTCTAACTGTATTGTCATTAATAATTAGATGAGCTATTTGTCACAACTTAAAGGAATTAGTCCACTATATTATACAATTTGATTAGACTTCACAGAAAGAGAGGCACAATGAAAACCAAAACCGCAAACTAGCTGGTGTGTTACTCAGCCTGTGTGTAGGCGAGCGCAGGGTGGCTCTGCGATCTGAGCAGCAATGATTGAATTACAGTCACAGCTGCTCTTATTACACAACAGATTGCACATTTAATGGGGTCATGGCACTAGGAACGATTCGTACGGTTATTTGAATTTTAAATAAAACAAAAAAAGTAAGGAATCCTATTAAAACCAAATTCTAGAACATAATCTCCCCTCCGAGACGCTGCAATGAAATGTTACTGAGGAAACCCTAACTGGTGGTTGTAATGTGGGGGCCATTTCAGCTTTATTCCCCCGAGTGGAATGGAACACATTTAGAGAAGTATAACAGGGCTGAAGGCAGCCATGCACTCCAGAGTGTCTCTACCACTATGCAAGAGAGCCATGCTGCTGTTATAGAACTTTAAACCTGATCTCACTAACAGGGGTCGCAATCGATAACAGCACACAACACTGCTCGTTAAACTGCCCTTTAACCTCAACTAACAGCTGCGGCCAATCTATGAGATATTGGATATGGCTCCAATTTAACAGGGTTTAATGAAGAGAATATTTTGTATTTTATGTCCACCTTTATAAAGACATTCTTTTTTCACCAACAGTGAATTATCAAACAAAATAAAAACATAAATACATGTAAAAATAACAACAGGCACATGAAATGTCCCCTTCTTGTACTGGACAGAGCGATCTTTAGCAGAAATTTTTCGGATCTTTGCTGCAGCTGGTGTCTATTTTCACTGAAGATATTTTAAAGAAATCGTGCAGCTGTATGCAGCGTGTTCAATCATTTACCGGAAGCAAACTAAATCTGCTGCCATGTTCCTAAATACAGTGTAACAGGTAGTGTGTCGATAATGCAAATGTTTGCTGTATTTATTTCTAAGTGATACAGCTGTGTACATTTACACTATTCTTTCAGAAGTGGGATTTTCACAGGGAGCTACATATTACACAACAATGGGTACATTTAGGGTGACTAGATAGAAAGAGTGAAAAATCGGGACACCTTCAGTTGGTGAGGGGAGGAAAGAAACCTTGTGAACTAGCAACACAAACTATGTATATTTCTTCTATAGAGAGGCTTTTTTATTTCCTTCACCTTCCTATGTGCATTGCACTTAGGCAAAAACAAAAACAAAGAGAAATATAATTTAAAAAAATACTCCAAAGCGGTTCACTTTCTTATTTACTGTTCAGATGACAACAATGTTTTAATCAGCCTATCAGTGTGTCTGTACTGGCTTTTCTGTGACCTGCTGTACTGTACGTAGCAGGTGGGACAAAGTCAGTGCTGCATTGTCTTGATTTAGGTTGCTAAAATCTAGTTTTCAGCATAAAACTGGAAAGTCAGCGTTAAATCAGCACTACAGGCACAATCAAGCACAGCTACCTCGGTTCAAACAACCTGCTGTTTACTTTTTAAATGCAGTTAGAATTTTAGACCCGAACAGGCACATTTTCTTTGTTTTAACTCAGTACCAATAAAAAAAAATTAATAAAATAAATTCCTAGATGGGGCAAATAACATGACAACGAACATGCTGCATATATGGACTTTATTAAAGAATGTCAGATACCTTTGGGTAACCGAGTTTTGGGACTGTTTCTAATTGATGTCCACATAGCTTTGCCTTACACTTCCAACCAATTCAGTGGATGCAGACTTGCAGTCTCAATGTATGGGCAAATCCACACCAGAGAGAGAATGTCGGCAGCAACTCTTGGGAGATGTTGCATGATTGCCTTTTAACAAATGACATCACTCTGTTTTAGTAAGGAAGCAAGTACAACTATTTTTAGGCTTTTATAGTGCTCTGAAATATTAGGTGTATTTAATGTTTATACAGGTGCGCGAAATGTCAGTGAAATCCTAATTATAACCCTAATCCTAATTGGTGGGCTTGACCATGGGCATATGATTGAATCCTTTTTTTCCCCCACTGCGTTCGGTACTTGCACTTGTCCTTTTTGCTTTCTCGTCACAACACACTCTAAAAATCGGGACAAATGGTGTCCCAACAGTACCTCAATTGGGACGCGGGACAAAGCCCCTAATATCAGGACGATCCTGATTTTATCAGGACGTCTGGTCACCCTTGGTACATTTCACAGAAATCGTAAAATCTGTGATAACTGTTAAAAAATCCAGCCTTAATCGTGGTTTATCTGAATAGTCAGGCAGCTGGGAGCTTGCAACATGCTGCCACCACTAACCTTCGACCAGATATTGTCTTGTGGTCTGGATCAGCACGCCTTGTTCACCTGGTAGAGTTAACAGTGCCATGGGAGGATGCTGTAGATGAGGCGTATGAGAGGAAGAAACTGCGGTATGCTCAACTAGCCACTGAAGCGGAACAGCGAGGATGGAGAGTCCGGGTTTACCCAGTGGAGGTGGGTTGTCAAGGATTTGTGGCACACTCTACAACCCGGTTTCTCAGAGACATCGGATTCAGTGGTCAAGAGTTGCGTCGCACAGTGAAGAACTTGGCTGTGGTTGAGACGGAAAGATTCTGGCTGGGGATCTCAAGCACAATAGAAAGAAAGAAACGCTGATGTACAGGTAAGTAAGCTGGGCTGAGTTGAGTGGGGGACGGAGGGGGGTGATGCTGGGACGCCAGAATCACCATCGAGCCCTCTTGACGTGTCGTGGGCTAGTCGACGAAACACTGAGGATGGAAGGTGCCCACTTGAAGACCCCAGAGATGTACCCTACTTAGCTCAATCCAGACGGTTGTCATGCTGATGCGCTGGGGAGGCCGCACTGTGGTTGATCCCCGGAGCCAGCATCGCAGCCGTTGTGTGTGCTGATGCGCCAGGGAGGCAAAATAAGCTGATCCCTGGAGCCAGCATTACACTTCAGTCATTAACACCAGACAGAAGGATATCTACATCATCATATGGAAGGAAGCGCAAATGGATGGAGACACATATGGATCACATTAGTTTACTGTAAAGCTACGTCTTAGTTGGTGCTTATCTTGGCGAGAGCCGAGTTCAAATCAGCATGAAGTTTTAACATCTACTCTCGTGTAATAGAAATCAGAGGTCTAAATACTGAAGCTGACGTCCTATTGCTTTCAACAGGAGCAGAACGTGGCATTTTTAATGAGGAGGCATGGTTATACTATATACCATTTTAAAACGGATTGAAAATACTTTAAAAAGAAAGTTCTTTTATTCCTGCCCATGCATATTAAATAGCTGACTTCTGTGTGAATTCAAAGGGTTTTAATACATTTATTTGCAAGTTTCGTGTTTTATAGAGAAGCCCCATCCCCCACTGGCATGGTATGGGAGTGAGCGTGCAATGACTTGGGAGGGCAACAGTTTAAACTAATGTAATGAATAGATGTGTATGAGGAGCCTGCTTCTCATTTAGTTAAGTGGTTTATCTCCCCCTCCTCCGCAGCAGATAGAAGGCCTGCTGCTGGTGACTCAAGCCCTGTGTGGTGGATAGGAAGGTGTCTGTTTTCACACATGATGACTGATGAGCTGGAGATGAAGGGCATGGGAAATAGAAGAACACACAGCGTTTACACTCCCAGCTCTGTGTCGCTCTATCATACACAAATCAGCTTGTCTTTGACACATCCTGTGTCTCTGGACGTCACACACAATCTGTTTCTTTGTCTATCTGTCTTTCTGTCCATCCGTCACACACACACACCCCTCCTGTCTGTCTCAATCTCTCCCGCTGACTCACGCAATCTGTCTACTGTAAAAAAAATAAAAAAAATACAAAAACAGTGACCAAATGCAGATCATCACTGGTCCAAATCAAAGTGAAAGTGTAGCTTCTACCAATCATAGGGTGTAAACACAATGGGCTACATACTCCAAATCGTCATTAGCATGCTTAGTTTTTCAAATTTTAAAAACACGCACATTTTAATGTAGGTGCTTGTGGGTACAATAAAGTTGTTTCTTATTCATTTTAGATTTGTAGTTGGTGTTTTTTCCTTTCAGACCAAAAAATTCAGTAATGAGTATTTTTAAGAATTTAGCGCAATGCTGTACTCACTGCAGTGAGCTGGGAGTGTAAATGCAATGCTGTACTCACTGCAGTGAGCTGGGAGTGTAAATGCAATGCTGTACTCACTGCAGTGAGCTGGGAGTGTAAATGCAATGCTGTACTCACTGCAGTGAGCTGGGAGTGTAAATGCAATGCTGTACTCACTGCAGTGAGCTGGGAGTGTAAATGCAATGCTGTACTCACTGCAGTGAGCTGGGAGTGTAAATGCAATGCTGTACTCACTGCAGTGAGCTGGGAGTGTAAATGCAATGCTGTACTCACTGCAGTGAGCTGGGAGTGTAAATGCAATGCTGTACTCACTGCAGTGAGCTGGGAGTGTAAATGCAATGCTGTACTCACTGCTGGGAGTGTAAATGCAATGCTGTACTCACTGCAGTGAGCTGGGAGTGTAAATGCAATGCTGTACTCACTGCATTGAGCTGGGAGTGTAAATGCAATGCTGTACTCACTGCTGGGAGTGTAAATGCAATGCTGTACTCACTGCAGTGAGCTGGGAGTGTAAATGCAATGCTGTACTCACTGCATTGAGCTGGGAGTGTAAATGCAATGCTGTACTCACTGCTGGGAGTGTAAATGCAATGCTGTACTCACTGCAATGAGCTGGTAGGAGTTGTTCATCATGGCTATCAGCATGTTGAGCAGCACCACGAGAGAGATCACATTGTACGTGCCAAACATGGTGGCGCCAACAAATTCCGTGAACTCGTGTCGGGCTTTCACATTGGTGACGTAGAGATTCAGCAAACCAAACACAGACCAGAACAGGGACTGCAGGGTCTCAAATAGCCTGAAAGACAAACAGCCCTCATTAGAAATCTCACATTCAATTGTTATTTTATTTTTTAATTCTTTTGCTTTTGAATTTTAGTGCTAATGAAAAGATGAAGTTTACTGGCTACAGTCAGTCTCAGTTCATTATTACTGTGTGATTGCAAAGGTTAATGCATGTTATTAACTTAAATCCACCTCCAGGGCTGTACAAAATTAGAGCTGTTAGGATCACGAAAAATCACCATGACTATCATACACCAGTACAGTATGACATACAGTATGGGTGGACAGTGTCTTCCACATAACCTCACATTCTGATACCCTCAACAGATAGAAAATGATAACAAATGTTATCACAATTGAAAAAGTGTTTGAGTGATATACTGTACATACTGTACTTAAAGATACATTCTCCATGCATGTGCATCCCCAGCATTAGATTAATGGGTTTATGGTAAGTGATGTTCTCTGCATAACATTTTATATAACCAATGTCAGACAAGTTCTACAGAACAGGTGCTTGCAGCAGTGTAGTGAAACATTGGGACAAATTGTTGCATTTCTTCAGGGGGCCCTTTTGAAGCTGTTTTTAAATATTTATAAAGCCAATCCTGAGGGAAAACATGTATGTTGAAATGTCACAGACAAATGGCACTAAAAAGAGATGACATGCTTTTGACTTTTCATTATGATAGAGCCTCTGATGGGCGGCGAATGGTTTATATTCAGATGGGACAGGAAAGGATTTATTGAAGTGCCTCGAACAATCCGTCAAACCGTGACTGGAACACAAACGTGACTGACAAAATAACCCCAGGGCATCGGCATTAGCACACAATCAATAGTGGCATTGTTCACTTGTGCTGTAAGATATGCATAACCTATACTGCTGTTATGTTTAATGGGCAAATGATTAGATTATGATTGTACCTATACTATACAAAGTCATAACTCACTGTACCCACATGACACAATCCTAATCCTAATGATGATGTCAGAGTAGAAGTTATGACTTTCCCTGTCAATCACCTGCTGTAAACAGTGTGAGCTACTGATAAGAGCTCTACAAGGTCACCAGTTTCATAAGTTACTTAGGCAATCACTGAGTGGAAAAACTCTGATACAGAACCAAGGATATTTTACTGGTGAAGGTGGCTGTTTTCTCCAAGTTCACCACAGTATATGCACCCTGAAGCTATAGTTATTATATGACAACAGTTTGGGTATTTATTTTTTGCATTAAGGAATATTTACAATTTGATATTAAGTGTTACATACAGTATACGTTAATATGCTGTGTGTAGGGTGTCTAATTGTTATAAGTGATTTAATCGTGTGTAGTTTGGGCAAATCTGCTCAAACTGGGACAAATTATGTCTCTTTTAATAAAGATTTTGAAGATTTTACTTGGGGACTATAGTACTATTAAACATGAAGAACATGGTTTTTTTTATCTTTACAATTGCATCATATGCTCCTGTTTGTTTGTGCATCTTATAGCTTGGTTCTGAACATGTTCAGGGCAGCAGTGTGGAGTAGTGGTTAGGGCTCTGGACTCTTGACCGGAGGGTTGTGGGTTCAATCCCCAGTGGGGGACACTGCTGTTGTACCCTTGAGCAAGGTACTTTACCTAGATTGCTCCAGTAATAACCCAACTGTATAAATGGGTAATTGTATGTAAAAATAATGTGATATCTGTATAATGTGAAATAATGTATAATGTGATATGTTGTAACAATTGTAAGTCGTCCTGGATAAGGGCGTCTGCTAAGAAATAAATAATAATAATGTTTATATCATTTCTTATAATTACAGAATATCTATTCAGAATTAATGTTATCCATCAGTAAATCCCACCCTGTGTTATTATTTGGTGTGTTTTCACCTTGCCAGTATTGTGCTAAAGTGTTTTGGCAGGAAGTAAAGTAGAGAGGACGATGGAATTGTAGTGTCCTCTTGTTATTGCTATGATCTATAATGATCTATACTTTGATATCTCCTTGTTTTAAGCTCCTGGTTCAGTTAAGTACCATTTGTGTTTCAGTTTGATTTCAACCCAGTCAGTCATCTGGGTCTTTATGACGTTTGTTTATCCAGACTGTACTGTATCGTTTTCATCACAGCATAACAGGATTGGGAATCACAAAGTGAATGTCAGAGATTCCACTTGTCATATCCTGGGAAAGTGGAGTGAATTTGTTGATTCCAAAGGGAAAATTAAACATAAGAACATATATGAACGAGAGAAGGCCATTCGTCTCGTCCAGTAGATAGCATCTGATTGATCTCAAAACTTTGTCAAGTTGGATCCCAGTGATTGTGAATCAAGCACATGAGCAGGTAAATAGGTCATTATGTGTGCTATTGGTTTCCTGCAGTATACATTGAGAAGGCGATGTTGTGTTTCTCACAGTGGATATTATGTGTGCTATTGTTTCCCGCAGTACCTACGTTGAGAAGGCGTTGTTCTGTTTCTCACAGCGGATGCCCTTGCAGTTATGGGGCTCCTCTGCAGCGCTGGTCTCATAGTAGAAGTACAGCTGGTTGAGGCCATTGGCGAAGGCAAGCAGCACCAGGCAGTAGATGAAGAGGAACTTGAGGATGTCCAGCAGCATGCGGCCCAGCGAGATCTGCAGGGGCCCCAGGTGGGAGTTGGCAGTGAACAGGGAGATGAGCCGCAGGGAACTGAAGATGTTGGCAATGGCAAACAGGGCCTCTGCGATCAGGGTGGGGTGCCACATCTCCCACTCCTCCCGGGGACGAGAGCCATTGTACTGGGGGAAGAAGCAGCGAGCTGCATTTATAATGAATGTTTTCAAGAAATTGGAAACTAAAAACCACAACAGGAACAATTCACATTTCTACAGCACCTTTCCTCAAGGAACCCAAAGTGCTTCACGCACACACAAAAAAAACGAAAAATTAACCATTAAAAACAGTCTGATTACAGAATTTGATAAATAAATATATATATATATATATAATGTGGTTTTAGTTGTAAAAAATCTAGTTTGTAGAAATTGAACAAATAAGAGTGTCATGAAATTGGAATTTTAAAAAAGGACAAAAAGATAATGTCGTTTTGATTGTAAAATAGGAAACCTAAGATAGAAAAGCTATTTTGTAAAAATAAGTTTTCAGTCTTGACTTAAAAACAGTAAGAGTCCCAGCTTCCCTGACAGAAGAAGGCTGAGCATTCCAGTATTTATGAGCTTTACAAGAATAGCTTTTATGAATGCTATAAAGGTGTAAAAAAGAAAAACCTAAAGAGTATTTTTCCATTGATTTGTCACATTTTAAACAAATACAAATAAACTCCCTGTAAATGACTTATTTTCAATTAAAAATGCACAGCTTTTAAAAATGCTGTGTAAACTTTCAGTGAAAACTAAACAGCATTTTACTGTCAACATGAGTCTTGCACTGTGGAAATAAATCAGATATTGAAATGTTTCGGCCAGTGCCATTTTCAGTGAACTCGATCAGGCTGTGTATCGGTTAGTGAAGGACATTTATTTATTTATTTATTTTCAATACCAGTGCCATCATTTACTGTATAATTCACTGTTTCCGGGGAAAAAGAAGGCCACCTTAAAATATATTAATAATTCTAATATAAATGCCAAGTCAAGTTTTGTGATAATGTAATAGTTTAAACAATTTACTCCACAGGCTTAGATGTTTAAGCACAGATGTACAGCCTTAAAAGCCATTCTAGTTTTTCACTGATCAGTTCACATGTACATACATTATGTGGGGGGGGAAACATAGGAGCTCAATGCTCTTTTCATTTCTACACTGTGAACAAACACTGTATTGCTCTGTATATTTGTTAGGATTTCCAGTTAGGTGCCTGTCGGCATAGCAATACCCACTTTGATTTATTTTCTAAAGTACCAGTAAACTGCCGCAGGTGCAGAGAAAAGAAACGGAAAGCATGAGTCTGTGTTTGAGAAGCAGCATTGTGTTTCCACTCCCAGCTCATTGCAGTGAGACGCTTGTTTTGTCAGGAATTCACGGCTGCATTTATCCATCGCCCTCCTTGTTTAATTTAGTGGCTCTCATTGCGCGGGTCTGAGAGGGCAGTCGTGTCAAACCAACGGCTCAAACACGCTGCAGGGCTCGGCTGACAGACACGGTGAGCAATGTCTCTCTTTGAGCCAGAGCTCTCGGAGCAGCTCACAGTATATCTGTGCTTCTGAGCTTTGCTTGAAGTGACATGTCACACAGAAATGGACATGCATATATATACTGATGTATAAACACCCTCTACCCTCCAACACATTTTGAGACAGATGAATTTGCAGCAGCAGAATCAATTTAGTTGTTACGACTGTAAATGGATTAATTTCAGATGTTTTGCTATTGACTGATACTTGTAACTGCTAACACTGCACTGAGTCAGCTGTATTTTATTATCATTTTTAACTCTTTATGTTACTGTTTTGTATGTGATGTTATTGCTATACTTGATGTATGTATTGTGTAGCTGTTCTAACAGCATTGTATGCTAATCGTCGTCTTTGCAGCAGTGTGAGCCTTCTTGGCCAGGGCAGCATTGTAAATCAGAACTTGTCTGCTTAAATAAAGGTGATTGATCAATTGAATAAATAACAGGTTGCAGATTCATTTGTTGATAAAAAATCCCCTGAAACATCCAATATGAAAGCAGCAACATCATGCTCAGGATGACTAAGAAATGCAAAAATAAAAATGGAAGTTAAAGAAAATAATGATCTTCAATTGATATTAGGGTGGGTGAAGCAGGTGTCTGGTGATTGTGCTTATGGAGAGCTCTGTGCTGCTCATGAACGTTGCAGTTTTCAACTCATTGTATAATTAAATACAGTACGAATCAGTGAAGCACAATGTTTCTGTTTTTTTAAAAGTATAAATGCTCTGGTAAACATAAATAATAATCGCAATGGTTTTGATGGTTCGGTTTCATTTATTAGGCACGCCTGCTTTTTAGTAGCAGCAATAGCGACTGGTTGAATTTCTTTACGGTGTTTGGCAGAGTACTGTCTGTACATCCAGATTATCCTGTGTATCATTTCAACAGTCAAAAATGCATACATTTCTTACTTGCAAATCAAAAACTAAGGAAGAAAACACAAAAGCGTCTACAGAAAGTGCAAAGCCACAGAAAGTTATACCAAGTCCCTTTTGGATCATTTTTATGTTGGCTTTAATAAGAACCTTATTATTGTTAGTTATTATAGTTTTTCTTGAGGTTAATGGTTTTGATGCTGTAAACATTTTAAATGGCACACATAATTACACTGAGATGGGAAGTAAATGGTAACATGTGACATAAATTATATATTAAATAAACAGGGAAACATTAATTTGTTTATCAGATTGTTCTGCCTTTTTTTGCAACTATGTTACCATTCAGCAGAGCGAAAATTGTAACGGGGTACTTGAGCTGAAACCTCCAGGCAGAAGGGGTACAGTTTTAAATAAAGGTTGAAAAACACTGCTCTATGTAATTTAGCCATGTGGTTTAACAAATGCTCTGTACTTCACCACAGAAGCACCTGTGTGCAAATAACCTGTGTGCAAGTATCTGATTTATCTTCCTAATTTATTATTATTATTATTATTATTATTTATTATTATTTTAGAGACCCCAATTATTTTACTCCCAATTGTCTTCCAAATTTAGAATGTCCAATAATTTTTTCCTCACCACAACAACTTCCCACACAGCTCAGAACTGAAGGTTCAGTGGGCGTCCTCCAATCCCACAACCAAGCCAGTTCCTGCTTTACACTCAGGAACTCAAGAGCAGATGGCAACAAGCTCTAGGCCTCTGGAGGACAAAGACCAGCCCTGCAGGTGTCTGCCTGAGCTCGCTAGACGCCTAGTGCACTGAGGAGAAACAGTCCCTGATGGTTTTGCCTCCCTAACCCGCGGCAGCGCCAAAGCCAATATGACGCTCCCTCCAGAATCCCCAGCAAAGACCGACCTCTGCGCTCCCCTGACTGTACGACTCATCCTGCACTCCCCAAGCCACTTGAGGACACCATAATTTATCTTTTTTACTAGAAAATGTATTATGCACTTCTTAGTATTAATTGTGAAGTACTGTATAATACCCAATTTCCTTTTCCACAAAAGTTTAAGGATTTAACCTGACTTGGATTAATCTTTATTCAGTTGAAACCCTTACCATTAATAGCATTTTTTACCTTGACATATGCAACAATCTTTAATGAGATGGTGGCGAGATACAGGGAGTTCATTGCGAAATCCATCAGGTTCCACCAGTCATGGATATACTCGGTGAACCCCCCGTCCCACATTTCTTTAATTTCAGCCCAAATGAATCCTGAAAGCAGAAGAGAGTGGTGTTATTGAAAGAAGGGGAATCCACATACATTTCAAATATTTAATACCACCATGTATGCAATATTTTCCTTGATGGCACTGTCTACTCTCAGTAGCGTACAGTGCACACAGCGATTTCCTCAGAAGAACTCATTGTGTTACATTACCCAGTCTGCTGCTGTAGCATCTTACTTTGTCTCATAGCTTAACTAGCTTGTAACAGTGGTATTACAAGTCTAATATGAAAACCAGCTTATTCTAAGATGTGTTGTATAAACCAATACATGCAATGCATTAAAAATAGCAGCTTTCTAAAAAAAAAAAAAAAAAAAGCACTGATAGTCTGCAAAGTGTGAATCATCTTGGTCTGTAAAGAAATGCAAAGTTGTTTGTATGGGTTTTAAGGTGAAATAAATAAACTCATCAGCTGAAAAAATAAATGCATTAACAAAATGTAATGCATTTCACTTTTCCGTTAGCCCTGTTTAAAGCTCCAGTGACCTGCAGTCATATTCAGAATAATTCCTTGGTTTCGTTTGCTGCATTCTTTATTACTACATCCTGATACGCACTTGCCACTGTGTCATAAGAGGCAAATATTAGCTCAGTCCTTCTAAGTTATCTGAGTTTTTTTTTCTTTTTGAAAAGCTAGTTAGGTTGCGGTTATACAGGACTCCATTCACAAAACTTGAATTTGGTAGTTATAATAAGTCTGTTTTAAGGCCATAAATAGTTTAATACAGTATATATAAACTACAAGATTCTAGAGCAGAGGTGTCCAATCCTGTTCCTGCAGGGCTATTCCACTCCAGGTTTAACTGGTGAAATGATCTAATTAACTGCATCAGGGTTTGGATGGAGGTTTAATTGGTCCAATTTAGAACATGGTTGGAACAAAGACCAGGAGTGGAAGGACCAACTTTGGGCACCCCTGTTCTAGAGCATCCCCACACAGCTCTGAGAGAGAGAGAGATGCACTTCCTGTTACACTGCCCCCAATACAAACAAACCAGGGACATGTTTTTTTCCAAATTGGCCAATCAAGCTACAGAATTCCCTTTACTCTCTGACATGGAGAAATATAAGTCCTGTTAGGATAAGAGCAGCAGACAGCAGAGCTCGCTGCCCAGTATGTAGCCACCTGCCACAGCCTGACAGAGACAGCCTAGACACTCTGCATGGGGACCAGACATTATTGTTCATGGTTGATACTGTAAATATGGAGAGGGGTGGGGGGTGGTAATGAAGGTAGGTGTTTGGGGGGGGGAGGTAGGAGGGAAGGGCAAAAGGAAGGGGAAAACAGGGGGGGGGGTATCTGTTTGTATTGTCTCTCTATTGATGTTTCTTGTTTAAGTGCTTTGGCAAAACTTAATTTTATTTTGTCATGCCAATAAAGCCTTTTTGAATTTGAGAGAGAGAGAGAGCGAGAGCGATCTGGACTGCAAGCTAATCTAATAGACACAGACATTCTGCTTTCTGCAAGTCAGATCAGAAATCAATTATTCAAGATGCAAAATGGATATTTTCTTATACATTTAATAGCTGCACTTATGCTAAATTAATCAAGTTATCAAGAGGTACATACATGATTTATTCCCTCTAATACTTCTATTTTTAAAAGAATTTTTTTTTTTTGTTAAATGGTTTCCACATTACCCAAATTCCACTTCCTATTTCAATTATTTATATTGAAGTTCATCCAAATTTGATCTTGCTTATGAAACAAATATTGTATTAACCAGTAAATAGCTTCACATGATATTTACTGCATGTTTAACCTGTCTTCTGCTGTTTTATGATGCTTGCAATTATTCTAAATGGTCTTTATTATCTGTAGTAGCATAAATCCAAGCTTTCTATTAGTCTGGGGATAAATGTTCCGTGAACAACTAGCTCCTGCTGTGCAGAGATTTCAGATTGTGACTGAAGGTAAGGATTACGTGTATGTGTAGACCCTCCTGGAAGCATGGCTATTCCTGGATGAATCATCAATGTGCACACGAAACAAGGGCCATTATACTAAATAATGTTTGTTCTGCCCATCAGTCTGCCCGTGTCCTTCCACTAAACTAGCCCTAGTATTACATTTTAAATTATAGCAGGCCTGGGATATTAAAGCGATCTGTACATTTTCTGAATCTTTTTCCTGAACACAGCACCGCATTTAAAAAGAATTGCAGATACAATAATTTTTGCAGTTTAATATTAGAAAAATATGCCCAGTAATCCTGTCATTCCAACCCAAAATCAGCCAATAAGGTACAGTAGATTTGGAGGAGTATTGCGATGGGTGAGGCGAAATGCAAGTACTGTACTGTAAATGATAATGTGATCTAATCTACATATTGGAATAAAAGCCCTGTTCAGATAAAGTTTCTAAGTTTTTTTTATCAAGAAAATGACAACTGGATCCCCAAATGTTTGAATAGATAAAAAAATGAATAACAAGTTCAACAGAAGCACTTGTCATCCGTTTCTAGAAACGTGCAGTCTTTAATATTTACAAAGACCACACGGTTGCCTTTTATCTTACCAGAATTTGATTTTATTCTTGCCTCACTGGTTTTACATTAGCAGGTATATTATTGCACTCTGTGTCCACAACAGAATCATTTGCAAGCAAAAGAGTGACCTGTTAATTTCTGGTCACCAGTTCATTGATGGCCATACTAGTTGTATTACATGTGGATGTGCTGTCCTAATGTTATGTATTGCATAAGAACTGTCCTAATGTAATTGCATGTTTGCACAAATTAGTTTAGTAGTGGTAGCATTTAACGATCTAGAAGCAAGCATTTCAACCTTTAATCGCTGGTAGTTTCAATACATTTCATCATCATCTCAATCCAGGGTTATCTTTTACAGATAGAGGTTAAAACAAACACCTGTCACCCATCCTTTCACCTCCAGTCTATTCGGTGGTAATAAAGAATATTTCCATAATGAATCTTCAATACCCTCCGTCACCCTTTCAGTCCATTCCACTTGAACACCTGCATCTCCTCAGCAATTACATCACCGTTCATTAAACAGAAATGTGTTTCAGCTAATGTAGTTACATAACATGTAACATAACATTATAAATAACCAGTTCATATTCACTAAGACCTGCATTATTTACCCTAGATTCCACTTCCTAGCTATGTATGACTGATGCCAAGTTTCCACCTGCAAACTGAGATCGAGCTGAACATGCTTTGAAATCTGACCTGCTTGTTTCTATTAGCAGAACACTGAGATACAATTGATCTGAATGAGGTCTCCATCATCCTCAGTTCACATTGCTGCTCTCTCTCTCTCCTCTCTCTCTCTCTCTCTCTCTCTCTCTCTCTCTCTCTCTCTCTCTCTCTCTCTCTCTCTCAATTCAATTCAATTCAATTCAATTCAATTCAAATTGGCTTTATTGGCATGACAATAAAAATAAATGTGTTGCCAAAGCACATACATGGCATAACCAACTCAAATATACAGACAAATATATATATTTTTTTAATACTAACAGTATCCCTCCTCCCTCTATATTAATACAGTAAACAGAATCCCTCCCTTCCCCTCTATATCAAACAGTACCCTCTTCCCCCCTCTATATTAAACAGAATCCCCCCTCCCTCCCTCTATTAAACAGAATCCCCCCTCCCTCAATTAAACAGAATCCCCCCTCCCTCCCTCCCTCCCTCCCTCCCTCTCTCTATATTAAACAGAATCCCTCCCTCCTTCCCTCTCTCTTTTCCCTCTCTAGTGTGACGTGTTCACGGTCTGTCCCTCAGGCTATGACAGGTCTCCACGTATTGACCAGCCAGTCTGGCTGTGTGTTTGTCTTCCCCCAGCAGGATTGACAGCTTCTGGGTATCACACATTTTTGGGAATTCTGGGAATAAATCACAGAATTTGGGGAAGAAAATGTCCCTTATGTTTTTATATTTTTCACACTGTGTCAGGAAGTGAATCTCTGTCTTGACCTCTCCTGTCTCACAGTGACCACAGTGCCTGTTCTCCCTGGCCAGCCAGGTTTGCCTCTGTCGGCCTTTTTCAATGGCCAGGTTGTGGTCACTGAGCCGGTATTTGGTCAGGATCTGCCTCTGCTTTGATTTGGTCAGGATCTGCCTCTGCTCTCTCTCTCTTGAACTGATAGAGGGAGCTACCTGATAAGCATCCAATGAGAAGGTAGCTGGAGGATGATGTCACAATCTTGACCTGCAGAAACAGTTATGTGTAGGGCTGTCAATCGTTTTTTTGCAAAGAAAGGTTGGTGAAGGGATTGATAACTAAGATTATTATAATGTCTGGCTGCAGGTTGGATTTTAGACTTTGTGCTGAAACTGGAGCCCCATTATTATTGGAAGATTGATTTATTGGTGCTGCTGGAAACATTGCATAATATCCTTCCTTCTGCTCCTTTTTGAACTTGATACCCAGCAAGAGACTGAACATAAGACCTGACCCTCACAGACTGGGAACGCACTCAATATCTGAACTGCTGAAGTGCAGTATAACCTGTTGATCTGTCAGACACGTCACAGACAGAAGCTGGAAACAATATCCTGTCTAAGGCTGAGCCGGAATTTGCATTGGCATTCACAACAAATATTATTTTTGTTTGTTTGTTCGTTTGTTTGTTTGTTTTAAATGAGTGCTTTTTATCTGTTTCCAGCTAAGTTGTTGTTATAATAGTTTCAAGATTCTTAAGAGGATAGGGTAATGATCTACTTCTGATTGGCTGAGACCTTCAGAAAGGTTTATAGACTGCAGTAGTTCTTAGGTAAAAAATACAGGAAGAGCAGTCAAGTATAAAAAACATTTTTGTTAATTCCTTAATGAGTGTATTGATGCTGACAGGCAGGGAGATTCAATATAAAAAATCAACTATTTCACTTTTAATTTAATTACATTTTTATACATAAATGTGTTTTTTATATGCGTGCTGAGGACAGAACAGTTATTTTGAGGCAGTTAATTGAATAGCGCCTATAACAGGGAATTAACTTTGGGTTAAAGTGTCAAGCACTAACCTTGGACTACATAATGTTACCTCAGGTAATGTAGTTCAAGATTAGTGCTAATCAGGGTCTGTAAAACCGGCCACTACTTTTTAAAAGTTTACAAAAGTAAAAGCATAGCAAAGTTTAATAAAGCATGGGGAGAGCATGGTAAAGCACAGGTACAGTAAGCATTGTAAAGCCCAGAGAGGTATAGTATACCCCATGACAAACCATGATAAACTATGGTAAATGCCTACTATAACCATTATACAATTAAATTGGAAAAGCATGGGAAAACCACAAATTCACCATGCAAATGTACCATTGTAAACTTTTATAGGGAAGTGTTTGAAGTTGTGGATAAACCCTGCTAATCCCTCTAAGTGCCATGCTCAGATCTCCTCAATCCAGGCTTACCCAGCACCCACGGCAGTATCATCCACTCGACGATGGTGGGTGGAGGGCCCTGCATGTGCAGGTCTGTGCGGACGATGTGCTGGGAGGCGAGGAGCAGCAGGAACAGGAATGTCAGGTAGGAGGCGGTGTGGCAAATGAACTTGATGAACGGCTTCTTGATGAACAGGCCCAGGCTGCTCTTGGGAGCTAGCAGGTAAACCACCGAGAAGACCGGGAAGAGCAGCCCGATGGTGAAGCAGGTCAGCAGCTTGACAGCCCAGTGCCGCCGGCGCCAGCCAGGGAACCCGTCGTACCACAGAGTCGCCAGGAGCTGCTGGCAGTTCGGCTGAGCCACAAACTGGAAGGGAAAGCATAGAACACTCATACGCTGTTCAGTATGCCGTACTTCAATTGATCGAACACTCCAGCAGATTCAATATTCTGCATATAAAACCCTGACAACATGTTTCACCCACTTCTGCTCTAATTAGAATCGTTATTAGCAGCAATCATCTGCCCCTTGCTGGATGAAAACCAGTCCTTCTGTAAACTGGGTGGTGTGCCCATTGTATTCTTACAAATTTCTTACAGGAGTATAGTAAACTATAGAAATATTGCATGATGGTCCTAATGCAATGGAATACTGTCTGTTTGGTTCTGATTTGGGTCACCATCAATGTGTTGGCTGTTTATACCATTTGGATACTATTGGTATGTCCCAATATGGACCCATTCCACCAATCACAGCCTTTATAGTTACCCCTTTGTAACTACCATTGCCAATTGGCTCGGTACCATTACATGGCCATTGTTGAGTAACTGCACCACATTTAAAGATCATTTGGGAAGGAAAGGAACAAATCACACCGCCTGCCATTCAGTCTTGGGGCCTCTCTCAAGCAGAGACCGGCAGTTGTGTCAAATTGTGACACCACTTGTGGTAGCACTGTAATGTCCACACATGCAGATTCTAACCCAGGCCTCCAGAGGTGAAAGATATGAAGGACTAGGGGTTTTCCACACTCCATGTATTCCAACTCTAATTCGTCTATCACAGGCATCCATGTGGGAAATGGAATCCTGATCTTATCCCCAGTTAACATTCAAGACTGTTTCAAGTCAATGACACTCAGCCAAAGATAAAATATTTATCAGCTAATGAATTATTCTGTACCTTGGCTAAGCATATGTGATGGGTTGGATTTTAAAAAAAGGTCACAGGGATGTAAATGTCAAAAAGTGAAAAAGCCAGATTAGCCTTCTGCGAAGTCACTAATGAAGGGACAGGGAAGCAGAGAGTTCTAACCCAGACTGAGGGTGACGAGAGTTCTCCCTGGAGTGAGCACTCCTTCAGTTACTTCTTACAGTCACACCTGGTACACCTTATGGGACAACCATGAGTATTATGGTAAGGGAACAGCAGCCTGATAATTGTGGAGGTGAGATCTCCTTAGTTATATATCAAAACAGAACGGTTAGAGACCTAATCCCTCGAATTGCCATGCTCAGATGCTCTCAATCCAGGCTTACTGAGAACCCAGGGCAGTATGATGGGGTTTTCATGCATGAATCTAAAGATCCTCTACAGGATATGGGGAGTATGCTGCCACTAGAGTTACAATCCCACTGTGACCCAGTCTGATGATTCATGTAGATCCTGGTTGCTATGTTACAGTATGGTAATGAACAAGAGGCCTTCTCTGATACTCCACATCTGACTGTCATCTTTTCAAAACAATGGGAGAGGAGAGATTGAAACAGTTGTGCTTTCTGATTTTAGGAGACTCCTGCATGTTGTGTATGTTATATACAATGTTCCCAGTATACTCCAGTTATAGTATTCTATACAGTGTACTGTGGTATTGGATTGTATACAAGAGGAGCGCATTATACAGGGGATTGAACACAAGGCTGCTCAATACAAAGGTCATTATATTCTAATTAAAGTAAAAGTTCAGTTTGTAATAAAATTAAGACATCAGTCTTATTAAAAATGTATATAAAAGTGATCTAAAAAGCTACTGGGCAAATATCCTATTTTAGTACCAGTGAATCAATGAATACAATTAAATAAATCAATGCCCATCAAATGCAAAATTCACCTCTGATGATTTTCCAAAGAAACAATCTGATTTATTTCCCTTATAAATCTCTCCTCATCATTTTATGAGTCCCCTTTTCCCTCATCAAATTAAACAGGACTGAGCTCTTCCAAAGCCATGTAAGTGCTCAGACTACTAACATGTGTCTAATAAGCGTACCGTCGTAATGCTTGTATAATCTACCCCTTTCACTGCCCTCGTTTTGAATGCAGAGAGAAAACTGTAAAACAAAAAAGTCTAGTAGAAAAACATTCCATAAGGAGGCTGTGTGGTCCAGTGGTTAAAGAAAAGGGCTTCTAACCAGGAGGTCCCCGGTTCAAATCCCATCTCACTCACTGACTCACTGTGTGACCCTGAGCAAGTCACTTAACCTCCTTGTGCTCCGTCTTTCGGGTGAGACGTTGTTGTAAGTGACTCTTATGCATAGTTCACACACTGTAATCTCTGTAAATCGCCTTGGATAAAGATGTCTGCTAAATAAACAAATATTAATAATCTTCATAGCTGAAAGCCTTGATGAACCCATTTTTTATTTTATCTCAGAAATAATGCTTGTTTAATCAAATATATTGGTGAAGTTTTGAATTCCACTCAGCAAGAGATGCTGCTGGAAAACAAACTCGTGCTCTTTACCCAAACTGCCCCAGCCTTCTCCATTCTCTAGTAACTCCTGACATGCTCACTGTTAACTAGCCTTGTACACACACTGTATTCATGCCACGTTTGGGACTGGCTTGAAAGCAGTTTGGAATGAGACTCTTCTCATTTCCATCAGCAGCAGATTGAATCGATTTCAGCTGAGACCTATATAATGGAAAATGAACTCTCCAATGTGAAGCACACAGAGACGGGTGGAAGGGTAGGACAAGTGCGGTTTATGGAATTATTTTGTTAGCATCAGCCAGGTTAAGCACTCCTACGTGTAAATGAAGTTGTGTCTCGTTGCTTCACTATCTGGCCCGCTGTTTATTGTGTTTATTTTTTCAATACTGTACATATGTACAGTAAGGAGGCTGTGTGGTCCAGTGGTTAAAGAAAAGGGCTTGTAACCAGGAGGTCCCCGGTTCAAATCCCACCTCAGCCACTGACTCATTGTGTGACCCTGAGCAAGTCACTTAACCTCCTTGTGCTCTGTCTTTCGGGTGAGACGTAATTGTAAGTGACTCTACAGCTGATGCATAGTTCACACACCCTAGTCTCTGTAAGTCGCCTTGGATAAAGGCGTCTGCTAAATAAACAAATAATAATAATAATAATAATAATATGCTAATAATGACCTTTTCGAAAAATGCACCCCTACTGCAGTCTACTAGCTTGTAAAAGTCTGAAGTCATTTCATCTCCTATTCTTCAAGCACAATCCATCTTCTCCCATCAATGGGCTCTGCTTGATTTCACGGTTACTGTAGTCCTGCTATAATACAGATCTACTCAGAACCCACATCTCCTTTTCAACTAAATCAATACCAATATTGTTCTGAAAGTCAGTGAGTTTATTATCTGCTCTTAGCCCTGGTCCAGCCTATTTAACTTGAAAAGCATCATTTTTTACTTTGAAGAATAATCAGGTTTTTTTCATTGGCTGCAAGGTTAACCTTTTCATTGCCTATCACGACAGCCCTATTACACATAATATTGTCGCTTAGGAAATGTGGGTGTGTAGTACTATATCAACATGTATAAACTTGTACTTTTATGTAAAATCGTATTTTAAAAAATACAATGAAGCTGCAAACTAAATAGAATTAGTCATTTTTTTCGCATTCATATTTCACGTCATAATTGTTACACAATCTGTCTTCTCTAAATTCCACTGTTTAATTTAAATTTAAACATGCTTTCTTTTCCATACATTGTACTGTAAAAACCTTTGGAGCGACTTATACAACGGTGTGACCTATAGGCTTTTTCCTGAAATTGTTGTCTCAAAAGGGATGTGGGCACTTATACACCGGTGCGACTTATACAGCGTTTTTTTACGGTACTTGTTATATAAAACGAATCTTGCATGAATGTTCATAGAATTCTGTGGTAATGAACACCCATGGTCTATCCTCTACAGTATAATCGCATTTCCTAAGTGTAATATCAGTGTGAATTGGAGCCTTTTGCATTGAAAAGGTGTTAATACTCACAGGCACCGTTGCATTGCACTCCTCACCTCTGTGAGTCCCACAGCTTACTCTTGTTTATCTCTGTACACAGCTGCTGTGGATCCTTTCTCTGCCGGTCTACGCTGTGGCCACTAGGAACACTTGCATAATGAAGCCTTTCCACGCTTTCCACTTCCTACACTGTTACACCACTATTCGCTATCGGAAATCATTTGCGTTTCACTTCATGTAATTACAGAACAGCATCTTTGGGTAGGCATGCTGTTCTCACAGTTATTATTCATAAAGGAGTTCTAACCAAAGCTCTAAAATCAATTATCTTATCACTTAATTAGCAAAGTCATTGCTGGTGCCACCGTTTCTTGTGTTGAATATTGTTCTTGTTTTTTATACCCTAATTAGAACTCTATTAGAATAATTTTAATATAACTCTTTTAAAAAAAATGCTGCAGGTCAATATCACTCCAATGGTCTAACGTGTGCAAACAGATCATGTGCACTGTGATTAGGTACTATATTGTTATAGTATTGTCCTTGAAAAATCTATATATTAAAACGAGTGAGAAAATAAGCAAGCAAATAGCCTTAATCTGAAGTAAGAAACAAACAATGCCAGTGGCCTGCTTACTGGATCCTTCCTCCATGGGGTGGCATCTTTATATGTTCTTTTGGGTTTAATCAGGTAGAGCTTGGGGTCTGCTTGATCATACAGCATGTTAGTGATGATGCTAAGAATGTACACTGAACACTGTTACTTCACTCCCAATTCCAGGTAATAAAACACCGTACTTGAAAGCTCTTTGTGTTGTGATGAGAGTTTTTGTAAGTCTAATGCATAAATGACATCAAAGACAAGTGTTTATATCAGCACAGTCTAATATTATCAACAGCAACAATAATATGATGCTGTACAGACCCCATGATTCCTGGCATTCCCAGCCTTGTTTAACTCCTTCAAACAACCTACAGCTATGGCCAAAGGTTTTGCATCACCCAATAGAATTCACAAAAAGTTTTCCATATACAATACATTAATATTTAGAGTTTAGTTTCTTTCTCCCTCATGCAACATCAAGATATCTCATTGCCAGTAATATTTCAATATTTTAATATTTCATACCTACAGTACAGTTGTTGATGAAAACTGCACATCCACTCTCTGTCTTGCTAAAACATACAAACAACAAGACCTAGATAAACTGAAGCTGTGTGATCTTCTGTCTAGCACTGTCTGACGTTAACACCCTGTTTCTTTTTCATGATTGTACCTAAAGCCTTATCTCACATACGTACAGATAAGGTTTTTAATGTAAAAAGCATTGTGAGTGGTGTTTTACAAAGAAACGTTGATAAATCCACCAATTACAAAGCATTTCTCCTGATGAGACTCAATAACTGTAATGGTTATGGGCCGCTAGAGTGCTTTCCTTCAACTTCCTTGGGATTTGCTTTGTATCCCTAGGAGTGTCCAGGCTTTCAGAAACACTTCCTGTCTTGCATTGTATTACAGTCATTACATTTCACTGCTGATTAAGTTATGATCTGACAGTGCTCCAGACACAAATATACAATACAGTTTGCATTTATATAGCACTCTTCATGTGGAGCATCCCAGGGGCTTTACAATAAAAAGCCATTGGCCAATCAATCCAGCTCAAGAATATGCCGGCGCAAACAAATACGTTTTTAATTGGGCAGCAGTGTGGAGTAGTGGTTAGGGCTCTGGACTCTTGACTGGAGGGTCGTTGGTTCAATCCCAGGTGGGGACACTGGTGCTGTATCCTTAATACTTTACCTAGATTGCTCCAGTAAAAACCCAACTGTATAAATGGGTAATTGTATGTAAAATAATGTGATATCTGTATAATGTGAAATAATGTATAATGTGATATCTTGTAACAATTGTAAGTCGCCCTGGATAAGGGCGTCTGCTAAGAAATAAATAATAATAATAATAATTGCTGATATGGCTTGGGACGGAATTCCAAAGACAGGGAGCATAACTACTAAAGGCCCTTTGCCCCTCCTGATTTTTAGACAGCTTCTTGGAACTACCAAAAGCATTCACTGATCTCAAGGTGCAACTAGAAGCATAAAGTACCAACATTTCCTGTACATACAGTATAAAGGCCCCAAACCATGAAGGGTCTAAATTGCTATTTCAGGTTTTTCACGCCTTTCACTTATTCGTATGATTCTGCTTGACACACGCATCCACAATGTTTAGAATTCACTTTTTTTTTTTGTTTGTTTTTAATGTACTATGCCCTGTATTTCACTGTATTTAATGTATTATGCATTGTTCCTCACTATCTTGTAAAGAGCTTTGTGATGGTGGTCCACGATGAAAGAGAACTGGACTATACTGTACTGAAGTCAGATTTGTTGCCTGATTTTCAGAGGTAAAAGCTCTGACCTTTTTTTTTACTTTTAATTTCAAATAAGTTTTCTTAACATTGAAAGATAGAATTTCTGCCCTGCGACTTTACAGAAGTGATAATGACCTGCAAGGAAATTTTAGTTTGGTAGACTGGTTTTTTTTGTTAATATTCTTCCTTTTTGTTTGATTTCTTATTTCATAAATGAAGCCCAGAGAAAAGACACAGGTCCCTTTTTGAAGCACGTTCAAAGCAAAGTGAATATATTTAAATGATCAATGCTTTCAAATCTTCCCTCTCATTTCATATTACCACTAACAACATTATCACTGCCCGCCTTTTAAAACAGTGGGAACCAAGGCTTTAAAATCTATTATCTTACATTTTAAACAACATTGTTAACATTATCGTTGCTGCTTCTTCGACGTAGCTATTCCAAATTCTAGCTTCCCGTGACCTACAGCACAGGAAATGAGTCTGTATTAAGATGTATCAGTTAATCTGTAGTTGTACAGTTGTACAGTATTTGACCAATATGCATAACTGAATTCAAAAAAGAGAAACAAGCAAAGAATCAAAGTAGCTTTAGCACAATCAATGGGGGGCAGTGCTGTTGCTAATATTAATAATCTTCATATTAGAATTCAACGCTAGCACACATTCAATTGCTGAGTGTATAACACAACCTTTTAAATATTTCAGATAAGCAAGAACATTATACAGCATGGCTCACTGGAGATATCTGGATTGGCATAACACTCACAAAACCTCTGTAACATAAAATTAATTTTGTTCCTTTGAAATTAAATAGTTTATGCAGAAATGCAGGTACTTCACTCAGGCCACCAACATAATTAAAGAGGCAGTTTGAAACAAATTCCCAGTGCACCACAGCAACAGGAAAAGACATGAAGAAACACGACTGCCAATTACTTCACTCGGACAGAACTCAGTTTAGTGAGTCGCTTATAACAAGTGGCGTCCTTCATAAACACAAATAGTAAAACAAGATTCATCTATATTTCATTAGTATAAAGGTGCATCACCCTTGCAACCCACTTCCTCAATGAATGTGTTCAATGAATGAGGATATATATTTTAATTCATTGGAATATTTAAGTATTTCTTATTTATAAATCAGAGATATGGATTCATATATTTTTCTAGTTTACTCATCAGAACGCTTGATGTATAAGCCCAAGGCAATTTAGTATTTATTTGTAAACCTGACAAAATGTACTCCTGATATGTAAATCTAAACTTTGTGATCAATTGTGCCGCTATTGTCGGATATATAAACCAGTCAACTTATATCAGGGGCAGGTTAACTGAATTACTAATGAGAGAAATGTTGCCTCTGACTTTTAAGTCAGCAAGTGAGGAGCAAACCCAACCCTGTCCCAAGCCCTGGTGAAGCTTGATATCACAACAAATCCCATTGCAATGTAGTTATTTTATTATCTATGTCCTTATTGAGCCACTGTATCTAACAGAAGCAGCACTGAAAAGAAAGTTTCACATATCAATATTTCGGCACAAAAACCTAAATCTGATATCATTTCAATACACCTTCATATGTGCCATGAGGTGCTTCTGTGTTCCTTGATGACGAGCTACATTCCAGACAGAACAAAGCAACTGCCTGCAGACCAGGATTACCATTTCCAAGCAAGAGACAAGATGAAACACATAGGGCTTCCATACTGTTACCCATACATCTGTGATTGAATATAAAAGGTTTGAAAGGCTAAAGGAAAGGAGCACACTGTTAAATGTCTCGCGAGGAAAATGTCACGACTATGAACTATAGTTTGTCTATAACTCATTAAAGAAATCAGCACTATCAGCCAAATCTCATGCGGACTAGGATAACATGTTTATTTTATCTCGATCTTAGTCGATGTTTTCACGCAGCACTTTGTAAAGAAACTAAATGGACCAATGACGAGAGGTCTTGTCATTTTACTGCTCCCCAAATGTGCCAATGAAAAGAGGTCTCATTAGAAATATATTGTTAATTCTAATATAAAGCTTGCAAGGTTTTCAGACAGGAAATCTATAGTATCACTGATACAAGGGCCTAGTACATTTAATTGGCCAATCTACAAGCCAATTACCGGCAAGTTCCCATCAACCTATAAGGTATATAAACCTATTTCGCGAACTCCTGCTGTGCTTGTGAAATTATTTTTTGTTCACCGGGATGAACACGTTGCATAGATTTATTATTTTATTGTTTGTTTTTTAGCAGGCGACACCAGGATGCTCTGGAGGATGAGGCTGTGCTCCAGCTATTTTTTACTCTACTTATTTTTCTTCGACCATTGTTCGGGTTCAATGTTTTTGGAAATCTGTAAGATTTTATATTATAATAAAGGTGGTTACCTAACGTAAGATTGTCCTGACTGTAACTGCTGAAGATCTTTTAGCCATCCAGAGCACACGTTTAGCATCACAAAAAAACACACTTCATGACATCTGCTGTACCATATCTAGATTTTACTGCGCATTGTTCACGTCACCTGCTTCAAAAAAGCATAACTGAGGCTCCTCTTGGAATTCCATTAAACTTCCATTCAAAGTCAATTCAAAACGGTGACATCACAATCGGCCATGTACCTCAGCCACTAACGGTGTTTTCTTCAGCAACTTTTGCCTTCTTTTCAATGGAAATCGCAATAAACAAAATGTTTACTATATTAAAAATAAAGCAGTATTTAACAGTGCTACAGGACTGCGAGCATCTATGTACGATTTGATACGTGTTTTAACCTGAACACGATTTTCAGCCTCTGTCTGTTCACTTCTACTCATACCAATATTCCATCATACACAGATAACTCAATTCGTAAAACAAAAAACGTATTGCCCTATAACTCCATAACATAAAAGGCTGTAACAATGAGGCCAGTTTTGGTAACACAGCTTATAGTTGAATAACTTTTCAGAAAGCAAGTGTCAATCCTTTGTTGTAGGAGTTGAGTCTCTATATATAACGAATACCCTCCCAGGCTTACACAGAACAGCAGAGCGAGTCTGAAGGGGCACCTGCTAGTTCAAAAGAACTCATTTCCTGAGTAGCTGTTATGTAAATGTGCTATTGATTTTAACAAATGTGTGCACAAAAGCTTAGGGGAATACAACATCGCTTTTAGCTTTGATTATGTTCATTTGTAATACTTTTTTTTATTTAAATGAACTTGTTATATAACTTTAATTTTAAGATGATAAGGAGATATTTTCCTCACATCCAAATTCTCGCCTTGCATATCATGTAAAGAGGAGTGCGATTGGAGTTTTACTAAAAAAGAACACTAAATCAACCAATCACAATGCTTTTCTCATGCTGACACTCAAAGCCTTAAGTAACGTGACCATCAAGATGTCAACGTTTCCACCGAGTACTCGCAGACAATGGAATGAGAGGGAATGCATTGCCTATCTGTGTCTCACACTTCTCTGACAGATGCCTGAGTGCCTAAACCCACTATTGGAGAAACCAATGAGACATCTTTCAAACAGGACACGCTGTGTCTCGTAGGTTTTGCATGTGTAAATCAGACCCGTTTCTCTTTTACTGCTCATGCTTCTGAAATATGTCTCGCTTGGAATTCTTCTGCTGTTCCTCCAATAGCAAAACCTTTCAGACATATATCAGATTTAAATGAGAGGAAAACAAGATTATCAAGCATTTCCCAGATAAGAGAAAGAGACAAGCAGTATCTTTACATGAGATCAAGTTTTCAGAATAAATCCTTTACCTGACTTGCAATAGCAAAACCGATAAATGCACCTGCACTCTATACATGCACTTCACTTTTCAGAAACGTAGAGTAATGAAAATGAAGGAGAACGCTAGGATGGTTAAAACTGAGGCCGGACCTATTGCATATTTTAAAGCTGAAAATTCTCATGTTCAACAAACTGACATCCTTTCCATCTCTCTGTTCTAGTTCTCCTGTGTGTGCAATCAGTCATCTTCTTCTAACAGCGTATCCTCATCTTCATATGAGCTACGCTACTATCATGAATTACATACTGTAACTTCTCTCTGCATTTTGTCTAACTGGAATGTATTTGCTGCTCCAACAGTACAGGCTGTTTCTCTGCTTCTAAGTTGTTTTAATAACAGAGTTTTTTTTCTTTTGATCAAATACTATTACCTGCAAAAACAAGAATATCAAAATCCATGTAATCTAAAACCTGTAAATAACCAAGACTAAACAGAGCTAGTGGTCTACAATTTGGCATGGCTATTTATTTTACAGATTGCAGCAACCCAATTTCTTGCTTTGAAATGAATGTATTCATCTATAATTGTTCCTGAAGAAGTCGGTAACACTTTACATTAAGCGTCTCTAATTACTGTGTATGTACATAACATAAAAAAATATATGTGTACTTACAAATAATTACAATGTTATTATGCATAGTTATGTACATAACGTGTACATGTTTTTGCATGTATATGTAAGTACACAATTGTATCAAGAGAGGGTTATGGTTAGGGTTAGGCTTAGAGGGGTTAAGGTTAGGTTTAGAGTTAAGATTAGGGTTATATCATGCAAAACAATTTACACATTAACTACATTGTATTTATGCATAATGTTGTGTGTAAATACACATGTATTTACTAAGCAACTATTATGTAAATACACTGTAATTACAGACACAATGTAAAGTGTTACCAAGAAGTCTACCAAGAGTTTGTCAATTTTAGGTTGGGTGACAACAGAAAGGGGCATTCAACCCAAAATTAATGCTACACCTATAGACCTGTGTTATTTCCCATTTTTACAGCGCTGTTCAATCAAACCTCCAGACTACATCGCCGAACACAGCACTGTATTTGAAAAGAGGTTTAAAATAAAATCAATTTTAAACTGTTTACAACACCTTGCATGCCGCAATAGAACAAGGAAATCCCCCTCCCCTCTTAGTCCAAAGGTGGAACCCTTCTCACCTCTTTCTGGTGGTATTTGATGGCCAGCTTGAGCTTGGCCAGGTCGTGGCACTCGTGCGGGTCCAGCTCCTCGCTCTGGTCATCCCGATGGTTCAGGATGATCTCCAGCTCCCGGGAGCTGCGGGCCTGGTCCAGGAGATCCTTGGCAAAGCGCTTGCACTGCTGGGAAAGCTCCTCGTACTCCGCCTTGAACTCGTTCTCCACCTTGCTCAGCTCCTTGAGCTCCCAGCCCAGCCGGAAGCAGGTGAGGATGGGGTCCTCGCTGGACAGGGCGATGAGGGAGGGGCTGGCCAGAGCCTTGTAGATGTTGAGGCGGGAGCGGGAGTGACGCAGGCTGTCCACCTCGGAGCTCGACACGCACTCCACGCAGTTGCAGCGGATCTGGTGCGGCCGTGGGATGGTGACCTTGCGTTGGACCAGGAGTTTGATGATCTCATAGTTGTTGGTGTGGGCTGCCAGCATGATAGGGGTGATGTCGGGAGTGAACTCTGAAAACTGGTTATCCATCATTAAGGAAGAGACCTGGTGGTGGAAAGAGAATCGTATTATTAACTTCAAAGAGCCAAAGAGACTTTGAGGCACAGCACACACAAGGTAGGTGTTGTATTTTTTATTGAATCTATATCTATCCCTAGAATTCCATTTTAATACAGGCACAGCTATCTTTAGAGCTGGCTTTAAGTGCTAAATCAAACAAAATCCAATAACTAAATAACGGAATGCTTTTTTTTGGCAAAATCCTTCAGTTATCTTTACCACAGTAGTTGTTTGTATTTGTGTAAGCTGTTTTAAGTCCCTAGACAAACCTTTCAGCTAATGGCTATAGACTGATGAAGGTGGTACCCAAACATTTGCATGACAATATTTTCTAATATACACCTTTGCTTTAAGCTTTAGTGTATTTCTGTCTGTAATAAAAAGCCATTTTATTAAAAGTGGTATTTAAATGCACCACTGTTTAGATCAATTGAGTCATGTTTTAATACAGTACAACTGAATAGACCCCAGTTATGTTTCATCCAGTACAATTGCAGTATGTGTATTTTGCTGTACTACTGCAAAGTTACAGCCTCGCAAATGCTGCAGTATCTTTTTTTGTAAGGAGTCATACAAAATGATTTTGTCAGAAACCATTTCTAACTGATATTCTTAGGAATAAACACTTTAAATTCACTGGCTGATTACGAGTAAGGCCTTACAGAGGAAAATAACACTTTGATTATTCCAGGACTGAGAATATAGCAATATTCCAATTCAATAGGCAGCTGTAAACATCTTATCCCTATCTCCACGAGTGCCTGCTTCAGGAGCAAGTTCAGAGCCTCTCAGCAAAGTCTTGTAGCAGAGAGATAACATTGGGTTCTGCTAGTGCAGTAATGTAGAGCAGCTGAAATTCGCCCCAAGAGTCATATGGATCCCTTTCAAGGGCCTGTCTGTCCTCACAAATATCTTTCACCGTTGTAAAAGTTCAAGACCAAGTTCAAATTCCAGTGTTGCAATAAACTTGGCTCCCTGGTTTTGAAATGAGCTTACAGTAGCAGATGCTCATAATGTGTTCTTAAAGAGGAAGTAGCAGGGTTCTGAAAAATATAGCGCTACACGTCCCCATGAGTTGCTACAACTGTTTAAATAACATACCTGTCCTTTTTCTTTTCATTGTTAACATCCTGACAACTTTGTACACTTTGATTACATGATGTTAAATAAAATATCTAAATTATGTTCATATAGTTTTTATTATTATTATTATTATTATTATTATTATTATTATTATTATTATTATTATTATTATTATTATTATTATTATTATTATGTCTCAATCCTAAAATTCAAGGTGATGCAGAACTTTTGACCATAGCTGAAGGCTTGTATGGCTTTGGATGTTGCCCCCCTTGCAGTCAATGCAACACTGGAAGTAAACCCTACCCACCCTGCTACCTACCTGCTTCTCCCCACTGGGTTTGCGGTGGCTCAGCAGCAGTTCCACGGCCCCCACCACCTCTTTGCGGATGGCGTAGAGCAGCGCGTCCCCCACGTAGATGTTGTGGCTCAGCTGCAGCTCCATGATCTCCAGGTTCTCGTTCTCGATGGCGATGAGCAGGGCGCTGCGCCCCAGGGGGTCCATGCAGTTGATGTTGATGTTGTAGTAGATCTCTGCCTCCTCTAGGGCCTGCTTCACGCTGGCGTAGTCCCCCTTCTCTACCGCGATCAGGTAGGCCTTCTCCTGGGCAGAGAGCTCGGCCTCTGCCCGGACGATCTGCAGTGGGATGCGGTCCCGGTAAGGAGAGTAGTTCACCTTCTTGTAGTAGAGCTGCGCCATGGTTCAGGCCACCTGCAACGGCTGAGGAGAATCGAGAATACAGTCAACTTCACACACACACACCAAGTGAGCACACTGTATTCATTGCATTAATGAAACGTGTCTGCTGTCTTAGACGCTTGTATTAATAATTTATGTTATGAATCACGGTTAAGGATTTGTCAAAGGCACGGTCTAATAATAGGTATTTCAAGATATTTCAGAATTAAATATATATTAAAGCAGAAAAAATTACGTTGTCATTTTCAAAATTGATCATATTCTCTAGTTATTATACAACAAATGTTCCTAAATATTTAAATGATTACCTGAAATACAGTAATTGCTAAATTTTATAATTTGATGTCTTTTTCGTTCAAGATGTTTTAAAGAAATTGTGCAGCTCTATGCAGTGTGTTCAATCATTTACCGGAAGTAAACTAAACCGACTGCCATGTTCCTAAATACAGTGTAACAGGTAGTACATCAATAAGGCAGTATTTATTTTGCTGTATTTATTTTGATACAAATATGTATATTTACACTACTCTTTCAGAAATGGGAATATTCACAGGAAACTACATATTACACAGCAATGGGTACATTTCACAGAAAGGTGCCTCTTATGGAAGCAAAAATCCTTGCAGTTTGAGCTGAGAGAACCATGAGATGGCGTCTCTTAACCATGAGAGACTCCCCACACACAATGTATATAACTAATAATGATCCATAACTGGAATCAGTGAATAAGAAGATATCCAGTAATAATCAAATCCTTGTTTCTTCTTGTGTTGAGTGAGTCTTGTGACACAGTAGGCAGTGCATCCATAGAGCTTACCCAATAATTCCAGTACATCTTATGTATTGCTGTCATATTTTCCTTTATAAATGATGCATACATTATGTAAACATGTATTTGCCTTTTTAATGATATATATCCCTGTAGTCTCCTTCATGATTGCAGTAACAGTAACATATTACTTTGAAAAAAGTCTATCTAGTTACAGTTACAAATAGTTACTTCTCAGGCACAGTTTATATTTTACAGAGATACTTTTTCGGTTTGGTCAGGCTGCAGCTCAAAATATTTTTTTCAAGATCCAGCTATGGAACCCACTCAATCTCTCCACTGACGTCAGTTTCTAGCAAGAGGATATGAAACGCGTTTTCATGTAAGGTTTGCCCTGTTGAAGTGCCTTCTGGTTTCAATGATATGCATTAGGATAACTTTTTTTTAAATGTGCCTAAAAGAAACTGTTATTTTTTCATTATCACATTTTGTTTCTTGTCTGAAAAAGGAACCATTACAGTTACAAGTTACTGAAAAAAATGTAATCAGATTACTGTACTGCGTTGCATGTAATGCATTACATGAAATGTGTTACTCTCCAGCACTATGTGCTTTAAACACCCAATCACAGATACAAGTTCTGATTTTGTGAGGTGTTAGTATCATGGTAAAGTATGATTTACAGTATGTGGAATTCCTTTTTGTGCTTGCAAGATACATGTAAAAATGTTGGCATACAGACAGACAGATGGATTACAGACAGACAGATACCCTCGATATATATCCCACAATCTAAAACTCTCGATAATATATGCTAAATAATATTAATATAAAGTTTCTTGCTAGTTTTATACTACTAAAGCTGTTTTATTCCAGTCATAAAATGTGACTTTGGCCTTCCACTTGCTCAATAGGATGCACATGTACTTGTATTTACAAAGGCCAAGACCTTCATAGCTCATCTCTCATAATCACTGAGTATTATTCATCTCAAATGCAAAAGATACCTGAAAACAAAAGGTCATAAAGATTGAGCAGCATTTAAAATAAATACATAAATAATTAAAGAACTGCATTCCACACTCTTTCTGTTGCAGAGGATGTAAAGAGTACAGCTCATTCATGGATGAAGGCGTAGTAGGCTCCATGGCAACCATTAAAGTACAAACACAAACCCCTGACATTTTTCTTCTGCTGTCTGTCAGGACAGCTTCCTGTTCAGTTAAACCCTGAAAGGCGAGGAGGGGCATATTATGAAACAATTAGTAAATTATCTTTCTTTTTTGGGGGGATTTTTTTTTTCTGTAAAGAGAAATTTAAAATAGCAATGTGCATCACCACTGAACATTCAGTAGAATAAAAATAAACTAATAAATTAGATCATTTGTAGTCAAAGCATTTGTCATTGTTAGTACCGCATACACATACGGTTGGAGCTCTTTTTAGTTTGTTATGTTTGTAAAGCGCCCTGGGATGCTTGTACATGAAGGACGCTATTTAAATAAATAAAAAAATCAACTCCCTGAAGTTGTAAGAGTTGTTTCAGAAAGAAATACACTGAAGACAATCCCTTGTACTGCTTGAAGAGTCCTTTTTTAATCATTTCCATGAGGACCCTGTTCAGATCAATACATCCAGCTGTCCATTGTAGTATCGTTTTGAATTTTAAATCATTATTCTTGTCTTGATCCCATACATTGCACATTCTTTGATCATTCCCACTTCCCTGCACTGAAGCTTGAGTGTTACTTCACACAAACACAAAGACTACTTACAGTAACAGCAGATGAAGAGGTTTGTATGCAGTAAGAGGGCCATTGTGAGTTATCCACTGATATGACATCAGAGCAAACAAGGGTTCTTTAAATGAGCAACACTATCACTTGTCCCATTTTATTGTGAACACCTTATTCTTTATTTTACTTTGCTAGTGCTATTAGGAAATAAGAAATGGATTATAAAGCCTTGGTAGACATTGAGTTTGTGGGAACACTAAAGCAAACACATTATAGGTTATTCCTTCACCAGCTCCTAAGTTATACCGTGGATTCAAATGTGTTGCAGTATATTTGGCCTTTGGGTTCTGTTTAATAATGCTGACCATATATAAATATTCTCTCTGTAACCAGGTTCCTGTACTTTATTATTCCACATATCCCTGAATTATTCTGTAAAACAGCACCTATTTTTATACATGGTGGGTATGTTTTAAAGAGAAGCTGGGAAGCTCCTGAAGTTTCCTGTTTCCCAGCATGCCCCCTCTCAGTAAGTGTTTATCGCTTGTTTGACTTGCAGGCCCTCAGGTTAACTCCCCTGATCAGCATGTTCCAGGTCAAATAAAGATATGGGCAAAGACTGGGGAAGAGCTGTTGTCCAGGCGTGTAATTACATCAATAGATACTGCAGGCCAAGCTAGAACCGTTAAACTACTGACTACATAAATAACAATCTGTAATTCTAAATGTTGTTATCCTTTGCAGTCTCTATGACAAAGAGCTATGAAGGGAGGCATGCAGGCAGTAAGGAAACCAGCTCAGCCAACTCTTGAATTCATTTTAATGTCTTTTCAAATCAGCTGATGACATGAAATAAATTACAAGCAGACCCTCGCCAGTGTGTGTAATTATCATTCAATATGCATGCACCTTGCATACAAGGCTGCTGAGCAAGACTTCTGGTTTATTCTTCTCTGGGTTTTATTTACAGAAAGAAGCGATGCTGAGTATACAGAATGGGATTCATCACAGTGTAGTGATTTGGTTTTGCTTTGCCTGCCTTTGCAATGCTGTATTTGTAGCAGTGATTGGACATTGTGTGCAGCCCTGCTTTAGACATATACAATAGTGTCCTGTATATTTATTGAAACAGAAGGTAAAGTCATAACTTTCAGTTCAATTCACAGTCATTGACTACTTAAATGCATCTAATTTCTAAATGTTTACCGGTACATGAAAATAATTTAAGACTGCAAGATTCTCAAGCTAATCAATCTGAAAAATAATCCAAAACTTAACACGCATCATAATAAATACTGTAAAAATAAAAATGTCAACACAAATTCATGGTTGATCCCACAATCCCAAGGACTTTTCGATAAAAGTTAGAGGTGTTTCTTTTTACTCCTTCTGATTCAATAAATTAACCTTGTAGTTCTCAAACTGGTATTACTCAAACTGGTCCCCTGTAATTTTGGGAAATTTCTCTTTTGTAAAAACAACCCTAATGTAGGTAATATACTAAAAGCGGTCTATCACTGTTGTGATGGTCTTGTGATACTTGCAGGCAATATACAATAAACATGGACTTTCACTACAGTACAGAGTTTATTTCTTGCTTATTGTTTGCCAGATGGGGGCCCCTACTGAAAATGGCTTTTAAAAAAGGGAATTCCAAAAAAATATATACATTTACCAATCAGCCCAGTTATCATTTCAATATGGAAGGTTCTCAACACGTTGTACCATGCTTTTTTCGATGCTTAACCCATTAACTACATACTCAGCCCTGATTTCCCAAAGTTAACCATTGCCAGACCATTCTTGGTATATGGCATAACAGCCAAACCATGCTCAGCTAATAAAAATAGTATTTGTCAGTCCATGGAGTTTCAGCACATTCACAACTCATCATTGTTATACCCGAGCCCA
The DNA here is from genome assembly GCF_902713425.1 of Acipenser ruthenus. Taxonomy (NCBI): domain Eukaryota; kingdom Metazoa; phylum Chordata; class Actinopteri; order Acipenseriformes; family Acipenseridae; genus Acipenser; species Acipenser ruthenus. Next base: position 21,889,215 of record NC_081204.1, read on the forward strand.
AAACAATCAAGGTCAGCAATGGTATCCTGGTTTAGCTAAAAGTAAAAGCACAGCAAAGTGGAATAAAACACAGTGAAAGTATGATAAAGCACAGATACGCTTTGTAAAGCCCAGAGAGGTATGGTAAAGCATATTAAAAATCATGGGAAATTATGGTAAACTGTGGTTAATTCAGAGTATAACCATGGAAAAGTTGCACAATTCCAATACAAATGAACCGTGGTAAACTTCTTTAAGGGCTGCCTTGGTGAGCCAACCCAATGTTCAGGTCTCCCCTTTAGAACATGGAAGAGGTGTGTTTTGGTCATGCTGTGGAACATGAGGTTCAATGCAATATAGCTCTCTGACGCTCTCTGCTCGTCCCATTATTCAAGCTGGCCACTTAGTCAGACCAGTCCAGCACAATCAAGGGCAATCTACAGAGCTGCTTGGGAGAATCAAGCTGCCCTGAGGACTGCCAGTGAGCAGTCACATCAAGGACAGTGCTGTGGGGGTTTCTGCAGAGCTTCTGAGCACATACAGAGGAGAAAAGTAATAACTCCAGGCACTGAGCTGAGCAGTAACTGCTGTGAATCGTGAATCGAAGTTCACTGCCTTCAGCAATCACAGAAAAGTGTCGGTTTCAATAGCAAGGACGTCACTACTTTTGCACTGTTTTCAAGTGCCATGCTTAAGCCTCTGATTTAGGCAGGTGTCTTATGTTTTGTATCATATTGACCCCGTGCAATTTCAAACAAATTGAAGCAGCCTTGAATCGATGGAATATATTTTCTTTGCCTAGCTTTTACTCTTTTTCCTTAAATATTAGAAATAAATGTAAACTCTCATTGTAATAAAGTCAAAGATATATGTAATTGCATCATAACATTACATTACCATTTTATTGCACAGAATTTGAAATTGCATTGTACCTTAATATTTGGAGGAGGGAATAAATAAAGCTTCAACATAGTGCAAAATTTCAAGTATATAAAAAAAACCCTGTTCATGAAGTACTAATTATAACTATGGTACATTATTATTATTATTATTTATTTCTTAGCAGACGCCCTTATCCAGGGCGACTTACAATCGTAAGCAAATACATTTCAAGTGTTACAATACAAGTAATACAATAAGAGCAAGAAATACAATAACTTTTGTTCAAGCAAAGCAGAAGTGTGACAAACCACAATTCAATAATAAAGCAGATAATAGTGATAGTTACATCAGGATATGATTAAATAGTGATAGTTACATCAGGATATGATTAAATACAAAGTACTACAGGTTAAACACTTGGCAGATTACAGTATTCTGAAGTACAGGATTAAATGCAGTAAAATAGGGGGCAGATAAGAGCAAAATAAAGCACATTTACATGAAGGGTGATAGTGTCCCAGGATACAAACAGAGGAGTTCTACAGGTGCTGTTTGAAGAGGTGAGTCTTAAGGAGGCGCCGGAATGTGGTCAGGGACTGGGCAGTCCTGACATCTGTAGGAAGGTCATTCCACCACTGCGGAGCAAGGGTGGAGAAGGAGCGGGCTCTGGAGGCAGGGGAGCGTAGCAGAGGTAGAGCTAGTCTTCTAGTGCAGGCGGAGCGGAGAGGTCGAGTGGGGGTGTAGGGAGAGATGAGGGTCTGGAGGTAGCTGGGTGCAGTCTGGTCAAGGCATCTGTAGGCTAGTACAAGAGTCTTGAACTGGATGCGAGCGGTGATCGGGAGCCAGTGGAGCGAGCGGAGTAGTGGAGTAGAGTGGGCGAAGCGAGGCAGAGAGAACACCAGGCGGGCAGCAGAATTCTGGATGAGCTGGAGCGGACGGGTGGCGGACGCAGGGAGGCCAGCCAGGAGGGAGTTGCAGTAGTCTAGGCGGGAGAGTACCAGGGCCTGGACCAGGAGCTGGGTAGCATAGTTGGTGAGGAAGGGTCGGATTCTTCGGATGTTGCTCAGGAAGAATCGGCAAATGCGTGCCAGAGTGGAGATGTGCTGGGAATAAGAGAGGCAGGGGTCCAGGGTGACTCCAAGGTTCTTAGCTGAGGAAGAGGGAGAGAGTGTGGTAGATTCCAGAGGAACAGAGATAGAGAGATCAGAGGAGGGGGAGGAGGAGGGAAAGAAAAGGAGGTCAGATTTAGAGAGGTTGAGTTTGAGGTGATGCGAGTGCATCCAGGAGGAAATAGCAGACAGACAGGTAGAGATACGGGAGGAGATGGTGGAGTCAGAGGTGGGGAAGGAGAGGAAAATCTGAGCATCACCAGCATAGAAATGGTATGAGAAACCATAGGATGCGATGAGTGGGCCCAGGGAGCGGGTGTAGAGAGAGAACAGGAGAGGACCCAAGACTGACCCTTGGGGGACTCCAGTTAAGAGAGGGTGAGGTGTGGAGGTTGTTCCACGCCAGGTTACCTGGTAAGTGCGGTTGGAGAGGTAGGAGGAGAACCAGGCCAGAGCAGTGCCAGAGATCCCCAGGTCAGCAAGAGATGATAGTAGAATAGAGTGATCAACAGTGTCAAAGGCAGCAGAGAGGTCGAGGAGAATTAGGACAGAGGAGAGAGAGGCAGCTCGGGCACACTTAAGTGAGTTGGTGACAGACAGGATGGCGGTTTCAGTGGAGTGGGCAGAGCGGAAGCCAGATTGGAGAGGGTCAAGCAGAGAGTGGTTGGACAGGAAAGCAGAGAGCTGGCGGTGTACAGTCCGCTCTAGGGTTTTGGAGAGGAAGGGTAGGAGGAAGACAGGACGGTAGCTCTGGAGGGAGGTGGGGTCGAGGGTAGGTTTTTTGAGGAGGGGAGTGATAGAAGCTTTTTTGAAGGCAGAGGGAAAGATACCAGAAAGTAGAGAGGTGTTGAGGAGGGAGGAGATGAAGGGGAGTAGAGCAGGAGCAGCAGCTTGAATAGCATTTCTTTATCTATGTCCCAATAAATGCGGATAGATACAAAAATAGAACAAAGTGTTTGTGACAGAGAGCGAGTGAATCCAAGTCATAAATCTCCTTCCCGATCTGTGAGGGCTCTGTACAACAGTGTGCCCCGGACTGGATGGGTTGACAATTCATTCCAAGGAAAGTTAGAAGTCGGCCATCCAGAAAGGGAACGGAGTCACAATACCAGAAGTCATCACCTTAATGCTGTAGGCGATGTGGCAATCGCGGATTGGAGGAAAAGCGATTGCACTCGCTACCGAAGGGGGCATGCCTGCAGGTATATCAGGGGACTTGGTGAAGCAATCTGTTCCTTTGTTATGGTTGTGAAAATACCTGTAAAGGATGTGTGAGTGAAAAATAACCATGAGTGTATTGTGTAATCTCTTTCTGTCTATTAATTGTCACATTTGTAATTTATAGACAACTAGCACCAGCCAGCACCAACCCCGGACTACACTGCACTACCGTTTCACTAATTGCTGTATAATTCACCACTTGCACCAGGAGCACTCACTGTTGGGATTCGTGATCGTGTGTGTGTATAGTGTGTGGTATTATTATTTCGGGACTGAACCCCATGGTTTTAACTGTGCCATACACATCGTTGTGTAAGGCCAGTTATTTATTATTTTGCTTTCAAGCAACCAGCCAAATAAAAGAGCTCTTTTTCACTGTGAACTGTCTTGTGTCTGTTATTCCTGAATGATATGTATCCTCAGGTTCCTTTGTAATTGCAGGATAGATCTGTGAGATGACATTGCACATGACAAACAGAAGGTAGACATGGTGTTTGCACAGATACTTTCTGCATTTCACACAGGTAATGTTTGTCTTATTGTCATCGCTTGAAGGGTAAAACTTGCATCTCGCACGTTGTTTTGCCAATGCCAGTTGCTACAGGCAGAGATGCACCAGCTCCTTCTGCCTGGACATTGTGGATAAGAATAATTGCTGCAGGTGCTCTAGGCATTCCCGATCTTCTTTGAATGAGGGGCGTTACTAGTGTCTTGCCCAACATCTCCAGGACAGTTCTGCCAGCATTCCACATTGTATTGATATCAGTCCAAAGGACAAAAGCAGTGTATGCCGCTACATCAGCTATATTGTATTGTGATAACCAGTGGCCAGCGGGCCGTCATGCGTTCACAGGTGAAGGTTGCTGTCAGTTTATCCAGACTGTTAACTCTCCCTTTGGAAGAATTGTAGCCCAATATCATGTCTGGCTTCTGTTGCATCCTTGTGCATTGTGCTCATCACAATAACAGTCTTGCATTTTGTGGACAGTATGATACCACTGCTATGCTTTCTGTAAAAGCACATTTGTAGAGTGCACAATTCGGTTCTGCATTTTTACAATCTCATTTGGAAGCTCAGGCTTGTTTTTGAGTAACCTACCCTGATTCTAAGGTGGAGATGCTGCCGATGTTATATTTCCATCTTTAGACTTGAATGTTTCATCCATATTAGAAGCAGTGGGCTGGTGGGGAGAGTTTGATTTTCCACCTCTTCCCTTTGATGTTGAAGGAGAAACCATGTCAGATTCAGTCCGCATCTTCAGATCATCATCATTATTTCTGACACTTCCTCTTCCAATTCACTGTCTCTGTCCAGATCTGCTAAAATGTCTTTGTCTGATAACCTCTTGCAACTGCTCATTTTTTAACCTCTTTCTCAGAGAGATGCTGGTGCTTGCAGAGAAAATTAGCTTCTAGAACAGGGGTGCTCAGTTATTTTAGTGAAGGTCCAAAATTCTTGGTTACAGCAAGATGAAGGTCCGGAGCACATTTTCACTCCCATCCCCATGACAAACAAACACAGAGCTATACAAATATAGTTTTTACACATGTTGTTGGTTTGAGAGTTCTTCACTAGGTTTAAACGAGTTTTTGGGGGAATCAAAACTCTGTCTCATTGTTACTAGTCTGCCTTCTTTACTGGATTGTTACTGCATGAGTTCTTTCCCTGCTATAACTATAGAATTGCATAACTACTGCATTTGTATGTGCCTGTGTTTGCAGAGCCAAACATTGTGTTTTACCATTGCAAAAACAAAGCAAATTGTAGCAAACAAAACTGAAGCACAAGAAGAAAAAAACTGAACTGAATAATCACTGTGCTTTCTCTTTTCAAGTGAATTAAAAATAAAAACATCTTACAAATAATAAAAAATTCAGTCATTTTCCATTCAGTACATTTATATTCGGCTAATACAGTAAGTGGGAGATTCCACATAAAAAATATGTACATCTTCTAAAAGTTGTTATTTTCTGTTTATAAGTTTGTGACCCCAACCTAGGAAAATTCATAAAATATTAGAGTGTTGGATCAAATAGACCAGAAACACAATAGGAGGGTGTGGTCGAGCAGCTGTTGAGTGGCGTGTGTGGTGACGTCATGGACCAGGAGGTACCAGAAACAAAACAATGGATGGGCGGGTGAAGCTGAACGCAACTGCGCTCAGCATATTTATTAAATAATAAAACAAAACAAAAAATTTAAACAAACAACAAAACCAAAGGGCATGTTGGCCAAACAAACAATCAAACAAATAAGCGTGCTGGTTTTAGCACCAGCATGATACTTAGCAGTTGTTTTAAATGTAGTTTTTTGTCCTCTCTGTCCTCGCTCTCTACGCTCTCCGCTGTACACTCTCTCCCAGCACGGACAGCTGCTGGTTCTTATATTCTGACCGAGGGGTTAACTAGCTGTTAATTATCTTATTACCCCTCTGCACGAGTTTAGTAAGGATGCGTGACTGTCAGCTAGTTAAATAATCAGTAGCTGATCAGCCACACATCCTCATGAGGTTTTAAAATATAAATAACAAATAACAAAATCGGCTTTCGCCATAATAAACAAATCATAATAAATAAATAAATAAACAAAGGGGCGGGACACTCCGCCACAGAGGGTTAAGGAATTGGGTTACCTACTCAAGTCCAGAAAGACCCATTTCATGTCTACGTGATTTTTTATTCATTCAGTATTTTGTCTCTGAAAACGTATGCCTTGAAAGAATGTAATAAGTAGGATGACTGTTAAATAAATGCATTTACAGTGTAAAGGATGTGTCAACTTTGGGTTCACAGGAAAATAATGTAAGCATAAACAATAATAGAAAATCACACATAAGAAGATATTAACTTAACTAAGCTTCTGTTATGTATTTGTTCTGGTGGTAACCTTGAAGATACAAAGCACAATATAACGTGATGTCTTTCTCTGACATTGTTTTGAGCCAAATATGTTTGAATGCTTTTTTGGAGAAGCAGATGAGAAGGAGGCAGGCACTTGGCCAAAATTCACTCCTGAGTGGGTGTTATGAAGCAAAGATAAAGGCAATAACATTATTACCCCAAAATGATTGTGCAATTATCTAAAGCACACAGAATACAGGCCAACTAGAACCAGGAGCAGCATTTCAAGATTCCTTGAGTCTGTTTTGTACTACCGAATGGAATACAACTTTTGTGTCCCGTTTTCTTAAGTTAGACTGGCTCTTCTTTTCAAAAGAGCTCACAGAATGACCTGCAACCATTAGCAAAAAAATCAAACAGACAATTGTGTCAGCCTTCAATCAGTGACAGCTTCCAGTAGTATTCAAGCCAGGTACATTTAACCCTACTTCTCTATTAGCAGTCAGTGCTGTGCTTTTGAATTGACACCCTCATTTTCAATCTCACCAGAGGAGTTGGCAGTCCAACAGTGACAATCAGGGGAGGCTGAGCGACACAACCAAGCAATTCAAAATGCTGTGATACATAACTCTATATCATGCTTCACCTCTGTGTTTAGGTAACCTTTATAAGCGTTCATTGCATGTAATAGTTTCGTAAAGTTTCTGTTGTATAGTTAGCATCCTCTCAGGTAAAGCAGTAAGGATTTCTTAAGGGAGCTAGACTGGGTTCCGCCAAGGAGCAATTTGAAGGCCAGAATTCATTTTTGAAGAAACACTGGCTAAAGTTCTTGTGCTTACAATGATATATGCTTATATAATAAAAATGTTTTTTAAAATCTCAAGAGTGATCTCTAACAAGCTGTTTGATGCCCCTATGTTATTTTGAGCTCAAAGCTCAATGATCGAAGGACCTATGTTGATTTGTACAGTACAGTGTCAATGGCATCAGAACACAGGAATCCTTCTGCGCATGAAATACATTGCTCTGATTGGCTAATGATGAAGAATTTTACCACAAGTGGGAACATTTCCATATTTTGACATTTTAATGGAATCTCAATTTTATGAACCAATGCACACTGTCTAGCAATCCATTCAGAACCATGGCACCATCACAATGGTATGAACCAATGCACACTGTCTAGCAATCCATTCAAATGGAAACATAGTACAGTAGAAAAAAGTCCATGCTTGAACACAAGTATTAGGGGAAAGGTATTCAGATCCCCTGCTGTTAATATCATTACAATACCATGGACACCCGTGTGTTACTGTATCAGGACCACAGTGTAGTATCTGTTCCCAGGCCATTGTGTTGCTGTTGCTGGTGATGCTGTGGTCTGCTAGAGTTTCCTCAGGCTAGTACAATAGAATAAGTTAGCCTGGTTTGTAAGGGCAGCTTGGCAGGGAGTCCAAGTGGCTGTGCTCCAGCAATGGGCAGACGATGTCTGCTAATAATGACTATAATGAGAGCAGAGGCATATAAAATGAGCTGGTAGTGCTTTATATGCAGACTATGTAATCTACTAGAGCCTTTCATCAGATCAATTAAACTAACAAACTAGGAACAAGGCACACAAGCACATCAAGTCACCCTGCGCATTTAACAGTGTACACGTGAAAATAAATGCAACGAGCAGTTAAATCAGAGAAATCTGCATACTGTATACGTTTATAACGGCTATAGAATCCAACATGCGTGCACTGCTTTGTAATTCGTGTGAAATGTATATAGTAGTTCATATTTCTCAATTTAAGGAAGACTTGAATTGCCAGAAATGTTCTTTTTCACAGACCTTATTACAAAAGATTGTTGAACTAAATAGTAAGATGCTTAAATAAAAACGAGCCATTTATTGAAAACAGTTTTAAACAAATTAATAACACTTCTGGACTCTGTAGAAGAGATTGCACAGGATTCCGATTTTAACTTTCAGAATGTGCCTGCTCCAAGCACCATTTTGGATTTGCAACACGACAACGATGAATATGTTTCTGCTGAGGAACCTGAAAAGGTGAAAGCTGAACGTCAGAAAGAGAGCAGAAACTGGGTGACTAGAAAAGAGGAGGCCGAGGCTCAGCGGTCAAGATACAGTTGAAATGAATCTATCAAATAAATTCCAAATATTAACTACAGACAACTGTGAGGTAGACGAAATCAAGGGTGAGATGATGCTTGAGGGAGACTCAATATTACGTCGGGTCGATAGTAACTTTTGTCATAAAGACCCTTTACAAAGGACTGTTACATGCCTCCCAGGAGCCAAAGTTATGGACATTGTGTCACGAGTGCCTAATTTATTAAAAGGATATAAAAAAGAGCTTGTGGTCATTGTACATGTGGGTACAAATGACATAAGAGATAGAAAATCAGAGGTACTAAAAGAAAATACAAGGAACCAACAAAAAAAAAACTAAAAGAATCAGGGTGCAAAATGATGGTGTCTGACATTACCTGTTATTGGTAGAGTGAAAGCGATCAATAATTGGCTAGTTAAGTGGTGTGCGCAAGAAGGGCTGGGATTTACAAATAACTGCGATTGCAGTTTAGGAACTACTAGATTCTACAAGAGAGATGGATTGCACCTAAATAAGGATGGGGCTAATAGGCTAGCCGCTAACATTGAAAAGCATTTAGCAAATTATTTAAACTAGGAACTGGGGAGTGGAGGGGATATAAAGAGGTTTGCCCTGTGCTGAATGTTAAAAACAATTAAAGTTAGAATATCTTACCACTCCCAGTATTTATTGCCTTTTAACAGACCCTGTGGTGTTTTAGTATTCTTTATCAAATCCCTATTACCTCTGCCCAACTGCATGCTTCTGATAATACAACTTTACACCTGTCTTTATTTAATATTAGACCTCTCTCTAATAAAGCACCTTTAATTCATGATTTTATTAAAGACTTTAACCTGGATATTTTAGCTTTAACTGAAACTTGGCTTGGAGCTGAGGACAATGTTTCCTTGATTGAGGCTTCGCCTCCTTCATTTATTCATAAAGCACGGGGAGGGCAGGGAGATGGGCTTACCACCATCATCTGCAATGAATATATAATTAAACAGAGAATGTTTGAGGGTGTGGAAGGGTGGTGGGTAATTCACTGACACAGGAGACAGAAATGAGGCTGAAAACACCGCACAGGGGCCAGTTTTATTAGAAACTTATTTTGGGTTCAGCCCGCAGAGGGCGCTGTTGTCTGTGGCCTGCCGTACCAGCTATGGTAGCGACAGAGCCACAACTATACCGGAGCGGTACAGGGTACAGAGGTTAGAACAAAAAAATACTAATCAAAAGGCAAAAGAAACAGAGAAAACAAAACACAGTAAACAAAACAACAAAATAAAAAGTGCTGCACTCGGCAGCTTCTCCCCAACCGTCGCTACTCGTACGGCCCGGGTCTCCGTCCTACTCTAGCGGCTCCCTCAGCCTGCTATCCACTTTATCGGGGCTGCCCAGGAGTTTTTTCCCCGCTACCGCTAAATCTTTCTTTCTTTCTTTTCTTATTTATTTGTCTCGCTGGGATTTTTCGTCCCGGCTGATTTTCCTCCAGCGCTTCCGCACGCCGTTTTACGTCTCCGTGGGCAGACCTGAGGGAACAGCAGAATGAAACTTATAGGGTCAGCAATTCCCCCAAGACCCGCCTCCCAGCCACTCAGAGAGAAGGAAAGTCCGCACACCCACTCTTCCCCCTCTCCGTGTCACTGCCATGACTGACAGGCAGATATTGACGAGCTGCTGCCCTCTCCCTGCAGCACTATGAACACGTCAGAAGAGTCAGCACAGGTCTCCCCCTGTTACATATCCTCCCCCTTAGAATGGCACCACCGGTCCATTCGAAAATCTTACAACCCCATGCCTTCCCGAGAGAAAAAATCTGCGTTTTGATGCAGTTTCCCTGCTCGGTGGACTACCCTGAAGGCATAGGGCTGCAGGGCCAAGTACCACCGTGTGATTCTGGCGTTGTTATCCTTCATCCGGTGAAGCCATGCCAAGGGGGCATGATCTGTAACCAGGGTGAAGTGTCGCCCCAGGAGGTAGTACCGGAGTGACTCGACTGCCCATTTTACTGCGAGACACTCCTTCTCGATGGTACTATAGTTCTTCTCGCGGGGAAGGAGCTTCCTGCTGATGTACAGGACCGGGTGCTCGCTTCCCCGCACCTCCTGAGACAACACTGCCCCGAGACCTGTCTCTGACGCATCCGTCTGCAGGGTGAACCTCTTACCGAAATCCGGACTGCATAGCACTGGCTTACTACACAATCTCCGCTTCAAAGCGAGAAAGGCCCTCTGGCACGGCTCCGTCCACTGAACCGTATTTGGGGCAGCCTTCCGGGTGAGGTCTGTCAAGGGAGCAGCAAGCGTGGCGAAGTCCGGAATGAACTTCCTGTAATAGCCCGCTAGTCCCAAGAAAGAGCGCACTTGGGTTTTGGTTATAGGGACCGGCCAGTCAGCCAAGGCTTTCACCTTAGCAATCAGCGGTCTGATCTGGCCACCCCCTACTCGATACCCCAAATACTCCGACTCACTCTTCCCAATGGCACATTTCTTTGGGTTAGCAGTGAGCCCAGCCTCCCGCAAGGATTGCAATACCGCCGCTACCTTACACAGATGACTCGGCCAATCCTCACTGTGGATAACCACGTCATCTATGTAAGCAGCGGCGTACTGCTGATGGGCCCGCAAAATGCGATCCATCATCCGCTGGAAAGTGGCTGGTGCTCCGTGCAACCCAAAGGGCATGGTCCTAAATTGGTATAATCCGAAGGGAGTCGAAAACGCCGTCCTCTCTCTGGATTCCGGGGTCAGGGGTATCTGCCAGTACCCCTTCGTTAAATCCAGTGTCGTCATAAAATGAGCCGTGCCAAGACGCTCCAGCAATTCATCTACCCGGGGCATGGGGTAAGCGTCAAACTTCGATTTTTCATTAACTCGCCTGAAGTCAATGCAAAATCGAGTTGACCCGTCCGGCTTATCCACTAAAACAATTGGACTATTCCAGTCACTTTGGGACTCTTCTATTACCCCCAGTCTCAGCATTTCATCAATTTCCGTTTTTATTACCTGTCTTTTACGTTCAGGTACACGGTATGGCCACTGGCGAACTAGCGCCCCCGGCTCAACTTCAATGTGATGATGGGCTACTCGAGTCCGCCCCGGGACGGGAGAAAACACATCAGGAAATTTCGTCACCAGCGCCCGAGCCTGACATTTCTGTGTTGGTGTCAGATTCTCTGCAATCTGTACCGACCCTGTTTTCGCCAACACAGAAAGATCAGGTCCCAGGTCGGTGACGTCATCTGCCTGCGCCACTACCAATGCCTCCGGTTGCAGCCAGGGCTTCAGGAGGTTAACATGATAAATGTGTTTCTCTCTCCGTCGCTCCGGCTGGCAGATCTCATAATCCACCGCCCCAACCCGACGTGTAACCTCGAAGGGTCCTTGCCACTTAGCCAGGAGTTTTGACTCAGAACTGGGTAATAATAGAAGCACTTTATCCCCCGGCTGAAATGTGCGCAACCGGGCTCCTCTATTGTATTGGGTCTCCTGTCTGTGTTGTGCCTGCTGCAAATTATCCTGCGCCCATTTTCCAACAGACTCCAGACGTTTGCGCAGGTCCAACACATACCGGACTGCATTAGTCGAATTATCCTGCTGTTCCTCCCACATCTCTCTGACCAGATCGAGCACACCCCGGGGTCTTCGCCCATACAGCAGCTCGAATGGAGAAAACCCCGTGGAAGCCTGGGGTACCTCTCTGATCGCAAAGAGAAGGGGAGGAATCAGCTGGTCCCAGTAACGCACATCACTACTAATAAATCTGCGCAACATGCTCTTAAGGGTCTTATTAAAGCGCTCCACAAGACCATCGGTCTGAGGATGAAACACCGATGTCCTAATGGTCTTAATCCCCAAAAGTTTACATGTTCCGCGGATTAGCCGAGACATAAAGTTGGTGCCTTGGTCGGTCAGTATCTCCCTGGGGATCCCCACCCGGGAGAAAACCTTCACGAGCTTGTCGGCAACAGACTTAGCGGACATAGATCGGAGGGGTATAGCCTCTGGATAACGCGTCGCGTAATCCAAAATGACTAATAGGTGTGTGTATCCCGCCGCACTCCTTTCCAATGGCCCGATTATGTCCATCCCAATACGCTCAAACGGAGCTTCCACTAGGGGCAACGGCACCAGTGGTGCTCGTGGGACGGCTCTAGGGCTAGCTTTCTGACACTCCCCACACCGTTCACAAAACCGTCTGACGTCACCATCCAACCCCAGCCAATAGAACCGTGTCACAAGCCTCGCTTTGGTTTTGTCCCTTCCTAAGTGACCAGACAGGGGAATAGCGTGAGCAAGCTGCAGCAAATCCTCCTTAAAGGGCTGAGGGATGAGCAACTGATGACGCACCTCCCCCGTCTGGGGTAATTTGTCAACACGATACAGCAGGTCTCGATTAATCTCAAAGTGAGGGTACGTGGCGGCGCGTCTGGGCTCGACCACCCGACCATTAACCACCGCTGCCTGGTCAAAGAGCCTGCCCAGCACGTCGTCACGCCCTTGCTCGAGTCGGAAGTCACGGGAACGAGCTAAAAAATCAGCTCCCATGGCTTCCAGCTCTGGGTCGGGTCGGTCCGGAACGGAGGCAGCCGAGCCGGACGCCTGTGCCGGCTCCGCAGCCTCCCCCCCCCGACTCTTCACCAACCGCCCCCACCTGAAACCTCTCGGACTCCTTCCATCGCCAGCCCTCATTCTTAGCGGCCCGACATTCCCGTTTAGTTTTTCGGGGTCTAAATCTATGGCAAAACCAATTCGGGTCACAGAAGGGGAAGATCTCTACAATTACTTCCTCCTTCTTGGCCAATAGGGTGGGCGGGGCTGTCAGAGCAGCTAACCAATCCTTAAACTGCCCACAGTCCCACCCCAGAACTACTGGTACTGGCAATCGAGGACATGACCCTACATGCACCTGCGTCCCCTGCTGGCCAATCGTTATATTCACACTTATCTTAGGGTAGGAGCGTACATCCCCATGAATACATTTAATATGCACCTGTCCCAATAACCGTTTATGCCCCAGTGAGATTAGGCTATCCTGTATTAGGGACTGACCACACCCTGAATCCAGGAGCGCCTGGGTTTTTGTACCATCCACTGTCACAGGAATAACAAAACCCGTCTGCTGAAGTGACTGAGGTAATTGAACAGGCTTACCTGGTCGGCTGAGGTCACACTCCATCACGGGGCAATCCCGCGCGAGGTGTCCCACCTCCTGGCACGTCCAACACCTCAGTGGGCTAGTTTCTCGCCCTGGAGCCTCGGCAAGAGGTGGAAACACCGGAGCCATCAAAGGGGCTCGACGGTAAGGAAACCGTGCGAGACCCCGGTCCGACCCCGCAGCAGCCCGCGGGGAACCCCACGCTGCCCCGGTCCCCGGGCTGGGAGCTCGCACAGCCCCCCCCCCCCGCCCAAAACCTTGTACACCCCTTCCCCCCAGTCCCTTCGCCCTATCCGGGGCCGGTGGGGCCGATGATGCCGCAGTGCTTCTCCCCGGCAGCCTGGCTGGCGTTGGTTCGGCTGCCCGGTACTGCTCTGCCAGTGCGACCGCCTGATCCATGGTGGCGGGTGCCTGCCGCTGTACCCACAGCCGTGGTTCCGGAGCTAGACACTCCAGAAAGCGCTCCACCACAATCACCTCCACCAGCCTCGCTTTCGTGGTCGCATCCAGCCGCAACCACCCCATGGCATACTCATTTAAGCGATGAGCGATGGTTCTGGGGTGCTCCTCGGGCGGGAAGCGCTCCTCCCGAAACCTCCTCCGATAGCCCTCCGGTGTGGCCCCCACGCGATTCAGGATGGTAGCTTTTAGCGTGGGGTAGTCCATCATCCGGTCGGGAGACAGCGTCCTCGCTGCTGCTTGCGCCTCCCCCGTTAACTGGGGCAAGAGGTAACTGGCCCATTGGGCCTGATCACACCCGGCAGAGGTCGCCAGCGCCTCGAACACCTCCAGGTAGGCTTCGGGTCGATCCTCTGCCGTCATCTTGGTTGGTCTCATCAACCGGGGGTCAGGTCCCGCCGGTCTAGCCGCCCCTTGCACCGCTGCCGTTAGGGTCTGGCGCAGGAGATTCATCATCTCCGCAAACTGGGAAGCATCCATGCTGGTGTGCACTGCTTGAAGGGGGCAGTGCCAGTGAATCCCAGTTCTGACACCACGTGTGGAAGGGTGGTGGGTAATTCACTGACACAGGAGACAGAAATGAGGCTGAAAACACCGCACAGGTGCCCAATTTTATTAGATACTTATTTTGGGTTCAGCCCGCAGAGGGCGCTGTTGTCTGTGGCCTGCCGTACCAGCTATGGTAGCGACAGAGCCACAACTATACCGGAGCGGTACAGGGTACAGAGGTTAGAACAAAAAAATACTAATCAAAAGGCAAAAGAAACAGAGAAAACAAAACACAGTAAACAAAACTACAAAATAAAAAGTGCTGCACTCGGCAGCTTCTCCCCAACCGTCGCTACTTGTACGGCCCGGGTCTCCGTCCTACTCTAGCGGCTCCCTCAGCCTGCTATCCACTTTATCGGGGCTGCCCAGGAGTTTTTTCCCCGCTACCGCTAAATCTTTCTTTCTTTGTTTTCTTATTTATTTGTCTCGCCGGGATTTTTCGTCCCGGCTGATTTTCCTCCAGCGCTTCCGCACGCCATTTTACGTCTCCGTGGGCAGACCTGAGGGAACAGCAGAATGAAACTTATAGGGTCAGCAATTCCCCCAAGACCCGCCTCCCAGCCACTCAGAGAGAAGGAAAGTCCGCACACCCACTCTTCCCCCTCTCCGTGTCACTGCCATGACTGACAGGCAGATATTGACGAGCTGCTGCCCTCTCCCTGCAGCACTATGAACACGTCAGAAGAGTCAGCACAGGTCTCCCCCTGTTACAGAGGGATATTCATCTTTTGAACTGTTAACTTTAACACTAAATATTGAATTAGCTGTTCTTATTGTAATTATATATCGTCCACTTAAGTCAAACCTCTAATTTTTTTACTGAATTTAGTGAGTTTGTATCACTATTGTCTGCCAACTATGATAGGATTCTTCTATTGGGTGATTTTAATATCCACATCGATATTAAATCGGATTCTAAATGTTCGGAATTGTTGGGATTATTGGACTCCTTAGATTTTGTCCAGCATGTTCAGGGTCCAACTCATAATCGTGGCCATACTTTAGATTTAGTAATTTCTCGTGGCCTGGTTGTTCAAAATATTATAACTACTGACCTTACTATTTATGATCATCTTGCAATTCTTTTTGAGGTTAAATTACCTTACGCTACAAAGAGCCAGGATCGTACAATCAAAACCAGGTTGGTTCATTCATCAACCTCTGTAAAGTTCTGTGAGGCATTCAATTTATCACCAGTTACTCGGTCTGTATCATTAGATGAGTTGGTTAACACCAACAACACCTCCATGACTAACATTTTAGATACTGTAGCACCAGTTAAAACTCGGAGGGTGTTTTACAAAAGAAGCACACCGTGGTTTAATGACACGACTCGTAAGATGAAATGCGAGGGTCGCAAATTGGAACGCAGATGGAAGGGAACTAATCTGCATGTTCATTACTCTGCATGGAAAAGCCATCAAGCTAAACATAGGAAGGCTCTGTCCCAGGCTAGATCTTCATAGTATTCCAATCTGATTGAAAGTGTAAAACCCAAGGTTTATTTTTAGATAAATTAGTAAATCCATCTTCTAATACTTCTAATAGCTGCTTGCTTACTGACATCAAGTGTTGGATGTCACAGAGCTTCTTAATGTTGAATTCTGACAAAACAGAGGTCATGCTTGTGGGCTCAGAGCAACGACTAAAGATTATCAATTTACATAAGCTAGACATTAGCAGTGTCTCGTTGGAACTAAAACTAGAAATGAGAAATCTGGGGGTCATCTTTGAGCGTGATCTATCATTTGAGAATCACATTAGGAAAATTACTAAAGTATCATTTTATCATCTGAGAAACATAGCTAAGCTAAGACCCATTATTACCACACCTGATGCTGAGAGGCTAATGCATGCCTTTGTTTCATCAAGAACTGACTATTGCAATGCACTTTTCTCTGGTATCCCAAAACGTGTGGTTTCTCTCTTACAGATTGTTCAGAATACTGCCGCTAGAATTCTGACTAAAACCAGGAAAAGTGAACACATTACCCCGTTTTGGCTTATTTGCACTGGCTCCCTGTGGAGTATAGAATTGATTTTAAGATTTTGTTGTTAACTTATAAAGCCCTGTATGGATTAGCACCCAGTTATTTGCTGGAGTTACTGACCCCATATGTTCTGAATCGCACTCTAAGATCACAGGATGCGGGGCTACTGGTTATTCCTAGGGTCACCATGGAAGTTAGGGCTTTTTCTTGTAAAGCTCCTAAATTGTGGAATGCTCTGCCTGCGTCTGTCAGGGAAGCTGGGACCATTGGGACCATTACAGTTTTTAAGTCAAGACTGTAATGGTCCCAGCTTCCCTGACAGAAGTCAAGATTTTACTTTTATAAAATGGCTTTCTTGTCTTAGTTGGTTTTAATGTAACTTCTATATGATTGTGGAAGATAACATGTAATAAGTAATATGTTTTATAAATGTATTGTGGTTTGATTTTTTTTTTTACTATGTATTGTACAGTGCTTTGAGATACTTCTGTATAAAAATGCAAATAAATAAATAAATAAATATACTCAGCATATTATATAAGCAAGCTTTTTTATGCTGCTTGCATTTGTTCTTATTGAAGTAAAAAAAAAAATAGAAAATAAAGTTTTAAAGTTGGCTTTTGACCATGTTTTGAGGCGATATTACTGTTTCTCTCCCAAGTTATAGGGCAGGGTAGTGCAGTAGCTTACAGCACAATTCTCAACTGCTAAAATACATACTGGTACTGTCAAGGACAGCTCACACACCTACATTTAAAATCCCCTCTGCTTTTGAAAAAGCTTTAGGTTAAAGAGTGTTGGAATCGACTGAAATATTTTGTTTCTAACCATAGCAAGACATCAGTGTCTTATAAAAAACTAAACAACCTCTGTGGCACAGTAAATGTAAATGCTGCCAAAATGAGCAGAGACTTGGCAGAAAATAATCTGTTTCAGCCCGAGCGAGCAACTCACTGGAATACATTGCAATAGTTTGTGAGATCTGAGGTGTTGAATATCCAACAGCAAAATAAAGACAATCTAGATAATCAAACTTGGCAGTGACAATTCTAGAACACTGATACCGCATGTATCGATTTGAAGTCCATATCTGTCATCTTAACTTACTGCAAGTGCTGGACTCCAAACACTAGGGGGCAGAGTAGGCACAAAAGCAGGGAGAGAAATTGCGCGAGGGGCAGAACGCAGCTGGAGGGAGAAAGAAGCTGATGGAAGTGGAGACGCTGTGAAAAATAAATAAATATGAACACCAGAATGACAAAGTAAAAGGAGTTTGCCCTCAATGCTGACCTCGACCTACTGCTGTGCTTATCGATCGTGAGTAACCCAAATGTATTTGTGGGCTTTTCAAAGTTCTAAATAAAAAAAAAAAGTGCTACGAAGTTGGGCCCTGCAAATAAACAACGAAAAATAAATCCCTGACCTATACTCACCGGTGTGGTGGTTTACTCACCGCAGGTGTAACACACGCCCGATATCGGAAAGCTTTTGGTTATCCAGAAACTGAAAAAGTCACATGACAGCAGTATTGCAGTGGTCTTCCAGGTCAAAGTCAGAGGGGAATGTTTGTTTTGTTTATACAACTCAAATCCAAAGCCTGTATCTCAAACGCTTTCTCAGATTGAAGGTGCAATGCCACAAAATGACTGCGCTCTAAACAAAAGAGTCATATGGACAATTCCTAATGGGTTCAAATGTTCCACAGAAAACACACACCGATGATGCGCAGGATACAATTAACCAGGGCTTAGTGCAAAATTGACATTTTAATTGCTCACCAGAACTTCCTCGCTGTCAAATCAATAATGGCATCTGCCCAGACAGCAATAAAAGGAACGCATTATAGCAGAGCTAACTTACAGATACTGCTAGAAGAAGCAGAAATGATCAAGTATTATTGTTTTGTAAAATTAACAACCGTGTAACATTTTCATCAGAGGATGAAATGGACTGAAATTGCACATAAAATGAGCACTGCTAGCGAAAGGAGGGCCATAAAATGGGAGCAAGCAAAAAAGTGGACAAACTAGAGCAGCTTGACACAAAAAAAACAGCAGCAATGAGACGTGACTGTGACAAAACAGGCAAAGGCCCCCCACCCTGGTACACTCTCAGTAGAAGAAGAGGGTCATTGAAATACTGGGGAGAAACCAAGTCAAAGATGTTGCGCACAGCCATGTTTCTCAAAGTGCAAGAAGGAAATGACTGTGATCCACATGCCGTATTTATAAGGCAGGTAAGCAGGTGTCAGTGGAATACGACAGGTAATACAATCAAGTAATTTGAGCAACTTTATATAGAAATGCAATTTCTCTCATATATTCTGCTCCTGACGTCGTTCTAGCGAATTGGTTTAGAAACAAGCCCCTAGGTCTCTCTCAAGCAGAGGCTGACAACTATGCTGAACAGTGACGAATTGTGTTTACTTTGTGATTTGGACTGCCCTCATGCCAGAGCGTACGTTAAAACCACCACATTCATTTCCGCTTGAACTGCATAAATGTGAAAAAGCATGCACAACATGTTTACAAAAAACAAATATTTAAAGATAGAAATGCGCGCAGTCAGTGTAGCCGAATTGGAAAACATTTACTGTCAGAGCATTGCTAAGTGCTGTCAAAACTGTCTTGCTAAATATCCTTCAAGGTGTAGTTCAGTGCCAGTATATTGATGCGCAGACTGATAAGAGCACTTTGTAGACTTGAGTAAAAAAAACTTTAACTGTTAAGACAGATTCATCACCTCGAAGTTTAGGATTGAGACATAATTTAAAAAATAAATAAAATACATGAACATAATTTAGATATTTCATTTAACATCATGCAATCAAAGAAACTACAAAATAATATTGCAAAAGTCTACCAGAAGCCATACAGTATTTCATATCACATTTTTCAAGTTTTTCGTTAACTTGGCCTATATGGAAAACTACAAAGCGGTGTGTAATTCAATATGAACGCTATTAAGCAGGTTTCATTCAACTTTATGAAGCAAAATTAGTTAATTCTACAGGGCGATGCATAACCTCAGCCTTCCAGAGTAATCAAGGGACTCAGGGTACACCAGGAGAACATGCCCCACACCAGGCGATGCCAGATCCAATCGGGTAGACAGATCCTAATAAAGTAGCCAGGCCGTGTATGTCCAGCAGGATTTGCACATGAGATCCATAACTTGCAGCTGCTCAGTTTTCTTTTACTGAAATACAACTTCCATGAAATGACTGTTTTTCATAACCAGGATCTCACACCAGAATAGCAAGGTTCAAGGTGCTCTGAAAGTCTTAAGAGGCTGATAAATGCAGGTTATTCAGTCCTCTAGTTCCCTTCTATGTTTTAACACTAGCACATTTGATTTTAGTAGCCCTCTGTGAAAGCTTTTTAAATTGTCACTCAGAAAACTAATTGAAGCTTCTAAGCCTTCAAGGAGTGCTAACCAAGGCTTTAAAATCCACCTTATTACCGCTTGTTAGCACTAGCAACGTTATCTCTGTCCTTGTGTTAAAGAAAACACAATGAACGAGGACCAGTGATCTTGTTAATCAATCGAATAAAAGGAAAGAAATGGAATATAGAACTTCTCTAAAGTTGTTGGAGCCAACAAAAGAATTATATAAAACGGAGCTGCTGTGCATTTCCATTTGCTATATACAGTAGGTCTCAAACACATGTTTTGTCACATACATGATTAGAGAAAAAAAGAACATTATTAAACATTAACTTTTTACTTGTCAGAGCTGCTTATAGTTTATCTGGACAGTGCCAGATATCTGAATGGAGCAATATTACTGAACTGTCTGTGTCTCGGTTTGCTGTTGTTGAAAGATACTGTCTGAGCTCCTGTTGAGCTGACAGCTTGTGATATACTGATTCGGCGGTTGCATTTTCAGGACTGGTTGCTTTCTTTGGTGCAAAGTATTGATTGGCTGGTTTGGTGGATAATAAAATAATTTTGGACCAAATGTATCTTGTTTGGTATTTGCTGTCCAATAGATGTGAACAGAGCTTTCATTAAAGCAAATAAAAATGAAAAAGCCGGCACTTGTGCGGATTGCTTTTAAATTTGATTCACAGTTGATGCCGTGACGTAGCAGTGGGAATACACCATCTGAAAGAAGCCTGCTAGAGCTGGAAGCTGATTGGCTGATGGTACTGAATTGTTTTCTAATAACTTATCAATACATGCACAGTAAAACACTTAGATATGGGGAATTACACCATTGAACCTCAACAATATTTTAGAAAACTAGGGACATTTTAAACATTTTTGGTATCACTATAGTCTCCAATCTGCTGGATGGCAAATGTACCTCAATTATGCCTCTTGAGAGCCAGCCTGTTCATCCCACATGCCAGCACCAGGAGGGGCTTGTGTGCAGCACTGCACACCCTCCATGATGAGGGTGATGTTGGCTGTCCAGACCCCAGTGAAAGCCACTGTTTGCAGCTTCACAGATGCTGGTGTCTATTGATCTGTGCTGTGCACATCTGTAAAGAATCTGCCATTAATCACAGAGGCTCTCCTTCAGTGTAATGATCAGAGCTCTGTTTAAACGTGCAGGAGAGCATAATTTTTTTTCTAAAACATACGGCGATTCGACTATTTAGCTCACAAGAACAAACCTTGTTCGGATTGATTTTGCTTGTTTCCATTCCTTTTCACATAAATGAAATGTACATTTATATTAGTTTACAAAACAGATTAAAACACTTGTGCAAATTGGAACAAAAACGCTTTTGCATGTCCCTGTGTATACCCTAAAGTAAAGAATTACTACATTACTCATTACAATTACACATTTTTAACCATATTGCAACTGACCCAGATGTAGAATCTCTGTAATGCATATCATACAGGGTGCTACACGATACCAGCTCACATCCACACTGTCAGAGCGGGAAACATCAGTTTCTATCTTACAGCACTCTATACGATATATTTTCATTATATAGAGTGAAATAGGAATAATTAAACAGTATACCCTCATAAAATGAATCACTGTATTTCTGCATTGTTATTTTTGCTCTTTTACCATGTTTGTACGATGCATTCACCATAGCTTTCCTTGATTTGCCATGTTTTTTAATATGCTTTTCCACAACTCACTATTCTTTACAGTGCTTGCCTGTGCTTTACTATGCTTTCACTGTGCTTTATTATACTTTGCTATGCTTTTACTATGGTACACTTTTATAAGGGTAGCTACTGTACATCATCATATTATGACATCATTACCACCTGATACAGATTTTCAGATGCAAAGAATTTTCAAATGGCTTCATCACATCTGTATTACAGAAATATCACTATAGATAGAGATATAAATGATGTCACATAAAAATGAGCTATACTATATTATAAAATAAAAATAGGGTGCTGTGTAAGATATAAGCTCTGAGCTCTCCTGTGTGAAGAAGGATAGGTGACAGTGAACTCTTTGATCAGCCCCCTTCCTCTGTATTGGGACAGTCCTGTGTGAAGCAGGCTAGGTGGCAGATGTTGGACTCCCTAATTAGACTGATGTGTTGGGGCTGGTGTTTGAAGTAATTGAGCCGGACCTCCTTGCGCTTCTGTTCAGCTAACATTTATACTCAAGTATGAGAACTCTTTAATATTTATGAATTCAGTGACTGCCAGGTTACTGTTCAAGAAAAAAGCAGATACCTTGTCTGTAGAGAACAGAATGGAGCCTGGTGATGGCAGATCAATGGACAGGTTCTTAGAATGGAGTCTGGTGAAGGGAGATCAAAGGACAGGTTCTTAGAATGGAGCCCGGTGATGGGAGATCAAATGACAGGTTCTTAGAATGGAGCCTGGTGATGGGAGATCAAATGACAGGTTCTTAGAATGGAGCCTGGTGATGGGAGATCAAAGGACAGGTTCTCAGGGATATCTTCTTATGGTTCCAACTTGACTGAAATCACTGTGAAAGATGGAAAACATCATCTTTGTATAACTTCCTTAACAATGTATAAGAACCAAGTTTGTAACTAACTTCTAACTTTTCTTCCATATCGGGGAATCAGTTCTCCTCCTTCTCTGAGCAAGGTGTAAACAGAGCATGGATTGTTGGTGGCTGTCATAGCCTTTTTCTGACTGATGGATCTACAGTACTGCAATAGAAAC
This sequence comes from Acipenser ruthenus, assembly GCF_902713425.1. NCBI lineage: Eukaryota > Metazoa > Chordata > Actinopteri > Acipenseriformes > Acipenseridae > Acipenser > Acipenser ruthenus. The sequence goes on from NC_081204.1 coordinate 21,911,634, forward strand.
AGTGAATGTTAAGCGTATCTCTGGAGGAGAGACAACCCCAGTGCTACCCCCCTTTCCCAGAGCTACCCCACTTCCCTCAGGGTATAAGTTCACAGTATTCCAGTCAGCCAACAGTGCTTGTGCTAGCATCAGCATCCCTCCCCGCCCCCTTATATGCCTTTACAGCTGCCTCTAGCTTTATTTATGTGGGGTGCTTACAAATTGAAATGTCTATCAGGAGATTGACTCACTAGTCCCAGCTGGCAAGAAGCTGTATACTGTATACTGTATCAATATACTGATGTCATTTCAAGTGAATTCTATTGTCCATTGTATTTACACATTAGTTCATTTATCAAGTTCCACTAAATATTTGGGACATTTATCTTGATCTTTTCAAACCAAGTTTGTAACTCGGGAACTATACAAAAGTGTATCAGTAATGGTTATTCATAGAGCCCCGTGAATATTTTTTTATATATATAATTTTCTGTTTTATTTTTTATAAATGTAGTTTTATTTCGTTTTATCTGCTAATTAAAAAAAAACATTACAGATACACATTCATAACATAACTCAAATAGATGTATATAAATAAAAACATAGTATACATCATGTTTTACATATATACATATTTTTTATTAAACATTATCCACTTTTTAAAAAACATTTTGACATAAACAGACCTAGCACAGAAAAATAATTTAGTTACCATAATTTCTCATTAGCAGCAGTAACAGTAACATACGTGAAGTCTTGCAATCCCATTGCACTGAAGCAGGGCTCCAGTATACAAGCTTGGGGTTTCTCAGTATTTAAACACTAAGCAAAGCAGATTTATTCATTAAAATTCATTCAAAACCAAAACAGCATTTGCTCCAGTGCAAAGTTCGCACCACTTGAAGTAAAACAAAGAATTAGTATACTAATACAAAATACAAGCAAACAAGCCATATTTTCCCCAAAAGGAATACAGAGCTAATGCTTAACGACAGTATCTTTAGACTCCATTCAAGCCAACAGTTGCAAAATCTGCACAGCATTATTTTGTCACTGTCAGCTGCATACATCCCCTCATGCTCAAATTCTATGCAGCTTTGTTTAATTGTTATGCAGTTTAGGCATTTTAGAAACAAACATCTATTCTCTTCCATCACAATTTTAATTCCCAAAGCTGGACTTGCTCCAAATTATACATTTACACAAGTGCTAGACAGAGCTTCCGTTTCCCTTCAAGCCCCATTTATGGAAACGGCTGAGCCTTGAAACCTCCCAATTTAAAAATGTCATTCTGTGTTTGCGTCATAATGATTTTCCATTTTATTTAGTTCAATATGTTGCATTTAGTTTTATTTAATGTTATTTTGTATTTGGGAAAACCACAGGGTTATAGTTATTCAGTTCCACTCCTATTGTGAGAAAGTTGGTCTTCTGTGACTACGACCTGGAGGTCAGGCGTTAAAGTGGAAAGTATCATTTTCGTATACTGCATCTCACTATGACTGGCAATAATGATGGTCTGGTTATTGAATTGTTGTTAGTGACTGCTGCTAACAGTAGAGTAGGTCAATCTCTAAACAGTTACAATGCCCAAATACCATATTTAGATAATTATCAGCAATGAACCTGCGTCACGGTACTGACTGTCACACAATACGAGATGGCCAAGTTGTTGTCATAACTAAGACACAACAGAATACACAGTATTTACACTGGAAAAGCCAACAGTATTTGAGAGTCTGTGGCACACAATTGAGTTTGCAACAAATGGAGCATTGTTCACATTATCCCAACAAGACCTAGATATTTGAATCATGGTTAAACCTATTAACATGGTCAGCCCTGATTTCTCCATGGTTAACAAGCTTCAGACCATGCTTGATATATGGCAGCACAACCCGGTATTAGGTACAGGTCCTAATAAAGGGGCCTGACAGTGTATTTTGTATGTAATGGTTTGCTCTTTATGAGCTCCCAGTCTCACTATGAAGCAACAGTCACCTCAAGACACACCTCTTCAGATAACACCTGTAAACCTCAACTCTTCCCTTCTGGACAATATAGCACTCTGCCTTTAATGCACTTTAACTTGCACTTATCTGCTCCCTATTTTACTGTATTTAATCCTACACTTAACCCAATCTGTAGTATCTTGTATTTCAGTTGCACTCGTATCTAACCCTGATGTAACTATCAACACTGTTATCTGCTCTTGAACTGCCCTGATATCAAATCGTACTGTATTTTGTGTTTGCTCTTAATTGTACTGTAATTCTTGATATGTATGTTTTGTATACAACTGGGTAAGGGCATCTGCTAAGAAATAAATAATAATAATAATAATAATAATAATAATAATAATAATAATAATAATAATAATAATAACAGTCAGAGTGCATGTGCAGTGTGTCTCGATGGAGTTTATAAGAACTCTAAAAAGTCTTGGTTGCCTCCAGAAGATGACATTAATGATGTACACCTACAAAGCACAACAAATCCTGTTTCAACACATTACTGTATTGCTTATTTTGTACAGGACACAGCCGTGTTCAACTGACGCACCTGCGGTACATTGCATGATCTCCTTTGTTCACAGCACCCTTCCCCAACGTGTAATGATTCTGGGAGCCTTCAAATCAATCGGTGATGTGTGAGGTCAACGTCCAGTGCACAGAACTGCAATTCCCATTGCACAAGGTGTTGTGAGCACAAATGAGATCACCCTAGAAGGGTCAAGCAGCACGAATGTAGGTTCTGAATCATAACAGATATAGATATAGATATAGATATTGTAAGATAGCGGGTTGTGAGAGACAGCAGGGAGGGGGTTAAAACCTCCCTGCAAAAGAAACATGTGAGAATGCACTTTTTGGTTTATTGTTTAAATTTAATTGTTTAATTGTTTTATTAATGATCATCCGCACCTGGGCGTTATTGGGGAATTAGACCCAGGTGTGGGGTTTAAAAGGAGAGCAGGCAGTCTGCTCGAGGCTGCTGAGGAGAAGGAGGCAGAAAGGGGTGCTCTGCTTCCTGGCAGTCGTGAGGTAAAGTGCTGTTTCAAACCAGTGTATTTTTGTGAGGACGGGGAAACAGCGTAGCTGTCCCGTGTTAGTCAGGGAGTTCCTGTGTGTTAGTCAGTGCTCGTACAGAGCTAGGTGTTTGTTTTGTATTTTGTTTATTTTTTGTTTATTAAACATAGCGCATCAGCGCTTAAAAATCCATTTCTGTCGTGTTGGGTCTATTTTTAAAGGGGCAACGAACCCGAGAGTGGTGCAATTTTTTTACAATATATAGAGATAGATAGATAACATTGTAATTCATTTTTCTTGGGGGAAAATGTCCGATTTTGGTCTCAATTATAAATGTACAGGTAAGTAAACAAATGACATATCTGAAATGTGTGTTTGTCTTTTCTTGTTCTAGGTATTGGCATGTTCTGTCTGCTGAGCTGCAGGTACCTGTCACGCTGTGCCACTGCGCTCTCGTGCTGCACAGTAACGCTGTGACAGAAGCCCGGAAGGCTCCACAGAGAAGTCCAGGCCAAGTTTCTTCTTTTGCTCTTACATTGTGGAAAACGGACTTGTCTAATTGAATTTAATTCTCATGAATTCAGCCTGAATAAGATTAATAAAAGATTTCACTGCCACTATGTGTGGATCTGATGCTTTTCATAGGGACATTGTACACTGTGAGGGCGAACCGCTACTGTCACCTCTCACAGTCGCAGGGGCTACGAAACACAAGTGAAGCTGATTCGTTTAGTCTGGCTGTTTGGGGTACTCATTGCATTCTGCATACATTTAGAATTGATATCTGCATGAGACTTCCCATTAATGAAGCAGGTCCTCAAACCTTGGGTGTCTGATATCACTGTTTCAGATTTCTGCTGCAGTGCTGGTTAAAACTATAGAGGCAAGAGCCATTTGTAAAAAGGATAGAAACACATCACAAAGCTATAAAATGTGTCTGAACATATTCTGGTAACACTTTACATTAACCCTAACTCTAAACCTAACCCTAAACCTAGCCCTTTTCTGATACATATATCGTGCAAAAAAAACGTTAAGTACAGTGTAACTATGCATAATAACATTGCATATGTGTAAGTACACATGTATTTACTATGTAGCTCCTATGTAAATACATAGTAATTAGAGATATTTAATGTAAAGTGTTGCCCATATTCTTTGTGCATATTTTATTTGAGAGATATAGTTGCTATATAATTGATATAGCCTCAATATAATACAGTATATATGGGAAAGCAAGACCCCAGTTGAAAAGCGTTGAAGGAATATCCACCTTTGTGTTTGTCTCCTTGGAACCATGCATTTCAGCAGCAAGTTAATACCCATTATTTGAAAGTAGAATTTCATTATGAAAACAAAAATCTCCTCACACAGTATCTAGTATCTAAAGATATCTTGCTAATTTTCTTTATGAAACAGTGCTATGATAAAAAAAAATCATAGTTGTGTTTATGAAAGAAAGGGCACAACATCTTCCCCTATCAACTCTGCAAGCTAAAGTCACCTCCGTCCTGACCCGAACACCCCCTGTCTGCCATTCAGTCCTCCAAAGGCTGACGGCTGTGCTAATTGTATTGTGGTTTTGTGACATGCACTAATGTCCACTGGGAGCCTGAAGCTTAAACCACCCAAACACTGCTTTCCATTTTTACCTTGTTTGGGAGAACAAAAGGCTGGTCACTTTGTGCTGGGGTCAAGGCGAGGTCATCATGAATCCGGTAGTGAAACTATTGGCCCAAAAGGCCCGTAAAGAAGGACCAGATCTGACACAGCACCCTCTTTCCGATCTCACAAACGACACTCATGACACAAACACAATATTACAGACAGTCTTAGCCTGAGAAAAAAAACAACACTGAGGGAACGGTATGTTCGCTAGCTCAAATAAGTGAATTATGGAAGCTGGAAATGGTTTAATTGAGTTTAGCATTGCTGCTTCCTTATGTTTCTAAGTACAGCAGTGATACGGAGGTATACCCACTGTATTGCCCTGTGACAAGGATGACAGAGGTTTGAGACTCAGAGACAGTTTAAACGTTCAAAATAAAGCTTTTTAATAAACAAAAATACAAAATAAATCGGCACAAGGGCCAAACAAAAAGGTTTTAAACACAAAATAATAAACACAAAACAAAACTTACAAATAAAGCTTCCAGGCTGGGCGTTGCCTTCACTGGTTTGCAAAACTAACAACACAGCACACACAAAAACACTCTACTCCTTCTAGAACTCTCTCTCTAGCCAGGGCCTCTCCCCTGGCTTTTATCCCCTGTGGCTGGAGCCCAATTAATCAATAATTGCTGATTATTCAATTAGGGCTCCAGCCACATTCTCACATTTTTTCCTGGCAGGAATTTAACCCCCTCCCTGCCAGTCCCAACCACGTTCATAAAGACGGGGCAGTCCCCTGTCACATGCCCTTTTACAGGGTGTTCCATAAGCCAGGCACCATAGGCATTATCATATATTACGATTAGAATGTTCAGTAACACTTTACATTGTGTCTCTAATTACTGTGTATTTACATAGCAGTTACTTAGTAAATACATGTGCATGTACACAGAATTATGATGTTATTATGCTGCACTTAAATGTATACATGTTTTTGCATGATATAACCCTAATCCTAACACTATCCCTAAATCTAAACCTAACCCCCTCCAACCCCAACACTTTTCTGATAAAATTACTTACATATATCATGCAAAAAGATCTACACGTTAGGGACATTGTAACTATGCATACTAACATTGTAATTATATGTAAGTGCACATGTATTTACTAACTACTATGTAATTAAATACGCTTAATGTAAAGTGTTGCCGCATGTGCTCTGTTAAACTGAGCTGCCCATTGAATATCTGCACCACATATACAAATGATCTAAATTTCTTTAGGACATTTCACAACTGCAAGAAATAGACCATTAGGAACAATAATATTGGTAATAATATAACATACACTATAAATACACACTCCCAGGGTAACAAGTTGTCGGATCCATTTCCAAAAGTTGCCCCCTGGTAACAATTGCCTTCTTCTCTGGTCCATTATGACACAGTCATGTATTAACATGTGGGGACACAATCAGCCAGACCGTACTGCGGGTGAGACGGGCTGCGTTACTGATCACTTACTCTGAGAGAGAAAATCTAACAAGCAGGAGAGCAGACAACAGAACAAAGAAAACAAGAGAGACACCAAATCAATAGCAATGGTGTGCAAGCTGAAAGCAGAAGAATACAGCCAGCAAGGGCAGCATGCCACAAGCTTTCTGAAACAGCCTGTGAGACGGAGGACGGCATTCGACACAGACATCTTCATACAACTGTTTGATACTCAGCCTGAAACAGACGTCTCCGGCCCAGAACCCAATCCCTGCAAAGAACACCTACTAAAACAACAGCACCTAAACACTCTACTTGTAATATCCTTTTACAAGGATTGCAGAACTCTCACCTGCTGTGCAGGCAATAGGATGGAGGCTGGTCACGAATCGGAGAAACACATACTGCAAACGAGTGGCTTAACCACTGTGCACTAGGCTCATCTGCAGGTGCGGTTTTAGAGCTTTTAACATCACCTGAACGACGGGTATGAATCTGTAAGGTCAGCATCACAACTGCCTGTCACATGCACATCCCTTCACTATGTGGGTCTCATATGTGCATTTCTGAAAGCAAAGATGCATTTTTTCATTTTAAAGAATTTAAAAAATGGATGTACCATACTACAGTATGTTATAGAAATATTCCATGGGGGGAGTCATGACATCACATCACCAGCAGACTTGCAGTAATACAGATGGAGTGGAAGCAGTGCATCGCAGCATAGCTTTTGTAGAGAGTACTGTACTGTAAATATTGCAATGTGAAGCTCAGATTATGTCAGGTTATGAAAATGTCAATCATTTAAACCCAGTATCTCACAAACAAAAGAGTAAATGGGGTTGTCACACAGGTAATCTTTCACTTCCAGGTCAAGGTCAGATATAATAATATGACTAGACTTCAGCACATTTCATTCATCCCAGGGTCATCCAGTCATCTTTTCACAGTCCAGCTACTATGAAAAAGAAACATGTCTGTATATTTTTGTAATATATTAGCAATGGTCTCAGAAGGATTGGGGTATCTGAGACATGGCATTCATAGTCGTAAAGACACCTCAGATACTTGTCACTAGGTACTGGTATCGTAGTCTTACTGTAGCTGCATCCTGTCAAACCCCCATCTTCTGTCCTGGAATATCTCACGTTGCGGATGAGCAGCCCTCATTGAAAGCACGGCTCATTGAAAGCAATCCTGAACGACAGCACAGCTCACCAGGAGGAACATTGAGAACCTTCCATCTGGTGCTGAGACTATTGAGGGACTATCATCGATGACATGCTGTCATTTCAATCCCAGGGTAGTACATGTAATTCTAAGCAGATCTCAATGCACCACTGAAGACCTACATACAAGGGCAAACCTGCATAAATAGCATGATTTAAAAAATCTAAAAAAAAATTCCCAGCAGTTTATTAGGGTCTATACTTCTAGCAACTTTACACATGCATAAGCATGGGGAATGGTGAAATGCAGAATAGAAATCCAAGGAGGTTATGACGAGGTTGTATTATGCATTGGGGAGACTGCACTTAGAAAGCTGTGTTGAATTCTGCATCTCGCAATACAAAAAGGACATTGTGACCAGCAAATGAATTTCAAAGAGGAAACTGATACATCTATTTTAATTCTTAAAAGAAGTTGAGAAAGTTAGCCCAAGCCAATACTTTAAACTCATCACAGAAGCCAAGACCAGAGGAGCAGCTGAGAATGAAGTGGAGATAGACTTAGAACATGGGATAGGAGATATTTCTTCACACAGAGAGTGGTGTGGGTATGGAATCACTTACCTAGCCATGGTGATGCTGAATCACTGGGATAAATGAACCGCATGACTTTCTCTCGGAAATGTTCTTTATGCTCTTATGAATGATGGCAAACGGTAATATGCATTTACTGAACCAAATGTGAAATAAACATGCCAACAAAAGCTACGTAACAACTATGACAACACTGAGTCACACTTTAGGAATTTATAACTGGTTATGTATAATCTATAAATATGTTATGTAAATATGCTATTAACAGATAGAAATAAGATTCGAAATAATAACACCAAATGCCATTTGAAATTCTGTTTTGCTACATGTTATATATTATTTCATGAAGCTATCTATATATCTCTATATTATAATGGATACCAAAACTGAAGTGTTACCAATGGTTTCATCTCACTCCTGCTGCATGTCTTATAGCTATGGAGCTCACCGCAGCAATATTAAGTACTTACAGTACCTGTATTGCAGTCTGGCTCATTGTGGCTGTATTACTTCATTGTAACCAAGTGCAGTAGCTACTCTGTTCAACACAATTTCAATACACAGGGTTTCTGGTGTCAGGTCCTATCTGATACACACAGATACAACCCTGGGAAAAAGAAGAAATTATCCTATGAAAAATGGAAAGAAAGACCACTGGAGAGTACTAGTTATTTGTTTCACTTGAACCCATTGGCAGCACAGTTTACTGTGTTTGTTGCATTTGATTCCCACCTGTGCTGTCATCTGATTTGGGCAGTTCTCAGCATGCTTCAACACATCAAATCTACTGAACAGTACTCTTGTGCAATATCAAAAAGAATGCATCCATTTATTTTCTAAAGAAAAACAAAGAAAAAAAATTAACTGCATCACATTGCAGTCATACTTCATACACATTGCATGGGGGGCAGCAGCTGTAGTGAGGGATTGTATTGCAAGCATCTCACTATTCATAAGGCGGTATATCTTAAACAACCTTGTAAGGGGATCTGAGGTTGGGGAGATCCAAGTTTCAAAATCCCAGCTCAGTTAAACTCTCAGGGATTCTGTGGTACATAAAGAAGATGGTTGGCATTTTATTGGTGCTTGTTCATAAACTGTGCCTCTTCTCTCACTCTAGTCCTAATCCTTTGCCAGTGTCTAAAGTCCATACGCTCTATTGTGGACATCACACTATGCAAATTGTAACGGCAATACATTGGTGGACCATGACATTAAAAGTTTTTGACAATGCTTAAATAAAAATAAAAACACATTAAATGCGTATATTTCCATGGTTTTGTTTTGTATTCCAAATTTGGTAACTGGCAAACAATAGCTGATGGATTTATATAGTTTATAGTTATACAGGCAAAATTCATCAGCAGTTTGTAAACACCAATGTCATTACCTATCGGCAAGCATCATTTAGGACAAAACCTGACTTGTCTCCCTTAGGCACACAAGGCAGCAAATCAGGATTTAAGAATTAAGGTCAGTTAATTTGATTCAGTTTAAACCCTCACACTTCAGACCGTAACTATTTCATATCCTATCTTAAAGCTACGCGTTCGTCCGCCGGTCCGCCTGCGGACCAAAATGTAAAAATGCGAAGTTAATCCTTTCACATGAAAGCACTTTTGCGGACCTCAGTTTTAATGAAAGCACCCGCCTATCAGAAAGGATGGTTCACTAAAAGTCAAACACGGAGCTGTAAAGATGTCTTGGTTTGTCAAGTAATACAGACAATGCAGGTGATCCAGCAGGAGAAGGACCTCGCGCTCCAAAGAAGCACGCAGATTTTGTGAAAAGTGTCTGAAGAATGCTGGCTGGCTGGCTGGCAGTGAACAGCGAACTGAAAATGTGGGTCTACTTAATACAAAAAGATAACAAAGTGTTTGGGGTCTTAAAATCTTAATATGCAGGTGCGTACCCCTGCTGTGAATTTGTATTTGCAATAAACACTGATACGTGTGAATTTACTTATTAATATATTTTGAGCATATGGTGCATCAGGTTCTTTAAAAAAAAAAAAAAAAAAAAATTTTTTGATGAATCTCATTCTCATCAAGATCAAGATTCGCTCAAGTCTCACTAAGACGGCTTTCTACATCAGAGGATCTCTTTTCAGGAGAGACTTTTCGATGGAAATTTGCCTAAATGTATACCCCCCAAAAAATGTGTGGTTTACTTATACATGTTGCGCAATCTATAAATCATATACAAACGGGGGGTAGGTAGTTTTTAGTGTGATTCAAAGTAAATTATCATTGTTTAATCAGCTCCCCTATAAAAAAAATAATATATGCAACTTTTTTTCCTCTATCATGGCGAAAATTGCATTTTATTCCTCACACACTCCAAAATTACACTTGGCTTCAATACTACCAAATTAAATTCATTTTCAGCACAAAATGGTAAAATATTGACAACAATTGCCGCATAAATGTTAGTTTTGTTTGAACTAAAATGGCAATAAATGAATAATAAAACACACAAGCATACCTGGTTGTTTACATGCTTTTCTCTGTCCTTATTTGGAACACAGCTTGTATGTAAATTGTATTATTGCATTGGAAAAAAGAAAAACTGCTGCAGATCCAAATGCCCTTGGTTAGAGTCCAGTCCCTTCACATCTTTTTTGAATCCCTGGCAGAAAATCATCCAGTCTTCAGCGTAGACCAGAAAGAGATGACTAGAAACAGAAAGACCATCTTTTCCAACAGACCTGATGATTCAAGGAAGAACAGCACTTTCCCCCGAAAAAAACAGCAAATAAAGACACAGCTTCAAAAGAAAATCGTTTTGTTTCTTTTTGTTTTCCTCTAGCTAAGATTCTCCCTCCAAAAAGAGATTTACATCAGATGTAAATATTTAGAAAACAATCGCTCCCTCGTTTCCCTCCCTCTTATTTGGTTGGTTTCCGAAGCCTTGCTGTCGGTCCAGCCAGCAAGCTGCAGTTGTCATGGTTTTTGATGGAGCAGTTCGTTAGCCGTGTGGCAGGCTCGTCCGTTTCAGACCCTCCTCAGTGAGTCGGGGCTCCTGCCACGTGCATCTCCGTTCTGCTGGGGGGGTTCAGTGTCCTTTCCCTTCTCAAATCACTGTACCATGCATGCAATTATTCAATACCCCTGTTTCTTCTCTGTCTCGCTGTCATTTTTTATTCCTTTTTCTTCTTTTTTGTTTAATTCACCCTCTTGTTTTTTCAAGTGACACACACTGTTTTGTCTAATTGCATCTGTTAATATTTTTCCCTTTATTTAACAAATACCCTTAATGTACTATGTATGATGATGATGATGATGATGCTTATTATCATTATTATTATTATTATTATTATTATTGTTATTATTATTAGTATTATTATTATTATTATTAATACACTAATAATAATAATAATAATAATAATAATAATAATAATAATAATAATAATAATAACAATAATGTTTTGAGCTACTACTACTACTACTACTGCTACTACTACTACTACTGCTACTACTGCTACTACTACTACTAATAATAATAATAATAATAATAATAATAATAATAATAATAATGTAGAAGGCTTCATTCACCTGTTTTGAAACTCTGCATGAATCTAAACTGAGACAGAAAAAACACAGAAGGAACGTTTTAGAAGAAAACAAAGCAGAAATACCAAAAATAAATCAAGCAAAATATAGCCCAGTGCCAGAATAAGGGGTGTTCTATCCCTGATGTAAACTCTAAAGGCACTGCCTGCACCCATTTACATAATGCAGTATTCTGAATTCCCAATCGTTCTGCTTCACTAAATAATATGTACAACTTACACTTCTCAGGCGTCAATTTATACGTGAAAGGTTTACAGAGGAAGTGACAGAAATGCAGCTAAAGTCATACGTTTCCATAACATGATAGTTATACTACTACTACTACTACTATTACTACTACTACTACTACCATTAATAATAATAATAATAATAATAATAATAATAATAATCATCGAACTGTTTATAATAGGGCTGCAGTCCCATTAACTGGTGACATGATACACAATGAGAGGTTTATCAATGTCCCCAGAGCCCCAAGGTGGAATTACAGCCTTCCTATACTAGCTGCAGTTTTAGTGCATTGTTTTTGTTACAACACAAGAGAGGATATTTGTACTGTCTTTACTCCAATCCCTAATGAACTATTTAAGTGCTAAAGAAACCTGGAATTGTATAGTCTAGTTGCATGGTTCTAGTTCTGTAACTTTAAGGTGTTTTGTAAACTTTAGGATGGCGCTATTAAGTTCTGCCACTAATTAGATTGTTAAAATGGACAATACCAAATTTTATTAGGCTAACACACAGTCAAACTGTTTTAATTCCTTCAGAGGGACTAACCCAAATGTACCTGTTTTGCTGAGGAATGTGAAATGTAGTATTGGGTATTGCATTGACTACAACAGGTGCAATATGTTATATATATATATATATATATATATATATATATATATATATACACAGACATGCTCAAATTTGTTGGTACCCCTCCACAAAAAACGAAGAATGCACAATTTTCTCTGAAATAACTTGAAACTGACAAAAGTAATTGGCATCCACCATTGTTTATTCCATATTTAATAGAAATCAGACTTTGCTTTTGATTTTTTATTCAACATAATATTGTAAATAATAAAACTAATGAAAATGGCATGGACAAAAATGATGGGACCGCTAACCTAATATTTAGAGGCAATCACTGCAATCAAATGTTTTCTGTAGCTCTCAATGAGACTTCTGCACCTGTTAACAGGTAGTTTGGCCCACTCTTCCTGAGCAAACTGCTCCAGCTGTCTCAGGCTTGATGGGTGCCTTCTCCAGACTGCAAGTTTCAGCTCTTTCCATAGATGTTCGATAGGATTCAGATCAGGACTCATAGAAGGCCACTTCAGAATAGTCAAATGTTTTGTTCTTATCCATTCTTGGGTGCTTTTAGCTGTGTGTTTTGGGTCATTATCCTGTTGGAGAACCCATGACCTGCGACTGAGACAGAGCTTTCTGACACTGGGCAGTACGTTTCGCTCCAGAATGCCTTGATAGTCTTGAGATTTCATTGTGCCCTGCACAGATTCAAGGCACCCTGTGCCAGGTGCAGCAAAGCAGCCCCAAAACATAACCGAGCCTCCTCCATGTTTCACTGTAGGTATGGTGTTCTTTTCTTTGAAAGCTTCATTTTTTCGTCTGTGAACATAGAGCTGATGTGACTTGCCAAAAAGCTCCAGTTTTGACTCATCTGTCCAAAGAACATTCTCCCAGAAGGATTGTGGCTTGTCAATATGCATTTTAACAAATTCCAGTCTGGCTTTTTTATGTTTTTCTGTCAAAAGTGGAGTCCTCCTGGGTCTTCTTCCATGGCGCCCACTTTCGCTCAAAAAGCGACGGATGATGCGATCAGAAACTGACATACCTTCACCTTGGAGTTCAGCTTGTATCTCTTTGGCAGTTATCCTTGGTTCTTTTTCTACCATTCGCATTATCCTTCTGTTCAATCTGGGGTCGATTTTCTTCTTGCGGCCGAGCCCAGGGAGGTTGGCTACAGTTCCATGGACCTTAAACTTTTTAATAATATTTGCAACTGTTGTCACAGGAACATCAAGCTGCTTGGAGATGGTCTTGTAGCCTTTACCTTTACCATGCTTGTCTATTATTTTCTTTCTGATCTCCTCAGACAACTCTCTCCTTTGCTTTCTCTGGTCCATGTTCAGTGTGGTGCACACAATGATACCAAACAGCACAGTGACTACTTTTCTCCATTTAAATAGGCTGAATGACTGATTACAAGATTGGAGACATGTGTGATACTAATTAAAGAAACGAATTAGTTTGAAATATCACTATAATCCAATTATTTATTATCTTTTCTAAGGGGTACCAACAAATGTGTCCAGGCCATTTTAGAATATCTTTGTAGAATAAGCAATAATTCATCTCTTTTCACAGCTTATTTGCTTTATTCTATGACATACCAAAGGCATGCAAGTATACATGATAAAATAGCTTTTAAGTTCATCACTTTTCAGGAGGAATGAAGCATTATTTCAATGAGCTGTAAGGGTACCAACAAATTTGAGCACGTCTGTATGTATGTATATATATATATATATATATATATATATATATATATATATATATATATACACACACTACCGGTCAAAAGTTTTAGAACACCCCCATTTTCCAGTTTTTATTGAAATTTAAGCAGTTCAAGTCCAGTGAATAACCTGAAATGGTACAAAGGTAAGCGGTAAACTGACAGAGGTTAAAAAAAAAAGTTTAGTTTACCAAAAACTGAAAAATAATGTACATTTCAGAGTTATACAAAAAGACCTATTTCAGGGAACAAGTAATGGGTTAACAACTTACAGCTGTTCTGCAGCAATGGAAGTAAATTAAGCCTTGAAAGTTGATGCTAACAATTCCTACAGGTGTCCCAACTTTTGTTGATTACTTACAAACCCTCTGTCTGTATAAAAGCAGTGTTGGAACAGACTGTGTTACTACACCCTCTTAAGCATTATTTGGACAGTATTGTACTGCAGGAAGTAGTATATTGCTCTCATAATGGCGAGAAAAAGGCAATTAACAAAGGAAGACAGACAGACCATTAAAACCCTTAAAAGTGTAGGTCTTTCCTTTAGAGAAATTGCAAAGAAAGCCAAGGTGTCAGTGAATACAGTTTCCTACACCATCAAAAGGCACTTGGAAACTGGAGGAAACTCTGACAGGAAGAGGTCTGGCAGACCCAAAGCCACAACAGAATCAGAAGACAAGTTTCTGAGAGTCAACAGCTTGTGTGATAGGCGGCTCACAGGACAACAACTTCAAGCACAGCTTAACATTGGTCGAAGTAAGCAAGTCTCAGTTTCAACTGTGAAGAGAAGACTTCGAGCTGCAGGTTTGACAGGTCGAGTGGCAGTAAGAAAGCCATTGCAAAGATGGCAAAATAAGAAAAAGAGGCTTGCCTGGGCCATGAAGCACTGCCAGTGGACTACTGAAGACAAAGAAGGTCTTATGGACCGATGAATCAAAATTTGAAATCTTCGGTTCATCACACAGGGTTTTTGTACGCCGTTGAGTAGGCGAAAGGATGGTTCCTCGGTGTGTGATACCAACTGTCAAACATGGAGGAGGAAGCGTGATGGTCTGGGGCTCTTTTGCTGGATCCAGAGTCGGCGACTTGCACAGAGTGAGTGGCACCCTGAACCAAAACTGCTACCACAGCATTTTGCAGCGCCATGCAATACCCTCTGGTATATGCCTAGTTGGTCAGGGGTTCATCCTACAGCAAGATAATGACCCAAAACATACCTCCAGGCTATGTCAGAACTACCTTAGAAGAAAACAACAAGACGGTAGGCTTCAAATCATGGAATGGCCAGCACAGTCTCCAGACTTAAACCCCATCGAGCTGGTTTGGGATGAACTGGACAGAAGGGTGAAAGCAAAGCAACCTACAAGTGCAACACATTTGTGGGAACTTCTGCAACAGTATTTGCAGTCCATTGTAGAAAGAATGCCACGAGTGTGTTCGGCTGTTATATCTGCAAAAGGTGGCTACTTTAATGAGTCGAAAATTTAGATTAAATTTTGTTAAACAAAACGATTCCATGATTTCTTTTTTATCTCCAATTGTTTATTTGTTCTATGCTTTAATTTCAGAGTACATTGAGACATTAAACTGCTTAAATTTCAATAAAAACTGGAAAAATTGAGGTGTTCTAAAACTTTTGACCGGTAGTGTATATATATATATAAAAGAAAGCTGTCATTGTACAAATACATATATTGCGCTACTTCATATATCAAAACATTTCAACAGACTGACATGTAAACTTTGTAATCATTTGATTTTATTTCCTAAAGCGATATTAAGTGATGTGGAAACCTATGACTGACAAAAGTAAATGTTACTGAGTTTTGTTATAATTTCCCCTGTAGGCAATAATGAAAATTGATATTTTTTTCCTTTTTTTGAAATTCCTCTAGTAAAATATCCTCATCTAAATCTACTTCCATGTTAAAACATTTAGTAGTCTATGCATAGCAATGATTTTTTTAATAGAACGTGTTTGCGTTTTCACAATGAAAAAAGATCTAGTCACGAACATTTCAATACGAAACATACAAAACTGTTGTGTGTGCTTCTGTGTCTTCAGCTGTCTGTGTGAGGATGGGTTTCTGTGTCCGTCTCTGTGCTTGTCTGGTAGTATGGGTCCTACTACAGAGTTAAAGGCTCTATAGAAGATAAGCAGCACAGTATGTCCTTCTCAAGGCCTTTACCATGTCCTCAAAAGACAGGACTACTGCTCCCATAGACGCCTGACTATTCTCTACCCCTTTGTGTTTTCTCCTTCCTCTTCCTTGGTTTGTTTCTCTCTTTCTTTTTCTTTTCCTCTCTGTAGGTCACTCTCTTTATTTCTTCTTTCTCTGTCTGTCTGTCTTTTAATTTCAAATCAGGCTTTCTTGGCATAATGAGATGATTTCAGTTTTGACAAAGCAGTTGCAGTTTTTCTTCTCTCCCACTCTCTCTGTCACTCTTCTGTTCTGTAACTCTTTGTCTCGAGATGAAAGGCAAACCCAAAGAAGCATTTCATTGCATTCAGCACTTTAAACACTCAATTCTAAGACAATCCGGATCACAAAAGAAACCAAGACGAAACAGACGTTTGGAACAGTGTCTTTCTCCAACGGTCAATCAGATCATGTGACCTACAGCCCAGGACATGGTTAGGGAAAAGTCAATCAGATCATGTGACCTACAGCCCAGGACATGGTTAGGGAAAAGTCAATCAGATCACGTGACCTACAGCCCAGGACATGGTTAGGGACGGAGGCAGTGGTTTGAACTTCTAATCTACATATCCCGAAAAAAGCAAAAGATTTTAATTTGTATTTTACACAGTTACCTATTATTTTCAAAGTAGCAAAACGCTAATGAGATTACCTAATGTAATAGAATGCGGGTGAACTTTTGAACAGGACCTCACCCATGCTTATAATTGTGACTATGAAGTTACAGTATAGATCTTAGTAACACTTTCCATTTCATGTCTCTAATTACTGTGTATTTACATAGTACTTACTTAGTAAATACATGTATACTTACAATGTTGTTATTTATAGTTACTATGTACTTAACTTAATTTGCATGATATAACCCTAATCCTAAACCTAACTCTATCCCTAACCCCTATCTGATACAATTGTGTACCTGCACATATATGCAAAAAGATTTACACATTAAGTTCATTGTAACTATGCATAATAGCACAGCAATTGTGTAAGAACATAGGTATAATATGTAACTACTATGTAAATACACAGTAATTAGAGACACTTCATGTAAGCATTACTTCGATAATATCGTCTTTATTACGCTGCTGCTGTAGATACCAGGTCATTCAGAATCATTCATTCTACATCTCTATCGTACCTGTAAGATGACATCATTTAAAAACTACAGACTTATTTTTGATCAATGTAAGTTTTTAACTTCAGTTCAGGTATAAACAGCTGGATTTTTATAATAGGGCTGTAATATTATTATAATTAGTAGTAGTAGTAGTAGCAGTAGTAGTAGTAGTAGTAGTAGTTGTAGCAGTAGTATTTAGTGTGTAGATTCTGAAAGCCAACATACCAGTATTAATAATATGAATTAGTTTAACTGCAAAATTGATCACTGACAGTAATTATAATACTGTCCTGTACCTCTTACTCCCAGCTATCATGTTACATAAAATAATAACTTTAGCTGCATTTTTACATATGTTGAATTTGTAATACTGCAGACCCACCCCTTAACTGTCACTGCCTCTGTAACCCTTTCATGTATAAATTGAGACCTGAGAAGTGTAAGTTGTACATATTATTTAGTGAAGCAGAACGATTGGGAATTCAGAATACTGCATTATGTAAATAGTGCAGGCAGTGCCTTTAGAGTTTACATCAGTGATAGAACAAGCACCAGGATGCAAAAAACATGATCCCTTATCCTTTCACTGGGCTAGTTTTTACTTTTGATATTCCTGCTTTGTTTCCAGCGTGTTTTCAGGTGCTTTATGTTTTATTTTTAAAGCACATAGAGCTAACAATGCTGTAAATATTACCAAAAATGTATTGCCATCATTTCACACAACGTACATTTTCTATTATAAAAGAAAATATCTGAATATCATTGAGCAGGCAGCTCTGACTCACTTGCTCAAAGTAAGATGACAGTACAATACAATACAATACAATACAGTACAATACAATACAATACAGTACAATACAATACAGTACAATACAATACAATACAATACAATACAGTACAATACAATACAATACAATACAGTACCTCCACATGGCATCGTAACACTCCCAACACAAATGCATTCTAACCTCTAAAAATACCCCTTCTGAAAAAGAATAAATATATTGTTTGTAAAATTGTTTGTAAAACCTGCTTTGACCTGATTTGCCTCAGAGGCATACAACAACTAAATGCTGTACAATATGAGACATTGAGGTGAACACAAAATTCAAGCTGTGTGTGGATCACATACCAAACATCAGAGTGGTACTGTGAATGCATTGAACCACACATAGAACAGCCACAGGCTACTGTTAAGAATTCTCTCCTTAACACAACGCAGTTCAGTGCCTGAGGCATGAGAAATACTAACCTGCTTCTCTGGCTGCACACTGCAGCATCGAAGGGTCAGGTCTGGTCTTTGACAAAAATAAATGCATTTTCATATCAGTATTATATTGTATTTCTCTTTTGTAAACCAATGTGAATATCACCTCACTGCTGTAGCATATATCAAAAGGGGGCGAGTGACGTTCCTGCTGTTAAACCAATGGCTTCATTTCACCTAAATGCGACCACCATCTATAACTTCAAAACACCCAAACTGAACTCCAGGGTAAAACTATACTCTGGGTCAAGAAGATGAACTTTTTAGCGAGTGCCTCACTCAGTGCACTCCTAATAATCATTAAAAAAAATCCCACCTGATGTGCACTTCCATTCCGTTATATAGGCTTCAAATTTCTAGTTTTTAAAGAAACACAAAAGTACAATAAAATAATACAACTATTTTTAACACATTATAGATTGTACTACACATAGTTAAAGAAGTGGTGGTGTCTTTATTACTCACTGAGGCCACAGAAACGAACGCTTATCTTTCTGACAGCATCCACAGTTGCTGTCCTGAGTTTCTTTAGTACAGATTACAAAAGGTCTGTGTTGCAGTAAGTGAAAAGGAAAAACCTTTGAGACAACTGCAGCTTTAATTACCCGGGGGCACTGAGATCAAGTATATTTCAGTGCTGGGGGAAAAGGCTGTAACTTAATTGAGCGCATTAATAAACTACTGCTGAACGACACCCGGGGACTGATAAATGCGCGTTGGGGAGTAACTGTGTGCTGCAGGATCAGGCCAGCTGGGTTCCTTAGTGTTAGTGCTGTCATGCTATAGGGTTAGAGCTGATAATATTACTGAAATGACTTTTGTAAATTGAAAACAAAATAAGCTTCTGTGTCTTTAAATATGAGGACATCAGAGGTCTAGTTATCTGTTCATCAGCCTGCCCTGGATCCTGCTGCCCTTTACTGACTTGCACTGTTGTTCTGAATTACACAGACTGACCCGCAGTTCCCTCTCTGCTGACATGGTGCTGCTTCTGTTCAATTTCATTCTAAACTCTGCCCTGACAGGCACTGCTAAACCTAGAGAGGATGCACGATGGTTCGAATTGGGCAACGCAAAAATAATGAAAAACCAAGAGATTATTATTAGGAATTATTATTGCTTATTTTAGTTACACACACATAATTCACAATTTACGCATATTGCCATTGCTGTGGGGAGCTTGGAATTCAAAACGTACGGAAACTGCAATTGTGATGTCAAGCAAATGAAAAATAAATACACTCTAGAACACTCACATGCATACCTAATAAGGTCATACTGTACCTTCCAGTGCTGATAACTGAAAATAATACTAGGTCTTTTAAATAACAATTGAATAATACTGAATAGTAACAAAAAATGTGGTTTTCACATTATAATTCCGGAATGAATAATAAAAATGACATCCTGTCATGTTAAATATTAATGATGCAATTTAAATCTGGGATCTGGGAACAGCATGTTGTCTGGTTTCTTCTATCATCATAAACTGCATCCACAATTTCCAAAACACTCATTCATTCACTCATTTCAAAACAGAAAACTGCCAATAAACGACCTCCTATTTTATATCAGTCCCTCTAGCACATTAAAATGACTACTCCTGACTTCTAAACTTGATTTAGAAAAGAAAGAAAACAAGTAGACCAGTGCCTTCATACTTTAACTTTTATTTTTGAATTTTGAGTTTTCCCATTGGGATTCTTGACCGACTCCCCTTGCCTGACTGTACTCTTCCAGAACTGCACATTAGTGACCTTTTAAACAGCCCCTAAAGAGCTGTGTGTGTTCGAGGTGACCTGGCAAACATGTCCCAGCTTTCCTGAGGGATGGGAGCTCTGGGACCCAACTGTCCATCAATACCCTCTGTTCAAACCCCCATATGAGCCCTCTTCAAGGAGACATTTTAACAAGCTACCGTTTGGTCATTGAGAAACCTAGCTAAATACAGTATAAAACATCTATAAATAAAACCAAAACAGGCCATTTTAATGTATTTCTATTATGCAACTGAATTATAAAAATGATACCGTGGTCCAGACTTACTAGCTTTTGCTCAGTTTGAGACAATAATACAAAACTAGGTGAAGTGGTTGCTAGAGAAGACATCCCATTTCATATATGCAGGGGTCTATTTGGCCTCAATTTTCACTCTGTTCTCCGATGTTGCTGTCGCCTGGGTTCACACAGGATAACGTCACATTTTATATGTGCATTATAAGCAGAACAGGAGAGCTTTAATGCTTGAGTGTGTTTTTCTTCTATTTTTATATAAGTATTTGGATTAATGGACTGAGAAGCAGGGCTAGAATGTACCAGCTAGATGCTTTCCATAAATGTGTAAGAGCAATCATCTTTCAAAGTGGTTAATTGCTACCTGTATAAGCTAGAAGGCAAAGGGAGTCATTGGTGAGGGATGCTGAACAGGGAGCTGCACTGGTCGCTGTTCAAACAACAATGGACCTGAACTGGAGACAATTATTATTATTTTTATTATTTATTTCTTAGCAGACACCCTTATCCAGGGCGACTTACAATTGTTACAAGATATCACATTATTTTTACATACAATTACATTATTTAATTACATGCAAGAGTTTTTGTTTTATCCTCTATGTAGTATTATTTTATTTATTTGTTTCTGAGATATTTTTACCCTCATTTTTCTACCTGATTTGAACGCTGCCTCACCACAGCAGCCCACTCACGATCAGGAGGACTGAAGAGCAATAGCTGACCTCCCTTCCTCTGTCAAATCAGCTGAGCAACGACTAGTATCATGAGGCTGGACCCTGGAGGCAGGGAACAAGCCTGGACTTGCTGAAGCGCGGTGAGACAAACCAAAAAAATAAAAGCTGTTTTTCCTCCCTAACCCTGCAAGAATGCTAATCCAGTGCTGTATTTGTAATAGTGGGTCAAACTGAAATATTGAGGGAGCTGTCTTCATGTCGTTAAGATCTCTATTTGAAGAAATGAAGTGCTGCAGAGAATCTTGTTCAGTGTTTCTAGTTCTGTGTTGTTTTTACTTTGTTGGTTTGGTCAAGTGCTCTAAGAACATCCAAACTTCCTGGAGCACCTACATGAGCATTCAATCACAATTCACCCCAAACCTCTAACTTAATGCTCACCTTCTCTATTGAAGACTGTAAGTTATGCAGTGGGAAATGTTATCTGAATCAACAACCTATGTGTTTTTAACATCATTTTATTACATTGGTGCCAGCATAGTTTAAAAGGCCAGTGTGTCAAGAGATTTCTTTGAGAATCGGTGCTCCAAAACAATCGGGAAGTAGGATTCTACAGACATAGATTCTTAAACAGAGAAAAGGGATTACAATTCAATATTGGAGCAATTCCACTCAAAAGGATTATAAGCGTCATAAAACAGGAAAAGGAGAATAAATAAATAAAATGACATCAGCAGCTACTTCTAGCTAGCAGATTCCAGGGACTCTAATTTGCATACATGCATTGCACATTTTATAAATGGGTTTCATTTCTTTGTCTGCTGCACACAAATTAATATTCAAAACTCGTCGGGTAGCAGCCTTGTGAAAGCTACTGGTCACATAAATATAATCCTAAGTAATGTACGTTTCCAATAGTAACAGGGATTCTGAACACACAAAGCTCAGGGAAATTCCAAAGTCCCTGTCTGTGGGGCGCAAAACCGTACCCCAAGATGCCATATCACATGCTTGCACATACCTGCATGAAATAAATTGTGCAGCTGTTACAATGAGAATGTAAAGAATGACTTTCATGGAATTTTCTGCAGTGTCTCACTGAGGCTGGATGACAAGGGGCAGTGTCATTAGCAGCAGCACATACTGCACAGCAGTACTCTGCAGAGCATCATGCGTTGGATCCTCCTTTCCTGCAGGCACTGTTGCTGAAGCACTCCCTCTTTTTAACTACATATCTATGTAGAAATACCACTATTGAAAATAAAAAAACACTAATTTCCATAAAGGCTGTAATTAGGTATATTTAATGATCCAAAGAGGATCTTCATAACTCTGGTCTTCAAATAAATCTTGGTAACACTTTACATTAAGTGTCTCTAAAATACTTACACATAATTACAATGTTAATTATGTATAATTACGATGCACTTCATGTGTAAATCTTTTTGCACATTATTTCTGAGTGTACAGAAGGGCTAAGGTTAGGCTTAGAGTTAGGGTTAGGTTTAGGGTTATACCATGCAAACAAAATTACACATTAACCCTTTACACCCTATTTCCGTCTGTTTTTCACTGTTTTCATTTATGTATGTTTAACTACTGGATAGTTTGTGCTGCATGCTTGTGACATATCAAATGAAAGGCCACAAATGTTATGTAAGTTGCAACAGGATCAGGCATACCATATGTAATAGAGATGAGAATATTAGTTAAAAAAAAAAACGCTTTTCCAAAAGAAATCAATCCGAAATGAACAAGTTGGGGGGGGGGGGGATGAAGCAAACTGGGTGAAAAACATCTGTTTTTTTAGCACTTTTACCAACTGAGCATAATCACAACTTTGTTTTGAACAAAACAGAATATGAAACACTGAAGATAACTATTTACAATTTTACATGCTCGGGCCATGTCCCATTACTTTCTGTGTCACTCTAAAGCAGTTCCTGCCTGGCACAAACAAAATAGATACCTCTCTCTCTCTCTCTCTCTCTCTCTCTCTCTCTCTCTCTCTCTCTCTCTCTCTCTCTCTCTCTCTCTCTCTCTCTCTCATGTCTGTCTCCAAGTCTGCAGCATCTCTAGGGCCATATCTCTCACTGAACTGCTGTATAATAATTTCTGGCAGAATCAAACTTATTACTGTATTTATTTATTTTTAATGAGAATTTTAATAACTTAGACAGCTCCTTAAGTCATCCCGGGGAGGCAGCAAACAGAAAATTGTAACTCAAAACCATTTAACAAAGAATACATAAATACATTAAAAACAAATAATAACTACTGCCTCCCTGGGTGCTTTATCATAAGTAGATTGGAAGATCCAAACGTTTTCAATAGAGCTGTGTAACTCGCTTCTATCAGACCTCCTACCAAGTTGCAAGTTGTTTTGTGCAAAGTTATTGCTGTTTCACTGACTCCGAATCTTAACCGCTTTCTTATTCATTTTAATGTTGTTTATTCCTTCCTTTTATTCCTTAAGTGACTAATCTCCTTATCGTGGAGCTCTGGGACTTTCATCTCTGTAACCCTAGACATCTCTGCTGACAGATACAAATTCAGATTTAAATTGGGGTTTATAAAAATGCATGTTTACTCAAAAACACACGGGTGCAGAAAAATTGTAGTTGCAGACAATTCAGTATACATCTATGGAGACAGCAAGCTTATTGCAACAAGACTGCTCCAGCTTTGCCAAATTGAATTTTTTTGCATATGAGCTGGATGCAAGCGTTTTACTCCAAGTGAACCTCCTGACTGCCATGCAAGCAGAACGTTTGTGTTCCATTTCAGAGACAAATCCTGATTGCAGAACCCGTATGCATTTGACAGATTAAAAGGAAGTTGATTTTCAATGTTATACTCACTGTATGCGATATTTTAAGTAGGTTGCTGTAAAATAACCCACAGATGTGAGCATCTATATTTTAAACCAGCCTCTATTACACCCACCTGGCTACAAGAATTCAACTACAATATTGGAGCCCCCTCCACCAAGTTTCAAGTACAAGGCAATAGAACAGATAGAAGAGAGACAAGCATCAATTGATTATTTTGCAAGAAGGTCATATTGTCAAGTTTTATTTGATATTAAATGCTTTTCCAGAAGTTACATCTTTCAAGACAACTTGACAGCCTGACAGCCTCTCAGATTTTATTCTGCGATTCCACGGTTGCTGTAAACAGCATGCCAGCTAGCACACTGTTACCAGAGCATAGCTATTCATTTACATGCAAAACTCTTAAGCTCATTTTTTCAGAGCTAAACGGATTTTAGATTCGGGTTACAAGTCCTGCTAAGCTTTTAAGGTCTGTGGATGAAAAATAAAAATAGTTTTTTGTATCTGTAAAGAAACATTGAGCAGCCCTGTACTGTCTATGAAAAGTAGCTCATTTACAGAGCTGCCAGACCTGCAGTGACCTCAAGCATAAGAGTGGGGGTTTCACTGATAGGGAAGGCTTCTGATTTCAGTGTTGTTCAGTGTTTATGTCCAGAATTTTGATTTGCTGACTGTCACAAAGACGGCCGGAGTGGGTGGCGTCAGACCAGATGCAGGAAATAAAACAGAGAGGTGTGGTTTGGTGAAGCTGAGCGAATGCTTTCGCTCAGCATTTAATAAACAGCACAGAAAATAAAAAGGTTGTACAAACAAAACACAGGACACGACACTTGCGCCAAAATAAATAGACAAACAAAACGGACTAGACAGTGCACAACAGACAGACGAACAAACACGGTGAGTGAAAACACTTTAACTATTCGCTTTTATAATTTACAATTACCTCCGTCTCCAATCCCGTTCTCCACTCACCGAACACCCAACTCCGACTGAATGAAAACGTGCATCTATATATACTGTTGTGCTGGGATTCAATTACTAATTAATTATTCACTTGAATCCCAGCACGTGAATTAATTCTGTGCAACCCTGTGCTCACATATTACATTTAACCAGCACGTGAAGTGATTTGTGCCCTCCTCGTGCCTAAATACAAATCTACATTTTTAAATACACGTGAAACACAGACCTGTTTATATCCCGTGTACCAATGACTATACACCAACATTAACACACGCACGCAACATACAACACATAATATGCACACAGGGGTGGGGCACATTGCCACACTGACGCATCCCGAGAACTCAAATATCAGCACAGATAAGATGTGAACACTGGACCTATATTGCTACAAAATACAAAATACAAAACACTGCACCATGAACCAGGGAGCAGAGTGAACACAAAACACTGCACCATGAACCACGGAGCAGAGGGAACACAAAATACAAAATACAAAATACTGCACCATGATCCGAGGAGGTGAGGAAACGCAAAATACAAAATACTGCACATAATATGCAATAATATGTGTTATTTATTCTGCCAGTTGCAATTAAGTTTGTAAAGATCTTTTTTATGTGTCTGTCGTGAGAGCAAGTGAGACTTCCAGGGTTCCGATACATTTCTTACTACCTTGTATTCATATCTTCTGTGTGTGTTTGCATAGCATATTTTTTTTAGGTCAATGCCCCTTTAGTCTTTTTACTAAGTAAAATCCAAACAGTGTCACATTTGTCCAGTGCACTAGGATTACTCCCAGCCATTAAAAGCTATAGCTACTCATGTGTATAATACAACTGTATGCCTTGCTGAAGCTCACAGGGAATTATATTACATTTTCCACACAGAGGACAGGTTTACAGGACGTGATAGTGGGCTTCTACCAGGTTGCTGGCTTCCCCATTGTGATGGGTGCTATTGATTGTACTCAAATAGCACTGGCACCCCGATCCATGGAGCCTGCTCTGCAGGGTGGCAATGCTGACAAGGAAGAGAATTGAGGCAATGTATCATCAATCAATATTTCTCCAGTAAGCAGAACAAAAAGAAAAGTATGCCATTGCACAACATGGCTTTTACTGTATATGCATTAAAGGAGAAAGGGAAAAGGCTTTTTTCTTCTTTTTTTACATCAGACAAGGAATAAATGTTAAAATTAAAAGTTAAGCAGTTCAGTTTCACTTTTTGTTGCCTCCTGCTGAGTGCTGTGTCTGTTAATCGCTCATTATCTGTCCATGTAAGCAGCCTCCATCTTTCAGAATAAGCTACTGACCAAAAGATACACCTGGACTGCAGGGGTTTTTTATATGAAGGTGGTCATGTGTAGTCTCGGATATTATCGTGCCCATTAAATGATCGCTTGCACTAAATTTAGTGTGTGCTATGGCATGTAAATGAAACAAATAGTGTGCACATAAATTAATGCATTCTCTGTTAGCAAATGGGGCAGTACATGAAATGAAACAGTGTGATACACAGTGTGTGGCTGAAGCATGAGCAGACTGCAGCCAGGAGCTGACCAGGGTGCTGAAACAGTGAGCTACAGAGCATGTGGCTGAAGCATGAGCAGACTGCAGCCAGGAGCTGACCAGAGTGCTGAAACAGTGACACAGAGCATGTGGCTGAAGCACGAGCAGACTGCAGCCCGGAGCTGACCAGGGTGCTGAATCAGTGAGCTACAGAGCATGTGACTGAAGCATAAGCAGACTGCAGCCAGGAGCTGACCAGGGTGCTGAAACAGTTGACTACCCTTTTTAGGGGTATACAACATGACTTGGACCTTTATTGTAGTCCTTTTGCTGAAAAATTGTAAGATCTTGTAATGTTGCGCTATTAAATGTATGCAGTTAAGTTCTCCAATGCAGTACCTCTAATTCTGTGTTTGCTATGTTCGATCTTTATGCTGTGTTGATAATGATAGGTCTTAGAAGCAGTAATAAAGCTAAAAAGCCTCACAAAATACTGAGAATGAGCAAGTACAGTAAGTACATTCAATGTTTCAACTATTCTGTCTTTACCTGGTTTTGAAGTTGCTTTGAGCTTGTCTGAAGAATCCTAAGTGCCAAGACCAAACAGCATCCCTGTGACCTTTTCACTGCACCCACTCTTCATGCATGTAATGTAAGTGGGGGCTGGCAGAGTTGAAAGGTCACATTGTCATGCCTTTGAATGGAACGAGAAAGGTTTTCAGTCCCATTTAGACAGGGAAATGCAGATTTAGATAACTATTTTATCATTATTATTATTTGTTTATTTCGCAGACGCCTTTATCCAAAGCGACTTACAGAGACTAGGGTGTGTGAACTACACATCAGCTGCAGGGCCACTTACAATTACGTCTCACCCGAAAGACGGAGCACAAGGAGGTTAAGTGACTTGCTCAGGGTCACACAATGAGTCAGTGGCTGAGGTGGGATTTGAACCGGGGACCTCCTGGTTACAAGCCCTTTTCTTTAACCACTGGACCACACAGCCTCCTTATAACCAAGAAAAAACATAAAATAGAAAGGGTCTGTGAAAAAAGAAATGAATGACATATGAAGCAAGTCAATGTTTACCCCTCTGATATACATTGTTTACACTGGTTGAACCTTAATAGCCCTTTGAATTCTGCTACCAACATATTCTTTCATTTCTTAGACAGTGACAGTAAACAAAGCTGTCCTGAAAGCCCTTGTCTTCTTTTATCTCTGAATAGAGGGAGGTTTCAGCACATACCAGATTACAAGTGAAACAAAAGAACATCGTTATAGAAAACACCAGAGATCAGCAGAGTGAAAAGCAGAGGTGTCCATTATTGCAATGGAAATGGAAACAAGCATTTCCTTCATTTTTTCCCTTTTCATGAAAATGTAATTATGTCTGAGTGAGGATGTGCTATTGTGTTTACCACAGAGCATTACATTAAATGTATGACTGGAAAAAACATTAACCATGCAAACCATTTTTGTTTCACTTTCAAGATACTATAAACAATTATGAACAATGAAAAAAATCTATACTAGAACAAACCATAAAAAAACATTTTAGGTTTCTTATTTTCATTCACAATTTAAGTGCTTAAATGTTCTAGCTTTTATATTGCCAATAAAATAATCATTTGTTTAGGGACAATGGGCAAAAATAACTTGCCAAGATTTTTTAATTACATAACAGATTTCCCAGTAAAGAAACCACAGTAACAAGTTTACCTGTGAGTTACTAATGTGGACTGATGATCATAATGTGCACAAGTCTGCATATTGAAACATACCCAATTCATGGGACCAGGGGTGTCATTTGCTATGGGGCAGGGGGGGCAGTTGATCCCCCAAACTCCCAGACGATCTCTATGGCATTATGTCTTCCACTTGGCATTCGTTCATTTTTGATTGATAGTCCATCATGCCTGGTGATTATATCGACAACACGGAATTATATTCTATAATTTCTATATTAATATAATATTATTGGTATCATGATGAGTCAAAGGGAAATGTCAGATATGTTTGCCACAGCAGGAATTAAACACAGCGAGACAACAAGGAGCGATTCACTTGCGGAAGAAACTAATAATATTGCTTATGCCGAGGTAAAATTATGTATACATGCTCTAAAGAAAAGGCACCATAGATTTGAAAATGAGATTTAGGCTCATGTGTAGGACTGTGTTGTGTGGTTTCAATTTGACCCCATTTCAATTTTAGATTCTTGTAATTTCTTAAAAAAAATCCCTGTCCTTTGCTTGATCGGGGTAAATACGGCATTATTGAAATTATCAATAATATTATATGGTATTGCAGTTCTCACAGAATATCATTTAAACACCAAAAACGTGTGCCGTCACATTGCACTAGTTTAAAATGGTACCAGAATGCATAGCTGCTCTATCAACTCATCGCTGTCTTTTTCACAGGGGATTGGCAGAAAATTATATTTAAGGTGGTATACTACAGTATTAGATACATTCTGGCTGACACTTACTGTTAGAAATTGCTGTTTTAAAAAGTTACATTGCTTATATATGCATTTATATGGAAAGAAATGATTAGGCAATGTTATACATGAAAATCAATCGATTTATTTTTCTAACACATTTTTGCCATATGCAAATGCTGGTATTAGTTACGCAAATGAAAGGTTCTTTTCGTGAAAAGGGTGAAAACATATTATATTATTATATTATATTATATTATATTATTTATTTCTTAGCAAAAACATTAGATTTACAGACTGGTGTTCACAAATTTGCCAAGATGAAAGATGAAAGATGAAAGATAAAACTTTGCTACATATTTCTACTTTTGACATTGATGGAAATGTAGTGCTTATTTAGCAGCTTATGTTCATTGGTTTATATTTGATACAAAGTGTAATTCTTTGTGGAAAGCAGGTGAAATGTATCAAATTTAACTCGAGGTTGTATTATCAAATTTGGTGAGATGTATTCGGATGGACCCTCTAAAATAAAGAGTTAAACTGCATTCTTACCCCTGGCTTTTTTTGTAAAGCCCATGCAGAGCATTTTTTTTCAAAGATCTGAAATAAGAGTAGTCTAGTGTCCCTAGCTGCTTCTGTGAAACGGTTTTAAAAATGATATTGTCAATGCTAATTACGCCCCTGTGTAATGGAACTGAAATTAGTAGAAATGTTTTTGCTTGGCTGCAGGTTGTTGGCTGAACATCAAGCACCATCCAAGAAATAAGAGAATGACTCTAACAAACAGCAGCAGAAACACACTGCAATAGAAGGTTTATGGCATAATTGCCATCCAAACCCATCAGGACCATTGATCTTGGGAGCATTTGAAAGACAGACAGCTGCAGTCGTGGTATGCCAGGGTTCATAATAAACCTCACAGATAATCCTCAATTAACCATAAAATTCACACTCTGCACAGGTTCTTAAAACTCTCTATAAAGTCAGCAAAATGTGGTGCAGTACAAACCCAAAGCATGCACAGAGGGTCCTCATAGTCATGTCACAATGTGGTACAGTACAAACCCAAAGCATGCACAGAGGGTCCTCATAGTCATGTCACAAATCGCATAATATTTATAAAGAAACAGGACTTTATTGAATAATCAAAAGGCAATCTGAAACATCTATAGGAGGCTAGGCGTGTATGATAGACGTTTGGTGAAGATTGGTGCCAAAGCACATAGCGATCAGTACATAAGTGTCCTTAAAGTAGTATCCTCTCTACTCATCTTTATATATTGTATGTTTATTGGCCCCAGCTGGCCTGTGCTGTACCATTATTTCACTATTCATTTACCATGCTTAACTACACTTGGATAATGTTTTACTATCACATACAAAAGCATATTTTTAGAAGGGAAGGGACTTCCCCTTGGTCCACTTGATCTGGAATTACCCATAACTGTTAACATAAAGATCTGACAACTATGTATGGCACAAATGAATGCAGTGTATGAACTCAGAGTGGTCTCAATGTTTGAATATTCTTTGGAGTTAGCAATGTCAATACAGGTAACAGTAGTTTTAGGAGTTTTCCATTGCTGGGCATTATTTGAAAGCCCTGTTGCAAAGAACATGGCTCACCTGGGGCCAAAGTTTCATCATGTCTTTAGAGATTGCCAGCAAATGATGGTTTCTGTTTCCAGGCATGATTAAAATGATTAAAAGCACTTCAGTAAAAAGTCATGTCAATACATTCTGAAAAACACCTGTCATAAAAAGCCTGGGACTCTTTTTCAAATAGACAACACCTAGAGCAGTGTGCATCCATCACAGTAATTTGGCACATCTTGTATATTAATCCCTATTCACTCTGATTTACAAGGATTCTGTGATGATTTCCCTGACTGTCACACCCTATTCACAGAGACATGACATTTTATATGATTTCCATTACACGAGAGTAGATGTTAAAACTTCATGCTGATTTGAACTCGGCTCTCGCCAAGATAAGGTTTACCTCACAGTGACAGGGAGATGTATGGTACATCAAGGAGAGCATTTTTGTTGTCTTTGAAAGGTTGAACACAAAGCAGAAATGATTGCCTGTTTAGCTTGATTCAAACAGCAGTGATTAGTCAGGTGTCTCAGCATTATGTACATGTTTCCTAGGAGAAGTATAGATAGGGTTTGATAAACAAGGGTCTAGGAGAAACGAAGTTTAAATGTCGTCAGAGAGACTTAGAGGTTGAGTTTAAGCTGCTCCCCTAGTGTCAGGGCAGCTAGAAGAGTGCATCAAGAAAATAAGAGAAAACACACAGAACAAACAAATACACAAATAATAACTGGTCTCAAGGTCCGTCCTTGCAGTCTTGTGTGGTTTTAGGTAGCAGAATCTCCAACCTTGACTGCCTTTAAAATCCACTTGTCAATTAAACATGCCCCCATATGGAGGGATTTGGCAGACACAGATGGGGCTGAATGCTTGGCCACCAAGCGATGATGCAAGCCACTGACATGATGCAGAGATGGATGAGTGGCACGTCGAGACTGGACAAGGTGAAAGTTACAGCCATTACTGAAAAGATGAGAGAAAGTCACCTACGAGGCCTCTGACATGTGATGAGAAGAGCAGAAAGTCTTGACCATGAAGGTGACAGGCTGCAGGTCGAGGGGAAGAAGAAAGAAGAAATGGAGGGATGTGGAGTTAACATGGAGCTGGCCCAAAACAGAGAAGAGTGGAGAAAGAGGACCAGGAAAGCAGACCCGCTCTAATGGGAAAATGCTAAATTCTCAATCCTATAGGCTGAACCTCAATCCCTAGCAGAGATCGTTTTTACTGTGTTTGGGACAGACTGCGTCCTTTACATCCTCCGAGGGTGGGTATGTCAGTGGTATGGTTTTGAGGAATTCTACATCATGGGTTGATATTTTCACAGATGTTAGGAAAAAACAGATACATTTTTGTCAAAAAGGGACATTTATGACTCCATGCCAAAAGCCATAAGCTGACGGTAAGATAGAGATCCAATCTATTTGGTAAACAACTGACACAATCTGCAGAATATTATGAACCTTCTTAAACACTTGTAGCTCAGGACGAACACATTTTTGAGCCACGTCAACTCAAAAGGTCCAAAAACACCTTAAAACATGGCTATGTGACATATTAAATAAAAACACAGGTCTTGTTCGATGCACTGATACCACTATTGTGTTAATATAATGTGTGGCACTCTAGTTACTGTCATTAGTCTTACAGTACACACTACACCTTAACTTTTAATATGAATTTCAGGTTAATTACATGAAATACAGCCTGCATTTATGTTATTTTTACCAAAAAAGTATGTATTAAGACCTAGTCTGTCCCCAAAACACTGTCAAAAGGATCTCTACCAAGGGTTGAGCTTTTTCAAAACTGAAAGCTCTTTTTTAATACAGATGATAGACTACTACTCCTAAAGGTATACTGTAGTTGGTATCACACAGCTGCAGTGATACAATACATTTTAATATGTTCTATATAGCTTGTGTTAGGGATGCATTTCTTAAACAATATCATAAATTATGCATTGCTCTCCCATTATGTTCTATGGAGCTCAGCCATTCTTTTATTACTCAATAAGGGAACAGCAAATAAAGCATGGCTGAGAAAGGACACTAAGTATTGACACCTGCTCAAAACCCACTGCTTACTGATTAAATGCTTCATAGGACACTCGACTCTGCATTCAAAAAGTGAACTCTTTCAGTGGACTACAATGATTATTTCAGACTAACAAAGATAAATAGATTTAAACTTTTTTTAAGTTGTAATGTAATATTAATATGGCATGGTATGTTCCTATGCAATAATGGAACTTGTTCAAATAAATGTATTGACTCGGGAGGTCCATTATTACCTTGTAACATGCTACAGCAATGCCATTATTCCTAATTAGATTTCAGTTACAGTTACCTCTGATGTAGCATATCTCCCAGAGAGCTTGTTCCTCCTCTATACCCAGTTAAATTGTTAGAAAGAACAAAGGAGACTCGAATACCTGTGGACCAACATGGTCTACACTGTCCCAATACTTGTTGGAGGGTAGTATATCAGTATAATATACATTTGTCATATATTTTAAATACAAACAGATGCACAAAGCTGACATTAAGTACAGCCTTTCAGATTTAAATGCATTTAATTAGAAAGTGTGTAGTTTTGCTTGCCAATATATTTCATTATTCCCGTGATTCAGAGTTAATGAAACTATTTCAAGTCAATGAGGGCTGCCCTGAATCACTGTGAATCTCATTTGTGTCGTACTATCCTGGTAATTCCTTCCTTTAACTGAGCCTTTGGGACAATCTTCACTTTATTGCCAATAAATTATTTATGGACCTATTATGGCTGTTTCTTTATCCAGGCTGCAGCCAAAATCCAAACACACAGGCTTAATTCAGACTCTAAATCCAAACACACAGGCTTAATTCAGACTCTAAATCCAAACACACAGGCTTGATTCAGACTCTAAATCCAAACACACAGGCTTGATTCAGACTCTAAATCCAAACACACAGGCTTGATTCAGACTCTAAATCCAAACACACAGGCTTGATTCAGACTCTAAATCCAAACACACAGGCTTGATTCAGACTCTAAATCCAAACACACAGGCTTGATTCAGACTCTAAATCCAAACACACAGGCTTGATTCAGACTCTAAATCCAAACACACAGGCTTGATTCAGACTCTAAATCCAAACACACAGGCTTGATTCAGACTAAATTCAGATGTGGTTCAGGCTGCAGAAGCCTGAACCACAGTATATTCAGGCCACCAGGTTTTCAAATAGAATTTTCCTCTCTCTGCTTTCTTTTAAATTAGCAGAGACATGCCAGACTAAGCACAATAAAATCTTGTAAAGCAATCAAGTGCATTGCAGACAGAGTTTGCATGCAAAACCCAAGCGAACGTGCGGTCAGTATCCAGATTCTAGCACCCTAATTGCAATTCTAAACCACTGAGGATCGTTCAGCCATCACCCACTGTATTCGACAACACCTCACAGAGAAACCCAATTCATGACATAAACCAAAATACATTGAGTTTTTACTGTGCTTTATTCTCACTATCGGTATGGTTGAAGTCACATACATTTTTATAGCACTTCCGATTGTTTTGGTCCCGCCCATTTTAAGATGTGACCAAGTCTCTTCAATTGACCCACCCTTTAGAGATTTGAGTGTGGAGTGGTAAAACTCAAAATTTATAATCCAACATCTGAAAGTTCAAAACTCAAATGACATAATCCCTCTGAATGACATAACGTCGCAGTGGTCTGAAAGGGGAAAACAAGTATTTAAATAACTCAGATATATCACCCCAACATAAATTACCCAGGCATCTTGGCAAATCAAAGTGACATCAAACTATTCCTGCCCAGGCTCACTGGATTAGAGAACGCATACAGTATGCTGTGTTTCATTGAGTGCATGCCTGGTTTATCTCTCTCCAACACTGCCCATTGGCCACCACTAAATACAAGTTTACATTCTCCTCTCCTCTCCTGGCAGCCGTGGTTTGCACCTTGTGAGAAGAGGTGTAAAGTTTTTGGAGGGTCAGCAATTGCCTAAAAGCAAGGCAAAATCCTTACATCACATTTTAATGTTTGCGCCCGCTTGGTATCCAGATCCTGCCCAATTTCATGCTCTTTTCATGTCCCTCACAGACAATTTCCGCCTGGGGGGCTGTGCCCTTAAATAAATCACAATATCTTCCAAAGTATAGACAGCACAGGCATGGTTCAGGGCTTGAATTCAAGGTAACCCCTTGGGCATCAAGACTAAAACCTCAGGTGTGATAAAAGTCTTACTCAGTACCACACTGGAAGGAGATATCCAGAAAAAATACATAAAAAAAACAACAAACGCTTTTCATTTTTTTATGTTCTATAGTCATTTTTTCAACTTGTAGCATATGAAAATGGCCAGATTTTTTTCCAGTGCTTACATGTCTACTATACTGGGTAAAAATTTGGAACTGTTTGAACAAAGGGATCAAATTCTACAGGAGTTTTTACAAAGCTAAGCCCAAGGGTCCCCAAACCTCTCCAAAAATAAATATTGTGTAAATCTTTATGTCAGTTGATACACTAAGTTCTAAAAGGGATGTTATCTTCTGGCACCTCACATGCTATCCATTGCCACATGCATTTGCCTTTGAAAGGCTTTTTTTTCCCTTATCTCATTCAAGAGGTGGGCGTGTTTGTTTGCACATCGATTACTCTGTAATGGATTGGGCTACAAACAAAGTAAAGGTTTGAATGGAAAGCTTGTGACCTCCCCTACAACGTGATCAGGGAGACTTCACCGTCATCAAGGTTGTAAGACTAGAGCAGCAAAACGCAAGCTAGTCGATTGCTTTTGTT
Organism: Acipenser ruthenus; assembly: GCF_902713425.1. Classification (NCBI taxonomy): domain Eukaryota; kingdom Metazoa; phylum Chordata; class Actinopteri; order Acipenseriformes; family Acipenseridae; genus Acipenser; species Acipenser ruthenus. The sequence continues at coordinate 21,947,042 of NC_081204.1, forward strand.
TTGACTGCATGGGGGTACTAGACACATTGCGAATGGGATATCTCAGCGGTGAAATGACGGATTCGAAAAATTCCTTCCCTGTTTGACGGTAGGAAAACAACGATTTTGATATCGAGTCAGCTTTTTTTCTATTTTGCTTCTGTAATAATATTAAAAATGAGTTATGAAATATAATATTTACGTGCAGTTCCGTGTTCCGCCCGCGGGACTATAAAGGGAATCGTTTGGAAAATATCAGCACACCTGTAATTATTCCATCAGCTAGGAAGGTGTAGTCCCATCTGTGAGCGCTTTATGTAAACAGCACCAACCTTCAGGATCAGTCTGTTACCTGAGTCTGAGTAGACCTTCCATCATTTAAAACATTGTGTCATCTGTTCATTTCATTTCTTTTTTGGGGGGTTACAACGTGTTGCAAGCAGTGTTCAATGGAGGCCCTGATATATTGGGGTATAATCTGCATTTGTTTTATTCAATGGTGTATTTGCACTACTGCATTTTGACAAAGGAATGAATGAATAGCTAGCATTATTGATAACTAATAGATCTTTTATTTTCTGCTCTCACAATTGCAAGGTTAATGAGGGAACTTCATTATATTCCTACTTGAGGCAATTAAAAGTGAAGTGTTGCTGTAATTGTCATGTTTAGTCACCTGTGTTTTCATTATTTTAAAAAGCATTAGCGAAATAGAAGCAGGTTAAGATGTAAAAATAAATAAATAAATAAATTTAAAAAACCTGCCCCTGTGGCAGGGAAGAAAAACCCTTCACATAATCAGAGGGGGCGGGGCTAAACCCTGCATGTAAATTAAATATGTTGCATTTACTGTATTATGATTTCAAACGTACTGTGGTGTACTGTATTTTTATTTAAAAGGAAATGTATTGCTTGGGAACGGGTGATATTGCTAATGTATGATTTAAATATAGTTTATTAAAAACAATGTTTTGGTTTGTTATTGATTTGGTTTAAATGTGGTCTGGCAGAGGTGGTGTTAGCAGCTCGTCTCTGACAGACAGCCATGCAAACTAAAACTTGTGCAGAATAATTTATAGTGTTAACTCAGAGATGGTCACAGGTATAAAAGCCTGCAGTTTCTGTTGTTCCGGGTGGGTGTTCAGAGGAGGAACGTGTGTATGAGAGACGGGAGAAGGGAGACGGGAGACGGGGGACAAAGTGAGTTAAAACGAAAGCAAATGTAAAACAGTAAGAAACCACACAATTGCTACTTGTGCCGGGCAGACCAGCACAGGATTTGTTTTGTGTTTGGTGTTTGGTGTTCAAGATAGTTTTTCGTTCAACTCTTTTGTTTTGCTCTGTGAGCAGTGTTTTTGTTTAAATATTTATTTTATTTTTGTTTCAATAAAAACGTCGCACCAGAGCGCTCTTTTCACCTGTAGTACCTGTCTGTGTGTTTCTCTGTCAGCTTTCTGGTCTGGGACATCACTACTCGGCTACCCTGTCACACTCCATTTCTGGAAATGAATGCTTATAGTGCATTGTTTCATTAAGAATATCTTAGTCAACCTGGTGTTTCCCAGTGGAACTGTAGAATTAAATATGTCATGAATATTGAATACAGCAAAGAAGCTGCATCCCAATTGCCTGTTTTGTTCCTGCTTAGTATTCAGAGGAGCGAATCACACTCCTCCAACGAAACAGACCTCAGGTAACATATGGCTCAAGTAATACGGTGCCATACTGCCAGGGGTTCAGCAGAAGCTGGCAATCTGGAATCAGGAACTTGTATTGAATTATGTTGGATACCTAAAACATGGTTTGAACTAGGCTGGATGCCTAAAGCATGTTGTGTGTGTGTGTGTGTGTGTGTGTGTGTTTTTGGTAAATATGAAATACCACAAAATAAAAATTGAATAAACAAACTTCAAATGAGGTTGTTGTTTTAACAAACGTTTGAAAGAGTTTACAGTAAATACCTGCAACAACTGCAGCAGACATAGACACGGTCTTAAAGGAAGCAGAAATGGCCAGCAGAATTTGTAACTGTGCTTTGAAAGCGTGGAAATGGATATCTTGATAAGAACCAGGGTGATTGAAGCTGGATTGAAGCTCAACTCATTGCAGATCCAGGGTTTAGTAGATTGCTTAGGTTCAGCGTGTGAAAAGAGCAGATCCAGGGTTTAGTAGATTGCTTAGGTTCAGCGTGTGAACAGCTCTTGGAACAGCTCTTCTGCCTCCTGATCAGTTAGTGGATTGCAGCATTTAGGCGACTTTCAAAATGGGGTAGAAAAAACACAGCCTACTGTAAAGCAGCAGAAAGACAAACTTACTGGTATCTCCTTGGCAGAGCTGTTTCAATGACATTGGTGTGCCCAATAATTTTACTACTGATTTTCTCCCAATTTAGAATATCCAACATTTTTTTCCCCTCACCACAGCAATTCCACACACAGCTCAGAGGAACTTAAGGTTCATTGGGCATCCTCCAATCCCACAATCAAGCCAGTTTCCTCTTTACACCCAGGAGTTCGAGAGCAGATGTCAGCGAGCTACCGGTCTCTGGTGGACAAAGGCCAGCCCTGCAGGGGTCCGCTGAGCTCACTAGACGCCTGGCTGGTACGGTCTGCTGTAGCGAGATGAGGAGAAACAGTCCCTGTCAGGTTAGCCTACCTAACTCACAGGAGCGCCAGAGACAATGCGATGCTCCCTCCAGAATCTCCAGCAAAGACTATAGACTTCACACAACCAGGACACGAACCTGCACTCCCCTAACTGTATGACTCACTCACTATGCAGCTGTGCTTTTACCAGTGAGCCCCTCAGGGACCCCCTTAAATGAGATTTAATCTGCAGTATAGTTGAGTTATCCCATATTAACTGGCAATTTTAGGCTTGTCATTTATTCAGTCACCCTCATTTGTGGAGTTACTACAGTACTCAATAAAAATTCACAGAGTACTCTTTATATCTTTTCCTGGCAGTCAACCATGAAATACTGTAGTGCAACATGGAGCTGGACTTTAATTGTCCTTTCACCCCACTCAAACACGATTTTGTATTTTGTATCTAGGTATGCCTTAAAAAATGTTCATCTCCTAATCACCTTCTATGAAGATACATGATCAAGTCACCTCACAAATGCTACCTAGATATCCTTAAATAGATGTAAAAAATAATTAAATAAGCAATTCGTCTCACAAGTGCAGTTAAAACCCAAGACACATATTGAATGTACAGTAATATCTATTGGAGGAAGCTAACAGGTCTTTAGAATATTGAAACTTGCTTTAAAACAGCAACATACATTTCAAGCAGGCTGGGTGATCCAGTCCAAATATAACCAAAACAGCACATTTAGAAATGCCTTCAAACAATTGTTCATTTTATAATAGCATTAATACCCTCCTCAGACACACATAATTCAACCTCATACTGCATGAAAGCTGCAAATGCAACCCAGCAAGAACCAGTGTATGTACTATTTACCAATTCCCCTCAGTTTTGTACATTAGATTCTGACATGCTAAATGACTACTACAGTAATTGTAGCGAGATTCTAGTCAGGTACTGTTTTATGTAAACATCAAAGGCTGTTGATGTGCTTGTGTGAAATTACCAAGAGTTGTTTTTAGTATCAGCCTAACATGAAAACAGCACTGTCCCTCAATCGGGCGCAGTTATACCCTGACATGAAAGGAATTATTAATCTGCTGCCACCAAGCCAACAGCCGGGTCTGTTGAATGGAAGGGGCCGCTGCTGCTGGTACTGTGTGACGCTGTACAATTTAAAAGGACTTAGCATGAACAGTATGAAAAATCTTTATCAAGCAATCAACTTCTAGTATATATTTATAAGAGGGATTTATATTATAAAATACAGAAAGCTATATGTGCATAGCTATTTAGCACATTATGTAATGAACAAAAAAAAACAATTACAAATGTATAACCTAAATTAAATGTCTGCGTGGTTTACTTCTCGTTTGTTAACTTGGTAACACTTTAAAATAATGGCCGCAAATTCTGGCTGAATCCCACAGGAATAACAACGAAATATCTTCTGCATGTCCTCTGAGTTCTGAAGCAATTCATTTTGAATTCATGGGTAATTCAATCCACATGAATTAACAGGCTGAATTCAAAATGAATTACTGCAGAACTCAGAGGAAGTGCACAGGCAATCGGAAGTGTCCAGCTGATTGACAGACAGCTATAAGGAAAGTTAATTTGCTGAGGCTAAGTTACTTCGCATGATCGGTTTCTATTGTTACCTGTCGAACTCAATCTGGATCTCAATTAGATGATTTTCAATGTCATCTCACTCTGAAGTCATGGCTGGCTGAAATTCAAGTGGTTTCGCTGACTTTCCCTCTCTCCCTGTTGCGCTTTTTCTTTCTCTCTTTCTTTTTTATGAATTTAGTGCTCATGCAAGGTGAGGGTCAGCATCACTAGCTACAGTCTGGCGCCAGGAGAGCTTTCCCTCACAGCCCTGCACAGAGAGAGCTGCAATGGACTGCTATGGGAGAGATAGTCCACTGGGGAGGCTTGCTTCATTGTGCCACAGTGACACCTACTGGTCAGCGCTAGACAAGGCCAGGTGACTTGTCTGATTGAACTTAGTCCTCTGTAGCCTGGCGATACAGACAGAATAGAATATCTGCCCTTCCTGTCCTCCTAGCCAGGCTCATGGGTTTACAGTGATGAGGTGACATTCACATTGGGCATTTCAAACTAAGAGTAATACCTAACTGGGTTTAACATCTGATCCTTTATTTTCTAAATTGTCTGTTTGGTCAGAGTTGGATTACACTGTGGGTAGTTGAGGCCTCCACACTCACCTGTAACCAGAGCTTGGTTCTGGGGGAACGTCTCTCCCCACCCTCAGAAGGAGGGTTTGGCAGAACAACTTCAAACACACTTTGGAAAGGGATTCTCAGCACCATGCGATACCTCTGTCCTCTCCACATCTGGCACTTCAGCCCCGGTCATCTTCATCTTGCGATTATTCAGCCAGTGTTCATATCACTGAGACTCCAGAGAATCAGTGCAAACTGGCACCTCCAGCTGCTCCTCCAGCAGCAGTAACTGGAGGATGCATCAAGTATACCTGGAGACAACAGCTTCCATCCCTTGTATATTTTATCCACTGGGAAGAACATTTATAAACTGAGACAAAGGACAGCTATGTTCAGCAAACATTATCCCTACAAGTGGCTATGCAGGTGTTTTGAACATTTACAGATATGAAACAGGGGCTTTAAAAATAGACCCACATGTTTTCCTTCAAGTGCTCCAATCGCTCATGACAGCATGCGTTGTGATCTTTATTCTCGTTTTCTCAAATCATGGTCCAAAAGATGCTGTGATCCTCTGTGAATAACAAGCAGGTTAGCGCGGTCAGACTCAATCAGCTGTGCATTTCTGATTGCCTGTACTGTGCTACAGTTCTGCAAGGATAAGCATGCCTTGCATTAATCCTCTTGGGTTGTACTAACGAGTCCAGATATTACACAAAAAAGAGAGCAGGTATGGAGTAACAGAGTGAAAATTGCAAAGAAGTCCAAAGCTGGTTGGACAGAGGGAGGCTAACATTCTGAAGAGAGCTGAGAGAGGGCACTAACTGAAGCTGTGTCTCAACAAAGTTTACTATGGTAGATTTGCAATTGTCCCATGGTTATATTATGCATTTACAGTAGTTTGTCATGGTATTTTTTTATATACTTTACCATACCTTTCTGTGCTTTCCAGTTCTGACCTATGCTTTACTTCACTTTGCTATGCTTTTATCGTGGTGAAGTTTTATATGGGGACTGCCCTTGTTTCTACAGTGGCCAGCCAAGAGACAATGTATCTCCTGGCACATTGGTTTAGTGGAAGCGTGTGTGTCTTGTCCAGTGTAGAAGATTTCTGTGGTTTGGTCCACTGTAGCATGGCTGTTGCTTGTCTCAATACGTTGCACTAGTCTGCAGTCTGTGACAATCTTAAACCAAACTAGTATTAATAAATATTATTTGGCTCGTACAATGATATTGTTTCATTGAATATGCTCACTTGCATGTAGACCCATCTTCTTTCTGTAGTGATTCATTTCCTTGTAGTTAAAGTTCAGGAAGGATTGCATCTAATCATTGAAGGTTTCACTTAATCATTACAGTGTGGTAGTTCATCCAGAACACTCAATTAGAAATTCTGAAGTGACCTAAAGAAAGTGTATTTGAACAGGACACTATGTAGGATTCTTATATGTTATGAGCGGTGGTTTTCAAAGTGATTAAGAACGACTATGCATGCAGTTATACAGTATTATGTATTCTTTATGAAGGTGTTATGGACCTGACATATTGAATAAAGCATTAACACTTCTTAAAACAGCCTATAAAAAGATGCACTATATAATAGACCCTGATGTTGATGTATCACAGCCTTATGGAAATGACATTACAATACAATTCGAAATCATATTATTGTTTATTTATGTCTTGTTAAAAAAAAAGCTATTTAGCTTTATAAAAAACATAGTACAGGGTGCAGCCTAAGAAACAAGCCACTCAAGGTTGGAGAGGCCAGTAAGCTCTCGTTTGCAGCCCTGGACTCTCATTCAGTGGATATCAGCTTGTATCATACAGCACCTTATACAATATTCTATATGTAATGCAAGGACTATGATAACAAAGGATCAGCCACATAAAGACGTGACATTATCTGCAAAACGTGTACTAAAGTCTGTATGCTAATGAGAGGTACTGAAGGACAGGTGTTGTACTTTCTGTGCATATTACCCAGCTGCAGTTATACAGTATTATGTATCACCCAGCTACCTCCAGACCCTCATCTCTCCCTACACCCCCACTCGACCTCTCCGCTCCGCCTGCACTAGAAGACTAGCTCTACCACCGCTACGCTCCCCTGCCTCCAAAGCCCGCTCCTTCTCCACCCTTGCTCCGCAGTGGTGGAATGACCTTCTTACAGATGTCAGGACTGCCCAGTCCCTGACCACATTCCGGCGCCTCCTTAAGACTCACCTCTTCAAAGAGCACCTGTAGAACTCCTCTGTTTGTATCCTGGGACACTATCACCCTTCATGTAAATGTGCTTTATTTTGCTCTTATCAGCCCCTATTTTACTGCATTTAATCCTGTACTTCAGAATACTGTAATCTGCCAAGTTTTTAACCTGTAGTACTTTGTATTTAATCATATCCTGATGTAACTATCACTATTACCTGCTGTATTATTGAATTGTGGTTTGTCAAACTTGTACTTTACTTGTTTTATTGTATTTCTTGCTCTTATTGTATTACTTGTATTGTAACGCTTTAAATGTTTTTGCTTACGATTGTAAGTCGCCCTGGATAAGGGCGTCTGCTAAGAAATAAATAATAATAATAATAATATTACTGTGTGACTGTTTGAAGCCCCAGTCCCAGAAGTTCAAACTTTTTCCCACATTCCCAGAGACAAAAGATTGAGTCAGTCTGACAGCTTTCAGCTCCATTTAATATGCCTGTCTGTGAAAACAGAAATGATCAAGCTAAGGGCAGAGAACTCTGAGAGCAGACTCACTAATCATCCACGTGAGACTTTCAAACCACAGCGAGGATGTAGGCTGTCTTCAACTGCAGCTCTCCCCACCAAGACTGTGACAGACCTAATCTGCTCTTCAACCACAACATATACCATTACTAAAGCACAGTTAAAAAAAGGACTCACCAGGGTGAGTCATACAGTGAGCAGGGGAGCACAGGTACTTAGTTTCAGGCCACTGCATGGCACACCAGGGGAGTCTGGGTTTGGTACAGAAAAGTTGCCTCAAACTAGGTCTCCCGGTCTCCTGGAACCAGGTTTAACTCACTGTTCCTGAAAAAGTGGTTTATGTTCCCTCAGCTTTAATTGATCAAATCAACTTTACAGAAAGATACCCTTGGGCAACTAATTAAATAAATAGTTTCAGTGAAAAATGTGTAAAAATTGACATATACGTACATGTTAGCATTAGCTTCCGGGTCAGCTGCTTTCAGTGGTTCTCTTCCGTACACTACTTGAGTGCTCTGGAGTCCTCTTTCACAGTTCTGTGTTCAAGTCTGCAGTGTTGAAGGTTACAGGGCACATTAGAAAAATGACAAGAGAACGCTGTAAAATCCTGGAAGAAAAAAAGAGTTTAGTGTTATATACTAAGAATTACAGTGTTTTATATATTGTATATTAGTCTATTCCAAACCACCAAGCTGTCAACTTGTGTTAAACCTGTCAACAATTTCTTCCCATGTAAAACAGTTATTTTTGAGCTCCTGGAGGCTACGGTTACCATCTCTGGTCCTGAGAGGGCCTTTCCACTGCTGTTTAATAGATCTATTTGAATAATGCTTCAGAAACTTTAGATCTAATTGGTTTAATTTAATAATTAAGGGCCTAGTTGAACCAAAGACCTGGGGGTCTATTTTGATCATCTAAACAGCAACAGATCAAACACCACTGACAAGTGCAATTAAAATGTATTGTGGCTAATAAGTGCTGTATAAACCAATTATTTGAATATTTAGATTGAGCTCTCCACTGAAAGCAGATGCTGACAATCAGGTGAGGGTCATTGGTTTTGACTGAGCTAATTTACCATTCAAAATGAAACAAGTGAAGAAACAGCTGCTTGGGTTTGTGATGCGTGATGCTTTTCTTAGACTGTGGAGAACAACGATCCACACGAATCAAAGCAGCTGTTTCTTCATCTAGTTCACTTGGAATGGTGAATTAGCCCGATCAACACCACTGACCCTCACCTGTGCAGAGCTTGATCCAAATAACCGATTTGTGCAGCTCCAGCAGCTAACTAAATAATTCCATGAATCCTATCTGCTGTTCATCGTCATTAGTTACTTGGGTCTCAAATGTGCAGTTTTGAAACAAACACATGTTATGGTATGCATTTTCATTTTAAAACATGATATTGTGTATATTGTGTAGAAATCTCTGTTTGCAAACCAGGGCCTATACTTGCCATGCATGCGTGTGCAAGTATTACCTTCTAACCCGTGCGTGCGCACATTCCAACAGAAACCATGTGATTTATCAACATAGAACTATGGACTATGCATACGTTTATTGTGTTTCAGTAATGGTACTGCAAGTTAAGATCAAACTCTTACTAAATCGGCTAAAGATCTGCATCGGCTAAAGATCTGCAGATGTCAGGACTGCCCAGTCCCTGACCACATTCCGGCGCCTCCTCAAGACTCACCTCTTCAAAGAGCACCTGTAGAACTCCTCTGTTTGTATCCTGGGACACTATCACCCTTCATGTAAATGTGCTTTATTTTGCTCTTATCTGCCCCCTATTTTACTGCATTTAATCCTGTACTTCAGAATACTGTAATCTGCCAAGTGTTTAACCTGTAGTACTTTGTATTTAATCACATCCTGATGTAACTATCACTATTTAATCATATCCTGATGTAACTATCACTATTATCTGCTGTATTATTGAATTGTGGTTTGTCACACTTGTACTTTGCTTGAACAAAAAGTTATTGTATTTCTTGCTCTTATTGTATTACTTGTATTGTAACACTTGAAATGTATTTGCTTACGATTGTAAGTCGCCCTGTATAAGGGCGTCTGCTAAGAAATAAATAATAATAATAATTAGGTTTGTGTTATTGATGTTGAAGTATTGGTGAAATGGCAATGTTTATCATATATAATTATTTAATAAATTATTGTTGTTATATACCAAATATGCTATTATTAATAGTGTTATTAATATTTAGGCAGTAGTATGATATAAATGTTGGTTACCACCACCGTGATTTTTACTTCCTAAGCAGAAGGTTATGTTTTTGTGACTCACTTGTTTCAATTGTGCACTTGGAATTATAGAAGACATTCACATGATACTGTAAGTTGTAGCAGGTGAGTAGGCTATTAAGAAATACATTTTTTTCCAACAAATTCACATACAGTAATACATCAAAACATCATTTGAAAATAGCTGAGCTCGCACTTCTATAAGTCCACGTTCCAAAGGCAGTCCTAATGGAATTGTGTGAGATGTTGGGTCCTAGGCTGCACAGACCAACCAAGCGCACACATCCTATTCCTGCACATAATCAAGTTCTGTCTACTATTGGAGACATACTGTAGCTGGCAGTAAAAAGGGATTTTCATTTAATTGCTGGGTTCCCCAATATGACCGGTGATATAGACTGTACTCATGTAGCAATTAAAGCACAAAGAGTGAATTAATTTAATTTGGTGTACAGAAAACTGTACCGTTTAATTCATGTACAGGTTATATCTGATGCCTGTCTCCGTCTACTAAATGTAGTGAATAAATGGCCAGGCTGAACCCACGATTGACACTCACCTAGAAAACTGAGCCGTGACAGACAGACACATTTACCATATATGGCTATGTAGGGGCACTTTAAATGCAAATTTCCACATGCGAACAGCTGTAGTGACATTGCGATTTATTAACACCTACTACTTAGAAACGTGCATACGAGTGCCTTACACAAGACTGATAATCAGGTTTGAATTATGCGTGCGACAGTTCTAAACTTTATGTGTATGAACAAATCAAGTCATTTATTCATAACTACAGGCCCAGGAGAGCACACAGGTAGCTCGCCACACAGCAAGAACATGCTCCTCTGTAGGTCGGCGCACGTGATGGCTGTAGTCTAAATCATGTGTGTGATTGGTTAACACTATGCTACTTGAGCCTCTGATTGGCTGAACAGACTATCCACTATACAGTGCTGGTAGAAGTTCATGTTGACCAATGGACCATTAATTTGTTGCTACATGACTTGTGTATTACAGCCCAAAAAGAATGTGAGACTTGTACTACTGTATCCTAATATATTAAGAGCTATTCAGAGAGAGAGTTAATGGTCTCAAGCATATTCATTGCTTCCTCCAGTTATAGGAAAAAGGGTTTTTGTCTTTAAGGTCAGTTATGTGCTGCTTCCACTCAGACTTCAATCAGCCTTTCAGCTGTGCTATACTATCAATGGGAGCCTTTAGAAAGTCCCTGTATATAACAAATCCTGAATATATGAGATTCCACTTGTCATATAATAGCCTACAGTATATATTCCAATGTATTGCATTTTTGATGAGGTTGTGCGTTTGATTCTAAAAGATTTACGGAGGAGAAAGTCTTCTGAAATGCCTGCAAGGACAGCACCAACTTAACAACCTTACAAATAGCGTTGGACTCGTTTTTAATTATTTATTGAGCCTTAAACCCCAGAAGGCTTTCGTCTTCTCCTCACCACAGCAGCCCTTCTCTTTTGTAAAGGTTGTTTATTGATGAGATAACACAACGTTGTTCTTGGCTTACTGTGATTAAAGAAGCACCAGGGTTGATTTAACTGCTTCGTGGATCAGCTGGCCTGAGCTACAGCCTGAGCAATTTTCCTTGAGTGAGCCGCAGTTAAATCACAGCCCCTCCAGTCCAGGCTCTGAACCGCCTCTCCATCGAGCACCAACACTGCCCGGAGCCTCTTTGTATTCACAATGAGCTTGAGTGAGCCGCAGTTAAAACACAGCCCCTCCGGTCCAGGCTCCGAACCGCCTCTGCATCAAGGACCAACACTGCCCAGAGCCTCTTTGTATTCACAATGAGGGGCTGAGAGAGACAAATTACTGACATGCAGTGTGCTTCAGCCAGTCCTGCACTGCAAATTAAATAGGTGTGTTTGTACATTGAATAAGAACAGGAAAACTAAACTGACAGCCTGTCTGATATACTTCTAGAATTTTGCAAAACTATGGTAAATTAACAATGGGAAAACCATGGGAAAACCATGGGAAAACCATGGGAAAAGCCTCACCTTCACAACACAAAATGGAGGCATTCCTTGGTTTAGCAGCAATAGCAATGCCATAATTACCAGTAATTGGATTTCTTCCAGGTTGAGATGAACTCCACACGTGAACCTCCAGTCTCGTTGCTAGCCTAGGAGAAAGAACCAGAAGAGGAAGCTCTTGTGCAGTATTGCATCCTGTTGACCCCTCTCCCCCTCCCCCTTCCAGGTGATATAGGTGAGAGAAGGAAGAGGATTCCCATCCATTTATTCATATATATTTAATAAGATAGCCGTGAAGGAGGGAGGTAAATATAGAGGTGTAGAATTCATCTCAACCCAAAATAAATCCAGTTACAGGTAACTGTGGCATTCTTACCTGTTCTGAAGAACTCCACACAAAGACATTATAGGGATGTTGGTAGTGTTATTATTAAGAAGCAGCGCACAGTTCTGAGTATGCATAGGAAAGCTCTGAGCTAAAGATTGTCTTGGCTGTTGTGTTTTCTGAAGGTGAGAAATGAGGACTAGGTGGCTGCGTTGCAGACGTCTGATCGGGGGATATTTTTTAAGCTGGCCCTGGAGGCAGATATTCTTTGGCGTGAGCTTTGAAGTTTCTTTCTGAAGGTCTGCCTTCAAGGATATAGCAGGTCTTATTCCACTCTGTCAGCAAGTGTGTGCTCCCGAAAGGACACGAAGTTAGGTTTCGTTTCGGTTTTATTGTTTTTAAAATGATGCTGCTTAGTCCTTCTCTGGACGAAAGCAGGAAAGAAAATGGACAGACATTCTCTTCTCTTTCTCACAAATATCACTTGGTGAGAGGGTACCTGGATACAAAGCTGCACAAGAGCTAGCGTTTCCGGGAGGCTCCGGTTCTTTCTCCAGGGCTAGCAATGACATTGGAGGTTCAGGTGTGGAGTTCATAAGAACCGTTAAGAATCTTTATTACAGGACATTGCAGAAACAGAACCAGTTGTCTGGTTCTCTACCATCTCCTAGTGCTCAACCAGAGATAATAAGGTCAGTTCCACACCTCAATGATGTTTGCTTGCCTGGTTCAAAAACTCATTCTAACCCTGCCTGGCTCTAGTTTAAATCAGCACGTCTCTGTTGACTGCTGTTACAAGTCCAGGCAACCTGTAGCTCCTCTTGTGAGTGACACCCAAAACAACCCAATAAAAAAAGCAAACCATGCCGATTCGATTTAGCAATCTACCAATTATAGTCCAATGAACACCCCCAGCACTGCAAAACTAGAACCCAAGTTACAGAGACCAGTGCAGAAAATGAGTCCAATAATTACCCACGTAGTTCTATAGGGGCTATCCCCCCATGACCCATACAAAGTGTGCTTATCTGAATGATGCTAGCATCTACATGAAGCCTGGTACCTAGAATTCTGGATTACCAGAAACTCATAATAAATGAAAGACCAAAAAGATTGTAAAGTATATGGATGCATTTCAAGATCATGCTTTTTATTAATATTACTTGGGTTTTGGGTTTCCTTTGCCCAACTGTGGCAATGTGCTCCGCCCCTGTGTGCATTTCTGTGTTGTATGTTACGTGCGTGTGTTAATGTTGGTGTATAGAGATGGGTACACGGGATATAAACGGGTTTGTGTTTCACGTGGTATTTAAATTGTATAATTGTATTTAGGCACGGGATTGCACATCACTGCACGTGCATTTAAAGTAATTACTATGTGAGCACGGGGTTGCACGTAATTCATTCACGTGCTGGGATTCAAGTGAATAATTAATTAGTAATTGAATCCCAGCACAACAGTATATAAGACACATTTTCATTCACTCGGGGTTGGGTGTTCGAGAGTGGAGAACGGGAGAGAGAGAGAGAGGAGTTAAAATAAGTGGTGTCATCGTGGGATTAACAGCGCCTCCTAGACGCAGACCAGAGAAGGAGTACCCTTTTTTTTTTTGGAAAGGGGATAAAAAAAAATGGATTTTTTGGGGGGGGAAAGGGAAGGAGAAAAGAGCCTAGAGAGAAGCAACAGCAGCACCCATCCTGCAGGCCAGTGACAGAGGAGGTGATCGACTGGCTGCTGGATCGGGAGAAGCAAGGGGGCCCCAGAGTAACATCAGCGCAGCAGTTGCAGGCGGTGTTAAAAAGGTGCCCCACACCGATACTAGCAAGGCTGCTGTCCTCTCTAGCGCCCAAAGGGGAGGAGCCCGAACGTCCTACGCCTGAGTGGGAGCCCGAACGTCCTACGCCTGAGTGGGAGGAGCCCGAACGTCCTACACCTGAGTGGGAGGAGCCCGAACGTCCTACGCCTGCGTGGGGGGAGCCCGAACGTCCACAGCCCAAAGAGGGGGGAGTCGGTGCTTCCATAGCCCAAGAGGGGGAAGTCGGTGCTTCCACAGCCCTAGGACCCAAGCTGCCAGCAGAGGGAGAATGCCTGCTGGTTCCACCTCCACCAGCAGAGGAACAATGCCTGCTGTCCCCGTGTCCACCAGCAGAGGGAGAATGCCTGCTGTCCCCGTGTCCACCAGCAGAGTGTGAATGTCTGCTGGTATCACTTTGCCCACCGTCACCACCCGGAGGAGAGGAGCAGGAGCTGCCTCTGCCACTATCACCTACCCCTGCAAGAGAGGCAGAGCCGCACCAGTCCCCTGCAAGAGAGGCAGAGCCGCACCAGTCCCCTGCAAAAGGGGGAGACTACACGCTGCTCCCACCTCCATCGCCAGGAGACTACACGCTGCTCCCACCTTCGTCGCCAGTAGACTACACACTGCTCCCACCTTCACCGGCAGGAGCAGAGCAGCCGGAGCTGCCTCTGCCTCCACCACCTTCACCAGCAGGAGCAGAGCAGCAGGAGCTGCCTCTGCCTCCACCACCTTCACCAGCAGGAGCAGAGCAGCAGGAGCTGCCTCTGCCTCCGCCACCTTCACCAGCAGGAGCAGAGCAGCAGGAGCTGCCTCTGCCTCCGCCACCTCCACCGCTTCCTCCACTAGGAGCAGAGCAGCAGGAGCTGCCTCTGCCTCAGTCACCGCCCAGAGCAGAGGAGCAGTAGCTGCCCCTGCCTCTGCCACTTCCAGAAGCAGAGCAGCAGGAGCTGCCTCTGCCTCCGCCACCTCCACCAGCAGAGGGTGAATACCTGCTGGTTCCACCTTCATTGTTGTGGGAGGACTGCTTGCCCCTCCCACCTCCACCAGCAGAGGGTGAATACCTGCTGGTTCCGCCTTCACCGCTGTGGGAGGACTGCTGGCCCCTCCCACCTCCACCAGCAGAGGGTGAATACCTGCTGGTTCCGACACCACCAGGAGCAGAGGAGCAGGAGCTGCCTCTGCCTCCACCACCACCAGGAGCAGAGGAGCAGGAGCTGCCTTTGCCTCCGCCACTGCCAGGAGCAGAACAGCAGGAGCTGTCTCTGCTTCCCGTACCTCCACCACAGGGAGTACGGTGGCCGGAGCCCCAGAAAGGGGAGCTGCCGGCCACGAAGAAGGGAGAGGAGGTCTGGAGACCACGTTCCCCAGCAGCAGTTTCGCTGCAGGAGTTCTTGTGGCCAGAGCCCCACAGGAGGGAGCTGCCGGCTACGAAAAAAGGGGGAAAGGTCAGGAGACCAGCATCCCCCGCAGCAATTTCGCTGCAGGAGTGGACCAGCATGCTGTCAGCCGTGCCACTACCGGCAGGGGTGCTGACAGCATTGCCAGCCATGGGCCCACTGAAGCCTCCCTTCCCAGCCTGAGACTTTGTCCTGGACTGCTGGGTTTTTAAGGGGGGAGGTGGCCGTTGAGGCCATGTGTGCTGCGCACAAGGGGGGTATATGTGGCAATGTGCTCCGCCCCTGTGTGCATTTCTGTGTTGTATGTTGCGTGCGTGTGTTAATGTTGGTGTATAGAGATGGGTACACGGGATATAAACGGGTTTGTGTTTCACGTGGTATTTAAATTGTATCATTGTATTTAGGCATGGGATTGCACATCACTGCACGTGCATTTAAAGTAATTAATATGTGAGCACGAGGTTGCACGTAATTAATTAATGTGCTGGGATTCAAGTGAATAATTAATTAGTAATTGAATCCCAGCACAACAGTATATATAGACACATTTTCATTCACTCGGGGTTGGGTGTTCGAGAGTGGAGAACGGGAGAGAGAGAGAGAGGAGTTAAAATAAGTAAAAGTAAATATAAGTGTTGTACTCACCGTGTTTGTTTGTCTCCGTGCACCGTTTATTAAGTGTCTGTTCGTTTTTGTTTACCTGTTTATTTTGGCCGCAAGTGCCGTGTCCTGTTTTGTGTTGTGTTACAACCTTTTTATTTTCTGTTCTGTTTATTAAATGCTGAGCGAAACCATTCGCTCAGCTCCACCAAACCACACCTCTCTGTCGTTTTATTTCCTGCTTCTGGTCTGACGCCACCCACTCCGGCCGTCTTTGTGACACCAACATACAGACACTGCTAGTTAAGGCATTGTGGTATGACAGATCCATTGGACTAATCCAGCCTTAGTCTAAATATAATGGCTGTCACCAATTGCAATATCAGGTGAAAATATTTGTGTAATCTACAGTCTGTTGAATAAACCTTTAAAAAATAAGCATACAAATGTAACATTGCTGGTACAATTACAAATTAAATAAGATGCAGTTACTAAATTTGTCCACAGGTGGCACTGTGTGAAATGCAAAAATCTAATTTGAGGCTAGAGTTAATAAAAAACACAGCTAAAGGGAATCCATATGAATTGTGAAGTCTGAATGCTGCATACACTTCACCCATGATTCTATCTGAAGCAAAACCTGCCTGATTATCTCAACAGGAAGCAGATTTTACGTTCTTAGAAACCAGTTGTGCTACTCTAATTAAGTTCACCCTCTACAGTTGCCCACAAATCTAATTATTGAGCTGTCTGCACAATGATTGATTGACACTCCTTGATTTAAATCCCTGCCGTCTTCCTCCATAAAGCTGAGAGCACCATAGCCCATTCTTCCAGCAACTTTCACTTCCTCTAAATGTTGACAATCCAGAGTGTATCAACCTCACTGATAAACCTGGGCCGACATTAGACTGTATCACTGGTCCTTCTTGTGTGCTGTACAGCTTACCAATTCTCTATTCCTATTATTGTGTGAGCTGGAGACCTAACTGACTAATTCTTGTGCAAATATAAAGTGACATGGCCACACTACCCGAGCAGCTATTTGCAAAGAATTACAGAGAGAAAGAAAACAAGACTGCAGTTTAATTGGATATAAACGACGCAGGCTGGGGAATACAATCAGGTTCACACAGCAGAACGGGGAAGCTTTCCAGGCTCCAGCCAAGGATAAATGAACAACCGCTGGGGTAGGCTGGAGCCATGTGGTCAGCAATGTCTGTGTTCACTCAGTTCCATTTTTATTTTATGTTTTGCTATATATAGACACAACACCTGGAAGTCAACATTTCTACCACTGATTAAAAAGACATTACACATTAAAGAGACAGCATAACATCTATACAAGTAAAGCATACGCATGAGATGTATTAGAGCTTGCTGTTGTCCTCCTATTATCTCGGTTCACCTTTCAGAATTATAAACAGCTTGGTGTAACTGATGCTCTCTTGGGGTGCCAGGGTGCCCCAGGAAGACTTATTTTGAATACAAGCAAAAAAAAAAAAAAAGGTAAGAATGTAGGTAATACATTTTTTTATCAAAATTGAGATTTTATCAAATTATAGCTAAATGCAAACTGAAATGGAAAGGAGGCTAGGAGTGTATGCAAAAATATGTATGGTGAAGATTCGTACAAAAATGTAATTTATTTGAATGAGGACCCTACAAACTATCCTTGCATTACAAAGTTTATGGACTCTGTCAGTATGTTTCAATATTGCAGACAAAGTGGTGTATAAAGCCTCGAGCCCCACAAGTGTGCAGGACTCCTATCATGGTCTATAGAGGCTGCCACATCTTATCAGACCATAATCCTGCAAAACCGCCCTGAAACATTATTAATTAGCACCAGCCCTCGCTCAGTCTCAGCCCGCCTCCCTGCGCATGATGAAGTGCTCTGGTTTTGGAGCATGGAAATCGCAGTGTTGTGCCTTGAATGTTAATGATGATCTTAAAAGGTCACGAAACACCAGGTGACAGAAATTCAACAATCCCATTTCCAAGCTTTAGAGCAGAACTGTTATATCTCATATTGTGTTGGTGTGCTTCCAAAAGTTCAGGCAAACGGCATATAGTGCAATTTGCTCAACATGAAATCCTTTACATAACCACACAGGACTAACTGTGAACAGGTTCCTCATCACAGTGAGTAAACAGGACCATGTTGATTCTGAGAGAGAGAGCCCCAAAACCATCTCCAGCAGCTCCTGGTTAGCCTTGCCCCCATCCTCGTACTGACTAGGGAGTTTGAGTTCTTCAGGACCCAATGGCTGACTCGTGTGTTTTCAACGCCCCTGTCAGCTCCATGGGATCTCTTGAAGTGGATGGGACTCCTCGGAAGTGCAGCAGTGCAGAAATCTTCAAGGAGTGATCGGTTCATTCTGTTCATTAAAACTTAGAAAAATGAAATGTATGTTTACCATAACGTGTGTGTGTATTTATAATGGAAAATGAGAGATCCATGAAGTCATGGAAATACCTATTACTGGGTATGATTTACTAGAATTAGTTTATTCGCTCTGTCTTTGGAGCTGAAGTCACCAAAACTCCTTTCAAACGCAGACCCCCCCCCCGCCCCCAGGCCTCCATCTACTTGGCTACAGATCCGGCTTATTATTATTATTATTATTATTATTATTATTATTATTATTATTTATTTCTTAGCAGACACCCTTTTCCAGGGCGACTTACAAGCAAATACAAGTGGCTTAGTGGTTTGGCAATGAAAAATAAATCTGTTTTTTTTAACCAAGCCTCTAGTATTTGCATTTCATTTTCAAGTCTCGGTACAGCTGCAGTTTATGCACTGTAGAGCTTCTGAACTCAAATCCTGTGTGTGCGTTTCCCCTCCCTTTGCCCACTCTGATTGTGTGTTTACAGTCCCGCAACACTAAACTCCTAACACTGGGAGCCAAATTCACAATGGTTATTGAATGCTATCCAAACGACAGCATTTCATAGCAATTGCAAAAAATGTTTAGGTCAAAACATTTTTGTTTGAATGCCCTATATTTCTTTCAGCTATGTTGTAAGCTACATTCATTTAGAGAGATAAAGTCTATGAAAAAGAGTAAATAATGTCTGAGACTAAGATTGTGCACAATGCACAGTAGCATGGCAGGCCTCACTATGGGATCACTGATTAACTAGGTGGACTTTATTATTTATTTATTTATTGTAAATGTATGTGCCATTCATATTAACATCATGAAATGATGGTCCCCACAGTACAGTATATCACAGTATTGTACACATGTTGAAATAGGCAGTTTCTCTCTGTAAAACATTTTCATTTTTTAATAGATCATCATTTTTTCTATTATAATGGGATTATAATTTCATCCATTAATGTCAAAGGGGGCATTTAGGGAATTAATATATATGTCTAAAGGCAGGTTCCCCAGTGGCTAAGGGTGAATATTGAAAGGGGTTCAAATCCTGCTGTAGATCTGGGATGGAGACCCACTAGGAGTACTGCATTAGCCTTTGTGCTCCAGTAGGGTTAGAGAGGAAAACGGGTTGGGTATAATTCATATAAATTGGTTGTGTATATTCATAAATATTTCCCAGGCTGGGACCCTGCCTACAGCAATAGAGGGGATTGGCTTGACAGCTGGAATGAGGGTTGGAATGGGCTACCGAGTTGCTGAGGCAGAACCACTTGGATCCTTTAAGACCCAACTTGACAAAGCTTAGATGACCTGAATGGGCTCCTCTCATTGGTAATGTGTGTTTTTTATGAATCGAGGTTGTCTGTTGATTTTCTAAATATTTCCAACCCCCCTTCCGTCCATGGATCCACAAGCACGCTTGTGTTAATATAAGTGTGCTGGCATTTTTTTTTTTTGATTAAACGATACAAACAATAAAAACACATCTAAAGCCTAGTAAACCAAACCAAAAGGCATCAATCACATAGATAGCAGCTCATCAAACAATAAGGATTGGGGCATTTACTCAGAAACGACAGTTTCGATGGAAGTTCCAATACTAATAAAAAGTGAATGTGTGGCTTAACAATATAGTCACACTTTACATTATGTGTCTCTTATTACTGTATATTTACATAGTAGTTACTTAGTAAATACATGTGCACTTACACATAGTTACAGTGGTATTATGCATAGTCCCAATATACACAGTGTAGCTATGCATAATCACAGTAGTTATTTAGTAAATACAGGTGTACTTACACATAATTACATTATGTAGATACACAGTAATTAGAGACAATATAAAGTGGTACCGAAAATATTTGTATAAAATCCACAGTTAATCAGATTATGCCCAAATTCAATAGTCTAGGAGGCTGCGATACAGGTTTGGAGAAGAAGGAAGTTATCATCTTCACAATGTAGAGAGGCTTGCACTAAAATAAGATCTACATAAGAAACATGATGAGGCCATTCATCCCATCAATACTCATCCAGTCAATGAGATGCAAAAGGCTTCTAAACAGCATGAAGAATACATTCGTCAGCAGACCTACCTATACCAAGCTTCTCTTGAAGTGAGATGTAACTGATTTCGGGTGTTGCGTTGCCACAGCAACCAAAGCCAGCCTTGCATTACACAGCATTCATTAAAGCCTGAAGTGCATGGTGGCCAGCTGGGTTGTATTGCTTTCATTGCTGTACCCTTCAGCTGTCTGGGCTGGACTGGACTATAAGCAATTGTCACTATGGATCGCATAATGAGATTTCAGTTTTAGTTAGCAGATGACTTCAGAATGACCTGGACGTAAAGAACGGATGTTTTTGATGAGGCAATTTCAATTTGTTGCCCATTATATGTAATAGATAGCAGGCTGTATATTGTTGATTATTTCCTTGCCTTGTTTGATAAATGTAATTTTCAAAGTAATAGGTGACAAGGTTGTGCTTGGTAATTAACAGTGGAGGGCTGGCCATCACTCAGTTCAGCTGAAGCAAATTGAATGGCATAAAACCAGCTCATCGCCAGCAGAAATGTTACCATTGTTTATTAGAAAAAACCCAGCAGGCAAGCACTCTGTTGAAAGATAAAGTGGAAAGCTACATTTTCCGGGGTGGAACTACAGAGATGGGTGGTAATATTTAGGCACTGATGTCTGCTGCTGCCCCCATTACCAGCTAGATAATTGAACACAGTGGCAGCTAGGTGCTCCAAACTGAAAGCTAGAGTGCTTAATGGAAGGCAGGATCACTTATCTACAGGGAATGACCGCTGCTGGTGATATTAATGCTATCATGAACCGAGCAAATGTTTTTGTGTATCAAGACATTTTTTAAATGTATTTTGGATTGGCTTGCTTGGGCTGCTTGAAGTTTGTGTCACAGTGCTGTTGTCTTTAGAGGGTATCCACTGTATCTGTGGTATAAAGACCGCTCTACATGGAACCAGATTGGCTTAGACTAGAGGATCTTTGAGGTTTATGATGTTATTTAGAGACCTTACTAGATAACTACTGTGCCCCAAAAAAGTTATTACTTTTTTTTTGTATTTAAAAAGCCTGACATATCTAGATATTGTAGATATTTCATTTTGTTCTGTTGACTATCATAGTAGTCACTCAGATACAGACGCACACCACATGTAAAACTACATTTTACTAGCTGTTGATAGGTTGAGAATGATCTTTTTTGATGTACCTCTTCTTGTTGAAGAGGCTAAATATAAAGATACAAAAAACCTGGCGTACTTATAGAGACTGAAATGAACTAGGGAATACAATTTGTTTGTAGTAGCTATATTCATTTTTTAAAATATATTTTCCACCATGTTTGTAATTGAACATTTAGATACCTGCATGTCCAATAGGAGGTTATGGGATGGCAACATCTAAATAAGTCCAGGTTTGGATCTAATAAAAACAGAAAGACAGCATGGTTGAAAGCCCTGTCCAGGAACTAATCTCTCCTGGAAGCAGGGGACTGTGGCAATGTGCCCCGTCCCTGTGTGCATTTGTATGTTGGATGTTGCGTGTGTTAATGTCGGTGTATAGATTGGTACACGGGATATAAACGGGTCTGTGTTTCACGTGTATTTAGAAAGTGTATAATTATATTTAGGCACGAGGATGGCACATCACTTCACGTGCAGATAAAATGTGTATAATGTGTGGCACGGGGTTGCACGTAATGAATTCACGTGCTGGGATTCAAGTGAGTAATTAATTAGTAATTGAATCCCAGCACAAACAGTATAAATAGACGCACGTTGCTTGCACTAGGGGTTGGGTGTTCGGAAGAGGAGAACGGGTGAGAGAGAGAGGAGTAAAAGTAAAGTGAAGAAAGAGCGTAAATATAATAGTTGTTTGTACTCACCGTGTTTGTTTGTCTCCGTGCACCGTTTGTTTAGTGTTAGTCCGTTTTTGTATGTCTGTTTATTTTGGCGCAAGTGCCGTGTCCTGTTTTGTGCTGTTTACAACCGTTTTATTTGTTAAATAAACGCTGAGTGCAGCCATTGCACTCAGCTCATCACAACCACCGTCTCTTTGTTTGGATTCCTTTCTGGTCTGACGCCACCCACTCTGGCCGTCTTTGTGACACGTGGTGTCATCGTGGGATAGCCGCGCCTCCAAGCGTCAGACCAGGAGGGGTTTTGTTTAAAAAAAAAAAAAAAAAAAAGGATTACAAATATTGTTTTTGGGGGGAAAAAAAGAGAGTCAATGGCAGAAGACGCCATCAAACTGCGGGGCTGGTTCCTGGAGAATGCTGGGCTGGAGGCCCAGTCTCTGCCCATGGTCGTCCGGGCTCTGTGGATGATGGACTGTGAGAGATGGGAGGCATATCAGGAGGAACACACCCCAAACACCTTGGAGGAAGGTGTGGAGTTTGTCCTCAGCTACCTGGAGGCAACCATAAATGGAACAGCAGCCCAGGTAGCAGGACCACCAGCAGAGGAGTACCTGCTGTCCCCATCTCCACCAGCAGAGGGTGAGTACCTGCTGTCCCCATCTCCACCAGCAGAGGGTGAATGCCTGCTGGTTTTGCCTTCACAGCCCAAGCGGGAGGCAGAGACGGATAAAGAGGTGAAGGACAGGGAGGAGGAGTGCCGCCTAAGGGCCAGGCATCCACAGCGATGTAACAAGCCATCGTCGGGGTGCCTCCTCTGCGACCAGGATCACCTGTTCGCCCACTGTCCCTTCCGCAGTTATGGGGAGGAGCCTGAGCGTCCACAGCCCAAGCGGGAGGAGCCTGAGCGTCCACAGCCCGAGTGGGAGGAGCCCGAGCGTCCACAGCCCGAGTGGGAGGAGCCCGAACGTCCTACGCCTGAGTGGGAGGAGCCCGAACGTCCTACGCCTGAGTGGGAGGAGCCCGAACGTCCTACGCCTGAGTGGGAGGAGCCCGAACGTCCTACGCCTGAGTGGGAGGAGCCCGAACGTCCTACGCCTGAGTGGGGGGAGCCCGAACGTCCACAGCCCAAGAGGGGGGAGTCGGTGCGTCCACAGCCCAAAAGGGAGGAGTCGGTGCGTCCACAGCCCAAAAGGGAGGAGTCGGTGCGTCCACAGCCCAAAAGGGAGGAGTCGGTGCGTCCACAGCCCAAAAGGGAGGAGTCGGTGCGTCCACAGCCCAAAGGGAGGCAAGTCGGGGCTTCCACAGCCCTGGGACCCAAGCCACCAGCAGAGGGAAAATGCCTGCTGGTTCAGCCCCAAGAGCCGGAAGGGGAGGGGTTACAGGCTCAACCCCCTGAAAATTTTTGGGGGGGAGAAGGGCAGGATGCAGGTGTCCCCCAGCAGCCTCTCGCTATGCTGCTGAAGGCAGCACGGCGCGCACATGCCCAGCCGCCACAGCAGAGGGAGCCAGCACCGCCAGGAGCAGAGGAGCTGGAGCTGCCTCTGCCTCCACCACCTCCAGGAGCAGAGGAGCAGGAGCTGCCTCTGCCTCCACCACCTCCAGGAGCAGAGGAGCAGGAGCTGCCTCTGCCTCCGCCACCACCACCGCAAGGAGCAGAGGAGCAGGAGCTGCCTCTGCCTCCGCCACCACCACCGCAAGGAGCAGAGGAGCAGGAGCTGCCTCTGCCTCCGCCACCACCACCGCAAGGAGCAGAGGAGCAGGAGCTGCCTCTGCCTCCGCCACCACCACCGCAAGGAGCAGAAGAGCAGGAGCTGCCTCTGCCTCCGCCACCACCACCGCAAGGAGCAGAGGAGCAGGAGCTGCCTCTGCCTCCACCACCGCCCGGAGCAGAGGAGCAGGAGCTGCCTCTGCTGCCCGTACCTCCGCAGGGAGTACGGTGGCCGGAGCCCCAGAAAGGGGAGCTGCCGGCCACGAAGGGGGAGGAGGTCTGGAGACCACCAACCCCAGCAGCAGTTTCGCTGCCGGAGATCGTGGGGGAGGTCCGGAGACCTGCTCCCACTGCAGCTTTTTCGCTGCAGGAGTTCTTGTGGCCGGAGCCCCACAGGAGGGAGCTGCCGGCTACGAAGAAGGGGGAGGTCGGGGGACCACCTGCCCCCGCAGCTTTTTCGCTGCAGGACGGGACCAACAGGCTGTCAGCCGTGCCACTACCGGCAGGGGTGCTGACAGCATGGCCAGCCATGGGCCCACTGAAGCCTCCCTTCCCAGCCCGAGACTTTGTCCTGGACTGCTGGGTTTTTAAGGGGGGAGGTGGCCGTTGAGGCCATGTGTGCTGCGCACAAGGGGGGGTATATGTGGCAATGTGCCCCGTCCCTGTGTGCATTTGTATGTTGGATGTTGCGTGTGTTAATGTCGGTGTATAGATTGGTACACGGGATATAAACGGGTCTGTGTTTCACGTGTATTTAGAAAGTGTATAATTATATTTAGGCACGAGGATGGCACATCACTTCACGTGCAGATAAAATGTGTATAATGTGTGGCACGGGGTTGCACGTAATGAATTCACGTGCTGGGATTCAAGTGAGTAATTAATTAGTAATTGAATCCCAGCACAAACAGTATAAATAGACGCACGTTGCTTGCACTAGGGGTTGGGTGTTCGGAAGAGGAGAACGGGTGAGAGAGAGAGGAGTAAAAGTAAAGTGAAGAAAGAGCGTAAATATAATAGTTGTTTGTACTCACCGTGTTTGTTTGTCTCCGTGCACCGTTTGTTTAGTGTTAGTCCGTTTTTGTATGTCTGTTTATTTTGGCGCAAGTGCCGTGTCCTGTTTTGTGCTGTTTACAACCGTTTTATTTGTTAAATAAACGCTGAGTGCAGCCATTGCACTCAGCTCATCACAACCACCGTCTCTTTGTTTGGATTCCTTTCTGGTCTGACGCCACCCACTCTGGCCGTCTTTGTGACAGGGACTATAAAAAGTGATACTTGACAAACATAAAATAGTTTGAGGTTAAAATAAAGCAGCCTTGGTGAAATCACTTCAAAAGCTGTTGCAATAAAATGGGGGGGCCATTTTGCCCCAAAATGTGTAGCTTGGCCCCTTTTTTTATAGATATCACATCTTTATATGGATGATCCCTTTATTCTAACTTGGCTGTTTTGGTAAAATGTTTTTGATCAGATTTCTTCTATTGTAATTCTCCGCTTGGTTTCATTCACAGGGAGAGCCTTGTATAGAGATCAAGGGGAGGTTGGTGGTTGACACAAGCCTATTACCAACCAAGTAATTATAGACATGGGTGTCTGTAATCACCTGATCTAAACAGTGGCAGATCTAAATGCTACCAGTGAGAACTTTTTGCCAAGATTATGAAAATAAACCATCTAACATTGCATGCAAGTCTCTGTGGTGCATTTCTGCCAGTTAAAATATGGCCTAGTGATATGTATCCACGCCAACGATTAGATCTTTTGAACAGGTCTATGATGGTAGCTTATTTCCAACGACAGTGGAATAGCACACTAAATGATAGATAGTTGTTTGAATTATGTGGCACATTAAGAATACATTGAAGGGCATTGCTGTAAAGAAACACATCTGCAGTGTGGAGCTGCAGAATTCATCTCTGCCTTCGGATCTCCCAGATTACTGTCCTTAGATAGATACATTGAAGAGGGCAGTAAAACATAAACACATATCGAATCACAGGCAAGCATGGAAAATACCAGGTACTGCGTGTGTGAGAAAGCATGGAGAAACATACACTGTGCAGAGGAAACTGAAAGATTATAAGATGGGAATTTCTCCTAAGATGGATCCTCGAAACCGTTTCGCTGTGCAGGAATAATAGAACAACCACAATTCACTTCGAGTGACACAACACCCTGCAGAGTTTACAAGAAACATGTTACATTGCCTTTGATGTGTCCCTGCTGTCCGTATTGCACCATTTTATTAGGTTTAAACATATTCAGGAATATGTTGGGAAAAAATGACTGTGCTATGGACAACATGGGATACAGCAAAGGTAAATCAACATGTTTCTTGTAAACGCTGCAGGGAGTTCTGGATCATTTTCAGCTGTGTTTCCACTGCCACAAACCCCATTCTGAACCCCATTCTCAATAAGCACTGTGCGGTTCCTCTGGGAACAGGTTTATTCAGGTCTCAGTGTGGAGAATGGATAGTAAAACACTGTGCTGTTGCAGTGATACCCTCCCCTCCCTCTGCAAGCAGGTTCATTCAGGTCTCAGTGTGGAGAATGGATAGTAAAGCACAGTGCTGTTCCAGTGATACCCTCCCCTCCCTCTGCAAGCAGGTTCATTCAGGTTTCAGTGTGGAGAATGGATAGTAAAGCACAGTGCTGTTCCAGTGATACCCTCCCCTCCCTCTGCAAGCAGGTTCATTCAGGTCTCAGTGTGGAGAATGGATAGTAAAGCACAGTGCTGTTCCAGTGATACCCTCCCCTCCCTCTGCAAGCAGGTTCATTCAGGTCTCAGTGTGGAGAATGGATAGTAAAGCACAGTGCTGTTCCAGTAAATATGTATATTTACAGTGTTCTTTCACAAATGTGAATTTTCATGGGGAACTACATATTAGACGGCAATGGGTAAATTTCACGGAAATCATGAAATCCATGAAAAAAAAACAGCCTTGTGTATAAGGCAAACCACAAGGTTATAATGCAAAGGACGGGGTCTAAAATACAGGGATTTTTCCTGCTTTGCATACCTCTTTAAACATAATAATCTTTTAACATGTATCACATTTCATAATGTTGAGCAACATACTGAAGACTGAAGTGTTTTAAAGGCCCTCACATTGAAAAAATGTAGGAAAAGAGGCCAAATAATGCCAGCCTATATGCAGTTGGATTCATGGGCCTTAATATAGCTCTCAGAGTCTAAAAAGTACATCAGACACCCAAGACATTAACCTGTCCCCTGCAGCATTCTAGTGGATGAAATAATTCAGACAATAAGAAGTACAACGAGGAACTAAACAAGACTTTCACACAGATATTCTGTTTGTTTTTCAGTGCATACAGTTACTGCATACTCTTATTATTATTTATGATACTGAGGTCAAACTAGAAGAATCTTAGCCAGATAGACAAACACTTCAACTAATGCCTTCATCGGTGAGGAGATGTCAGCCCGAGCTGAGAGGCGCGTGAAACAATATTCTTTAAATCTGCAATCTCACTTGTAATCAACATAAAGGAGGGGGCGGGCTGGGGTGATACATCCATCATTCCTGAAATACTGCAAACTATATAAGCGTGCAGTAAACAACACACTCAATCATACTAGTGTGGAATGATATTTAATCAGTGTTAGTACAACACTGTCAGGAATCCTGTGTATAGCCATGCCTGCTTCCTCCATTAACATTGCGCTGTTTATAATCTGCTCACAAACTGCAGGGGAGAGGTCAGTGTGAGGAGACTCCTCAACACAAGATTTTTCCCCTGAGAATAGACCCTAATCAACCCAGGAATAACAGCACAGCATGCAATCTACTCAAGCTGTGCTGTATCAGTGGAGCAGACAGACTGTACCGTGCCTTACCTGTAAGAGGGCCGAACTGCTACAATGCTGCTTTTGCGTGAGGCTCATGATCCTGGTCTGTAAAGGATTGTTTCTATGCAACTGAACAAAACCTAACTACAGCAATCCTCTGCTTATGCTATCTGTGCAATGTTAGTGAAAAAAAGAATAAGTGCTTATATCATTTTGAAAACACAGCAATACAACTAAAAAAAACCCTGTGTGTAACAAGCAATAGAGTGCTCCTGATAGGAGCTGCCATGCTGGTAAACAGGATGTAACACTTTCACCTTTTATTTGCTTTACAAATGTTCCTGTTTTAGACACATGTTAATGCAGGAAAGGTGAAAGGGTCCACCAGCCTCTTCATATCTCCCTGATTATCAGAGATTCAGTGCCCACCAGCCTCTTCATATCTCCCTGATTATCAGAGATTCAGTGCCCACCAGCCTCTTCATATCTCCCTGATTATCAGAGATTCAGTGCCCACCAGCCTCTTCATATCTCCCTGATTATCAGAGATTCATCAGCCTCTTCATATCTCCCTGATTATCAGAGATTCAGTGCCCACCAGCCTCTTCATATCTCCCTGATTATCAGAGATTCATCAGCCTCTTCATATCTCCCTGATTATCAGAGATTCAGTGCCCACCAGCCTCTTCATATCTCTGATTATCAGAGATTCAGTGCCCACCAGCCTCTTCATATCTCCCTGATTATCAGAGATTCAGTGCCCATCAGCCTCTTCATATCTCTGATTATCAGAGATTCAGTGCCCATCAGCCTCTTCATATCTCTGATTATCAGAGATTCAGTGCCCACCAGCCTCTTCATATCTCCCTGATTATCAGAGATTCAGTGCCCATTAGGCTCTTCATATCTCTGATTATCAGAGATTCAGTGCCCATTAGCCTCTTCATATCTCCCTGATTATCAGAGATTCATCAGCCTCTTCATATCTCCCTGATTATCAGAGATTCAGTGCCCATTAGGCTCTTCATACCTCCCTGATTATCAGAGATTCAGGTTCGCCTTTGTATCATGTTATGTATTTCCCTTTGAGCATTCACTTAATATGAAAATAGCCAGAAATGCAGTTTCCCTCTATTATAGTATTATAGCTCAACTCACTCAGAGTTCATTACGACAAGCTAGATACATTTGTTTGCAAATACAGTAGCCCTGGCAGCACTGTTATATAAGTAGAGCTTCTGGTTTAATTTACATATATACACACATACATATTTATTTACTTTTAAAGTCAAAACTTGCGCTTTCAGACATATGAGGAAATCAGGATATATTTTATATAAAACTTGGATTATTCCTTTAAGTACCTTTGTTGCTATCATTGGTAAAGAACGTGTGCTGTATTTATTCACAAGACATTGCTGACAGGATCTGTCAATAACTTCCTTTTGTTAGAGCCTTTTAGATGAAACAGTAAAAATGATTCCTTTTGGGGGTATCAGGCAAATCCCTAATATCAGATCCCATGAATATACACAGGCTGCACTTCACTGTCAGTGTCGGGCGCAATGGGCAGGACAGCAGATCTGACTGAGCTTCATAGGTCAATAGCAGGCCAGGCTCGGACAGCAGGGGCTTCCCTATCCCAGACTGCACACATGGGCTCTACATAAGCAATTGCTTTAGAGTTGTTCACGCTTCTCTAATTCTTTGAGTCAGATCTGCAATAGCCTGGTCTAACAATGCAAATACTTCACTAAGCATTGTGAACATCCCCAGTCTCAAACAAAACTCATGGAGTGTTCAGTCTGACAACAACTATAGGCAATCAGCATCCAACAGGCCCTCGAGTACAATGAGATTCAACAAATACTGTGACAGCCTTCGAGCACAATGAGATTCAGCAGATACTGTCACAGCATTTGAACACAATGAGATTCAGCAGATACTGTCACAGCATTTGAACACAATGAGATTCAGCAGATAGTCTGTCACAGCCTTCCAGCACAATGAGATTCAGTAGATAGTCTGTCACAGCCTTCGAGCACAATGAGATTTAGCAGATACTGTCACAGCCTTCAAGCACAATGAGATTCAGCAGATAGTCTGTCACAGCCTTCAAGCACAATGAGATTCAGCAGATGGTCTGTCACAGCATTCGAACACAGTGAGATTCAGCACATAGTCTGTCACAGCATTCGAACACAATGAGATTCAGCAGATAGTCTGTCACAGCCTTCGAGCACAATGAGATTCAGCAGATACTGTGACAGCCTTCAAGCACAATGAGATTCAGCAGATACTGTGACAGCCTTCAAGCACAATGAGATTCAGCAGATACTGTCACAGCATTTGAACACAATGAGATTCAGCAGATACTGTCACAGCATTTGAACACAATGAGATTCAGCAGATACTGTCACAGCATTTGAACACAATGAGATTCAGCAGATACTGTCACAGCATTTGAACACAATGAGATTCAGCAGATACTGTCACAGCATTTGAACACAATGAGATTCAGCAGATACTGTCACAGCATTTGAACACAATAAGATTCAGCAGATACTGTCACAGCATTTGAACACAATGAGATTCAGCAGATACTGTCACAGCATTTGAACACAATGAGATTCAGCAGATACTGTCACAGCATTTGAACACAATGAGATTCAGCAGATAGTCTGTCACAGCCTTCCAGCACAATGAGATTCAGCAGATAGTCTGTCACAGCATTTGAACACAATGAGATTCAGCAGATAGTCTGTCACAGCCTTCCAGCACAATGAGATTCAGTAGATAGTCTGTCACAGCCTTCGAGCACAACGAGATTCAGCAGATACTGTGACAGCATTCAAGCACAATGAGATTCAGCAGATAGTCTGTCACAGCATCTGAGCACAATGAGATTCAGCAGATACTGTCACAGCTTTGGGGACAATGAGATTCAGCAGATAGTCTGTCACTTTTTAGCAGCTGAGAACAATTAAAAAGGTCTAATTAAGCAAAGTATTAGTTCAATTAAGGGTTTAGTTAAGTAATTGAGAGCTCAGTTGGAATGAAAACCAGCAGACACACAGGGTCCCCAGGACCAGGATTGAGAAGCCCTGCTCTAACCATTGCAGATATGGTAACACTCTTATTACTGTGTATTTACATAGCAGTAACTTAGTAAATACATGTGTACTTACACATAATTAAAATGGTATTATGCATTGTTACAATGTATTTAATTTTGTTTGCATGATGTATCCCTAATCCTAACTCTAACCCTAACCCCACTAATCCTAACCCTAACCCTTTTCTGATACAATTGTGTACTATTGTGGCTATTCATAATAACATTGTATTTATGTGTAAGCGCACATGTATCTACTAAGTAACTACTATGTAAATACACAGTAATAAGAGACACTTAATGTAAAGTGTTTGGTTTTTTTATAAATAAATACAATACATATTTGTTCACTTTATGCTTTATAATTTCTCTAATTATTGAATGTTGGTACTGTTTATACTTCATATTTCTACCCTAGTGTTTGTTTAGTTGGTAATGTACTATTGTACTGTGTGGTGTGTGGAGGGGCTGCACTGCAGTGCTCATCCTAATTGACTAATTGATTAATTGGTTTGGTAGTTTAAAATTGCCTTAATTGTTTTCATTTAAATCAGCTGTGTCTAGTCACTGAGAGGGAGGAGTCAAAGAGAAGCTGTCGGCTCTGTGCATTTCACCCACATGGTTTCTTCTCTGTTAAGATCCAGAGTGTGGACCTTGTGTAATAGTTTCCAGTCTGAACTGGCTTAGTACTTGATGTGGTGATTTTTGGGAGGACAAAAAAGCTGATAGCTGTTTCCTGCTAGTTGATTCCTGGGTGCAGATTTGGTGCTATGACGCTAGATTCTAGCTCCAGGGTACCTCATATAGCGACAGCAACATAAGATTGTAGCACCAGTAAACATGTTTATTATTTTTTTTTCTCAGCAACCATAGAAGCTGAGAGTTTTTCATTGGGTCTGGACTAGTCACATGACCATTGGCACCTGCCCTCAGCCGTATGTATTTGTAAATCTTGTAAATTTATTTATTGTATTTAAGGTTAATTGTAGAGTTTCCATATTAAGTGTGTATTCATTATTCAGTGCTGCTACTTATAACCCACATGCTGTTTAAAAGTATTTCATGCTTAAATGTGGTATATCTATTTAATGCAGTCTTGCCAATTAAGTAGAGGTTTATTGACTAAATTATTGCAGTGTCATTAATTATAGAGTAGGCAGTGTGGTCCAGTGGTTAAAGGCCAGGGCTTATAACCAGAAGGTCACCAGTTCAAATCCCACCTTTGCCACTGACTGACTCACTTTGTGACCCTAAGCAAATCACTTAACATCTTTGTTCTTCCTCCTGCAGATGAGATGTTAAATCAATGTCCTATTGTAAGTGACTCTGCATATAATGCCCAGTTTACAGCCTACCTCTGTAAAGCACTTTGTGATGGTGGTCCACTATGAAAGGTGCTACATAAAAATAAAGATATTATATTATATGAAATATAAATTGCCATGCTTAAGGCCTTAAATGGATTTCTCATATGTAGGACTGTTGTACTGGTGTATTTACTGAGGTTTTGTATTTACTACTGCATTGCTGTTTACAGTCGTGTTTATGAGCTTGATCGCTCCCATGAGCTTTAACTAATTTGACAGGGTGCCCTGTTTATTTCTTTTTTGGTATCTGTGGCAGGGCACACGCTCTGCTATAAATAGTGTGTGTGGGGGGGGGAATGTAAATAGTGTGTGTGTGTGTGGGGGGGGGATGTAGATAGTGTGTGTGTGTGTGGGGGGGGGGTAATGTAAATAGTGTGTGTGTGTGTGGGGGGGGGATGTAGATAGTGTGTGTGTGGGGGGGGGGGTAATGTAAATAGTGTGTGGGGGGGGGGGGGTGTAAGGTTGGCAGCAATCACAGGTGTGGCCATTCCCCAATTAGGTAATTGGTGCTGATTGGGGAGTTGGCCACATGTATATAAGGAAGGAGAAATCGTTTGTCTGGGGGGTGAGGGGTGAGGGGTGAGGGGTGAGGGGTGAGGGGTGAGGGGTGAGGGGGTTTGTGCTGTGATTTAGTGTACTGTTTTGAAACTTAATAGTGAAGGTGAATGCCCAGCCTGGTTTGCTTGAATCTTTGTTCTGGCCCTCGTCCCATGTGTATTTGATCCTGTGTTTTGTTTGTTTTTGTTTAAAGTGTGCAACAGAGCTTTAAAATTGCAGCTTTCTGTCTCTTTCTCTATTTCCTGCCGGTAGCCAACCTGGGTCGTGTCGCTACCCTGTCACACTATCATACCTGTCAGTATTTTTGTTTACTCCAAGAACCTTTCCTACTTCCCTTTGTGTGTGTATGTGCGTGTGTGTGTGTGTATATGTGTGTGTGTGTATATGTATGTGTGTGTGTGTGATACACATGAGGAATTAGTTCTTACTTACCCTTTCCCTCATTTTCTCAAATCACTACAGTGAATCCCCATTCTTGGAGAACAATATAAAGCACAGATAAAATATCATACGAAGTGAAAGTTTGTTTCCCTCGTTGCTAGTGGTAGCTGGTCTGTGTATAAAAGATGGCCGCCAGTAACACCTCAGCATATAAAGATGGCTGATCATTTTTGTACTTTAAAATTCTGGTGTGTTTATCCTCCTTATGGCAAGCCGGACCCAGTCACTCGCCCCAGTGACACTGTCTCTTTCACTGGTTGTGTGCTGCTGTGTCTGTCCTGCCTGTTGGAAGCACCATATTCTAGACTTCTACAATTGCAATTCATATGATTGTATGTTGTATTAATGACTATTCAATGCCAGGCACTAAGATTTAAACCTTGTGTTGAATTTAGGTTTTTCTTAGTAGCATTAGCCTGTGACTAATTGACTGTGTAATAAAATACCTTTAATTTCATTCTTGTCTCCTCCATATTTTTACCAAACCAACCACCATCCTCTATTTCAGAGAAGCTGGAGCAGTTCTCATTCTGCTGCTCATGCGAAGTATCATTTGAAAAAGTAGTTCAGTTATCACTGCTGTATCACACCTCTTTCCTTGACCTTTCAAGATGACGGACAGCCTTTGTCTGGCTGGGCACCAGAACTGGAGAGTGGCTCTTTAACTCAGGTTTTTCTAAAGAGCGTGTCCTTTCGTTAATGCACTATAAAATGTAGATAAGCCAATAGATGAATTAAAAAAAACAACCTGATTAGGCAGTCTGAGGCTAGAGCTAATTGTCTCTGGTCTGAATTGGCTTAGTACATGACATGGTGCTTTTTTGGAGGACAAATAGCTGATAGCAGTTTCCTGCTAGTTGATTACCACACCGCCACTACGTTTTAGAGTATTGCAGTAAATTGGTTGCTTCTGTTCGTGCAATAAAGAGAGGCTTGGATTAGCTGGCCCAACGCAGAGAGAGTATTCTAAAAGGCCAGTGGGGGTGGCATCTCCAGAGCAGGACAGGGAACAGAGCTCCAGTTAGGGGTCAGGTTGACTGGTCTTTATTAGCATTACATCCAAAACAATAGACAGCACATAATGAAGAGCCCCCCCTAATGGGAGGAGGGTACTATACATTAAAACATGACGGTACTAAAAACCACATGCACCCGCAGCCCCGGGTCATGTGACCTGACCTAGCAAACTATTACATTGCTGGGACCCGAAACTCACAACTACCACTTACTGTATATTAGCCTGCTGCTTATTACCCAATACATCTTGTCCTATTATCCTTTCTAGCTTATTTACATACATCAATCTGGATTGGCTAAACCACAATAGAACTGCAGTGCATTGACTGGGTAATATGCTGCCACCTGCTGGCAGAGCTGTGGAACAGCACAGTATATTTACAATCCTGAAGAGACTAATAGAGCTATATGAAGACAAGAGCATCTCTATCACCCTTTACCTGGCAAGCAAGGATGCTGAAATTGAAACAGGAATATCGCTTGTCAGCACAGGACTGATTGTGGGGAATAGAGGTGCTTTATTCATGTTGCACTGTGTACTGAAGCCCTCCTAGCTGATTCTAATAGACGTGCTTTATTCATGTTGTGTACTGAAGCCCTCCAAGCTGATTCTATGCCCCCTTCTATCAGGCAGATTTATTCTTTCCAATTCTTTTTACCTGCCAGTAAATTCAGTGATGGAGACAGCGACTTGGCGCCCTGACAAACACTCAATGAGGAGAGACGAGGAGAGAGGTAAATCAGTTAGCAGGTAATGAAAGCATCTCTAACAGAATCAATAATAACACAAACCGAACAGCACAGCCAGCGGAGACACTACTTAGGAAAATTACAAGTGATGAACATTGTTTAAGCCCTTGTCTTTGTATAGTATTTTTAGTATATGTGTTTCCATCACGCGTCTTGCATTCTCCCATACAAAAGACAAACCCGTTTTGGTAAGCATGCGTTTTAATTTTTAATGTAATAAATGTACTGATGCTAGATCTTTCAATGCTGCACTTCCATTGCGTCCCTCTTCAAGTAGAATTGGATTTGCCAGCAGCTTTGAAGAAAATCAATTTTCTTACCTCCTATTCGTGCTAGAAACATCACTGGTACTCCTTTAAAGGAGCCTTCATTTAACTTAAAGGATTTAAAACCATTCCCAGGAAACACAAATCCCCTGCAGTGCAGGTCTGCTCCAGGTTTTACAGGTTTAATAAAAAGTGCTTTAGGACCTCGTCAGGGCTTTAATTGGTTCCTCCCAAGAATAACTGGTTTTACACTTCTATGCATCACAACAAAAAGATCTGGCTTGCCCTTTAGAGTATTTGTACCTACAAAAGCAATTACTTTATAACAACTGGCTAATTACTAGAGGTGCAATCAGCAACCATTTTCATACCAGAATATCTGACAGGTAATAACAAACAATAGTCCATACATTGAGAACACTTTATTATTCAAATGCAAGCCGCAAAAATAAATCCCATGAGTCTTAAAATACAACTGGAAAACACCCATGTGCTTATTATATAGTAAATGAATACATGCAGTAAGAAAACGTTATTATTAAAAAAGCATGACTCACCCAGTTCTCATCACAAAACAAATACAGGCAGAAGAGCTCTAGTGTGCAACGTTATGGAGAAGACAGCAGAGTGAATCTCCAGCTTGGGCACTTGGGTGATTAATCGATCAATGAATTATTAGTTGAGGCTCTTAAAATAAAAACCATGCTGATCAATAATCAATGAATGGGTTAACTGCTGCACCTTTTTTAATACCACTGGTTTATGCTCTCACATGGTAACTACTGGTGTTATAAGTGTGTAATTACATGGATATGGTCTGTACCATGGTGTTACCATGTAATTACATCAGGCAGCAAGACAATGTCCACACCGCCAAGACCCTGTAAAAACACAGCAGTTAAGAACCATTGAGAGCTACACAGTTTCTACAATGTAATCACATGATGGCTTTGCATTTCCCCCCCAATATAAACTGCTACCAAGATTTGAAATGTCATCCAGCCATTGTTTTGTTTGTTGTTGTCTGCAATGCTAAATGTTAAATTCACTCAAATTGTATATGAACCTGACTGCTAGTAGAGAGTTAATGGTTAAGTAGGAAAAAAAAGTCTGCAAAAATCCTCTATTCAGAATTCTCCAGGTGCAATTCAACACAAGACAGCAGTATATTTACAGCTCAGCTCTCCTCTAGTCCCAAGGACAAATCCATCATGTACACAAGCACAGCAACAGTCTGGAGCAGAGTGAGTGGGTGTGAGGGATGCCACAGACAGAAACTAATAATACAGACAATGGCTTGGGTTCAGCCCACAAATCCTTAATTCAGGTGACGAGATGGTGGGAGTAAATCTCAGCCATCGCCCAGCTGCCCTGCTCTTTATATAAGACTCATTGTGGTGCTGTGACAAAGGGGTGATTTATTGGTAAGCCTCTATTAGAATGATCTTTGAACAGTATAGCAATACATACATTTTGTCATTAGAATCTCATTCTAGGTGATCTAAATCACTGCGATTACTAACAAGTATGTTCAGAACATATATTCCCTGCAATGGCTGTATTTATGGCTGTAACTGTGACACACAGAAGAAGGACCTCCATATACCCCCGATTCTGACACTCTCAATAACCTGTCATAAAGAATGTCATTTTCAAGGTGCAACCCAATTAGCGGTTCTCTAGATGTGACTCCAGATTCTGTTACTTTACTTTTATATTGATGCATTTTATGACATAAAAAACAAATTAATTCTGTGTTTCCCAGTGACTCACCTAGTATAGGCACTGCTGAGCTCAAATCCCAGTCGATGATGAATTGATGAATTTGGCTGGAGCTCCCCAGGGAGTGTTGCTTTGGCAATCAGACAGGCTCAAGAATCAAACATGTGCTGGCTTAAGAGAACGACCAGAACTTTCTGTCAACTCCGCTGTTTTCTCCCTCCATTAGTGGTATAACGGGCAGTGTTGTGTGATGCAGATTCTGGCTCCTGTCTGTGAGATGAGGTTACGAAGTCTAGAACCACTCCTGCAGAAGAGCCTGCTCTTTCGTACAGTGGTGCTTGCACGTGGTGTGCTAGTTTGCTTCTTTTTCCTGATGGTGTTTGCAATAATTGAGTGATTCAAGATTAGTGTCATTTTTGTAATAAAATGTAAAACAAAACAAATTCTTGACATTTAATGCTACTTACTATTAAGTGTTACTTGCTCTTGCTGCAGTGTAGTATATTTTTATCAACCATTACAAGTATGCCACTGATGTAACAGGGCAGAGACTGGGTGCAAGTAGGTGGGTATGAAATAGATTACCTAGCCATGTTATTGATGCTGAATCACTGGAATCCCTTAGACCTACAAGACCAACAAGAATAGATACACCAAGTGGCCTCCTCTCGTTCAAAAATTCTTATGTTCTTACGATAAATGATTATGTAACTGGCACAAGTTTAAACAGTGCAATGTTTGAGTCTTGTGTATTTTATTTTTCTGTTATTCCCTTCTGGGTATGCACATTCTGTTTGCATGTCACACTTAAGAAACCTGCATATCTACAGAGTTTCTTTTCATATTGTCATGGGTCTTCTTTAGCACAAAACATTGATTCCATCTTAATCTCAGGGCATACTGAGGCTGTTGTCTCTCTGAATGTCATTTTTGCATATCTATTGTGGGCTAGCCACTACAATTTAGGGTCAGGCACTCAGAAGTTAGAGGTAAGTTCACGGTTTTTTTTATTGTGTTTTCAGCACAAGCAACAAAGAAAAATAAACACTGGCTCGGTGGCCACAAGCTTAAACAAAGAGGTTTTCCTTTTGTAAGCAGTCTGATAGATACATGAGACAAAACAAACTAACTTAAATCACTAGGCAATACTCTTATCAGTAAAACAGTTCCAAATATCATACACAGTAGACTTTCTTTAAAAAGGTTTCCCACAGGCGCTCTACATACAGCACACAGCACACAGCACAAGGTTCATGAACCACCTCTCACAGGGTTTGTAAACTACCTGGTCAAGTACCTTAATTCCCTCAATAAGGTAAACATTTCAAACACTCATAAACTACTTATTGAGCTTGTTAACCTTTTAAGAGTGTGAGTCGGAAGCAGGCTGATTCCAACCTCACCACGCTGCCCTCCAGTGGTCACTCTCAGAACAGACAGATTTGGAAACAGCCTGACATGAGCGCTCCCTGCCACAAAACCTGTGAGCTGGCTCACAATATACATACATTGTTTTTATCATCTTTACTATAAGCCAAATGGTTTTTTTTTTCACTGTAATATAAAGAAGTATACTGAAATGCATAGAATTGAATAATAAATAATAATAATAAATAATCTTGATCAAATCAAAATCAAACCCCCAAGTGGTGTCTAAGGTTCAGACAATGAAAAACAATACATATTTAAAACTATAATTGAAGACTGTAGTATAGCAATGTAGCCCCTTCCTGCGCCCCGTTCACCACTCCCTAAGCACTCATGAGAAATGGACAGCTGAACCCAGATCCTCAGCTTGTGTATTATTCCACTGCAATTGATCTGGAGCTGGAGATGATCTGTTCTAGCTTCACCATGGTACAGAACGAACCACTAAATCAACAGCTTCATCGCAACTGACCCCAACATATTTGATAGATGCAGCTTATCAAATAAAACTCTCACCTTGGGAATTTGCCAGTGGGAAACAGAGCAGCTTCAGTTTTGATTACAATTGAGATGCAGTTGAGGTCATTCTCAATATAGAGGCTGGATTCATTCAAGTGATGTCATTGTTGAAGGCTGCTGGGAACAAACCAAGTACTCGGATTGCAGTAAATAAAACTGTGTCTGTTTGGAATGTGCAATGTAACTGTAGTGAGACAAGGGGCTGCTTTACCACAAGGCAGAATGGATTAAAATGAAACAAACTGCTTTGAAACAAACTAGAGTACTTTGAATTCCAGATTTCAGCAAACAAACCGGCAAGCAAATTGTTTGTTGCTTCATTCATTTTTTAACAGTATTACTTGAAGGATTTATGCAGGATAGATCCAGGCGTTTTTGCACCACCAATATATATTTGTACATAAGTAGACTATTTTACCCCACTATTCAGACACCTTGCTTTCTCCCTATGAGGTTTTCAGGTTTCTGCAAGAGTATGATATTGAGTGTGTTAGCAGTGTGAAACAGGTACTGTTTGGGGTGTCACTGCACTTAGGGGACTGACTACTTATTCGCTCATTTAAATCTCTTACATTTATTGGAAGATGGGACTATTACCTATTCAGGGATACCAAGATATTTAGTGACCAAGGGGTCTCAGTGGAGTAAAATGAGAAACAAAAGCCACACGCCAGTCATGCATTCATTCACCTTTACCAATATTTGATGGGCAGGAAAAATGAATCTTGAATCAAAATGTGTATAATGTAAGTAAAATGAGGAGATGAGCTAGTCTGTGAACAGGCTTGATAACCCACATTGCACTGCGTTCCAATGGAAACAGGTTTGTTCTGGTGTTAACAGGTGACAAAATATCTCAGTATTACGACATTGACAGGGCCGTTGTCAATGTCCACTATTACCCTAACAGTTCATTCATGACTCCTATTGAACTTCACCAAGTTTCCATTTGAATGATTCCAATATTCCAAAGTTACACGTCCAAAGCGTAGACATTTATCATTAGACACAACAAACGTGGCACCTAGTTTGAAACAGAAATCACAGAACGATCAGTTACCTAATTCTGGGAGATAGCTCAGGTATGGAGATTGCCTATTGTCAGGAGAGGATTCAGGTAAGCTTGTCTCACTCTCATTAATGAGTGCTTGTCTCATATAGCCTACCTAATTGCATGTGTGTGAAGATGAACTTTGTGAAGTCTGCTTCCAATGCGCTTCTCTAAACACTAATTAACTTTTTGGCGTGAGTTATGATGTTATTTCAAACACAGAACAAGGTCAAGGTCAAAAACTACTCCAGTTTATCAATTCCTTGTTCCTGCACCCGGGCTGGTTGAGTAAAATAATGAGTAAGATAACCTACTCCCACAATCTGCAGCTGGGCTCCAGTGTTATTTATGAAGCCTTTGATGATCTTAACAGGTTGGCCTTGTGTAGTGGTGAAGGATTCTGTGACTTGGGATGCTGAGGTATCAATACGCTTCATACGTCTGTGCGCCCGATCCTTAGTGACCCGCTTGCACTCAGAGTCGTGCTCTGCAGACGTTGCCATTCCAGGAATACCCATGAGTCAGTTTTGACGAGTATGTCTGTGAATACAGCCTCAGGAGTCACTAGCATGCCTCTTGATAAGCCACCAAGATCCCTCTGCTTTTCCCTTATTGTTGCTCAATTGTGATGACAGTATCACAGAGAGCAGTGAGGGCTTGGAATGAGTTATATAGCCATGTTGTTGGTGCTGAATCATTGGGACCCATTTCGCAATGTGGGTCGACAAGCTTTGACCCAGGTCGAGCGAGACAAAATGCATGATGGGCGTTCGTAAGTGGATGAAGTAACAAACAGCCACGCCTGCGTGAAGGTTTCACCTCCACAAGGAACATTTCTGTTTACTCTGTTTAGCCACACTTCTGTTGATTGAGACACACCATGAGCCAGGTTACTGCAGGGATGGTGTGGAGTGCCGAATATTATATTTGCCATCACATTTAAAATATGCATGAATTCAAGCAAGCGTTCACCAGCTGTTTGAGAGATCCGGCTTTGCAGTAAACAATAGCCTCAGGACTGCTCTAGCAAAGATATGTGATCAGCTTAATCTTAGAGAGGAAATACAAAATCCAAAATTCAGTGTGTCTCTAGAATTGGGTATGCTTTTTTTTGTTTGTTTGTTTTTCTCCCAATCTGAAATGTCCAGTTGTATTTTTAGGCTCAGCTCACCGGTACCACCCCTGCACTGACTCGGGAGTGACGAAGATGAACATGAAGACAAAGCGTGTGCTGTCAGTTGACTGCTTCTTTTCACTCTGCAGGCCCGCCATGCAGCCACCTCAGAGCTACAGCGTTGGACGACAACGCAGCACTGGGCAGCTTACAGGCAAGCCCGCAGGAGCTCCCGTCCTCGGTCGGCAGTGGAATAGCCTGGACTCGAACCGGCGATCTCCAGGCTATAGGGCGCATCCTGTACTCCAAGCAGAGCACCTTTACCGGATGCGCCAATTGGTAAAAAGACACAGATAATCATATAATAATATACCACACCTGTTATAACAAGAAAAAAGGTGCATCCTGCAACAAAACAATGCCTACCTGTTCAACTAAGCTTCCTGTTTGCTCTCAAGCACCAATATCTCTGTCGTTCCAGCAGTCAAAACAAGTATTTCCACCACCAGGGGGCATCTGTCTCGATGGTCAGTGCAGCCCCTGTGCAGAGGGACGAGTTGTGCATTCTCCCGCAATCATGCCTCTTGAGAAGTCGCTGACAGGCTTCTGCTTTCCCCTTATTGTTGCTGATTAGTTGCACACAACTCTCTCACAGCTTGGTCTAATGGATCATAAAACATGTCATGTGACCACAAAGAATTAGCATACATGCTAGGGGATATTTTCATTTTACTTCAATTCTCCAATCAGTGTATCAGCAAAATTGCTCCACATATATATATATTACCTTTTCATTTACACATCAGAGTGTACTAAAATATCCCAGATGCTTGTCTAACTCCTGTAGACAGACAGATTGTGATAAAGCTGTTAAACAATTATAGATGGATAGATACTATAAATCAGGGCAGTCAAGGCCCTTGTTCTAGTCCTGAATTATTAAATAGAACTAATTAAACCACAGAATAGGCCCTTAATCATTATCGCATTTGTTAAACCTAGAATGGGATTATACTTCAAGACCTGAGATGCCTACCCTTACAATACTAAGACACACAGACACACAGAGACAGGTAGATAGATGCTATAGACAGGCACTCAAGACAGACAGATAGAAAAACACAGAAAGACTGGGGGTGGGGCATTTAACCTCAAAATCTTAAAGGAGGGATGATGATCTATTCAGTGGTACCAATATATTCAGTAACTAAGGGGTCTGAGTGGGGTACATGGGGTGATATTAGCTCCACCCCTCATTCTAGTGGCGGGGAATGCTCGCCTTGTTAAATGTTTTATTTTTTATACAATCTCTGTAAACCTCCGCTCTTTCATCACTGCACTAGGGCAGGGTTTCCCAATCCTGGTCCTGGGGACCCTAGTGTCTGCTGGTTTTCATTCCAGCTGAGTTTTCAGTTACTTAATCAAACCCTGAATTGAACTAATAATGTGCTTAATTAGACTTATTTAATTGTTCTCGGCTCCTAAAAAGTTGCTGATTTTAAGTTATTTATAAAATTGAATAGTTAACTTGAAATCTCCAACTGTTTAAAAGCTGAAAACAATTAAAAAGGTCTAATTAAGCTAATGAGAACTCAGCTGGAATGAAAACCAGCAGACACAGTGGTCCCCCCAGGATCAGTCTCACTGCTGGGAACCCTGGTGCACAGTGCCCTCTAGTGGTGAAATGGTGGCGTAAACCCCACGTGGCTGCAAATAGTTTAGTGTATTAGTACAGCATACAACACCAAGGACCAATCACAATAGACACATAATAAACGAAAAACTGACATACTGCAGAACAGACAGATAGATGACTAGATGAAGTCAGTTTTTACCTGTAATTTGTGATGGTTTTATGTACTGTATAGACAGACAGACCCTGGATCGCTGCAGCAGTGGGTTGCTGATCAGGAGCAGCGTACTAACTGCTGTATCGCTTGTTATTCAATTACCTGCAAAGTTTTCTGCAATGATGTATAAATCAGTGATGATCTCAGGAGCATATTCTCCTTTATAGAAGTTTTTGTACAGTAATTTTGCAGTTTTCCCTTGTATTTACTTTAGCGTTTCAGTTTTCAAAGTTTATTAATATACTTTATTATACCAATGCTTAACCATACTTTTACTATGGTAAACATTTCTAAGGGCCCCGGTAACAGAAAATGAAACCTATCAGAATAATGAAAAAGTAGATCAGTGTGCCCTATAATCACAGAATGAATTTATAAAAATAAAACTGACACACTGGTATGTCACGATAGACAGGCGCATCCAGAGAGCTCCAGATTCTGACAGCTAAAATGTCCTTACCAGGTTTCATCACATTTGGATAAGCAGTTCTCTAAAGTAATACATTTAAATAAGCAATTCTCTAAAGTAATACATTTAAAATGCTCAATCCAAACTAAACTTCACTCAGTCAGAATATGAAAATACTGTGGAATGCATCTGAAGCAGAGCAGGTTTATACATTACAGGGCTCAGGTACCAGCATCTTCTGTTCATTAGAGGAGTGCAAAGCAAGCTTTTGCAAGCCAGGCCTGTACTTCCTATAGCATTAGCAGCATTATCACTGGTCCCCCTATAACCCTTTCATGCACGGAGGCCTCATATGGGCATGGATCAAACAAACTCTCTTCTAGCCTTTATACAGTGACATATGGAAGACAGAAATGCGTGCTTGCCTCATATGAGAATGCCATTTTTTCCCTGCATATGATGTAAAATGTGTTGTCAGACAAAAAGGATAATAAAAAAGATTCACTTGGAAAACTTGTTTTACAGTTCATGCATTTTATTTCGCCATGTCGTGTACACACACACAAAAAAAGAGAAAATACTGGTTAAAATCACTAAACTACACTCAGACCTCGTATCTAAGTGCTGCATGACCTCAATTCTGGAGTTCTGTGTAACACAAACTGTTTCAGTCCTGGTCCTTATCTTATGTGTCGTCTGAAATCACGTTTGAACCTCCTAGGCTCCAGTCTAAGGTAGTGTAGAAATATATGTAAAACTTTTTTTTAATTGTCCTGTTCTCATGTATACTCAGTAAAGGAGTTCCTTTTTTAATTACATAACTTAATGCCGACAAAAAGAATTCAGGACTGAAAGGGTTAAAGAGGTATTCCATTCCTAATCAACCCAAATGCCCGTGTCTGCTCTCTGAACAAATGCCTCCATGTCAAGACTGCACACATGCATGACAGGGAACACCTCTTCTTCTTTGGCATCTCCTGATTTAAGGTTTTCTGCTACGTGTTTTTCCTGCATTATCCTGACTAGGGAAGCCCCCGTTATTTTTGTGTATTTTGAATTATAAATGGAATCTCAAAAGAAGGCACTTCCACTGAGAGCACCTTAGAAAAGATGAGATGTGAGCTCTGTTCAGATTTAAGATATGCCCAGTACACTGGAGCTGCATACCCTATGTGTAAACATACACTGAACCACAGTGTGACTCAAATACATACTGGTAATAACACTTACAGTTACATGTTCCACATTAACACACACATACATGAAAATATCTACATTTGACAAGGTGTGGACAATATATTAGAAACACTTGTGATATGACCCTGTCACGACAGATCAGCGTCATCCAGTCCCTACATTGCTGACAGTGTTGTGGCAGGTGTCTCCAATCATTTTTAATTTTGTTTAAAAACCCATGTGAAAGATGCAGGGTCAGTGGTTGCTAGCCTGGTTAGTGAGGGCTCTTCTGGTTAATTCATAAGCCAGGAAGAGAGCTCCATTGGAAGGGAACGCTCGAATAACTGTCGGCGTCAGTCCGCAATACAAAGCTAGGAAACCTGGAAGAGAAGAGATCACACTGTTATCATCCAGGCTATTCCAACAGACACGGCTACACACTGAGCAGGGCTCTGCTGCTTAGGTAATCGTCAACTTTTAGAAGGGTGGAACCTGTCTGA
This sequence comes from Acipenser ruthenus, assembly GCF_902713425.1. Classification (NCBI taxonomy): domain Eukaryota; kingdom Metazoa; phylum Chordata; class Actinopteri; order Acipenseriformes; family Acipenseridae; genus Acipenser; species Acipenser ruthenus. The sequence goes on from NC_081204.1 coordinate 21,992,021, forward strand.
ACATGGTAGCATAGCAACCAATAAGAAGCATTCTTTTTTTAAATTTGCAGACTGTGGAGCGAATTCAAGTTAAGTCCTGCTGTGTACAGTCCATACTGACTAGCTTTATTAAGAAGTAAAGAAGAGATTGAATTTTAGGATTAATCACAGCAACAGTTTTATCTTGTTTTAAATTCTTATTAAAAACGTCCGCATTCTGTCTGGTATTTAGAAAGTTATACCTGTTGAGTTTGTGGGTCTCACCAAGTCCTGAATAAATTGTTCTCCAGCCATACATGCCAATCTCTTACCTTCAGTTTTAATGATGTTGATAAAAGACGACAGGAACCCAGCCTGTCTCCCAGCCATTGACAGAACTTGGATTCGGGACTTGACTGAGTCTACTGGGTAAACTGCAAGCCAGAAGCAGGCTCCTCCAATCCCTCCACTCACAACCAGCGGGACCACCCCTGGAAATGAAGAGCTCATCAGCCAAGAGCGAGAGGGAGTGAACCTACTACTGCAACACAACCAGAGAGGAGACCGGGCCTGTGCTCCAGCGAGAGGGAGGGGGAGTGAACTTACTACTGCAACACAACCAGAGAGACCGGGCCTGTGCGCCAGCGAGAGGGAGTGAACCTACTACTGCAACACAACCAGAGAGGAGACCAGGGCCTGTGCTCCAGCAAGAGGGAGTGAACCTACTACTGCAACACAACAAGCGAGGAGACCAGGCCTGTGCTCCAGCGAGAGGGAGTGAACCTACTATTGCAACACAACCAGAGAGTAGACCAGGGCCTGTGCTCCAGGCTGCTTATGGGTCAATATATGTGCAGGAGAGCCAAAGACAGATCAGACCAAAACTCAGGTACAGCATAATAATCTAGTAATAAGGATTACAGTTGAACATGTATTACATGCCTGTGTAAGTAGTTAAAAATCCTTAGTCTTTATTCTATTTTCATAATTTCTAACCATAATCTAGTTTGGCCATGCACAAATGTGAGCGCATGTGCCTATCTGTGAACAAGCGCAAGAAGAAAAAAATATTTAGTGAAAATTGCATTTTTTCCACCTGGACAAATGTGCTTATATTTGCAAAATACGATACCTCTATCAAACGGCGCGTCGCATTGAAATGAAAGTCACTTAACACAGTCGCTTTTCGCATGACTATGATTGAGTATTTAAAAAAGGTTATGGAAAAATGATTCTATGCATCAGATTTAAAAAGTAGGGTGTTTTTTTAATTTAAAAAAATCTAGTGATGCTAGCATAAGTGAGAGTTGGGACCAAAATCTGTTGTCCTACACAGAGAATGGATGTGCATGACAGGCAAGATATATAGAATGATTTCATTAGCTAGAACACCCTTCAAAGTACTGCTTGTGAAGAGGCAAGAAGTGTTTTTTAACTCTCCGATTCTGATCTCTATGGGGTTTGGTACACGGTGAAGGCATCTATCCAGCACTCTCTTACCCAGTTCACCCTTCGCCTGCCCTGTTTTGGTGAAGCAGGTCCTGCTGATCTCGTAGCCCCCAAAGAAGAAGAAGTATCCAGGGACCTCCCGGAGCCAGGTGCTGGTCAGGCCCTGGAAGAAGCCCTGGGGCCCCTCCGTCTGCATGACGCTCCTCATGATAGACCACGTGGAGCTGGAGGAAACGAGTCTGTCACAAACTGGGCTGCATACAACACAGAGCTCTGTCATGACACAGATCACCATGGTACAACACAGATCACCATGGTACAACACAAAGCTACCAATGTCATGACACAGATCACCATGGTACAACACAGAGCTACCAATGTCATGACACAGATCACCATGACCCATATCTACAGTGCGTGCATTGCCAATGTGCATATGGACGGATGTATAGACAGGTGCCTCAATAAAATTTTACCTTCCTATGTTCTCAATAAATATTTGAGCTCAAATATACATTAAATCAGGCCATTCATACAGTGGCTCTCAAAAGTATTCACCCCCCTTGGACTTTTCCACATTTTATTGTGTTACAACATGAAATCAGAATGGATTTAATTAGGAGTTTTTGCCATTGATCAACACAAAAAAAGTGAAAAATAAAATCTACAAATTGTTCTAAATTAATTACAAATATAAAACAGAAAATAATTGATTGCATAAGTATTCACCCCTTTTGCTATGACACACCTAAATAAGCTCTGGTGCAACCAATTGTCTTTAGAAGTCACATAATTAGTTGAATGGAGTCCACCTGTGTGCAATTGAGCTGTTTCACATGATTTCAGGTTAAATACACCTGTCTCTGGGAGGTCCCACAGTTGGTTAGTACATTTCCTAACAAAAACTACATCATGAAAACGAAGGAAGATTCAAAGCAAATCCGGAATAAGGTTCTTCAAAAGCATCAATCAGGGGTAGGATATAAGAACATTTCCAAGGCATTGAATATCCCCCGGAGCACAGTAAAGTCCATTATTAAGAAATGGAGAGAATATGGCACAACTGTGAATCTGTCTAGAACAGACCGCCCTCAAAAACTGAGTATCCGGACGCGAAGGGCACTAGTCAGGGAGGCCACCAAGAGGCCTATGGCAACTCTAAAGGAGTTACAGTCTTCCACGGCTGAGCTTGGAGACACTGTGCATACAGCAACAATAGCCTGGGTGCTTCATAAAACTGACCTTTATGGGAGAGTGGCAAAAAGAAAGCCATTGTCATCAAATCTCGGCTAGAATTTGCCAGAAGGCATGTGGGAGACTCTGAGACCAAGTGGAAGAAGATTCTGTGGTCTGATGAGACCAAAATAGAGCTTTCTGGCCTCAATGCTAAGCGCTATGTTTGGCGCAAGCCTAACACCGCACATTATCCTGAGAACACCATCCCTACCGTGAAGCATGGTGGTGGCAGCATCATTCTATGGTGATGCTTCTCTGCGTCAGGGCCTGGAAAGCTCATGAAGATAGAGGGCAAAATAGATGCAACAAAGTACAGAGAAATCCTGGAGGAAAACCTGCTGAAGTCTGTAAGAGACCTGGGACTTGGGAGAAGATTCATCTTCCAGCAGGACAATGACCCCAAACATACAGCCAAAGCCCCACTGAAGTGGCTTAAAAACAAAAAGGTCAATGTCCTGGAGTGGCCCAGTCAAAGCCCGGAAACCCTTTAGCAAACAGTCAATTGATGCAGATCATCCATCTTCAGAGAGAATTGTACAATACAACCGGGCATCAAATCTGAAACCAATATCTAAAAGCATTTGGATTCTAGCTGAAGCCTGTGTCACATGCTTAACTAGATGTTTAAACTCTCGTTGCCTGCCTGTCAGCCCTGCATCTGAATGTAGCCAGTGCCTGTCCCTCACCCTCACCTTGAGCACTAAAATTCACGAAATTTTAAACGAATGCCATATTGTGCACCCTTATTTCTGAAGCACATAGTAATTAGCTGGGTTGCACACAATATAATATTAGGTGTTTTTTATGGCAGTCATCCCTCCTTTGGGGTTTTGATTGAATATTTGCTGTTTTTAGCTCACATATTGTAATTTGTTCACAGTGGTGTGACAGCTTTCATCAAAACTTACACCTGATGATGCAGGAAGGTTTTACCCGTGACTTTCATTTCATGCAGGGCCTGCATTCGACACTTCACCAGTTCAGTGGGGCACAAGACCAGGGAGGAGAACACGGATGCAAATGAACCCGCGGTTGCATTCTGCAGGTCACTGAAACAAAGTCAGAGAAAACAAGACAGCTTCAAAAGGGGAAACAAGTTCCCCATCCCCTTCGTTCTGCATCGATTTCTCAGTTCAAAAACTGAAGAAACAGGCAGGTTTAAAACACAGGAATACACAAAGGCAACTGCAGTGGCTCACCTGAGGATGATTTTTCAGACATGATAGTAACTGGAACCCGGATAAGAAAACGCATTGCAGAATAATCTTTAGAATATAATTGGCCATATTTATCATTTTTAGGGTGGCACAGCAGGATGTTAAACTCTCCTATTGGCACATCTCATCGTTCAGAGTGTACGCTGTTTAATACTTCCATAATTACTAAGCACTCAATGGTGCTGAATTTAGAAATACTAGAAGAAACTAAAATTCAGTGCCAAGCGTTTTTCACTGGCTTCTGTAATTCCTACCTGAGGTCCGACACTCTCTCCAGTCCGTACAGTGTCCTGGTCAGCTGCTGGCAGAACCCATAGCACGCAAACAGGACGGCGTTCTCGGCCACGTTGGCCACCAGTGCTGGCATTGTGCCCTGGTAGAGCCCGTGGAGCCCGTCCTGCCTGTAGGTCCTCACAGAGCAATCCACGAAGCCCCTGTACATGCCGGGAAAGGTCTGCATCTTCACCTTCACCGTGTCGAAGGGGTGGCCACTCAGCACACAGGCCACGCCACCTGAACCACAAACCAGCCACATCAGAACTTGTGCGCATTCCTGTAGGTTCAGCTCGGTGTACAAGCAGTGCAGAACTGAAATGGGTCATTGTTAAAAGTCTACAGTGACTAGTTTTACACAAACATTTTTGTAATGTATTTAATCAATTTTCTCACCCAGCACTCCACGGCTTTACTGGGGGCCATGTTTTTAACTAATCACCTCACAAACCAGCCTTTAACCAATCATATGTTTTCTCAAATGCATTCTCAGATATGATTGGTCAACAAAAAACACACATCATTGACCACATATGGGGAAGAAAAAGGAGTTATGTCGGGATCTCAAGATAAAGTAGTTTGAATTGTCTAGACCCTGAGATCATTTCCCTTGTGATCTTGACAACTCATATGCAGCAGTGTGGAGTAGTGGTTAGAGCTCTGGACTCTTGACCGGAGGGTTGTGGGTTCAATCCCCAGTGGGGGACACTGCTGTTGTACCCTTGAGCAAGGTACTTTACCTAGATTGCTCCAGTAAAAACCCAACTGTATAAATGGGTAATTGTATGTAAAAAATAATGTGATATCTGTATAATGTGAAATAATGTATAATGTGATATGTTGTAACAATTGTAAGTCGCCCTGGATAAGGGCGTCTGCTAAGAAATAAATAATAATAATAATAATAATAATATGTATTTATTTTTTCCTGCCCGTAGTGTAGTCAATTACAAAGGTACGTAATGAAGTTACAATATTTATCTCACACAGTATGAATCCAGGAAAGGGAAGAAGTGTGTTGTGATAAGCTTTATCCTGCTATAGCCTAAAATAAAGACCAACATTGACAAAGCTTTTGCTCAAGTGCAAAGTGTGTATCAGTTTACATGGACAAACTGAAACAGCTGCCATATGTAGCCGTTTTGTGAAAACTGGCCCTCAAGTGACAGAAGTGTCTAACAAATCACCTCCCGGACATTATTCTGTAATATATAGAAGCAGCTTATCCCTGCTGTAGAGCAAGACGGTCTAAATCACAATGGGAAAGGCAGCTGATCTGACAGACTGATACAGGGTCTGTGATTAAGTTACTGTGAGTCCCCGTTGTTTGAGAGAACCTGCACTCCTCTAACTCATTTTGCTCCTGCAGAGAGGAGCTGAGCTCTGGTTGACTTGCCTATAGCTCCCGCAGTCAGGTTGATCATGGTATCTATGACCGGGTGGACATGAGCACTCTCCAGGGACATTGCTTAGCTCCTTGTGGAGAAACCTCTGGTACAGAGCAACAAGGTCTGATGGTCCCCTGAAACAAAAGCCACAGCATCACCAATAACCCCCCGGGCCACAGCTATGTGCATCTTACAGTGCTGCAGAACCCCCAGCAATGTTCACAATAAAACACATGACTTGAACTTTGCTGTACCCGTGTTCTCCATACCGCAGACATTTTTATTCAATATATTCCTGATTGTTCTGATTTTTATTCACACATCCTAGTAAATCAACCTTCTTAGGAACGTTTACTAGTAGAAAGATTTTTCCTCAAAACATCCCAGTGTATCCAGCTAAAAGTACATACAGGGTAACATTTTCCACATCCTCCTATATAGGGATAGTTTGGTTTATATATATAACCAAACTAAGCAACATAATCTGTGGTCTCTTAAACCATCTCAGGTTGTTTGTTCGTGAGTGTTGTAACATTAACATTGATTTGTCATTGATGTCCTTTATATACCTACCTCAGGGTGGAAGAATTTGTATTTTCGGTCAGTAATCAGTGCTATAGAAACAACAGGCACTCGTGTGAAAATGTTGGACCACTTTAATTAGGCATCAACAACTTCTAAAAAGTCTCATGCATTTGACCATGTGTGACCATGTGTTCTTTGCCTTTACTATTTTAAATGAACTACATGTGTGGACTATTAAAGTCATCAATTAAAATTAGACAATAACGAATTGTCCAAGATTTTCAGTTACAGTGGTTTGATTTCATATGCAGAACAAATCAAAACAACAGGAGCAATGGTCGCCTTGGATAAAGGTGTCTGCCAAACAAATAATAATAATAATAATAATAATAATAATAATAATAGGGTGTTCTAATAAATGTGAAGAGTCTAGGTTAAAACACCTCTACCCATCCTCACTATCACTGCTTGCTGTAGCAGGCTGTACTATACCTTGTTATGAGTTTGTAAAATGTAAATAGTACTGTACATACCTGGTCTTCAAAGTGCAATGTTTGGACTTTGAAGCTGGAAGGGGAGAGGATGGTGTAGCAAATCGCTGTGTGTTTGTTTTTTGATAGCTTGCCAGACTACCTACTTAAAAAAAAACAGAAAAAAGAATTACAATGTATTTTGTGCTCCTGAACCCGAGCACTCAATACAGTTCGAGGGTTCGCGCTTTACGGAACATTATTGTCCCTCAAGTCCGCATACAGGCTCACTAAAATGTGAAACTAAATACTCGACACGGCCCAGCTGCTGTTTTTTAACCACAACATAATTGTCTTTAAAAACAACACTGAAATAAAAACATGTCACAATAAACAAACTTACTTTTCATCCCTCTCTGAACTACTGTGATCTTACATTCTATATTAACGCATTTTAAAGAGCTCGTGATGTAAAGAGGCTAAACAACTCGAATGTAACATTCCATGATATTTACTGTGTATTTTATTCTAATGAAAATATAATAAATAAAAAAAGATAACATTGTGATTATGTATTGTACTTTTGCTCAAATTAAAACAAACATAATTCACAAAAGAATGTTAATTACTTTGTAAATGTGTATTTACCTTTTTAGACCGTGGTTCACAAAATGGTTGTGTTGCGCAGGTGTCTTCCCAGCTGGCGTACGTAAACAGTTAAACGACCATAAGTTCATTAAAAAAAAAAAAAAAAAATAGTTAAGAAGAACGGACTAAAAACAGTTATAGAATAAAAAAATAATAATATTAAACTAATGCGCTTAGTGACGAAATTATAGAATTATATTAATTCTAATGGCCGATTTCTACAATCCTAAAAGCAAATTCCAAATTTCTAAATCTGAAAGCACAAAAAGTATTACATTAGTTTCCAAAAACAAAACTAGCAGCATAGATCGAGTCAATGTGTTCATTTATTTGGTAAGCAGCCAATAACATAGAAAACGTGCTCTGAATCTCTGATACAAAGGGCACACACTAGTCTTCATATAAACAACAGCAGCAGCAGTGCGTGGGTCCACAAACACATACAAAGCTCAAAATATAACACTTGGGGTCGGAATTGTTAAGGTGTTTATTCTGAAGATGTATACTTTTTTGTGACTGAAAAATCGTCCATACAGATTATTTTTGTAGACAAAACTGAATAACAAAAATGTAGACCACAGTGTCTCACATGATAAAGACACGTTCTAATAGCTAATCCATGAAGCCACGCCTCCAAGTGAAACCACGCCCACCCAAACTAATTGTATTATTGTTACTAAATTTAAACTGGTATTCGTGGAAACATTCGCATCGTGAGAATATCACAGTTGTGCCTCGCTCCTTTGTTTAAGAGGGTGATGATGAGTATGTAATTGGATAGAGGAGATCGTGATGGGGAACGTGCTATAGGGCGTTTTGTCTGAAGGATAGCAAACTCAAATGTTTAGGTGTTGTTTTGCATACCCTTGTCTTAGTTATGGTTATTTTGAAAATGCATCACATTTTGTAAGAGCGTGTGTCTCGCTGTCTCTTTTCATAAGGTCTGTGATTTATTTAAGTTTGTAAATGAATGTAAATATATGAAAAACGGTGTTTAAGTAGGCGCCGGGTCCCGCCCCCTATACCTGCATTCCGATTAAAATAAATAAATAAATAAATAAATAAATAAATCATCATCATCATCGTCATCATCATCATCATCATCATCATCATCATCATCATAATAATAATAATAATAATGGATGGGTGGATGGATGGATTGGAAACAGTAAAACTTTTAATAACAGCTTCTCTATATTGCATAAAGCCACCGTCATAAGAAAAACTTACTGTATTTGTACTTAACTATTTATTTCATTATATATTATTGCTTTCGTATGACATACTGAGTTGGGAGTACATTGTCCTATAAAATGGTATATTAGAGGATAAACGACAACGCTCTGCTGAATACAGTAACAACCAAGTGCTGATGGATCCATAATCCACAAAAGCAAATACTTCCTAAAATTAAATTTTAAAAAAAAATGTATTTCTTACTTTTGCGATGTTCTAATTGTTTCCAGGCAAACTGACAAAGTTCTCTGTGTTGCTGCGCTGGCCGCCCAAACACTGTTTAACTTGAAATTATTAAACAGGCATTTCATTTCAAAAGCAAGGAGTGTAAACAATACTTCAGAGTCGTTTTTAAGCAACACCACCATAGGGCTGTCAGTTAAGTCTCAAAATAGCGATCGATTAATTGGGCACACAAGTAAATACCGCCCACATACATTTTCGCTCCATTCCTCTCCCCGCGACGTTATTAGTATAATTATTTAGTAATCTATATAAAATCGTGTCTAGATGATATAGATTACATTCCAAAGTACTATAATCTATATAAACTAGACACTAGTTTATAAAAAACGTCTTTTTTATTCAGTGACAGCTGCAGCATCACGCATTGCATGTTAATACTGTACCACCTAACCTTCACTATCTGTGAAACACACAATGTGGAAATCCCTGCCTAAAACATCATCATCATAATAATAACACTAATAATAATAATAATAATAACAATTACAAATAAATTGATTTACTTACCATAACATGCACACCCGATATAGGTCAATCTGATCCTTACTCCAAAATTGCGTTTAACATCACTTTATTTATTTATAATTTTTTTTAACGTTACTGAATATTGTTAAATATTCATTATATACCAGTTCATTATGAAACTCCAAAGAAGCGCAAACTGTATACAGTCAGTTTTTTTTCAATGTGCACAATTTATTTACAGGCTATTTGCCATGAATACAAAGTCTGTCACCCTGCTGGTCAAGGCAGTGTTCTGACAATCTGAGCTACCCTGATTGAAAAATATTAGGTAGCTCATTCTGTCAAGACAGAAATGACCTATTATAATGAGCTACCCTCTGCTTTAAAACACACTGCATTTTTAACCCTTCATAACCTGCCAACAAAATATGTTTTTTTAAAGGATTTTTAATTCTATAAATCAGGTGATGCTCTGCGATGCATCTCCGAGATAAAGACCGTGGATCAGAGGGGGTGTACAATCTCATGGGGTGCGCTTTTTCATGCTACACACTGGTTTTGAATGTGCTACATGCTTTCCTATCAATAGTTAATAGCATTATTGACTGTGTTTGATACCTGTGCAAAGTTATAAGCTAATATATTATAACTTACCAAAAATGGTAGCTCGGCGTGTATCGAAGAGGGAGGAAATAAGGTCATAACAATATCACGGCACATGCGAATTTTGTATAGGTAGCTCAGATTGTCAGAGTAGGGGCCCGCTTTTTGTTTTTGTTTGTTTACATCGAGCACACAGAGGGGCGTACTTACAAAGCATTTTCAAAACGGATTCGCTGGTAGGATGGGACCAGCAAATCAGATGCTGGTTAACACGAGCAGGAAAAGAAGAGCACCCACACTGCTTGTCTGGCAGAAATACTGGGTGCGTTCACGGAGAGCTTTTTGCGCAGAATATGTGCATAATCTGAATTGTTTAGCCAATGTTCACATCAAAATATATGTAAAATATAAACTCATACATTGGTGGAGTGGGGCCCACGTTCCTGAATATTGGTGGAGCACGGGCACCACGGGCCCATATAACTCGCTGCCTAGGTGTTTACCATTAAACTGACGTTTGGTGGCCAGTGAGTTTAAGGGAACACCTGCAGGGGGGCAAGTAATCTAATGACATAAATACTGTACATAAGCAGAATCTGACAGCAGCAGGGCTTCATTTGCATGCTGTGCATTGAAACAGACAGAACTGCACATTAGAAGTCAGTTACACCAGCCCGCCTGTCATGTGACCAGCCCGATGTGTAGGGACACACAGGGCATGCGTCTGTGTCCATGAATTGCAGCAAATTTCAATTAGGTCACAAATAAGACATGCATTAACACAGCCATCTGCACAGAAGCACGGAAACAGAATTCTAATGGGGGTGATCATGACGCACATCCCAGATATTTAGAAAGAGACATATTTTCAGATGTGATATCAGAACTAGAAATAATAATAAGACCACGCCAAGGCTGGATATACAAAATCATCACAGAAAAGTACATAACCATGACCACCATTTGTGCTTATCATAAAATGTAAGTGTGACTTACTTACAGATCAAATTTAATGCTGGGTCACAGATTAATATAGCTACATTGCTACATTCTTGTTTCTGTAGAAAAAAAAACTGTTCCTGTTTATTTTTTACAACGTGTTTACATTTACAGTTTACAGTTGTTTGAACTTGATGATAGCTGCGCATTGAAATGCATGTTTAACTTTGACTTAGTCTTACATTGACCCTGGCTTGAGACTCACGGGCTAGACACAGGCCGCCTCAGTCTGGGATCTGGCCAGACACTGGGCTCAACCTTAAAGCCTCCCAGCCTGTTCCCCTCAGACAGCCATGACCTTGTTGCTCACAGCCCTGAATCCCACGTTTCGCTACATGTGCACACATTTAATGAACACATTTGAATCTGAATTATGGATTTCGAAAGCTTTCATGATTAATGACAGATTGGGAAGCACAATGCGAGGAGTGATCGTTCTCCCCTTTTTTCTTCAAGCTGTTTCATCAGTATTAGCAGTAGGAGCTTGTGCGCTAGTTGACATGCTGTTGGGTTGTGAAGTTCATTTCAGGTCGTCACTTCACTGTTTCATCTGAAAACATCAGTGTAGCTATATATAGTTGCCTAGCATGTATAATACCTGGTCCTATCTAATGCGTGGGTTTTATCCTGTTGTCACTGTTGCAGACATGTGAACTGGTCAGTAGTTAGCACAGAAGTACAGTGCTAATGAAACAAGGAAGACTGGAAAGTCCTATTGAGAAATGATTGTATTACTCTGAAGAAATCCTGTGAATAAAACATTATCAGATCAGAGCATTGCCAGCAAAGGCAACACCCCACATACTGCCTGGACCTCTTCCAGCAGGCAGTCACTTCAAGAGCCACAGACTCAGGTGAGTTGTATAGTCGTGATAGTGTTCAGATAACCACTGTCATGAGTCTGATCAAAGAGCCTGGTTCTTCTTATTGCTGGAATCTGATAGAATAGAAAAAATGTACAATAGGATGAGACCCATATGGAAATGTTTATGATTTGAGAATATTGGAACAAGACACATATTTATGAGTGGTAATACATTCCGACCCATGTTATTATTTGGTATATTCTATGTTTCTTACCTTTTTGTTTGGCTGAGATAGTTTCTTTTGTTTGGGGCTAGGGTGGTGTGCTGCTGGGGGCGGTGTTGCACAGGCTGTATTGGCAGCAGGTGTAGCCCACGTTGTAGGTGACATCCTTGTAGGTGATCAGTCCCTCTGTGGAACACTGTGCGAGGAACACACAGCAGCTCCAGATCCTCGTAGAAGCTACTGGAGATGAAGCAAGCCTCATTCCCCGTGCATTTGGTGCAGCCTGTGTCAGAGCAGGAGAACGGGCGATAGCAGCAACGCCTCGCTAGCGACTGTGCTGTTTAAAGAAGCAGACAGCAGCAAAGCAGAGCAGGGAACAGTTCACGTCTTCTGTAACAAAGCACAGGCAAGCGGCTTCCTCAGGGGAAAGTGGTTTGAGAAGACTCCCACATTGTTTACATGCTGGCACAGTAAGCTCACATGAGGATGACGTAGAATGTAATTCTGTTCACATGGAAACACTGAACACTTAAGACTGAAAGAATAGAATCCTAGGATTAAGCTTGATATCATAATGCAGTCATAGTATTCCAGAATGCAAAGATGGGATCCGATAAACTTTCCCTAGACTCCTGCTGGAACACAGCTCTCCGAGAAGCTGGTTCTGCTCCCACTAGTAGTTTGTGTGTGGTCACACGTAATCAAATGTAGTGGGGGGGATTTGAAACCCACAGCCCCACACTAATAACACTCCTGGTACCGAAGTTACCGAAGATGCACGTTAGGTGTTGTGTGTCTTTAAACCACACTCCATAGTGTTTTACCATGCATGCTGTACTATAAACGCTGAGATGCTGCAACTGCACACTTTGTATTATTGAATCGTAATCACATGCAGACTGGCATGCACAGGGGAGAAGCCTCTGCCGATGTCAGTTAGCAGCGATTCATTAGCTGAGCTCGAATTGACAAGCTCAGGACTGATCCTACATGTAAGAGTGGCTGAGACACTGCTTCAGGGAAGCAGGCTGTAGGAACAGTTTGTGAAGTCAGGCGTCTCCAGATGAGCTAACTTAAGGCTGAGCTGCTGCTGGAGAAGGAGTCTGAGTCTATCAGGGGAAGCTGGGGCTCCCCTTTAGTCTATCAGGGGAAGCTGTAATCTACGCTTAATATGGAAACTTTCTGTGTAAACAGCTGTTTACCATTTAAAGCGTCATATATAATTTCAAAATATTCTAAGGCCAAATCTTTTATAAAACCAAGAAAAAGTAAAAACGGTCATTAAGTAAAATAAATCTTGTTGTGAAAGACCACGTCTCCTTTCTGTTACCATATGTATTGCTGAAGTCTGTATTTAGGAGAGGGACTGGGCTCCCAATATCAAGTAATTGGTGTTTTTTTATTCAAATGACTTTTTCTAAACTTGCACCTTAATAATATTAAGACAGTCATTTTTGTATAATTATGGCTTTTAATATAGTTTTAATTCATGGTATATACATTTATATACATTTACAGACAGACTACCTTTGAGAAATGCAAAAAAACTGAACTGCCAACAAACATTTCTGTCCACATAAGGGCAACTATGTAATGTAGTAAACAGGAAGAGACCAAGGAACTGCATTTTAGTGTACAATTATAGCAGTGTGAACCTTGCCCAGGTACATTATCATACGCAGCCACAAGATGGCGCTGTTTACCTTTATTGTTATTATTTTTTAAATCACAACTCTTCTGAAGAGCCGAACACCGACATCCCTACGTTAACTTTATGCTCTGTGGAGTTCAACGTTAAAGATTTTCTTGATATTAATAGTATACCATTTATATGACAGGTTTAGTAAAGCGTTGTTAATTATTAGACCTATTAGCAGCAGTAGTGTACCAGTAAGTATCTTAATTGAAAATTATGACAGCAACTGCCTGACACACGTATGCGTTAACGGTGTGGTGTGCCTTGCAGAATCACTCAGCGTAAATATCACGCAGTCAGCGATTTACTGCAATGTGACGGCTAGACAATTACAAAATCGCCCCTCGCAGCTCTCAGGCGACACCGCAAGAAGCTGTGAACATCGGGGCGGCTCGCGCTTCAGCATCTTGCATTTCACCTTGAAAGAACAGACAGAACATTGTAACAGCCTGCGTGCCAATTAGACTAATACTGTTGAAGGAAAGTGCAGCGGCTCGCCTCAATTTAGGCGTGCAGAATACCAGCTGAAACAGCGCTCTGCTTTGTCTGTGTGCAGCCAATGCCAAATATGAAAATAAATGTATTCAATGGCATATTCACTTTAAATAATACTGTTGTGCAATTGCAATTTCAATAAGCATTTGGTATTATTTTTAACGTTGTGAGCAGAGAGTGTCTACACTGTGATTCCTGTTCTATATAGAACCCTATGGATCCTCTGTTCCTTCAATGGAACGCCCTTTCTTTAGGTTCTACAAACCATTCTTCTATAAATTACAGGGGAACCAAAACAGTGACGGAGAGGATATATATATATATATATATATATATATATATATATATATATATATATATATATATATATATATATATATATATCCCTTACTATTGTATAATGTGTGCAATCATTCTGGGTGGCTGTGGGCTCTGTTGCTTCAGAAACTTGTGATATATAATTACAAGTTTTGATTTTAGGCACTTTGGATACTCCAGATAAAGTCAAAGGAACCTGTTCTTTTGTGTCTACAGCTATGGACAAAAATTTCGGATCGCCATATAGAATTAACTAGATTTTCTTCATAAAGGCGAATGAAACCTGCTGAGTAATGTTACGTTAATATTTTGAATTACGTACTGCTTTGTAACTTTCCATATACTTAACGAAAAACGACAAAGTGACATTTCGAAATCTAACATGAAATACTGTACTAATATTATGGCTTCCGGTAGACTTTTGCAATATCATGTTGTGGTTGCTTTGATTACATGATGTTAAATAAAATATCTAAATGATGTCACTATCCTAAAATTCTAAGTGATGCAAAACTGTTGGTCATAGCTGTCTATGTGGTGGAAAAGGTTGCCCGTTTTTCTCTTGTAATCTCAACAATATTCAGCAGGTGGCGCCCAAAGACTGTTTTATCGTTAAGCAATGTGAAACACATTGTGTGAGGAGTGTTCACTCTACAGCCTATCCTCCTTCAGTTTATTATTACTCCCCACTGGGGATGCGTGGAGAGGGTGTGGGCATGTGATTTGCATATATCGAGAGAACAGTTTGCTCTGTCATGATGATATTTGCTAAGGGAGTTTTTTTTTTTTTTTCTCAGCTGAAAGACCATTCAGGCCCAAGGTCACATGCAATAATTGTGCTAAACATTTGATATGTGACCTCCAGGTCAAGGTCACAGAACACCAGGCTTTTTACAAGACACAGAGACATGCTGTAATGACGTTGACTAGTTTAACTGCATTTGTCATTGTGACATTTTCATACTCATCTAAAGTCAAGTATTAGCATCGTTACAAGTTCTACAGAATAACACAGAATTATAAATCAATAATAATCATTTAGGCAAAAGGAGCAAGATCTGGAACAAATAAATGACAGAAACGAACAATTAAAACCCATCCACTCCTACACAAACACACAACTCAATCAAATACATATTGTAATAATTAAAGAATAATCTTATTCTCCTTGTATTTCCTACAAGTTTCGTTCAGCTGCCAATAATGAGGCATTTTACTCAGTCACTGAAACAAAACATCAGCATTTCGCTGTTAATGATAACAGCTTCATCTGGCAAACAGGAAACTGACTTTTAAAATCTTTGTTGTAGTTTGCATTTAATAAAAGCAAAACATATCAGATCCCAGATGATACATTACCTCACAGACCTGGGGTCTGGGCACCCAAACAGGCTCCTAGCAATTTACCTGTATCTATTTCTGATCAAATACACAGAATAAACAAAAAAAACATCTATGAGCATTGAAGACAAAATACACAGTGTGATTGTAGGAACTGGTTTAACAAGAACAAACAAGAAGCTGTGTTTAGACATGGTTAAGAGTGAAACACGTGATAATATAAGTTAATCTTGTGGGCTAAAGGGGCTTCAATGAAACGTACACTGGTATTCATAAAGCACCCTGTTAGCTAGATGTGGCTAAATGTGACACGACACGGTTTAGTTACCCAAAAGCAATAATTACGTGAATATAAAGAGAAATGTACTTTTTTACACATGCCTAACAGATAACAAATCAAAAAAACTTTAGGTATATAGACTATATTTTTTTTTGGGTATCCCTGGATATTTTAAGGATCCTCCTGAGCAATTTCTGAGGGGGGGGGGGGGGGGCACTCTTTTTCAACTGAAACAGATCAACGATGTGACCGAACAACAAGTCCAGAGAGGCAATGTATCCACAGAAACCTCCAGCTACAACTGGAACACATAGAGAGGCTCTTTGTAGGGGCTCCCCTGAGGACTGCAGTGGATGACAGATAAAGCTGTCTGCTTGTACAGAAATAAAGCGACTGAAGACTACAGCACTGCACTGAAACTGCAAAGGGACTGAACATGCAGCTGCTAAACCAAGGTTTTACATTTTTGCTGAAACAATTATAATTGTCATGGTGTAGTGTAAGTGGGATTCACCGGCACGAAGACTGAACCATCTACAGCAATACAACACAGGGTTGGTATGAGGTAGGTGTTAGAAAGTGATAATACATTGAACTGCAGTCACTCGAATTCAGTGGTATGAAAAGTTGTGCCCACAAGGCCAGTAAATATGATCTGGAATACTGATGTATTGGCAGGGCAACTGAAGTCATTACAATCCCTTACTCTGTCCTCAGTCTCTTGCTGTTGTGCCAATTGTTAAATCTGTATTTCAATGTCATTTCACATTTTCAAACTTGTTTAAATGCTTTCACAACCACCAAAATACATAGAACAAGGACACAAGAGAGGATCAGTGTATATATAAATGTACAACACAAACAGATGTGGGTAAAGGGGGCATTAGCTCAAAGTCACTTTAAATTTAAAGTTGTATTGCTGTTGTTTTCTAGACTTTGCACTTTGACTTGCATTATCCTGCCAGAGTTCTGTTCAACAGAGGCACTTGGTCCCAACCCAGCACTGTTACCACCGCGCAGCACAGAATGTGGGGCAAGGCTCAGGTGGTTTCCTATTACATTCACACAGGGTGAAGGGTTGGATAGTGCTAAATAAGCAACAAATAAAATCAATAATACAAAATGTAACATGTCAAAGGCAAAACTAAGGGGTCTATGAAAATGTAGAGCTATAGTAATTACCTTAATTGAGTTGGTTAATTAAAAGCTCACAGACATGACTAAATTGTGTTTCTTTTGCAGGACAGCAATTATTTCTGCATGACACTGAATAGAAGTGTTCAAATGCTCTATTGTACAGAAATACAAATCTATATAACCTTGCCACTGACAGTGGTGCCTGTAGTAATGTTCAGACTTTACAACTGATCTATGTCTTCCCATTCTGAATATAAATAGTAAATAAACCACTCATCCTTTGTGTGGTAGGGGTACTGCATTTTAGGTAAGAATAAACTATTGGATTTAGTTATCCTTCAATTTATTTAAATTTAAAAACATAATTAAATCCAAGCACATCAAATCAATGCTAGTCTTAAAGAGTAAGCAGGATTCAGAAAAATACAGTTCCACATCCCCACTTGTTGCTACAACAGTTTAAATAAGGTACCGGTCATTTTTATTTTCATTGTTAACATCCTTTTAAGACCGTTTAAGCGGAGGAAGTAGCAAACAGCCACACCTGGGTGATGGTTTCACTTCTGCAAGGAACTTGTGAGCCATTTGTTTCTTCGGATCACTATTTAGCCACACTTCTGTTGATTGAGACACCATAAGCCAGATTGCTGCAGTGAAGGTGAGGAGCACTGAAGAAAAACTTGCTCTAAATTAACATTGGGGACCAACGAGTCAGTCCAGAAAAGCTTGAACAGAAGAATGGTTGGTCATGTGAACATTGCTACTTCTAGGGCATTGCGTACTTGCTCGTCACCCAGGACGACTCTGCATCTTCAAAAAGCAGTGTGAAATTGCGTAGCCGACACAAGACACCAGGTCACAACCCGGGTACAGCATGTCTGTGTGAAAGGGGCTTTAGTATAGTGGACTGAACACATTGGTTCCGTTACAGCTAGCTCAAAGTCTCCAAGCCACTCAATTTTGTAATTTAAAGACATGACTGGGTCAAGCAGCTGCATCACAATAAGAGTCTCACTACCCAAGGGCCATGTGTTGTATTTAAGTGTTTAGACTGTGCAGGGCCAATATTCCTTAGTCAGAGTCTCCCATGTCCAGATAGCTTTACACAAGTGGCAAAGTAATATAAAGGAGTGCTTTTTTGTATTATTCTTAAAATAAACAGGATTTAAAATATCCCCTTCCATTGACAATTGGAATCTCCACCAGCACTTTCAGCCATTATCCAAGGTCTCAATTTATACAATAAGAGCAATGTAGCAAGTAAAGGTAGCCAAACAGGAGTAAAAAAAATGTAATACTGTTTTATTAACTTCAAAAACTTAGCATTCTAAACATACAAAAATGAAATTATACCTTAGTTGCAAAGTCTTTTAAGTACAGGATTTGTAACATCAACTGCTGCACTCACTCCCCACTTCAAAAAAAAGTGGATTATCCTACAACACCCGTTTAAAAACTGCACTTAAAAGGAAAAAAAAAAAAAAAAAAAATCCACATAAATATTTCATGCTATTTCGCACCCTTCCTGTACTGAATTGCTGCAGAATGCTAGTTCACTATATACAGAAAGACAACTTTTACGCTAGAGATACCCCAATGTAGTGTAGACACTGGCCTCATTTACAGTGTACACCAAAAGCTATTGTTGCTCCTTCGCCACTGGGAAGCAGCCGTGAAGAAGCGCAAAAGCTTAAAGCAAGCACCACAATATTGATACAAGTCTCTTACAAACTAGATCTCTGTACAATTTAAAACCCAAGATAATCTAAGTCAATAACCATATACAGTTACACACCACCTTACAAAAAGAAAGAAATAAAAAGCAATGCTAGAAATTGTTTAAATGCTTTCTGTTACACAACCAACATAATACATAGAGCAAGGAGAACACTTGAGATTGAGTGTTGACATATACAAAACACACAACTGAATTAACGGGGTGTTTTTTTTTTTTGTTTTTTTTTGGTTTTTTTTAAACCGTTAATATACAAAGCAGTTGAATTTTAAAGTTTCAAAACTGTTGCAGCTTTTTCACAACCGTCAGACTTGGCTGCAACTAAATCTGCTTAAACTTAGACAGTACTGAGTCCACAAAGGAAGGATGGGGAGAGGGGGACCAACAATGCAATGTGTGTTTTCCCTACCCTATAGTAATCATGCTGAAAAGAAATAAAGAAATAAAATGGCTTAATTTATTCATCATCTTCATCGTCATCCTCTTCGTCCTCCTCTTCATCTTCCTCGTCATCATCGTCATCATCATCGTCCTCTTCTACTCTCTTCTTGGGGGCTGCCTTTGCAGCCGGCTTGGCAGAGTCAACCTTTCCTTTGGACTTGTACTCTGCAACGTCCTATGGGGAGGGGGTTGAGAGAAAGAGTGCTGTTGTGTTAAAGCTACAGGTCTCCACAATCATTTGTGTTTTTTGGAGGGTTTGTTAATTGCACTACAGAATTGAACCCTGCAACAGCTTGAAGCAGGAGTAGGTATTACCATCACCCCGTTATAATGGGAGGGTCTGCAGCTGTATCAAGACAGCATTGCTTAGCCAGGTCCCTTCAGCCTCTTATGTTGTGGGTCTGTACTTGTGTTACTCCACTTAAGTGGCTAGTATTAAAACCAAATACACTGATAATGGGCTGGAATCCTTTTCAGCAAAAAAAGTCACTATTGTTTGCCCGGGACACTTATTAACACAGCGTTCCAACCAAATCAAATATACCCACAGAGGACTTGTTTTTAGACTGGAAACTATTACATCCAGTCCCCCATGAAGAACTAGGATGAGCATGTTCCTCAGATACAAAGTGTTATTTAAAACAAATACAACATACCTTCTCATATTTTTCCTTTAGCTTGCCTGCCTTGATCACATAGGGCTTTTTTGTGGCTTCAGTCAGGTTGTTCCACATCTCACCAAGCTTCTTGGCCACATCCCCAATGGTGAGGCCTGGGTTGGTAACCTTGATTTTAGGACGCTGCTCTGAGCAGAAGAGGAAGAAACCAGATCTAGAGCAAGAAAAATAAAGTTGAGTATAGTGCAACACATTTCTCAAAATAGATATCTGCAATGTTGTTGCAGTGCAGCTGGACTTATGGGACCACCTTGTATAATTGCTGAAGCGTAACAGGTGGACCACCACATTAATTTGAATAGCCATCTTAATCGTCAAAATACAAGTAATAATCAATTAACTGCTACAAACAAATGCAACAGTTCTTTTGAGTGTGCGGTGGCCCGCTAGCACAAGGAAAAATCAAATCACTACAATACAAAAAATGGAAAATCACATAAGATGTCAGTTTTGCCAATGACATTGAATAAGGGTGTCACCCCCTGCAAGACAGAAGGCTAGTTGCACTTACGGCGGTCTCTTGGGTGCGTTGGGGTCCTTCTTTCTCTTGCCACCCTTTCCCCCTGGCTGGTAGTCTCTCATCTCATTATCGTATCGTGTCTTATCTTGTTTTGCCAGGTCATCAAACTTGGACTTCTCAGTGCTGGACATGGTCTGGAAAAAATAAACACAAAAGACTTGTAAAAAACTAAGCCATCTAGGAAATATGATCAATTATCTTATGGCTAGTTGCAAAATAAAACAAGTTATCAGCTCAACTCCAATTAGGCTAGCAATTCATCTTCCAAATCTATTTGTTTCTACAGAGATGCGGTCATGCAAGCCATTTGAAATCATTACCTTCCATCTCACAGAGCACTTCTTGGAGAACTCTGAAAAGTTTACAGGAACTTCAGGGCTTTTCTTCTTGTGCTCCTCACGGCAGGTTTGCACAAAGTAAGCATAGGCAGACATCTTGCCTTTGGGCTTCTTAGGGTCTCCCTTTGCCATTTTGATAGTGTTTTCTATAAAAAGAATATTAAAGTACAGTTAATGCACCAGGTAGGCCTACTCACACCAATATTGCTGGTTTAGTATTGCAAAGAAACCAGTAGAGAAGATTATCCCTTACAGTACACAAGTAGAGAAGTGTACAATTTTCATAAACAAACCCAATTTCTACACTTCAGCTTGTGTCTTATTGTAATAAGTGGGACAGTCTTTTCTAAGGGCAGATTACAACTGGCTTGGGCTCGCTTCAGTGAGGCGCCCACCACCACCTGTTCCTTAGGCAGTTTCAGTGCAGCCTCTGCAGCTCCAGCAACTGGAAGGGGGGGGGGGGGGGGGGGATTTCAATGCACCGCCGCAAATTGATTAGTTATTAGATATAAATGAACCAGGACAATTAAACTAGAGAAATAGGGGAGGAGAAAAAATAAAAATAAACTGGGATTTTGTAAACTTGGAATTTCACAAAACGATTTTTTTTTATATATATCTCAAGGTTCTTTACTCTTTCTACCGTATATAGCTTAAATAATAATTCCATATTTTACAATGAACTGCAGTAAATAAGCCTTCCTAATTTAACACTGTCGTCTCGACTAGAAAGTTTAAAATAGAAATCAAATAGTACATATTTTAAACGAATTAAAATGCAATCCAATTTGTCCCCCGCCATGTTTTCAGCTTGCCCCCGCCCAAGGTTAACTAAATTTATTTTATTTTGAAATCCAGTATTAACTAGCCTGGGAATGTTAACTGCCCCGCTCGCTTATCGAAAGGTAGCTAGCTAGCCTGCATGTTGCGATATACGCTGTATTCACATTGAAATTAGGCGGAGGGCTCCGCTGTAATAAAAAGCAGGTCATCAACACCAATAATTCATCTTCCATTTTGTAAAATGCTTTCTCATGAAAGAAACTCCCTCTTAAATCCAACCTTCTTTCACCTCTTATTGATATTTTTTTGAAATTTGTTCGAAATTTTCGGTTTAGAACCTATTCTGTAAAGCGCTTACTTTTCTCCCACTACAAGTATAGTATTGGTGGCGACTATATAGAGAAGGGTTTGCTGTTCTTTGCCATAGCTCCCATTCACTAAAATGGCTCCTGCTTTAGCGAGAGGGAGGCTTAGCTGCTATATCTAACAAAGCCACACACACCCCCTCAGATTACAAAGACGATCCTGGCGAAATCTACACAAAAACAACAATTATAAAACACACACTATGTAGCTGAAAGTCTATTGGTTTTGTTTCTTTAACAGTTTTACTCGTTATAAACGGGGATTTAGAGTATGTAACTGTTTTGTAAAGTTGTTTCCCGTTCTGCCGCTTGGCGCAATGCTGTCTGTAACAAAGGCTATGCGCCAGCCATTACATTACTACAGTACACTTAGCCATTCGTGTAACGACAGAAGAGTTCAAAATAAGGGAAAAACTGAATAAAATCGAAACGTTTTAACGTAGCTAGACAGGAATAGACACATCTAGGGAGAAGAGAAGAAATCAGATTTTTTAGACGCCGGCAACGCGGTTTTTGAGTTTTCATTTTGACGGTCCATGTTCAATGCTAGAGTCTGCTCTCGCGAAGAGCTTAATCGCCAGCCATTTTAATGCAATCTGCACAAGCCAAGTACGGCCAGATTAGAAATGTGCAGTTCATATTTCTAGATATTTTTCTCGGGTTTTCGACGTGCGGACTATTAAAGACGAAAGAAACTAAAGAGAAACGAACAATTCCAAGGAGCTAGGATTATCGTGAGAAGAATTAGCCAGCAGATACAGCCCTGTTTTGAAGAGCCGTCTAGTTTAACAAGAACAAGACGTACAGTGCCAGCCATATTATTACACAGCAGCACTGCGTGTGGAGAATAAACAGGAAATTAGCCCTTTCACAAATGTATTTACGCGAGTTCACGGCAAATTTTAAAATCTTAAATGTACATTTAAATTGAATACTTTGGCGATAGGCAAAGTAAAAAAATTATCGAGCACGAAACCAAGGAACATCAGTACTGGCAGACATTTAAACACAGATACACCTCGCTCGAGAATAACCGTGTTTTAGATAGTTTTGTCTGGAAAATTGACAAGATGACATGCAAAACTAAATATGTTATCAATTTTAAAATTTAGATACTCGAGTTGCTGTCCAAAACCTGACACGATAAATAAATAATTACTATTTTAAACACATTTTACTGTACAGTTAGGAAAAAGCTGAAAATAATTTACGGACATTTAAAAAAAAAAAAAAGTAATACATATTGCTAAAGAAAGTTAATTTAGATACAAAAACCAAAAGGTCACATTTTTTTTAAAACCCACAAAGTCAAATTATTTCCACTATAACCCGATGCTTTACGTACCTGTATTGTTTGCCTGTATGATAGCGCTGAGCCTCGCCGCACTCTTAAGCACTGTACACAGCCTCGCGCTAGCTTAATACGAGAGCGGTCTGATTGGCTGGTGGAGTCTCCGTTTAAAACAGCCCCCGCGGCTTCTCATTGGACAGCTCATCTAATCATATTCACGAACCCACGTTTCCAATTGGCTGTTACTGAAACTTGCATCACTCACCTTTGAAAAATCCCCGCCGAAAAGTTTTGCATCAAAACAGAAGTTTCTAGGTCTGTCGTATGCAATGGTACGTGCGGCGGGTTTGTAAACGCAGCTTCAGATGTATGAATGAATGGGTTATACTATACAGTGGTAAAGGCTGCATGTAAATACAAGGATAACAATTAGTTCTCAATGCTTACACTCGTGTGTTATTCAAATAATATTTCAAAGAATAAACAAAAATGTTCTTGATAGTTAAATAAGCCATTTACAGGTGATTATTGTGAATAGAGTTACCATATTCTGAAATAACATTTCCCATATAGAACTAGAGTAATTGGAGACAACAACCTACTCTAGATGCGTCCTGTACAGTTACAAGTTATCTCAAAAGACTAGAAATGTATTGCTGAATACTTTTACCTGTAAAATAAAAACAATTGCTACCGGATGCAATACCTGAAGGCGTGTATGTGTAGGCTGTACAGACAGAGACAAGCCAGGTGTGTTCGAGTCAAAAGCTTCCCCCACCTGACGAATACGTTTCGTGGCAAAATCTGGTGGCTTGCCGGGGGTCTCTTTTGAGGGGGCACTGTATTAAAATCTAGTAGTGAATAGAGTGGGAACGCGATAGCCGTGCAG
Source organism: Acipenser ruthenus (assembly GCF_902713425.1). Lineage (NCBI taxonomy): Eukaryota > Metazoa > Chordata > Actinopteri > Acipenseriformes > Acipenseridae > Acipenser > Acipenser ruthenus. Next base: position 22,016,069 of record NC_081204.1, read on the forward strand.
GTGATTGAAGAGATACATGAATACCAAACTTTATTACAGTATATTGAATATTTATTACAGTATATTGAACAGGAGGCTGTGTGGTCCGGTGGTTAAAGAAAATGGCTTTTAACCAGGAGGACAGCGGTTCAAATCACGGCTCACTCACTGTATGATCTTTCGGGTGAGACGTTATTGTAAATCAGTGCGTTTTACGAGCATAAGAATTCCGATATTTTTCGGAAAACTAATTCCGATATCAAGTCATGTAAACACAGTTTTCTGAAAATGTATCGGAATGTTCCTAAAGTAAGTTTTCGGAAAACTGCACCTAGAAATTTCCGATTACATTCCGAAAACTAACACAATGTATATCATGTAAACACAGTTTTCTGAAAACTTATTCTGATAGCGTACTGCACATGTGCAAACTTTGACCTTCATTCCTGCACGTGGTTTTAGAAAACAGAGAAAATGATAATAATCTGTAATCAGGCTGCATGCATGCATTTGTCTAGTTAGGGATAAGGTAATACATTTGTTAAAGTCTGTATGTATTTGCTAATAGTCCATACTGAAGCAACAAATGTTTTCCATCGTTAAAATGACGTGATAATTTAAAATAATGTCTGCAAAAGAAACTGGTAATATAGAACAGGATGAGCTGTTGGAAAGGCTGATTGCACATTGTGGGGAATCTGAATAGAGGTATAGGATAGTAATCTTTTGAATTTAAGACCTGACACTTCGATAAAGCACTATATTGGATTGGTCTCCGTTCTATCACAGAAATATCTGGTCTTCAAATCGTACTTAGGCTACTACAGTAGTCTGCATGCGAAAATATCCTGCGTTTTCCGAAAACTTCAATCCATGTGTACAGTTGAATTCTAATTAGATGTTATGTCGTTAATCATGTAAACACAGAAAAGTGACGTTTTGAGAAAATCCGTTTTCTGATTCAGTTTTCCGAAAACATTAGTTTTCGGAAGGGTAGAGCAGCGGTGTCCCCCACCTGCTAAATAAACTAATAAAAACAGAGCCCGAGATACAGTACTGTTTTCTAAATTTAATTCGTTGTTTTTAAAATATATTTTAAAATATTTTGCAACTGTATTAGATTACAGTATATATTTCAGAGACTGATAGAATGTGGTGTGTGTATGTGTATTTATTTATTTATTTATTTATTTATTTATTTATTTATGAAGGGGGCTGTTTTATTTTGTTTTGTGCAAAACATGAAGTTTAAGATTTTCCCTGAAAAATATTGTAACAACCCTCGGTCTGCTGTAACCGCAGAGCGAAATGAACAGGCTGGTGCTGAGAGAAACGGTCTGAGCTGAGAGGAAGAGCGAAAAAAAGGCTGGTGCTGAGAGAAGAGCGAAACGAACAGGCTGGTGCTGAGAGAAACGGGCCCAAGCTGCTGAGAAAAGCGAAACTAACAGGCTGGTGAGAGAAAAGCGCTGCTGCTGCTGAGCTGCGGAGAGTGCTGCTGAGAGATTCCTTCTGGGACAGAGAGTGCTGCTGAGATAGTCCTTCTGGGACAGAGAGTGCTGCTGAGACAGAGAGTGCTGCTGAGACAGACTGTGCTTCTGAGACAGAGAGTGCTGCTGAGAGAGTGCTGCTGAGACAGAGAGTGCTTCTGAGACAGAGCATGCTGCTGAGACAGAGAGTGCTGCTGAGACAGAGAGTGCTGCTGAGACAGAGAGTGCTGCTGAGAGAGAGAGTGCTGCTGAGACAGAGAGTGCTGCTGAGACAGAGAGTGCTGCTGAGATAGAGTGCTGCTGAGACAGAGAGTGCTGCTGAGACAGAGAGTGCTGCTGAGATAGAGTGCTGCTGAGACAGAGAGTGCTGCTGAGACAGAGAGTGCTGCTGAGAGAGTGCTGCTGAGACAGAGAGTGCTGCTGAGAGAGAGAGTGCTGCTGAGACAGAGAGTGCTGCTGAGACCGTGCTGCTGAGAGAGAGAGTGCTGCTGAGACAGAGAGTGCTGCTGAGATAGAGAGTGCTGCTGAGACAGAGAGTGCTGCTGAGATAGAGAGTGCTGCTGAGACAGAGAGTGCTGCTGAGAGAGAGAGTGCTGCTGAGACAGAGCATGCTGCTGAGAGAGTGCTGAGGAGACAGAGAGTGCTGCTGAGACAGACTGTGCTTCTGAGACAGAGAGTGCTGCTGAGAGAGTGCTGCTGAGACAGAGAGTGCTTCTGAGACAGAGCATGCTGCTGAGACAGAGAGTGCTGCTGAGACAGAGAGTGCTGCTGAGAGAGAGAGAGTGCTGCTGAGACAGAGAGTGCTGCTGAGATAGAGTGCTGCTGAGACAGAGAGTGCTGCTGAGAGTGCTGCTGAGACGAGAGTGCTGCTGAGAGAGTGCTGCTGAGACAGAGAGTGCTGCTGAGAGAGTGCTGCTGAGACAGAGAGTGCTGCTGAGAGTGCTGCTGAGACAGAGAGTGCTGCTGAGAGAGAGAGTGCTGCTGAGACAGAGAGTGCTGCTGAGATAGAGTGCTGCTGAGACAGAGAGTGCTGCTGAGACAGAGAGTGCTGCTGAGACAGAGAGTGCTGCTGAGAGAGAGAGTGCTGCTGAGACAGAGCATGCTGCTGAGAGAGTGCTGAGGAGACAGAGAGTGCTGCTGAGACAGAGTGCTGCAAAGAAAGACGAAAAAGACAAGCAAGACAGGGAAGGAAATGGGATGACGCCTAAAGAGAGGAGAACCAGAGACAGTCTTGAGTGGCAGTAGCACATGTCCGAAACAGCGTGCTGTGGACTGGCTGGTCAAGCAGCTCACTTAACCATCAGTGTGGAGTCCCAGCTTTAATAAACCATGAATCTGAGAACCTGTAACCCTGTGTGAGCCTCCTTCATTTCCCTGCAACGCTACAATATGATAGATATATGTTAAAAACATCTTATTACTGTATTTTTGTAATGTTATTTCTATAAAACAAACAAGTACCCTTATATTGAATTATACAATAAAATAATAACAAGTTTATTAATTTCTTAACACATATGCATGGTGTTTTAAGGGTGTCATTGTTATCTTAAATATATTATATGAACGTGTTAAAAATATAATTAAAAAACAGATACACCTAAGTAGACAAGCACGAAAAATATGTCTGCTAAACTGATTTACATTTTGTAAAAGTTGCCCCATTTTTTAGTTCTAGTTTTGTTACTATTCAATTAACTGTATTCCTTTCTGGAAATTAGATTTTTGGTCACTTCAGCGTTAGGGCCCTGTGAACTAACTATGTCTGTTGTCTGCTGAAATACAGGAGCTGGGCACTTGTGGTGTAAATTACCGCAGTACTGTAAGCATGCAGGCAGTCCAGCCCAATTCCTTGCCTGCTGTGGGTGCGATATTTACTGTAACAAAAGGCTCCACTTTGCAGTCCTCCAGTTCAAATAAAAACCCAGCTCCAAGAGGGGGGTTGAGCTGCACACATCACAACACTGATAGCTGTAGAATAGCATGGCTCTATAGCAAACAACACCCAGCAGAATGCTGCTAATGCCCCATCACTTATCTCTGCTGCTGTGTGGCGCTGCTAATATTCAAGTGAATAAGAATGGGGGATAGTGGAAACAAGGGATTTATTCAGTCTGTCTATACAATGAACTCTGCTCTCCTGCAAGCAAGCAACACTTGTTGTCCTAGTTTTGTTTTTTTAGCGCCTGCTTTATAGTGCAAAATATAAATATACAGGTAAACAGAAGAAGGCTGGGTCTGTGTAAAGAAATAAAAAAAACTGCAGTAAATGCAATAAGATCCGTGAAAATGACATTGCTTGATATACCTTGAGATAGACATCTCTTTTATATTGGCAAGTAGTAACACAAAAGAGAAAGTTAGAAAAATGCCTGCTTGGCAATCAGGTTGGTTGGCAGTTCTCCAAATGTATATGTCAGCAATGGGATAGGTTGACACTTAATGTATCAATGTACGTTAAATATAAATGTAGTTCCCCTGAAAGATGTATAGGAGGGAGTACACGGGTGTATGTTTCTCATGTGGCAATACAATTGAGACTGTATCTAGGGCAAAACAGATGAGACACGAATGATAAATATCTCCACAAGCTGTCTTCTTCAATTAGATTTTAAACAGTACAGCTTTTGCCTAGTTGATAATACTGATGTTATAAGAAGGTGATGCACTCTTTTCAAATTAATTAAGGGGCAGTTACCTTTAGTTTTAACATGCCTAATGTTATGTGTTATAGTTTTCTAGAGTCATATAACATACTTTTGCTTTCTTACTGCAGAATAATGCAGTATGCCTGTTACTAGCCACAGAAACACACTGATTATTCAATCGACACAGATACATTTGTGCAATGTTTTCTTTAAACTGTCAGAATAAATTCTTTGTGTAAATTGTTTTATTGGATATATTTGTGTCGATATTAGTCATAGCATTGTGTAAAACCTGTGTGGAACTTTGAATTCTTGCCCCCTATTCATAAGGACTGTTATAAACAATGTTTTTATTAAGGACTGTTTTTAAATCCAATTTGTATTAAGTAAATCAAGTTTGCTAATTATGAAGCCTGTTTTCAGCTGTTTATAAGAGGGTTTTCGAGTTTTCTTACATCCACCAGTGTTGCAGGGATGAACTTAAGAACATACGAAAAGTCTGGGAACGAGAAAAGGCCCATCAAGGCTCATCCCTTGTTAGCACACCATCCTACTACGTACCTGGAGGGCTATTCTGTGCATTTATAACTCTGTGTTAAAACGTGCTTCCTAACTTCTGTTCTAAACTTATCTTTACTCAACTTCCATTTATGCCCTCTTGTTCTTCTCTCTGTGCTAAATTTGAAGTTGTTTCTTGGGTTAACTTTATCTAGACCATTTAAGATTTTAAAGACTTCGATCCAGTTCCCTCTTTCTCTTCTTTTTTGTAGGCTGAAGAGATTTAATTATTTAACCTGTCCTCATAGTTCAAGTCCCTGTGGTGGATTGTTCTTTGTAATGCAAGCTGGTTTATTCCCTGAAAAAGTGAGGTAGGTCTGTGTGCAGCCACTCATAAAAGGAACAATATTGTTACTCCAACCAATAAGTGTGTTCAGTAAGGCAGCAGTGTGGAGTAGTGGTTAGGGCTCGGGACTCTTGACTGGAGGGTTGTGGATTCAATCCCAAGTGGGGGACGCTGCTGTACCCTTGAGCAATGTACTTTACCTAGATTGCTCCAGTAAAAATCCACCTGTATAAATGGGTAATTGTATGTAAAAAATAATGTGATATCTTGTAACAATTGTAAGTCGCCCTGGATAAGGGTGTCTGCTAAGAAAATAATAATTAAGTCCTAGGATCAGCCTTGTTGCCCTTCTCTGTTCCTGTTTTTTTTAAATCCAAGTACAGTGATGTATTTTTTTGTAGTGAGGTGACAAAACTGCAGACAGTATTCTAGGTGGGGTCTAACTAGAGCATAGTATAATCTAAGCATAACCTCTCTAGACTTGTATTCCACACTTTTCAATATCGCCTAACATTCCATGTGCCTTTTTAATTGCCTCACCACATTGGTGAGATACTTCTAATGATGACTCCACTGTAACCCTGAGATCCTTTCCAAAGCCCTCGCCACCTTTTTCCACCTCGTTCGCTTTTTTTTAAAGTCACCAGGATGTGAAGACTGAAATTAAATACGCTATACAAAAATAATCTAAACGAGAATACATTAGTTACATAAATGTCATCTCCTTGAGTTGCTCCTGAGGTTTTAAAATCAATGTTGGACCCAGTTTCACACTACCTTTATCATTATGAAGTTGAACTTGCTGACCTAGAAGCAGGGGGGTTCTGGTTTAGTTCACAGGGTGACGATGCACCCAGAAAGCTTGAAAGAAGCTTGTGTGCCCAGCTGCTGCTACAACTGCTGGAGGAAATGTACGTAAACGGGTAAGCCAACAACATTGGGGCTCTGATCAGGCACAGTGCACACACAGAAGGCTAAACTAGAGAAAATGTAGGGGAAAAAATCATAAGGAATCATATTTTAAAGCAAAATTAAACAGGGGTGGGGGAGGTCATAGAAATATAAAACCATACAAATAGATTACTGAGGTAACCACAGTGAATAGCCTGTCAATGTGGCTTTGAGATTTGGAGAGGGTGTTAAACAATCTTGAGATGGAATATAAAGACATGGGAGCTGGGGAGCTCTGCAGACCCTTTGTCACACACCCACAGGCTATAAACTTGTCGTGGGCATCAGCTGCCACTTTTCCTAAGGGAGCCCACACCTTATCAATTCCTTCCATTTTCCAGCAGGGGTCAGTGTAGAGCAGAGCCAAGGCTGTAACTCGTCATTTACCTAAATAATTATTATTTCTGTTTTTATGAATAAAACAAAATGTGATATTCATGAAACTGTTTTGTCGATATCAAGCTGTATTTCTTTGTAAAAACAGATTTAAAAAAACACATTAATTAGTAAAATAAAAGCGAGGTTGTACAGGTCTGTATTGTTGTTATTGTTTTGAATCACTATCATTTTCTGCTTCAGCCTTCATATCCTAATAGAAGCAATCCTGCTAGATGTGACAGATTACCTGTGATTACCTGCTTGCATGGAATCATGGTAGTTAACTGTATTTCATATGAGACACAGTGATTGGGAGTAAGTTATAATACTGTGGATCTGTTGCACACAGTGATTGGGAGTAAGTTATAACACTGTGGATCTGTTGCACAGTGATAGGGAGTAAGTTATTGCTAAAATCAGATTCTTAGTTTTGAGCCCTTTGAAACAGTTGATTGATTTTTGCATTTTAGCAGGACAGGCCACATTGAGGTTGTGTCTGGATTTTAAGAGCATCAGCAGTAACAGCAGCTAAATCTTCAAACTCCAGAATCTGTTCAACATCGTAAAGAAAGTAACCCACGCATTTAGTAAAATAAATACATTGGAAGACAGAAACACAAGGTTTCCTAAATGTAAATCCTTCAGACACTTGCATGTTAAGAAATGTTGTTAATGTGTATTAACCTTCTTATAAATGAAAGAAAAAGAAAACAAAAAATGGGTAAAACTGTCCAGAGAGCATCAGATTCTTACTTTGGGATTGTCATTTCCAAGTCCATAACATTCATTAAAATGAGGTTGCATTTGTTTAGAGGGACTTGTAAAGATGGTAAATACAAGTATTTAGCTGTAACAGCACAAGCTTCCTCCCTCCCAGATGCTACTGCATCACACAGTGTGAGCCAAACAGACATGCTGCAGTACTAGCAGCACTGGGGTTATACCTCTCAGGAAATAAAACATACTGCTAACATTGAAGAAATGGGATTAAATATGTACAATCATTTAAAAACATGCACGCTACACCTTTAAGAGCTCATGAGAAATGGGAGGGGTCAGTTTGGGTCAGTCCTAGATATGTAAAAGTGGGTGTGGTTGTAGGTTTCGGGGGGTGTCTGAATGTGGCATGGGTAGGCTGTGGTTGGATTGGATACCATTCGAGTTGCTGGAACATACAATTGTACTCTGCTCTATACTTAATATGCTACACTCCAAGTACTGGAACAATAAACAAATGCCCCACCCTGGTGGTTTGTAATGATAGTGATGGTAGATAATATTTGGGGTACCAGCGTGCTTATTGTAAATGGGGTCACAACTTTCAAGAAAATAATACCTAGTATACTTGTAACTGATATAAACAAGTTCAATACAATACTATAACTAGTCAACAGCAACCGTGGGGTTCAGTCCAGTGATCTGTGTGATCTATGACTTCTTAACATGCATAGAGGGGCACATTTCTCCAGGTACAGGTATTTTAGTGGGTGTTAATTAGCATATGTTGTTTATAAAATACCAAATAATAATTATTAAAAAAAAAGCTGATTTTGCAGTCCCTGCAGGTTTAGAATTAAATAATTAGATCAACATTTGTTACTTTTCAAAAGTTCCACCATAGCTGCACCACGATTAGAATGTCAGTGTTGGTGTAACTCTCTAAATCATTGTTGGTGCCACCTTATAACCTCTGTGCGTATCTGAAAGGAATGCTCCACAACGGAGGGTAAAATTTATACCGCTATTAGCTGCATTTATTCAGCAAGCAGATACAAGTGGGACATATTTCCAGTGATCAAAAAACAAACTGAACAACATGGGTCTTACAAAATAAAAATAATCATATACAAATAGTAATACAGCACAGCTTCCCTGCTCCAGAGGGTCTGTCCTTCAGCTCGTCCCAGGAGACTGCTCGGTATCCAGCACGTGCCTCCTTGCTGGTTCAGCACCTTGGAGAGCACCGCTCTCTGGATGTTCTAGTGCAGGGGTGTGCAATTCCGGTCCTGGAGGGCCGGTGTCCCTCCTGGCTTTTGTTCCAACCTTGCCCTAAATTACTTAATTGGACCAATTATTACCAATTATTGGTCTAATTAAGTAATTTAGAACACAGTTGGAACAAAAGCCAGGAGGGATCCAGCCCTCCAGGACCGGAATTGTGCACCCCTGTTCTAGTGCAACAGCACCCACATGCACGTCACACTGGTCTGTGGAAGACTTCATTCTAGCCGGGAGAAGAAAGAAAAGCAGTAGATGTTGCAGCACTGTTTTGTCCATTTTCACCATACAGCAAACTTAGCTCAGTTCTCTCTGCAAGTGTAAACTTTGACATTCTTAACAAGTGCCCTTCTGCTGGGAGTACTGAGGAACTGTAGGCGTCCAGCCTCCTTATACCAGAGCAACACTCTCGTGGCCAAACAGTGTTTCGTAGATACAGCGTTGTTCAAATAAACCATGAGAACGTTCTGGAATTTTTTTTAAACTGTTTGTTGGGTTAGATAGATAATTATTTTATACTACTACACGTAGCATTGTGTGTGGAGAATTAAAAAAAATAACAGAAAACTACCATCTGACTGATTTGTATTCACTTAACACATTTAAATGTGAATCAAATGCTTTAAACTTTCACAATACATAAAGTAAAATGTTATCGACTACAGTGAACAGATACCCAGAACAAACACAGTTTTGTGTATATAAAATGGACAATATGGCATGCAAAACTAAATATTCTATCACTTAATAGAGATATACACTATATAAGAGTTGTTGCACAAACCCTAATGTAATCATTTTAAGAAATTGCTATTTTAACACAAAATAAATACACGCCGCAAACCAAATTTAATTTAGCCAGAAAAACCAGCAAATGTCAAATTATCCCCACTAAATCCCAACGTACCTCTATTGCCTGTGCGAAATCGCTGCTGAGCCTCGCTGCAATGTCATTATCTGTACACAGCCTCGGCGCACGCTTAATGCGAGAACGGTATGATTGGCTGGTTGAGTCTTCGTTCTGACAGCTGATCTTATCCATATTAATAACATCAAAAAAGGCTTTACCCACCTTTAAAAAATCCCCATCTCAAAGTTTTACAAAAACATGAAGTCGGCCGTGTCTATCAGTCCAGCGCGGTTAAGCTAAAAAATGTCCCTGCATGATTGAAACGTGGGGTCAAAATGGGGTCTCGAAGTAGCGACCAATTACTGGCAGTATCAAATATGTTATCAAAATTAGTTGTTTTTTAAGGAAACTAGAGAGATAATTAAATAGGGTTGATTGATGTATAATACATGTAAAATATTTTAGACATTATAGTAGATATTGTTTTAACAGTGATATTATTATAACATGTAAAACATATTCATTTACATATAAATCTAGAAATACATTACTAAACTAATACACCCTGTTTAGTCCAGCGGTTTGGCTGAAAACATAAGAATTGTTCAAAAAATGATTAAAACATGGAAGTTGGTACACAAACAATATTAGGCAAACAACAAATCCTGACCAACTAAAAAAGGGGCCTAGCAGAAGGCCAAAATTGGTCCATATACCCAAATACTATAATTAGTATTTTGTGCCATTCATAATACAATATATACACTGAGTGTACAAAACATTAGGAACACCTTCCTAATATTGAGTTACACCCCCTTTTGCCCTCAGAACAGCCTCAATTCAGCCTACTCCAAATAGCTCGTTCCATCTCATCCCACAGATGCTCAATTGGATTGAGATCTGGTGACTGGGCAGGCCACTGCAGTAAGCTGAATTCACTGTCATGTTCATGGAACCATTCCTGGACAATCCTAGCCTAGTGACATGGGGCATTATCCTGCTGAAAAAATCCATTAGCAGATGGATACACTGCTGCCATGATGGGATGCACCTGATTGGCAACGATGTTCAGATATCCTGTGGCATTCAAACGTTGCTCCACTTTTATCAAGGGGCCCAATGTGTGCCATGAAAACACACCCCACACCATCACACCACCACCACCAGCCTGCAATGTTGACACGCGGCATGATGGATGCATGTACTCATGTGGTTTTCTCCATACCCTAGTCCTCCCATCAGCGTGAAACAGCACGAACCGGGATTCATCAGACCCGCCAATGTTTTTCCAATCCCAGTCTCCAGGGTGAGACAGTCGAGGGCCTGTCCCAAAGCATGACCTGCTTGCTTTGCTGCTCTTCTTGTGTGTTGCAACAAAGTTCCCTTCATTGATGGAATGTTCTCGATCATCCTGGCACCCTGTGAAAGAACCTGTTTTCTAGCGTCATTCACTTTGCAGATGTCCTACTGTATAGCAAAACCTTACATTTCTCCAGTTCTTCAGTGAATGTGTCTGGTAATGTGGCTCAGCTAAGAAATGCTTCTTTGGCCACAGGGAATACTGTCCACCAGTCTTCTTTCAAACACCATTAAATTATGAGACTGTATGACAGGCAGTGAACATGTGAAAGACTGGAAGTGTTGTATACTTTTAAGGTCCAACACTTGCAGAAATATAACATGTGCACTGGTGCATCTAAAGTGTCGTTCAACACCAAACGCAATCCACAGATCAGATCAATTCTTCTTTTGAACTGTTGACCACAGTGGGAAGCATGAAGCAGGATCCTTGTAGGTATGTAATTGGACTTTCACTAGTAGCCAAGTGGACCAGTTTGCTGCAACTTAGTGCCCACAAGAATCCTTATATCAAAATAACACAAACACATTCGAAGCTCCAGGGTGTTGGTCTTTCAGCTCATGTCCCAGAAATTGAGTCAGATTTCCTTATGTGTCACTCGGACAGTTGAGCGCCTTGGAGAGCTGTGAGAAAAGAGAACTGAGTTCAGCACTCTGGAAGCCCTAGTGAACAGTGCCCAAGTGTACACCGCACTGGTCTGTGTCAGATAGCTGAGAGATGAGAGATTAATGGTAGAATAAACACAGCGCACACAATTAAACAATTCTCACACCCATTATTCATGTTATTTGGTTTCCAATTATTATGTTGTTTCTGTTTTTCATTATTTCCTTCTATATGTTGAGCTTAGTAAGGTTACTACAGTATGTTCTCGACTAAACACCATTACAAGATGCTTCAAGCTAGTTTGCCAAAAGGGCTTTTTGCATCATCAATGTGAGACTAAATATAAGACAGTGAGACTCATTTGATTATGAACACTTCTGCGAGCATCCCTGTAGAAAATAAATCATTGCACCTCAATAGCAGCAGCAATTAACTCAACTAGCCCATCAAAACATATTTGTCAGCAGGGAGCTTGCATGGGTGTAGAAGCTGAGACTAATCAAATGAGTCTCAATCTCTTACCTATAATCTCACACTGATGATGTAAGAACACCAAGGGAAGAAATAACTAGAAGCATCTTGTTACAGTCTTTTGTAGAGCAAACATTGCTATGAACCTTGCTGAGCTCAAAAACAGAAGAAAAGTACTTACAATGCTTTTACTGTGCTTACACCATCATTTATCATGGCTAACCATTGCATTCACCATGCTTCATCACACTTACCCATGTTTTAGCTTGCTAGCCCACGTTTTACCATGATTTAACTGTGCTTTATACACTTTGACAAGCTGTTCACTATGTTGTTTCCCAATAGTTGTTTATAAGGGAATTGAGGTATACTTTAAATAACATGAATGTTGCAAACAACAGCAGCTCCAATATTGTGCACTCACAAAGGATTATGCTCATAGGTCTGCTGATAGCCGGTGGGGTAGGTGTATTTGGTGATTAGGGGGAACTCTTTGTTGACTACAAGTAGCATGGCTTCCTACTAAAACAAACTACAAAAATGGCTGACAGTGGCACTCCCTTCTCCAGGGTCCTAATGACCCTTCCATTCCCTATATACACTCCTTCACACACCCATCCATGTATGAAAAGGTCCTGGCACAAAATGCACGCCTGCCAGTTTCCACACATCATTATGTAGCACAAGCTGTAGCCATGGCTCGGAGTGCCGCAGTCCTGTGAGAGTGGAGTCATTATTCAGTGAAGTTTATTAAAAATGATAATTCAGTGAATCACTGCCAACGGAAATGCAATCTGGCACAATGAGTCACCTTGTATACATTAGCATACTCAGACCAACCTTCAAATGGCTGGTTTGAATATATAATAGGGGCAAAACAGTAAAAAACGGTATAGGAGCTATTGCTATTAACTATTACTATTAAACTATTACTATTATTATTCCTGCAGCCTGACAAATTACATTTTTAGGTCTTTCAGTGCAACTGTCACACTTTGAAAAAGAATTGTTTGCTGCACATATTCACCAGCTTAACCACAAGAGATGATCAGAATAGCAAGGGACCTGCAATGCATTCACTGCAGAAGACAACAGAGTCAGAGTTACAAGGGATCTGTTGAGTATAGTCTAAATTTACATTCCCCTCATGGAACCAAAGTCCAATAGAATACAAGACAGTCACATTGAAGTCTGGCTCATAACTACAGTACTTAAGGTTACACACTTGTGAAAGATAACCTTTAATGAACCTTGATAAGTAACTATAAGTTAGGATACGTTAGGAGCTTTTGAGATAACTTGCAGTATTTGGGTTAAATACATATTAGCATGTTTAGAATGATGGTTTAATGGTATATGTAGGGCTGTTGAAACTCATTTCCTATCTTTCTGTGGTTACAGCCCTATGCCGCTAGTGTGATGCTGTTATTAGCTCTTAATATTTATCACACATCAAAAGGTTTATTTCTGAGTTTGATATTTCTGTATTTAATATTTCTGTATTCAATAAGTTGTTATAATTAATTACATTTATCTTGTGTCCAGTTTTGGGTGTTCATCAATAATTCCGGGATCGATCTCATACAATATAGTATAAGTATAGCTCTTGTGTGAAGTAAGCTGTGCCCAATGGGAGCACATTAGTTGACTAACTGGGACCAGTAACCTGACTGGAGATTTTAAACATCTGGGATATTTCTCTGGTGTGGATCCTTACTGAAGTAATTTGCTTATGAGATTAAAAAAGATGCTCCTTTTGTGCTTTTTTCCCCCATCCCCTTCTCTGTATGCATAATTAAGCACTGCTCATTAAAACCTAAATCAATCAGGTTTCATTCATATCAAAACGAATCTCGACACATCTTTTATTTTCTAGAGGGCAAGTTGACAACTTTTAAATATCTTAAAGATGGTTATAAACAAGTCCCTTATTGATTTGCATTTGGTCTTCTCATTTGTCCTGACAATCCCTTTTGACCCTCATGAAACATCAGCAATCATCAATCAGCAATCAGTTCAGTCTTACAAAATAAAAAAATGAAACTGGTGCATGGTTACTCAATTTGTTGATTTGGCTCCTTTCCCCTTGAAAAAATAAAATAAAATACAGTAACCTACAAAAAAAGAAAAAAAAGAAAAGAAAATTCCCCAGTGCAGTTGGGCAATGCATTCCTGACTTGAATCTCACCTTGATTCGTTCTGAATTCTTTAAACCAGAGCTTCTCAAACTGGGTCCTGGGGACCCCCTGTAGCTGCTGGTTTTCATTCCAACTGAGCTCTCAATTACTTAACTAGACCCTTAATTGAACTGAATTTGCTTAATTAGACCTTTTTACTTGTTTTCAGCTCTTGAACAATTGCATATCTCAAGTTAGCTATAACATGTAATAAGTAACTTGAACTCTGCAACTGTTCAAGACTGGTGTCCATCCTGGTTTTTGTTCCAACTATACCCCAAATTAATTAATTGGACCAATTAAAAGCTTCTAATAAGCACTTAATTGGTGCAATTAAGTAATTTTGGGTACTGGTACAAAAACCATGATGGACACCTGCCCTCCAGGACCGGAATTGGAGACCCCTGCTTTAAACCCACCCCAACGAGTGGCAGCACAGTCCTATTGGGAAGATTGTAACACGTTTACGAGATTTAAAGTGAGATTATAATTATTTGAAGCGGAGGGTTGTTCTTGCTCGCGAGATTTAAAGCTATATTACAGTTACAGTATTACAGCCTGGAGTTAAATGGCCAAGAGCGTGTGAGAAAACTGCGTGGGACACAGTAAAAAGCGCAAATGGATGGAGACACTGATGGATCACATTAGTTTACTTTAAAGCTACGTCTTAGTTGGTACTTATCTTGGCGAGAGCCGAGCTCAAATCAGCATGAAGTTTTAACATCTACTCTCGTGTAATGGAAATCGATAGTATTTCCAAGCTCGTGGAATTGAATAGAATTGCAGTGGCGAAATGTAAAAACAATAATAATAACAACAATAAAAATTAAAATTAAAGCCAAAACACACAAAAAAAGAAAACAGAAGAATATACCCGTGACCACGAGGATTTCGTTGTGGAAGACAGCAAAGGAAAGAAGGTACAATTCAAGCATAAGAACATAAGAACATAATAAAGTTTACAAACGAGAGGAGGCCATTCAGCCCATCTTGCTCGTTTGGTTGTTAATAGCTTATTGATCCCAGAATCTCATCAAGCAGCTTCTTGAAGGACCCCAGGGTGTCAGCTTCAACAACATTACTGGGGAGTTGGTTCCAGACCCTCACAATTCTCTGTGCAAGTATAGTCAAGTTAATATTGTGACAGGTATAATAATTAAAAAAAAAAAAAAAAAGCTTATGATTATTTGGAAAGTTACCGAAAACAATAATTTCATACAGCATAGAAAAAGCGAAAGCACCGATTTTTTTTTTTTTTTAACACAAAACTCGAAAACAGCTAAAAATAAACACCAACAAATTAAATTTATAAAAACCGAAAACCAGAACCCCTAAATGTAACGTACTACCAAACCAAGCCTGGCATATTGAACGAAATCGTCACTTGAACATTTAGCCACGGGGGTGTTCATTGAATCAATTGCATTACATTATAGAGGACAATTGCTGGTTGGTACGGATTGTAAATCGGTTTGTCTTTTTGGGAATACCGTACAAAGATGTTCGTAAGCTACAAAGGGAAGGGTCTGAGTGAAACACAAAGGGCGACGAGTATCGTATTGCATTTTATGTATCTCTGTGTCCCTTCGATTATCCGTTCTTCGCATATTGAAATCTAGGTAATTACGGGTATGTGTATTAGCATACGATCCACAGCACCGGCAAATAAACTAAACTGTCTTGTTTTACAAGCAGCATTGCGCGAGTGAGAGCTATCATATTGGTTCCATTCGTCTTCAAAGGACCATGCCACTGGTTACTTACAGCTCCTAGAGCGACGCTGGTCCCTAAGATATTCATCTTTTAAATAGACCATTGACTCAGCGTACAGTATACTCTTAACAGAAGAGAAGCATCTTGTTTAATAACATTACAATTCATAACAATGTATAGTTAATATAAATATAGTATAAATATGAAGATAGTAACATGGGTTATTCGTAAATGTCAGTGTTAGTAAGATAAGTTGATGCCTTATACCAGAAGTATTTACAATTCTCAAGTTTGTTATTTAAACAATGGGAGATTTTCTTGGTATATTATCTAACAATACATTCTTCCACAGTAGCAAACAGTACAGTAGTGACCAATGTGAATTCAACTGGATGTAATAGTATGCATTCTGTAATGTATTTATTGTATTGTCTTTTAAATTATTTAGAAAACAAATCCTCCCAATTCCTTCAAATGCAGGCTATCTATCTGTATAATGACTCTCATATTTCATTGCAACGGGTCAATTTGAATGTATATTGAATTTCTACTGTATAATTAAGTACATTTTTGGTGAACTGAAGGAGCTGTTAGAGTAAACAGTGGTATGTTTTCTCTTATGTTTGAAATATGGAAATAGACCATTTTAGTGGGATTTGAAGCTAATTCTTTAGATGAATATTTTAGATAAGGGCTTTCAAAAACACAATTGCAAACCCCATTCTCTGACTCAAAGACTAAATGAAAGCGCCGTTATTGACTTTGTCAGTGATTGTGCTCAGGAGTGCTCAGATCATATTTAAATCTCACCCACTCACTCAAGCTGCGTGAATAAGCACCACCATTGACTTTAGTCTTCTGATGTGAACCATTTAATTCAAGCTCTCTTCATAGTTACTCACAGTGTGATTCTCTGCGCTCTTTAAGCTAGTTTTCAGAAAGCTTTTAACCCTTTCAGACCTGGCATCGTGTGCAGGCATTGGAAAACGGAAACACCTGCCATAACACTGTCAACAGGGTGTAGAGCCACCATGGGCGGCCAGGACAGCGCTGATAAAACATGATGAGCCTGCAGGGGGCTGACATTGTGCTGGATTGATACGTCATTCCTGTCCTATCTTTCAGAGTGGCTTCTTTTTCTAGTGAGACATCAGTAAATGTGTGCAGTCTTGGATAGAGAAGCACCTACCAACTGAGTACCCACCACTCCTGTCTGTCAAAGTCTGTCAGATATGCTGTCTTGCCTATCCTGACTGAAACTGACGTGCATCAGGGAGATGCAGCTTTTATACATTACAGCAGGGGTGTCCAAAGCTGTCCCTTCCACTCCTGGGCTTTGTTTCAACCCTGTTCTAAGTTGTTTAATTGAACCAATTAATCCTCTATCCAGAGCCTGAAGATGTTAAATATATAATTGCACCTGTTAAACCTGGAGTGGAGTGGCCCTTGAGGACGGTGATTGGACCCCAGCATACAGAATGCAGGTGCATAATATTGGTGCAACACATTTTGTATTTACTGGGTTTTCTTATATTAAGATTTACAATTCAATTGCAAGCAAAAAATATATATGTATATAAAAATCACACAGCTGACTCCAAAACACTTTCTTCTTTCTTTGATTTTTCTAAATGACCAGCCAAATTCACTGCTGTCTGGATTTAGCAGGATAATTGAATTTGGCCCACAGACTGCTCTAGCTTATTGGCCAGACTGTTCCTGTGTACGCTTACGGATATACTCCTGCTGGGCTGAGCACCCTCCTCTCCCTTGTCACAGGAGCTCAACAGAAGCAAGGGCACAGGGCGAGCTGTTAAAGTGAGGAGAGGTTCTAGGGTTTTTGTCTCGTCATTCAGTGAAGATCTGTCGGCAACAGAGAACTGAACGCTGGCAATTCCAGAGACGTGTGGTGCTGGCAGCAATGGCTTCTAACCTGCCTTCAACTGTCGTCACTGGCAACCTTCCTCCAGTGCCCCACCCATTCACTCAATCACTCAATCACTCACACATACAGAAAGATACGCAGAAGTGTGAGCTTAACGTGTTATTTCTTTTCCATAGGCTTTTCTGCTAAGAGTTTACTGCTGTAAATCCATACGCTTAGAAAAATATGTCCCTGGAAGTTCTTTATATAGATAGAGCGGGGGTTTAATTTAAGGATCTGATTACCACCGCTCTTTAACGCCTGTATTAATCCAGTGTGGGTGTTCCCTCTGGGGTGATTTATACAGCCACTTGTTAGCAATACTGCACACAATAAAAATAGAGTGAAACAGAGGTTTGTGCATTTTAGATAATTGAAACAGACCCTGATTCCTGTTTCTACTCAGAGTGAACTACTGAATTACTAAAACCAATGATAATAACCCAATAATGTTTCAGACTAACCATGACACCCACATTTGTATTTGAATTTAAAGGAACGCAGTCTTATTAAGAGGTTGCTTTTATATACCCCGCAGGAATAAACCACACCTGGGTTTTATCTGAGTCATTTACAGCAATCCCCCTTGATGTCTTCCACCAACTTTGTAACAGCAAGCCAGCTTACACCACAGCGGATGCCTTCGGGGGACAAGGGCCAGTCCTGCAGGTGTCCACCCGAGCTCCCCAGGCGCCTGGCCAGTAAGGTCTGCTGTAGCGTGAGAAACAGTCCCTTACGATTTTGCCTCCCTAACATGCGGGAGCAGAAAAGTCAACACCCACCAACCCCCCCGACCCCTCAAAAAAAATACAAAATTAAAAAGGATTACAGATGTTAGAATACAATATGTGATTTATAATGATTTTGAAAAATTGAAGACAAAGTAGGTACATTTGACTACTTTATGCAATACATAGATATTAATAGACTCACTTGCAAGGGGCACACATATATCTGTGTGAGCAGTTGAGAAAAGTGGCAGCAGCTTTCTATAAAGCCATGATAATTGAGTAGGAGGTCATACCCTTTTCTATGAATATACACTGAATGTGTGTCACTTTTTGAATGTGTGTTCTTTTTCATTTCTTTTGAACTAAAGGTAAAATATTACAAGTATTTGGTCATGAAGTTTATGTCACTGAAAGTTATTTAACTATTTATGGAACTGCTGAATGTTTGACTGAGCATATATTAATATCTCTCAAGAAACTGTACTTGATGAGGATTTCAGTTTGGAATATACACAGCCTTAGATTCATATTGCTGCGTAATGTAAGCAAATGAGGAGTGTGCATTGCATTTAGAGATTACATTTCGAAGCAGGTTATGATAGTATTTTGTTAAACCATTTGAATTATATTTTTGAATTCTTATTTTTTTGTAATGTGTTTTAAATGTGTACATTATATATTTGTATGCCTGTCTATTATATGTGTGTATACAATCAAATGGGACATACATTACAACTCAATTCTTTGCTCCTAAACTTGATTTGGAAAAAGTGCTGTGAGTGTGTCACAGAATACAGTGTGATTTGAACAAAATGGTGCCTTTCAGCACACAACACAAAATGTGCAGTTATTAAATAATACCCCCTTTGGGCCCTGGGTCCAAAAATGAGGACATAAAATTATGTGTATAGCATTTACAAGTAGTTTAAAAATATATAATAGGTTTCCTAAGAGTGGATACAGCTTGGTTTTCTTTGACTTAAATGCTGTAGTAAAGCTTAAAACTATGTATTAGCTACATATTAAAGTCTTGCATTATGAATATCTTGTTTTTGTGCATTTCCCTGGAAAACCATGAAAATGAAAGCTTGAAATGATTTGACAACCCCATTCCACCCTCATTGCAGAATTCATAATAGATTACATAAAGTAAAAACTAATTATAAAGGACCTACATTACTTTGCAGCCTGCTCTTCATTGTGTGCCAGACAGACACTGCTGCTTTCTACCATGTGACATCAGCCAGGCTCTATGACTAAAGGGATCTAGGTAATTATGCCGGTGTAGTCCTATTGGAAGTGTTGCCATTGCAGTGGCACTGTCCTGCTGCTCTGAGGGATTTCCAGAGTGTAACCATTAACCTATCCGACTCTGCCCCTAGTGGATAAGAAATACCACATTGGTTCTATATCAAGAAGAAGAATGCATTAGTTAAGATAGCGGTACCAAGCTCCTCTTTAAGCACAGTGCTGTAGACACACTCTTAGTGCCACTGGGAAAGACGTATACCGGATATTGAGAGGGGAATAGGCACCCTGAAGTTAGGGATTTTCTGATTTTGTACATCACTTAAAGTGATATGAATGTTTACCCTGTGTCATTTTGCAGTACCATGCCTCTCTGAACTACAATGCTTACCTATACTGTGCTTTATCCTATTATGTTACTGTGGAAACCATTTTAAGGGTCCTCTATGCTGTAGGACAGGTTTTAGCACATACGGTATAAGACAAGAACTGTTATTATTATTATTATTATTATTATTATTATTATTATTATTATTATTATTGATCCTCTAAAAATCTGTATTACTGCATCTCAAACTGACAATGACAGGGATATATATTAAAACATTATACTTCTATTAGAATCCTGTGCTTGTTTCACATTTGCTGTGGTACAAGTTAAAGAGAAATACTTTAGACCTGGCATTTCCATTAACTCTCAGATAACATTTCAGATTTAGACAAATAAAATAAGTAAAAACAACAACAACAAAAACAGTTAAAATATCAAGGTAGGGCAATTCTTTTTAATTGTTAGTTATATTTTTTCAATGTAATTGTCTGCACATTATGAAAAGCTTCATTCATTCGTTGGTTTAGGCGTGTGTATGGACAGGCTAATATGTATGTCGTCAGATAGACTTCGGTCTCTTCACAATAAGTGCTCAATAAGAGAACATCATTAAAGTTGGTCAAATCTGTATTTGTATAATGTTCCACTGAAACGCTGTCAAAGTCTTACACGAGTGTTCCCCGGTATTTTGATGGCAGATGCGTTTACATGCAGCTCTGAGTTGAAAGGGAGCCGTCCTGCGTGGTGTAATGTGAGTCTGACGCTGCACCGCCCAGAGTGTGTGGTATTTTCCTCTGCAGCCCTGCATAGCAGCGTTGCTGTCGGGTCGATAAGAGATGTTCAAATCTTTTACATGAAAAATAGACTTCACAAACACTCTTCACAGCTTTAAAATACGCAGTGACTTCATTTTAACGCGAATTCAACGCTGTTTCGGTCATGCCTCGTCATTCTGCTTGGCTCTTGGTAGCTGCCCTGTCTATGCTTGTTTTGAAAGGTAAGCGGTTTTTCCTTTCTTCTCGTGATCTCTCTTACCAACTGCAAGACTAGGACTTGCAACTTTTACTAAAACTGCTGTATTCGTGTCCTATATACGGTGAATTCGATGCACTTTCCTGCGTAATCGGACTTATATTTCTCGCATTTTATTGTTTGTTTGGCTTTAGAAGCTCCGTAGCACGTTAGGTGTGTTGCTTTTTTGGGGTGGGTGAGCTAGACTAGAGAGCACCTGGCACTAGGGCACAGTGAAACACACAAGCTGCACAAATCCGTGAGTCAGTGGAGCTATATCAGGACACTGGAGTAGTGGACCCGGCTTTAGACGCAGCCGATCAACAAACATTTTAACTTGTGTGTACTTGGAAGTTGGGAGTTAAAAATAATACTGTTGTTTGTTTTTTGAAAAAAAAGTTGTAAATATTATGAAATGTGCGTTATGCTTTTAAGATGGGACGGAATACAATTATCCACAGCCTGCAGAAGCGTAACGGGAGAAGAATGGCATTGTCTTTTCAAATATGTTTATATTGATTACGCTTGTATTTTTGAGTGTTTCCTTTCCACTGCCATGCCTATTTTATGCAAATACGAATCTGTAGCCCGCTAACACGTGTGCTTTCATCTGAGTTTCTAGTTTATACTCAGTATTTTTCTACAGTACTGTTACTAAAAACAGTAGCGGTGAATAGTGGCGATCTAACGTTTTCACAATGTGTACAATGCACCGCATACATAGTTATTAATATGAATCGCATGGCAAACAACAACGAAAAAAATATAACAGGACAGTAAGCAATAATAAGTAGAAGTTAATGATTATTTAATTGAGACCCTGTTGAATCTACAGAAGCACCTGTGTTAGGTAACAGGCAATATAAGCACACTCGTGTAACTCAAAAGAAAGCAGTTAGTATTCAGTCTTATTTTCAATATTAGTATGTAAGAATCCCCTTCTCAAAATGCTCTGTCCATACTGAGAGAGCAAAATAATTCCACAAATCATACTTGTTTTGCACTCCCATTAGCTACTGTACATACATATGTCAAACATGGGAAAGAAACACATGCAATATCAAACATGTACTGACACCTTAAGAATGAAATATAACACTTAAGGATACATTTCCCCTTAACTATGGTATTGACATAAACGTGTTTAGCGGTTTTGTGCAACACCCTTAACTCAAGGAGCACTGGCCACTAGTGCTGCACAAAGCAAGCATTCAGATTGAGCCCTTCACAGAAACCAGGTGCTGACAATCAGGGGAGTGTCTTTGGTGTCTGTCACGCTAATTTACTGTTCAAAGTGAAAGGATTGAAGACATCGCTGCTTGGGTTTGTGATGACTGCTTTTCTTAAGACTTTGGAGAACAGCGAGCTGCACAAACCCAAGCAGCTGTTTCTTCACTTGATTCAGGAGGACTGGTAAATTAGGCCAGTCAACAGCAATGCCCCTCAGCTGAGTGAGCACCTGGTTTCTCTGGAGAACTCAATCTGAATAAGTGATGCATGCAAATAATGTAGACCTATATGTAAATGCCCTTTAATTTACAGTTTAGTAATAAAAAACACGTAATCACATATTCTATGATCATACATGGTATAAGGAGATCTGATTCTATGCTTAAAATTGATATAAGATACAAAGATGCAATACACATTCGAACTCCTTTCATGTCTTCGGTGTAAATAAATTGCCAATTTATATAGACATTTCAATGACCATTGCTGTTTTGTAATTCATTTGTAATAAATGGGGTTAAAATGTGTATGCTGAAAACAGCATACTTTTTTTTCCCTGAATCGAGTGTTCAGCAATGCACCATAACAAAACTGGAAATCATTTGAAGAACTGTGAAGCTGTATAAAGTCTCTCACATGTAAACATCTAATATTCTGTACATCCAGCTGTTCACGATTGTGATGCCACTCCATCACCTGATGACGTTTCTATTTACAGTTTATTATTCTTTTTTTCAAAGCCACGTTGTTTGTACAGATGGTACAGGTTTTTTTAACAGCGGTTGACAAACCAGACAAGCGCTATATTTTGCTCTTGTTAACAGACTGACAGAGTTTAGTAAAAATACCCAGAATATTTTTTTTTTTTTTGCCAAATTACCCTTTGTTATTTTTTCATTATGAAAGTTTGTTTTTAAATTGGATTCAGAAAACATTTATTTGTGTTTTGTTTGAATTAAAATTTCATCAACATAATAGGCTCTCTGTATTTAGTTTAGTTTTATGAATGAGTATGAAATCACTTTGGTTGGGTTTATGTTTAGCCTTTTTGCCCCCTAGAACTGCCTTGGTGCCCCTGAATTTTCACGCCCAACAAAGGCAACATTGCCTTGCCCTTCATTACCTTAACTTCATGCCCTGAAATTGGGTGCTAAAGCACCTGCCAACCGAGCTCCACACCAGTCTGTCATATCTTCTGATTTGCACATTGTGACTGAAACAGGGAGATGCAGCTTATGTCAGAACATTTTAATACTATACTTTGGTGAGTGACACTGGCTGTGGCTAGTCATGAGCCTCCCCTCACAGCTCTGCATGAGAGGGGAGAGAGAACCTCAATCCTGACCTCCCATCTCCAGCTTGTTCTTCAGTCCTGGGCCTCTCTCCTGTAGACACTGCTAACTGTCTCAAACTGTGTACTGTAGGGGTTTTGTGACCTGGAACGTGTACGTCCACAGGGGGCTAAGTTGCAAACTAAACAAGATTCGAACCCAGGTGAAAGGCATAGTGCTCAACATTTGGTTAGGATTACATTAAAATTAACTGTTCAAGGAACTACGAAACAAAAGCATACAACATACTTGATTCAGTGAAGGGTTGGTGTCTAAGTATTGTTTGAAGCTTTAGGGAATAGCGATTAAACTTTAGCACAAGTTATGTGTCTGTCATAATCTGAGGCTATACAGGGACTGTATGTAGGGCTGGAAGTGCAACGGAGGGTACATTTTGACCTTCGATTGGTACTAATAATGTACTGGTGATGTCACCATAGCTACTGTTTGATTGAAAATCCTGTTTTACAGGTAATTCATATAAATGGAATAAAACATTGACATGTAATTTAAAAATACATTCTATAGAACAGTAATCATGTTTTTATAATTTCAATAAAAATACACGTTGTTTATGTACAAGTTGCTGCTTATATACAGTATATATACAGTACGCTTGCATTGCAGCAGCACCAACTGCAGCGGACTTAGGAAAACAAAGCTTTATTTAACAGCCACCGTTCCAAACAGGTTATCGGTCACATTTTACTACTACTAAAAATAATAATATTAACTTCCGCTTGTCAAGTGACCCCAGAGATTGGTCGTGTTTCCGTGACACATCAACAGTCGCTTGCACAGTTTGCATTCAACTTTTTTTTTTTTGTCGCCTGGACATTTAACAAAAAAATCCCAAACAGCAGAGGGGTTTCGAGACATTTCTTTCAATAAGCTTACACTATAACAACGCTTTGCTGTCGAGATGGAGAATGAAGAAATTAAAGGATTGCCTCTGGATAACACGAGCTGGAGAGGGGAGGGGCAGCTGGTGCTTGGTTTTTGAAATCTTACACTGTCTTGTACATTAGATATTCAGTACATATTTTACTGAAGCAATACAACCGCTGTAGGTACCCCCAAGTGCTTTGGATACTATACCGTGCTCCATACACGAAAGCAGCGCCATAGAGAGTTGCTGCGTATAGCTAACGTACGATTTGGTAGTGGATTGTAATACAACAACTTTTGTTTACATAATATGCATTATAGAAATCCAAATATCCAATTGTTTTAATGTGAGTGACATTTAATGTGTGATGTATAGTATTCACACATCCAGTTATGATGAAAATAAAAAATACTGTATACCCAGTGAAGCACTTCTGAAACTTGTATTGAGATGTATGTAAATATTCTTGATATCCTTTATCATGTTACTAACCACTCGAATTTCTAATTCACAGCCCTGGCAGGGGATGAATGTCGCTAACAAAAAAGCTATTTTTTTTTTTTCTTTTTCTTTATACATAAATTCAATAAATCATTTTTCAACAACTGTCTTAATTTCACATCTGTTAATTCAATGTGCCTCTGTAATTTACCAGTTTTAACAAAATCATTTCTGGGATTTACTGCTTGGTAAAAAGCCAGTGTCTGCTTAGGTTTGGTGACCATTCAGACAGGTTTTAATGTATTTTTTAAAACCTGCAGTACGATTTGCCTCTTCAAGACAATAATAGTTTCTTTAAGCAGACACTGGCGTTGTGCAAGATCGGCAGGCACTCAATTTAGATTGGATGACGAATGCTACAAGTGAAATGAGGAAACAGGACTTGGCAAGTGCAGCTGTTCTGTTGCATTTGTCTAGGTTTCTGAAAGTAAATTGTAACTTCTTTTAATTACAAAAATTGTGGTTTGGTGCCACCCATCTGGATTTATTCACAGAACACATTGGTGTAAATGGGTTGTCTCTCACATGACTGATTGATGTGATGCTGAGAGGTATTCAAGAGTATGTAAAAGCTGTAAGGCTGAGGCGATGCATCGTATCGTTTGACAACTATCGATAGTCAAGCCTGTGCATGGTTTTTGTGTAAAGGGTATAAGCAAAGGAAATATTTTATTTTTTATTAATTTGGAATCGACAATTATTTTTTTGCTTTAAGCAGAGAGCTTCTCTGCTCCCCTCAAGTCTGATTCACTGAATCTGTGTGCGATTGAGCTCACCATCTCCCCCTGGCCTTGCCTTAAGGGACATTTACACCAGTATCTGAACAGGCTTTAAAGCACCATATCCTGTACTTGTTATTAACCACACAGCTACTAGAAATTCAATTAGTCCCAGGGGTCCAGTGCTGCTTCTCTGGGCTGCATGTCAGGATGCTGCTTAGGTGAGGCAGCTGTGTAGTGGAATTGAGTATATGAGCAGCAACCAAAAAGGGACTGGCAGTGCAGAACAGTACCAAAATCTGCAAGTGTCTTGACAAATAAGATAAAGAAAATGAATTTTACAGGAAGTGCCTGTAAGGTTGACATTTCCAACAGGGTCTTCAGTCCTTCATTATGCAAAACACATCTGGGACACTGCACATTTTAAATATCCCATTTAGATGCAAATAGATTCCTTGGATTGGATTAAAGAGAATTTTGAATTTATCCAGTGCGGTGCTGCTAGGGGCGAGTATTCAAGTACTTGAATTAAAATCATTATCAATGCATTGTCGCAATTGATTCAGTTCACTGGAAGAATGTGCTGTTTACAACCAAGAAGCATGTGAAGGATGTGGTTCTGCACTTAAGGGACGTGGTTGTGAATGTCAGCCAGCCCTCCTCGCTCTCCTCCTGGCTGTAGCAGGCGGGTGATAGACATGCCAGTATAATACCAGTACCCCTGCCCTGCTGTCATTGGAATAGCCTTCATGTGCTAGGAACGAGTAGCGCTGCAGTTCTCCTGTTTCTTTGCAGTTCTCTTCCCTAGATGCTACAAGTTATAGTAACAATAGAGATTTGGGTTTGAATTAATAGACCGCCCGGTGTGAATTCAACATGTCTAATCCTTTGCCTCTGGACTTCTTGTGAAGGTCCTCTGTTTCATTGTTAGATTGAGATGATCAGTCCCAGTCTTGTGACCCAAGCTGGCAGATTTAAACTCCTCCAGATGTGAATGGCTATTTCATCAACCCACGACCCCAACTGAGAGTCCCTCACAGGGATCTTGGGGTACCCCTGGGGATCAGTGGGTACCCCAAGGACAGAAGAGTAGCCCGTATCAGGATAACACAGGAACAAAAAGAATCTTGGGATTGCTGGAGTCAAAGCCGTGGGAGATGTTCCAGTATTGCACCGTCGCATAGCAGCAGTCAAGGCAACGTTACTTTAACAGCTTGTGGCGGAGTGTCCCGCCCCTATGTATTATTATTTGTATTTTTGTTTGCGGCGTGGATAAAAGTGCCGCGGCTTTTGTTATTGTTTTTATATTTATATTTAAAAACCCTGTGAGGATGCATGACTGATCAGCTACTGATTATTTAACTAGCTGACAGTCATGCATCCTTACCAAACGTGTGCAGACTGTGGCCGAGGGGTAATAAGATAATTAACAACAAGTTAACCCCTCGGCCAGAGTATAAGAACGTGCCGCTGTCCGTGCTTGAGGGTGGTGTGTACAGAGAGGAGGTACGGAGAGATAGAGCGGACACAGACTTTAAATTTAACAATTGCTAAAACATGCTGGATTAGCCAGCACGACACTTACTTGTTTGTCTGTCTGATTCGTTTGGCCCTCGTGTCCTTTTGTTTGTGTTTTGTTATTGTTTAAATCTTTTGTTTTTGGTTTGTTTGTTAATAAAATCAGCTGAGTGCCGTTGCATTCAGCTTCACCCGCCCATCCATTGTTTTGGTTTAGTTACTTCCTGGTCCGTGACGTCGCCACACCTCACCACTGCGAGCCATCCTGTCACACAGCTCCTCTCGGGGAGGGTGCTGCTATTGTTCCTGTGCAGCTGGCCGTGCTGAGCTGGGGCTCAGGTGCTGGTGTCCCACTCAATTAGGCTAAGAGAACGAGAACGGAACCCCTCTGGTGAAGGCTGGTGTGCTGGACAAACCCTAATGACAGCCAGGAGGTCATTAAAAGTAATGGAAATGGAGCTGAAGTGTTAGTCACCGGCATTGTGTGGCTTTTATTGTCTATAGTGTCAGTCTTTTGTGTTGTGTGTGTTTATAAAGAGTTTCAAATAACTACTATTGCTTTACAAATTTACAGTTGTTAAAAATATCAGTTTTACACCATCCCAGTTCAACCAGTGGGGATTACATCGTGATAACTCAATTATCAGTTTTTAGCTAATCTTTTTTTCCCTCTAAATTGTTTTATTCTATTCCTTTTTAACCCCCTTGTGCTATATTAATATTAAAACTGTCCAAGATAAAACCAAACTGATTTTACTACTGTATCTGTCTTCGTTATTTGTGTGTCGTTCCCTATGAAAAGGCTGTTCTACTTTGAAATGGACCCTGTCCCCTTGCCTCTTTATGATGCTTGCTTCTTATCACAGTAATTCAAATACTCTATTTTATTTTAAAAATCCTGAACCTTCTCGCACCCCCAGATACATTCTGCACCCCCCAGTTTGAGAAGCACTGCGCTACCTGACAGATGCCCATTTATAAATGAATTACCAAAATAGACATGATATATATAAAACTGTCAGCTTACTACAGTGACTTTAAAAAAAGTGTAACCTTGGTTATGCTATTCCTGTTTATATATTATGCAATGATTATCACTGAAGGTATGAGTTGTGGGTTTAGATTTATACATGTATGAATGTTAAAGTTTTATATATTTGAGAATATGTTTGTATTATAAGATTAATACAGATATGTGCGTAATTTCAGTGTGAAATGCTGAAATTGAAGCTGCTTTCTGTACATTTTCCAAGAGATTCCTGCAAGCAGCTTTTCTGTGGACTGCAGTGTTTTAGAAGTGGGTGTGGTAGGGAAAAAAAAACAGAACACAATAAAATCAAACTGCTTCAGAGTTAATGAGGGCAGGAACTAGAACTGTGTTCCTCAATCAATAACTCTTCTAGAGCAATTACAGAACCTCTTGCCATACCAGTGAAGCACAGACCGCATTTTAAACAGTGTAACCAGCAGAATGAATGGTATAGCTAGTCAGATAAGGGAAGTGCTCTTATGAAATGACTCATTGAAGAAGCAGTCAAGCACCCAGCTCTACACATAGACTTGGAAATGATTCAATGTCCAGGAGTTTCAAATGTACTGTATCACCCGTAACTAACACCTTTTTATTAAAACAACAATATATATTAATGATCGGGGGACCAGTTTTCCACAGTTTAGGGCAGCAGTGTGGAGTAGTGGTTAGGGCTCTGGACTCTTGACCGGAGGTTTGTGGGTTCAATCCCAGGTGGGGACACTGCTGCTGTACCCTTGAGCAAGGTACTTAACCTAGATTGCTCCAGTAAAAACCCAACTGTATAAATGGGTAATTGTATATAAAAATAATGTGATATCTTGTAACAATTGTTAGTCGCCCTGGATAAGGGCGTCTGCTAAGAAATTAATAATAATAATAATAATAATAATAAAAAAAATAGGGAATCCTGCTAAAACACACACAAAAATAAACTGATTTTATATTTTGAAATGTGACTTTTTTTAAAAATTTTAAAATGTGATCGGGATAGCTGATCTGCATTTTGTTAAGCCATTTGCACTTTAAAGAGATTTATCATTGCAATAGGAATTTTTTCAAAGGTTCAAAATGAATCTTACTCGGATGGGGGGGGGGGGGGGGGGTGGTCACTTAAAATATCAGATAATGTGTTTATTCTAATCAAACTTTCTCTTCCCTTATGCATACTGCAAGTAGTAAGCTGTAGTATGAGAAAAAGCTTCTTTCTGTACTGCACATGCACAATCTGACTTGGTATACCACATTGAAGTCTTATTAACCCCACAGTAAATCCTGGACTGCCCTACAAAAGGGAGAATTAGTATCGACACTGTCCAAGATTAATCCAGGCTGATTTTACTGCTGTAGCCACCTTGCAGAGAAAATCTGTTGCCAGCACTCTATCTCTAGTGCTATACAGATCAATACAGTACATTATACATTAAAGGCAGTTCTAGTTTGAAGTGGAAATTGTACCCTTGTGATGTTTTCTTATTGCAGTGACTCTGTGGTAGGGTAGTGTTGCGGTCAAGGCTGTAGCAGCAGGAATGGCAGACACAGAGGCAGAAGACTCCAGTTTAGCGCTTTTCACACACTTCTATTAACAAAAATGGAAATAACAATTAAACAAACAAAAGCAGCACCCAAGCCAAGGCTCGCTCCGCAGGACAGTGAGCACACCTTGCTGTTTCAGACTGCTCCTAAACTAACCCTTCCCAGAGCAAAGGAACTGGCTGCTCTTATACCATGCAGACAGTCAATCAGATCAGTGGAGTGTTGTATGTGTCAGACTATTGCATACAGTTAGAACAACAACCTGTAAACCTGGACTGGCTCAAACTGATCTGCAAAGGGAGTATTTATTTTTAAATTTGGAATCCCCAATTATTCAACCTGGCTCACTTGGTTGGTAAAGATGAGGACGAGCTCTCGCGTCCTCCAAAATGTGTGCCGTCAGCTATCCGCTTTTTTTTGCACTGCAAGCCCGCCATGAAGTCATTACAGAACAGTGCCGGAGGACCACGCAGTTCTGAATTGCACAGAGGCAGGCCTGCAGGCGCCCGGCCAGCAACAAGGGGTCACTGGTGCGTGGTGAGCCAAGGACTTCCTAGCTGACCTAGACCTTCCCCGCCTGGGCAGTGTTTGGCCAATTGTGCGCCGCCCCCCTGGGAACTCCCGGCCGCGGTCGGCAGTGACATAGCCTGGATTCGAACCGACGATCTCCAAGTTGTAGGGCACATCCTGCACTCCGAGTGCTGCCTTTACTGGATGCGCCACTCTGGAGCCCTGCTGAGGGAGTCTTATTTAGCTCACAGAGTATAAAACCTGGACGGTCTCAAACTGCTCTACAATGGCAGCATGCAGAAATCATCTTGTCCCACTTAGAAAGACATTTCCCTGCAGCGAAAGTCTGCATATACAGCTGAGCTTGTTGCTGGGACACTTGGGCAGCAAAGAAACATTTTGGCTGATGAATGAAGCTGCCTCACAAGTGCTGACTGTTCATCTTGTCTGAATTATTAGAACTTGTGTCTTACATGATTTGATTACAATGGGACTGGGGCTTAGTGATATAAGAATATGTAATGGTTTCCTCTCCCCAGTCACTTCCTGTGTTACATACAATAGTCTCCACACAGTTTCCTGTGGGCAGCATATAACGTGGGCTCCTGTTACCTGTAACACAGGAAGGAACCAACTTGTGACAGAAAAAAACAATCTGTATCTGGGGAAATAAAGGGTAGGGATGGAACTCACTTTTTCATACCTTGAAACATTACATTTGTTTTTGAAAAATGAAAAGTTGACACAGTGCACTTTTCAAGGGTTTAAACAAGTAACTTACAGACAGTACGAGGTCTATTCTGAAACTCATAAGCTCCTGCTTATTAAAATGTGTCTCAATTGCAACAAACTCAAAGTAACTGCTGTTGCCCTCTAGAGGATACTAAAACACATTACAGGTACGAAGTTAGTCCGGCAATCTCTGTAGACTAAAGACTTGTGGTATCGCGCTAACTGGAACAAATATGAAAAATCCCCAAAAGTATTGACAACTTTTATGAAACGGAACTATTCATAACCAACAAAACCAGTTTCCTCCTTATTGAACTTAACGTAGGCCTATTTTATAAAAAATAATACATAATTCCAGTACGACATTCCAGTGTGTCTACTTTGAGCCTTTTCCACAGAGCCAGCATTAAATATACTTACAAGCGTATTCCATGCGGGTGCGCGCTGCTGAGTTTCTGTGGCATCCTTTCGGCCGTCCTCTACAGTTTCAATAAAATATTTTATACACAATGAAATAATGTTTTTGCTCTACTGATCAATTTTGCACACGACTAGCTCGTAGGGATGTACTGAGAAATTAAGCTTTTAGGCTATATTCCTGAAATATGTAATTAGCATTTTTTACATCTTTTATAGTCTTTGGTCCAATAAACAAATTTGTTTATCCTCTAACGCAGCTTCATTTATATTGTTAATTTAGATTATACATGTGAATGTGGTTTAAGAAAATCGGAAAATATTAATCAATTCAGCCTCAGTATTTACTTTCGTGCGTAAATACATTTCGGTATGTCATTTTAAGTTCAAAAAATGTAAATTAAAAAACTATTAATTAGGATGTTGGGTTTCTTAAAAGAAAGTTTCGATCTTTTAATTAAAATACACGAACGCTCTAAAATCTAATTTGCTAGAGCCAGTCACTCGTATTGAGACGTTGTCGTCGTGCACCCTTAAGTTCCTGTTAGCACGCTACAGTAATGAGCTTTAATGATTAATCCTGAGCTCCGTGCTAAAGTCGGGGATCAGCTCGTCCCCAACGTTGTTCATTTGTTTTCGTTGCAATTGATACTAAATTAGTCCGCAGCTGGGGATGATCCTGAGATACTGTATTAGCTAGTGTGCAACCTGGTACCCAGCTCCACACTAAATCTACAAGGTCATTGCAATTGTGCATAGTGTTCTAATGGAGGGCTGTGCTAATGGAGTCTTATTCCTCTTTAGGGTTAGCCTTTGATGATGATTTTAACCTTGAAGATGCCCTTGTTGATACACCTACAAAACCACGTATGTATGCAGATCTCTTTATATGAAGTTACTGATAGAAAACGTGTATTATTATTATTATTATTATTATTATTATTATTCAGTTAATATAACACATTTAATCAACACATTTTACATACAAGTGTGTACTAGATATGTGCAGTTAATGATTTGATGCTCGTATACAATAAATGAATTGCAATAAAAATATTGTAATGTTTTATGTGTTTTGTTCACAGCTGCTC
The DNA here is from genome assembly GCF_902713425.1 of Acipenser ruthenus. Taxonomy (NCBI): domain Eukaryota; kingdom Metazoa; phylum Chordata; class Actinopteri; order Acipenseriformes; family Acipenseridae; genus Acipenser; species Acipenser ruthenus. The sequence continues at coordinate 22,048,280 of NC_081204.1, forward strand.
CAAAACCTAAGCCAGCCGGGGGCCCTTCAGGTGGATCTAAAGGTACGCCTCCGCGGTGAACAATGTGTCTCTGTGTGTGTGTGTCTCTCTTGCCCTGTTTACACGAGCCACTTTTAAGTCAGCTTTGAGGCAGCTTAGGCCTTTTCTTTGCTGTACTGTGAACGCAGCGGTCCCTGAGACGGCTCATGTTTGCCACGTACACTCGTCCCCTGTTTGACACGGACAACAGCATTAACGTAACCTGTTATCGGATTTTTATACGAATCGATATGAGGAAGTGTTCAGTTTTGTGGGAACCTCTGTCTAGAATGAAACAAATCATTACAGTGAAGTTGGTAAGTTTTCCTTCACAGGGCGAATACAGTCCTTTAAAAGTAACAGGCGTTTAAACATAGTGCTTGTTTAATTATATGCATCATTGCACTAACAATTATACAATTTGAAAAATAAAACAGCATGCTTGTGGAAATGCAACCAATTTAAATGTGTAGGCTTTATTTTTCAAAGTATATCATTGTAGGTGATGTGAATATATGTATGAGCACTAGCTTCAGGTCCAAAAGCAATTACCTTCACACAAGCGACTGGATTTACCCCTAGCACTGCTTTCATTTTTAAATTGTGTCATTGATAGTACCGTGATGCGTTGTTAGTATATGGTGAATAAACTCCAGTTCTGGGGGAAGAACGACACAATTGAACATTGCAGCTATTAAACGAAGAGATTTTGCTTTTGTTGAATAGCAAAAATAAACATTTTTCATGTGTAAGAAAATAAATGGGAGTTATTGTTTACATTTATATTTTGTATATAATGAGAGTTGTCAGACTGATGTGTAAATGTCCGTTTCTCGTTTCTTTAAATGTCTGCATACCTTGAAGAGACTTTGTAAGTGGAAGTCTAAATAAACAGGTTTTCTTTGCATACCGGTGGAGTACAAGCAGACGGTGCTGATATACAGGTTTTGGGAGGGGGAATGTCTTCACGCAGGGGATGGTTGATATGACGTCATCGGACACGCACTACAGTTCAGGGCTATGCACGCGCATACAGGGCCAAAACCAGCCTAGGTCTGTGCTCAAGTGTAAACGTGTGGCTCAAATAAGAATCTTTTGATCGATCCTAAACCAGCTCAGGTCCGAATTGTAATGCACCTTGTGTGTGCCTGTGTCAGTCTGCTAGTGTAAGTGCTAACCAAGGTATAACATATATATATATATATATATATATATATATATATATACAGACGTGCTCAAATTTGTTGGTACCCTTACAGCTCATTGAAATAATGCTTCATTCCTCCTGAAAAGTGATGAAATTAAAAGCTATTTTATCATGTATACTTGCATGCCTTTGGTATGTCATAGAATGAAGCTAAGAAGCTGTGAAAAGAGATGAATTATTGCTTATTCTACAAAGATATTCTAAAATGGCCTGGACACATTTGTTGGTACCCCTTAGAAAAGATAATAAATAATTGGATTATAGTGATATTTCAAACTAATTAGTTTCTTTAATTAGTATCACACATGTCTCCAATCTTGTAATCAGTCATTCAGCCTATTTAAATGGAGAAAAGTAGTCACTGTGCTGTTTGGTATCATTGTGTGCACCACACTGAACATGGACCAGAGAAAGCAAAGGCGAGAGTTGTTTGAGGAGATCAGAAAGAAAATAATAGACAAGCATGGTAAAGGTAAAGGCTACAAGACCATCTCCAAGCAGCTTGATGTTCCTGTGACAACAGTTGCAAATATTATTAAGACGTTTAAGGTCCATGGAACTGTAGCCAACCTCCCTGGGCATGGCCGCAAGAGGAAAATTGACCCCAGATTGAACAGAAGGATAGTGCGAATGGTAGAAAAAGAACCAAGGATAACTGCCAAAGAGATACAAGCTGAACTCCAAGGTGAAGGTACATCAGTTTCTGATCGCATCATCCGTCGCTTTTTGAGCGAAAGTGGGGTCCATGGAAGAAGACCCAGGAGGACTCCACTTTTGACAGAAAAACATAAAAAAGCCAGACTGGAATTTGCTAAAATGCATATTGACAAGCCACAATCCTTCTGGGAGAATGTCCTTTGGACAGATGAGTCAAAACTGGAGCTTTTTGGCAAGTCACATCAGCTCTATGTTCACAGACGAAAAAATGAAGCTTTCAAAGAAAAGAACACCATACCTACAGTGAAACATGGAGGAGGCTCGGTTATGTTTTGGGGCTGCTTTGCTGCGCCTGGCACAGGGTGCCTTGAATCTGTGCAGGGCACAATGAAATCTCAAGACTATCAAGGCATTCTGGAGCGAAACGTACTGCCCAGTGTCAGAAAGCTCTGTCTCAGTCGCAGGTCATGGGTCTTCCAACAGGATAATGACCCAAAACACACAGCTAAAAGCACCCAAGAATGGATAAGAACAAAACATTGGACTATTCTGAAGTGGCCTTCTATGAGTCCTGATCTGAATCCTATCGAACATCTATGGAAAGAGCTGAAACTTGCAGTCTTGAGAAGTCACCCATCAAACCTGAGACAGCTGGAGCAGTTTGCTCAGGAAGAGTGGGCCAAACTACCTGTTAACAGGTGCAGAAGTCTCATTGAGAGCTACAGAAAACGTTTTATTGCAGTGATTGCCTCTAAAGGTTGTGCAACAAAATATTAGGTTAGCGGTCCCATCATTTTTGTCCATGCAATTTTCATTTGATTTATTATTTACAATATTATGTTGAATAAAAAATCAAAAGCAAAGTCTGATTTCTATTAAATATGGAATAAACAATGGTGGATGCCAATTACTTTTGTCAGTTTCAAGTTATTTCAGAGAAAATTGTGCATTCTTCGTTTTTTGTGGAGGGGTACCAACAAATTTGAGCACGTCTGTATATATATATATAATATATATATATATAATTTTGCCCATTGTTAGCACTAGCAACATTATGGTTGGTATGGTTGTACTTCTGTTAATGGAATGTGCAGATATTTCAAAGACCATGCAGATTGAAATGTGTGGCTTTTTTCAACCGTGATCCTCAAGCACTCCCAAAGGGCTAGCTGATTCAGTGATATGAAAAGTAAGCGGTGTGTATTGTAATGAGATATACACAGTGGCAGGATTTTAATACCACTGCTCTCGTTTCACTGTATTTTTAATAAATCATTGCATATATAGAGATAAAGGATGGATGGAGATCTCAACATGGGAGGTAGTGACTGAGAATTGAAGCCAGTCTGAAGGTTCCGAGCCAGCACACAGTGTGTCTGCTGAGTCTAAAGAAGCAGGCTGCATCTCCGGAGCAGACAGTACAGTCACCACTCTACTCTGTCATTACCGAGCACATTACAAAAGCATAAGAAAAACCTGTTCTATAGTAGCTGATAGTACAAGAGCAGTGCTCTTGTACAGCGAGAATCAGATAAGAAGCGAGAGGCTGAATTCAGTACCCTTGAATTGGCAGGCCAGCATGGAGATGAGATCCCAGATATTATTTGCAGAGCACTGTTATTAATCACTGCAGACACTTTCCTGTGTTTTAGACATCAAAGCTCATTGATTTAAAATACATGCAGGCACTTGAACCGCTTCATTTCATTCAGTGCTTGCAATCATCCTGTGTGGTTCTCACTTTGTGTAAATGAACCTGGCTTTGAGTTTGTCTGGATTATCCGAAGTGGTACTGAACAGCCTTTCTCATTCTAGTCAAGTCATGTGTCCATGTAATTTTTCAACTGAACATACAGACGTGCTCAGATTTGTTGGTACCCTTACAGCTCATTGAAATAATGCTTCATTCCTCCTGAAAAGTGATGAAATTAAAAGCTATTTTATCATGTATACTTGCATGCCTTTGGTATGTCATAGAATAAAGCAAAGAAGCCGTGAAAAGAGATGAATTATTGCTTATTCTACAAAGATATTCTAAAATGGCCTGGACACATTTGTTGGTACCCCTTAGAAAAGATGATAAATAATTGGATTATAGTGATATTTCAAACCAATTAGTTTCTTTAATTAGTATCACACATGTCTCCAATCTTGTAATCAGTCATTCAGCCTATTTAAATGGAGAAAAGTAGTCACTGTGCTGTTTGGTATCATTGTGTGCACCACACTGAACATGGACCAGAGAAAGCAAAGGCGAGAGTTGTCTGAGGAGATCAGAAAGAAAATAATAGACAAGCATGGTAAAGGTAAAGGCTACAAGACCATCTCCAAGCAGCTTGATGTTCCTGTGACAACAGTTGCAAATATTATTAAGAAGTTTATGGTCCATGGAACTGTAGGCAACCTCCCTGGGCACGGCCGCAAGAGTAAAATCGACCCCACATTGAACAGAAGGATAGTGCGAATGGTACAAAAACTCCAAGGTGAAGGTACATCAGTTTCTGATCGCAACATCCGTTGCTTTTTGAGCTTAAGTGGGGTCCATGGAAGAAGACCCAGGAGGACTCCACTTTTGACAGAAAAACATAAAAAAGCCAGACTGGAATTTGCTAAAATGCATATTGACAAGCCACAATCCTTCTGGGAGAATGTCCTTTGCACAGATGAGTCAAAACTGGAGCTTTTTGGCAAGTCACATCAGCTCTATGTTCACAGACGAAAAAATGAAGCTTTCAAAGAAAAGAACACCATACCTACAGTGAAACATGGAGGAGGCTCGGTTATGTTTTGGGGCTGCATTGCTGTGCCTGGCACAGGGTGCCTTGAATCTGTGCAGGGCACAATGAAATCTCAAGACTATCAAGGCATTCTGGAGCGAAACTTACTGCCCAGTGTCAGAAAGCTCTGTCTCAGTCGCAGGTCATGGGTCCTCCAACAGGATAATGACCCAAAACACACAGCTAAAAGCACCCATGAATGGATAAGAACAAAACATTGGACTATTCTGAAGTGGCCTTCTATGAGTCCTGATCTGAATCCTATCGAACATCTATGGAAAGAGCTGAAACTTGCAGTCTTGAGAAGTCACCCATCAAACCTGAGACAGCTGGAGCAGTTTGCTCAGGAAGAGTGGGCCAAACTACCTGTTAACAGGTGCAGAAGTCTCATTGAGAGCTACAGAAAACATTTGATTGCAGTGATTGCCTCTAAAGGTTGTGCAACAAAATATTAGGTTAGCGGTCCCATCATTTTTATCCATGCCATTTTCATTTCATTAGAAGTAACGAATACAGACTGTAATAAGCATAAACTGTTCCAATAGAACCGAAAGACAACATACTAAATCCATTTTGGTTAAATATTTAGTTTGACATCCCTACTTCTCATAATGCCAACATCTCTTTTCATTGCAAGTTTTTTAAAAATGTATTTAACGTGTTAGCAGCAATGACACTGACATGGAAGTGTTATATATTTCTCTGTAAAGCGACGCTGGGTGGACTCTAATACCTGCGGACCAACACGGAGGAGAGGACTGCTTTATAGTGTTGCAGTCAAGCAGGAGCACTTGCTAGGAATGAAGAGTCAGGCTAAACAGTGATTTGGGGAGTGAAAAAGGCTTTTTAAAAATAGATTTCAAAACCTTAGCTGCACCTTTTAAATACTCCATCAAGCGAGCAATGCGAGGTTCAAATGTAATAATTGAAAGAGTTTTCATATTATTATTATTATTTATTTCTTAGCTGACGCCCTTATCCAGGGCGACTTACAATTGTTACAAGATATCACATTATTTTTACATACAATTACCCATTTATACAGTTGGGTTTTTTTACTGGAGCAATCTAGGTAAAGTACCTTGCCCAAGGGTACAGCAGCAGTGTCCTAACTGGGGATTGAACCCACGACCCTCCGGTCAAGAGTCCAGAGCCCTAACCACTACTCCACACTGCTGCCCCATACTGAAGTAGTAGAGTTATTTTAAGGAGAAACGGGTTCAATTAATAAACCAGATGGGAGAATCAGCAGCTTGTTCTGTGCTTGCTGAGCTCCTGGCTTCACATTGTCAGCCTTCAGAGGAATGTGGAAATGTCTTTAGGTGGGACTGGGTAATTAAAGCTACATGGTGCCATCTGCTGGTGAAACAAAAATCTGGATGGTTGAATCTCCCATTCAACTGCCAATCAGATTATATATCCAAATCAATTAATATAATTACTTGTATCTTCCAGTTTTATTTTTTTTTATAACTCAATTGTGTTTAGCAAGCAGACAGCATGTGAAGTCACATGGTACAGGGGCTCAATCGCACACCACAACTGCTACATGACACATGACATGATAAAGTTCAGTATTCTAGAAAAATAAATATTCAGCCAAGTACAACTGCACAGCTTTCCATTTCTGTGAAGAGCTGAGGTTGACCTGAGACCATCCACTAAAAGACACGTCTACACAAATAAACCACCAATCCATGGACAAGAACGTCTTCAAACCTCAGCTCAGTTACCCTGTTATTCCCTATAGAATCAGTGTTAAATCCAGGCTTCTGAGCCACGTTTCAGCTGCAGTGCAGTAGAAGAGTGATATGATTTGTAGAAGCCCTGTTGGAAGGAAAGCTAGCCCTGGCTTGCAGTTTGCAGTGCCAGTATAACTTGTATTGTCTGACTGACAGATAAAGGCACGGGTTCAAGAGACGACAGCAATCGCTCCGGAGTTGGAAAGAGTGGTAAGCTGCCCTTCTGCCCACCATGGGATGACAATGCTAATAGTCCATGGGGTTGCCATGGAAAAAACATAGTGCAACATTGTTTAAACATTATACACGTGTGTGGTTAATAGCTTTTAGAAACCATGTTATAACAGTTCAAATTCTGGATTAGAAATAATCATGCAGACAAACAGCTTGGCAAATGCATCATCAGTGTTGACATTCTAATGAATGGATTCATCAAAAACTGGAGAACAGCAGCCTAATTTAGAAGTTAATATGAGTGTGTGTCCCTTAAGACACAGGGAGGAGATTAAGGAGATATGATTTCCACTGCAGGGCGTCATAGTGAACAGGAGGCTGTGTAGACAATTTCCCTTGAGTGGCTGTGTGTGTGTGTGTGTGTGTGTGCAAAAAAAGCCATTGGAACGTAATTGTGATTTCTGACATACCGGTAGTATTCAAATTGCTTGAAGATTTGTAATGAACTCTACGAAGAAAGGAGATGCTCTTTCTTTCTTGCTGCTATTAATCTTGCATGCTTACCAAAGCGAATCTGTCTTCAGATTTGTGATGTAGCTCTGTTGGATTTCTTGAAGGATGGTTGCACTGTGCCACAGCGGCACCTCCCTGCATTCGCCCTGGGAGTGAAACAGTAACTGGAAACAAAAGCCCAGCTGCTAGGCTGTATAGATACAGAATTGCCTGTTCTGATTTTGTTAACTCATTCTAGGCGGTGGATCCATCTCCGACAAGGATCTGGAAGACATTCTAGGTGATGGTTACTCTCCGGATAGGAAGAAAGGTAGGTTTTGAAGCCAAGAACTTTTATTGAGAATTCACTACCCACACTACTGTCCAATAGGGATGTAACAATATACTACTGTCATGATACGATGCCTATCCCGATATATGCAGGTCACAATATGATATGGATCGCTATGCATGTGCTGGACCTGGTGGGCTACTTGGATGGTGCAGAATAACATCAAGCGATCATTTAATGATAGAAAATGCTGTTAAAAGAAATGAAATAGGATAGGGAGAGTATGTGTTCATACCAACTATAAAACACACTTCTTTCTTCACCGTTTGAACAGCAATGCTCTATGATGTGCGTTTGGTCTTGTAGCACAGTACAAACCTCTATTACGATGCTCTGTATCACGTAAAGAAAGATGCACAATGAACTGTTACACCCCTGCTAGTACTGGGACAGTATTTGTTACACAGCCTGTCCTGTAGATACAGTGAAGCCCTCTTAATGTGATCATGTCAGTACACCATCATTTTGAACATAAAGTGGTTGATTTACTAAACAGTTTGTTTTGTATAGGTTATGCAAATTTGTATTCTAGTATGCGCTTGATTCAGTATGCCAGTTATTTATAGAAATGCTTTTCACTGTACCATAAATACTGCAGCGTGGAGGAGTTTGATACCTTGATGCATAGAACTCCATTCCTGTGCCTGCCGTTATCTACCTGAGCAAATATGCACCAGCACTATTGGCTTCAATTATCACAGGGTTTTAAATGTGTGCATTCCATGTGCCAGTTCAGTAAAATTGTAATGCATGCTCAGAAGAGTGGATTGGCAATAGAAATTGTTATGCTTGATTGATATTTTTGTAATTGATAAGATAATTGATTCTAGAAATGTATTGTCGATAGATGATCGATCTTGGCTGGGTTTAGGTGAGTCAGATCTACCCCTCTCTAAGAGTACAGCATTGTGTATCATTTATTATATGTTTTTTTACAAGGTGGCGGTGGCGGTGGTGGTGGTAATGTACCATCAGTTGATCCAGGATATGGAGGTAAACCTTGTGATTCACTTTCCTATGTAAAACACAATGTAATACTGGAACTATTTAAAAAAAAAAAAAAAAAATTCTAAAGCATTTGTGTATCATGACGTAATCTACTGCAACAGAGTGATCTAATTGGCTAGGAAGGTTGTAACAGTGAAATGAATATATATATATATATATATATATATATATATATATATATATATATACTGTGAAGCCTTTCTGACCAGTTAACAAGCATGGGAAATGTCATTCCAGCTTTGCCGGTAGGTGGTTTATATATTTGTGTGCTGCAATAATGTTCCCAGTATGCACAGCCAGCCTGTCTGCTCCCTCCACAGATGGCACAGCTGAGACTGGCACCATTGCAGGGATTGCCAGTGCCATCGGCATGGCCCTTGTGGGCGTTGTAACCAGTTACATCTCATACCAGAAGAAGAAACTCTGCTTCAGCATACAAGGTACTGGCAGCTCTTTCCAGGCTTGGGGAGGGAAGGTCGAGAAGGAGATCACAGTAACACCACCTCTGCTTTAGGTTCTTATGGAGATGCAAGACTGAGGGTTCAGATGAGCCCAGCTCTGATGAAGATCTTTAGACGGCCCCCAGTTTAATTCACTGGTATTCATTCACTTTATACTGGGGGATACTTAGCTCTAGAAATGGGTGAAGGATGTCTTCTTTTAGTCCTTGACTATAGATTCTCTGTGTAGCAGTAAGGAGATTTAACAGAGGCATGTTTTGAGAAGGCAACTCCTAAGATTATCATTGTCTGTGTCTTGGTTGTTACACACCTGCCAGGATACCCCTGAGAAGGAGGGAGTGATCGTGAATGAATAACTCCTAATAAATTACACGTCGTCTTGCATGCGTTCTCCTGGTGAAGGTGACTCTATAATGGAGCAGTTTAGACAGGCTACTGTCTCACAGTGATACCTTCTGCAAAGGCTGGATTTGACACGGGACTATGATGTGCCTGCTGCTCAGCGTGTTCTACCTTTTCAAGAAGTGTGAGTTTTAAATTTACCTGCCGACTCCTCTTACCTGGAGAGGTGGTTCCGGTAAAGGATCCAACTGTAAATTTAGATAATTCTTCTCAAAATGGGCTAGCCTGAGGGAAATAAGTGTCAACAATTCTCTGAATGGACAGAGGCCTGCTTTAAGGAATCCATACTACCGTGCCTGGGTGTCTGGTATTGAAGGTGTGAGGAAATCCTCCATGCTTATGCTGTGGTTTGCTCTGGGCTTTTGATTTCTGCTCTGATTGGGGTGGTGGTCTGAAGAAAATTATAGAAAGCACCTCTTTGCTTTATGACCCAATTTCTCAGTAGACTGGGGAGTGCGGTGAATGGTCAGTTTGTAAACTGTGTTTCTGTACCCCACAGAGAGTCTGAACAGCGCACAGTATGTAAAAGGAGAACAATTAGAAGCAGTTGTCGCTGAGGAACCCCAAGGTAATGTATATATCTGTCCAAACACATGTGGCTTGTTAAACAGCTAGGTTACAATAAAGGGACCAGCCATATAAACAGGTAATATCTACAAAAGTGGCCAGGTTATATCAACAATGCAGCAGCCCTGTAAAGTGTACAGATGGAAAGTGTTAAACAAGACAAATTGGGGCAAACTTGCAGACCTGGGGTCAATTACATCTGGAACTGTGCAATTCAGAATTCACTGCACTGCAGTTAACTGTAGTGGAGAATTCATTCCAGTTACAATGGAACTGTAGTGGAACCTTGGCACACCTGTGTAACTGGAGTGATTCCATATAATTGATGAATTACATTTCAGTTACACATCAGTTTGTCATACGATCATGATGGTTGTATTTTCAGTCAGTTTTGGGGACCCCATTTGTTTGAGGAAAATGCTGCCTGTGATATTGCTTGGTTATGTAGAATAAATAGAGTTAACTTGTTTAATGTGAGGAGCTGTTTGTTACTTTTCAGTATAATTGTGATTGTAATTGAACACAATTCCAGATTTGCACCCCTGGATGAAGGGATGCAGAGTGTTTAACCCCAGTTGTTTTTTGGTTCTGATTCTGCGCAGCTCAACAAACCCTCCTGCAGTCCCCGATGACCGATCCTACTTCACAGGATGTGGCCCGGGTCTAACCCCCGCCTCCCCCACTGAAGTGTCCTACCAGGGCTGTAACAGTGCTTCCTTTGAAGACGAAGTGTTTGAGAAGCAGAATCCTTCAGCCGGAGTTCGCTTTCTTCTTTGGTAGAGCTTGATGTCCACTTTCTCTGTGTACCTTCATTTCCATTTCTTTATCCATTTTTTAATGAACTGAGCCAGTTTACATTTTACAATTGCACAGAAATTTCATCTAAAGGGATTACCTGGAGCTTAGAAGTATGGAAAATGCACAATGAATGTGTGTTTATTTTAAACATCATGTTTTTTTTTTCCTGCTTGTTTAACTTTGATTGTGAATAGCTTCACTGAGTCCGTCTGTTACACTTGTAAAGATCTCTGCAGGTGAAGCGCTGAGCTGGGTGTTGGTTTGACTCCCAGCTTGAGCCTCGTGTTTAGACTCTGACCACGTAAGAGTTCTTCTGTTCTGTTGTAAACCTGGGTGAAAGCAGAACCTACTTGGACTGGGCTACCAGGGTACTTCACAATGACCAACTAAAGATCGTACGTAATAAAGGAAGACAGGACATCTGAATGTGCGTGAAAGATTTTAAACCTTTTTTTTTCTTTTATTCATTTTTTTTTTCTTTTACTGAGTGAACATGGCTGCTTGCTGTAAATATGATATTTCAGTTTTCTTTTTCTTTTCATGTCTCTGCCTCCCCTCCCTAGTGAGAACGGCAGAATCCACAGGTTTTTTGATGGGGCACTGTCTGGTCATTTTAAATGGAAATATTTTATTTGTAAACTAGGTGGTGTTATGTTAATGTTAATTGTAAGATTTAGTCCGTTAGAGCTGAATAACATCAGTCAATGTACAGCATTGTCTTTGCCTGCACGCTGCAGCCTGTCCTATGGGATCTGCCAGTGAAGCTGGTTTAGTCTTTGCGTATTACTTGTCAGAAACCCAGTGTGTTAGTTTCATGTTTGCCTAGAATAGTATGCTGCTGTCGCTGAGGCTTTGTTTGTAATGCATTCCTTTGCGATTTCTCTGCCAGCGACTGAACACACTTTGAATGGCATCCACTTGACTTGGGGTTTGCTGCCCATGAAAACCACTGTGTTCCTGGCTTACCTTTGATTTATTTACAGCAGGATGCATTTAGGAAGCTGAAAGAATTGTTACACTGCTATTCAAGTTCTTCGTGCAACCTGCAGCTGTGTGTTCCATGCAGCTTTTAAATTGTTTAGATTCTGTTTAAAAAGCTTTTTTGTTGAATTTAACGACTTTATATAGGTTACCAGTATTTAAAAAAAAAAAAAAAAAAAAACAACTTGCAGATCCCTTTTTTGTTTTGAATCTTGAGCTTAACAGAAAATGTATATAACATTTATAACCACCTACTGCTGCAGAAGTTTTTGGTTTCCAGAATTAAGGGATTTTAAAGAAATTCCCCCTGCAACTAAACAAACTGGAATGTAAACTATCTTCTGTTGAAAATGTGTACACGGAAGGCTAAACAGAAACCCTGAATCCACTGTAGCTGTCTTTCAAAGTGCTACATGGTCAAGCCCTTTAGAGTTTTCTTCTAGGGTGAAGCCCTGATAATGAAAATGGTATCGTTGTTTGCTTTATTAAAGACAGCAAAGGTAGGACAGCTTGTGTCTGGTCCACCAAGGCTTTTAATCAGCAGCTGTGTTTTGTTTTGGGGTCTTGTCCTGTGTGTTTCCTTCCTGGCTTGTTTTAGCCCAAGCACAGTGCTCCAGCAATACAACTACCCCCTATTGTAATGTGCAATACAAATTAATCACAGCAAAACTAATTTTTTTATATATATATATATATATATATATATATATATATATATATATATATATATATATATATATATATATATAATGTCATGTGGAATATTTATTTTCCGTTGCGGCACAGAGAAATGTAAATGCAGCTACGCTGGTTAGGACTGCTTACAGGTCATGTATCACTACCCCTTGCATATTTAAATACTTTTACAAGACAGAGAAGGATTTGAATGTCAGCTCAGCTAATGAGTGACTGCTTTGCTTTTTTGCAAGATGAAGTAGCATTGTGTCAAAGTGGATCACATCCACTGACAAAGCCTTACAAGCGGGGGAGGTTTTTCTGTCTTTGGTAATCACTGACCCTTAGCCTGTCTCGAAATGACTTTCTCTACAGCTGTGTTAAAAGAAAGCTTATCTGCCTCTCTCTATATAAACAGATTTTTGAATTGCATTCAGTGCGAGTCCTCCTCTGACCCCATTCAGGGACTTGAGAGCTGTGCAGCGCTGAATGAAAAGGCCCCGTCTCTCCTGCCGCTCTCAATCGCCTCTTGCATTGAAGTCAGACTAACCTTCTAGAGCAGTGCATTTTTACAAGAAAAAGTGTTTCTGTACTCTATTGTGAATACAGAGGCTCAGGGTTTCAAACACCTTTCCTGGATTAGCCTTACTGTGCCTAGTCTGCTTATTTCAGTTCATTTAGAAAGATCTTGTCTGCCTCACAGATTTCCCCAATGTTCTGATAAATACCAGTTTGGATCTATTAAGCAGTTCTACTCAACCCGGTCCTGGTAAACCACAGCCACTAGAGTATGTGAACCTAAATGTGAGGTGAAGAATGTTTGTGTACAGTGTGAAGACAATTCAACAAGCAGTACTTCAGTTATATTTAGAAGTGTGTGAGGAACACAGGTATCCCTGTTGATGGGGGATAGTGAATTTGGGTCACACTTGGGTAGAGGGCTATGACACGAACAGTAGCTTTGACAAGAGGGGTCCGCTCCAGTGTAATTACTGATTTGAAACCAGCGCTGCTTTCTTGTGCACATGAAACAGACCTTGCAAACACCCTCTTGATTTGTGGTAGTTAATTCTGAGTGTGTCATCAGGCAATAAGTAACTTTTGGGATCCACACCAGCTCCTAGGGACTGAAGAGAGGCTTACACTGGTCTAGCAGCGGTGGCTGTACACTGAAGCAATACACCGAATTCCTCCTATTAAAAGCGGAGCATGTTTTTGGAATACATTTCTGAAGTTACAAATATATAAATGTGAGGTTCACAGTGTTTTGAGGGACAGAATCATGTTCTACATTCTATTTTTCCTAAGCAGAAAGCTAGATGTCACAATATTGTAGTTCTGTAAAAACAAAACAAAAATAATATGGGGGTTATTTTTCTCTTTAAGATGAATTTATTTTCACTGAAGACTTGTACTAACTACATAATTTACAGCAGACTATTTCCTAACAGTCTACTTGGTGCCTTTTTTTGTTAAATAAAACACCAAATATTGTGCTACACTTAACCTAGATAGTTAACTAGTGCCTGCTAGATTGTGTTCACATTTGGGCTCTTAATACATACAATGTAAAAATTCCACGGTGTATGATGTGATAATAAAAACAAAAACATGCTATGTCTTTGATAATGTAAGTAAGGTTTTGTGGTATTTCTGAAAGCATCCAATGACCTGAGTTTTAGACATCATACAGGTTATCTGAGTGAAGCAGAGGGCCTCCTCAGCAGGCAGCACCCCCTGTCTGTAGAAGTATTGCACTATTACTGGAAGGACTGGGCCGAAATAGTTCATATTCCTCAGGCAGGCCTTTTCATAGAAAGCTAGCTGCTCTAAATTCTCATTATATAATTCAATTCCTTGTTAGAATAAAACTAACATTGAGCTACATAAAGATGTCCACCTAACAATGTTAATGCTGAGATTATGATGGACATTCACACGTCTAATACCCATATTCAAATCTAAATAATGAACGATCATCGAGTGCTATCTAAATAAACAGCAGGTTCAGTTTGTGTCACTATGCCTTGATGATATCCCGCAAGTAGCTGTCAATTCATAGTAAGTTTGTAATTTGCAGTAAGACACGATCCTAAATGACTGCCTTTGTCAGTTTCCAATGGTCTTAAGAGTAGAATTGTCCAATGCAAACAGCTCTAGAATCAACACTGGGGTCTACTTTAATTCTGACTGTTCCTTTGTCTCTTGTATTTAATGAAATTAATAAATCGCCCCAACTGTATTTAAATCATTAACATAGACCCCAATCTGTTCTGAACGTGACTTATACTGGGAGAGTATAGAAACACAACCCACTGCCTTCCCCCGCCCCGAGCCGACCCGCTGCCACAGTCTCTGCAGGCCAGTGCTGTGGATCAGGTTGCTAAATGGGAGGGACATTGTAATTCAGCAGCAGATCTTGCTGTGGTCGCTTGAGGAAAGTCATTAGTTTGGCTGCAGTTTTCCGTTGTCTTGCACTTTGAGTCTGTGAACAGCTTGTTTGTACTCATTCCATCTTGCTGTGAATGTTTATTAAAATGATGAATTTAATTGCACCTCGCCAGTCACTGATGAATCACAGGAATGCATTGAATAAAAGGAGTCTTGCTAAACCAGACGCTCAGGCTGCTCTGTGGAATTCATTTCTCAGATACATTACAGTTGATCCTGTGCTGATAGACGGTCCCCGTCTGTAGAGACACCTGATAATTACCTGTACCATACAGGAGATTCATCAGCACTGGATGTGTTCATGTCCGCCTTGACTGTCTGCTTGTAAAACTAACTAAAGAGACCTGCTCTGCAATATTTTTTCCTATGATAGGGTGTCTATAAATCCCCCAGTATATTTCCCCAATGTAAAACAGCTTTGGTCCATTTACAGTATTTGTCTGCGTGACAGTGTTCACACACAGTTTGCCAACAAACTGAAAAAGTTTGTCCCTTAGCTTAGCCCCGTTGCAGACAGACCCCTAACAGTTCTGTATATAAGACAGCATCTTTAAGCAGGACAGCATTCATATGTATCTTGATCTTTAAATACTTAATAGAACGTATATAGCACTACTAAACGGAATACATTAAATGTAATAATGTTATAAATTGAAATTTAGCACTACAATATTTTTTACAAGTTAACCCAACAGTACCATGCTTGTAAATCCTAATTTTAAAACCCATCTTTACCTGATTCACTGTATTACCTCCTGGTGAAGTTGCCACCAGCTTCAGTGCTAAGAATGAACTGAGTGTGAAGAGGAGGGCAAAGGCAAGTACCATTAGAGCCACACAGTGTCCCTGTTTTGTGATTTTCATCAAGGAATAGTAATCTTGATAGCCATGCAGGTACACACCTTTTTATATCAAAAGCAACAGTTCAGTCCCAAAAATATATTCACAGAAAAAGCTGTTTATTAGACTTTGCTGGTGAAAGACAGAGGCTAAAAGGAGTGCTTCAGTATAACAGCGCTTTATGATTGAAAGAGCCCCCGAGTTAATGCTGTTTACACATCTTCCTTTACTCCTGAGAAGCATGAACACGGCCTTGGAGCTGCACTGCCAGCAGCCCTGGGCCCTCAGCTGGGGCAAGGCTAATGACCTGAAAGCTCAGAGTACACAGGTCAGCCCACGTGTGCAGAGTGAAAGAACAGCAAACACAGAGTGACCCACTGTCAGGCAGAATCATGGGATACTTGTGATGAAAAGCGCTACAGAAATGTGAATAGTTGTTGAAGTATTACAGTAAAAGCACAGCAACGTGTAATAATGCACAGTGAAAGCATAGTAGTGAACACTAAAGCCCAGAGAGGTATTGGAAAGCACATTTAAAAAAAAAAAAACCAAGGGTCAACTATTGTAAATGCATAGTATAACCATGGGAAAATTATGAAAACGTACTAATTGCGGTGCTAATTTACTGTGGTAAACTTTTATAAGGGAAGCACATTGAGTAAATCTATGAAAATAACTTTTCCAGAAGTAAATTCATTTAAACACTTTGAAAACTGTATTATACAATTGAGTACCAAATAATTTAAAAACATGTTCTTACAAATAACCTGCCAGAGAGAAAATGAACACGTCCACGTTTCCAGCAGATTGGGGCCTGTGTGAACAGTACTGAGGCAGGAACAAGGATTAAGAGGACAACAATAGAGGACTTGTGACACTAATGCTGTGAAAAGGAGCCTGGACTATCACACAGCAAGTATAAATGGCTACTCATATCACTCTTTTGTATACAGATCGCTTTCAGAGGAATGCATTCTGTCGCAGATCGCTTGCAAGAATGTATTCCTTCAGATCGCTTGTAGCGGAATGCATTCTGTCACAGATCGCTTGCAGAGGAATGCATTCTGGGTCCTGCGGATGGGTATAAAGAGATCACTTAGGGGTGGCCTCACTGTTCTGAGCTATTATTAAAAGTTTGAAATCGTGTTATACAAGTGCTTTTATGAAGCTGATTATAGATCCCACGGGAGGTCCTTTCTAAACACGTCACAAATGATGGCTTTTCCAAGCGAACCATGAATCAAACTATCCGCAGCACCAGAACAACATGGACAGCATCTAAGAAGAAAGAAACGCCATCTGAGAGGTTCTCAAATCTCTTGGGGGACCCCTTTGTAAAAACAGTTTAACTGGGGACTTAACTCAGGAATAATAAAATCACAAACTAGAAAGAAAGACTACTGCAGTAAAAGAAGATGTCTTATGCATATCGTCTGTATCACAAGAATTTATGGTTTTGTGCATTAAATATGTATGCTGTTTTACAAAACACAAGTGTCTAGAATTTCCTGGGACCCCCTTAGCAACCTCTGCAGACCCCAAAGGTCCCCAAGACTCGGTTTGAGAATCACGGCGCTATGTTATGGTTATTCTGAAAGGCATTGAAGGTTATGAATTCACCAGGCGGATTTTAGTCCTACAGTTTGAGATGCTTTACTACTGTTGTGATCAATATTACACAACGCAATGGCAATCTAATTCTTACAGTGCTGTTGAAGGTGCTTGTCACACAGAAATGAAAGCATAGTATTCACATCACTGGCACTGTGGGGAAACATGTAGACAGCAGCTGACTGAAGCAGTTTAACAATCAAATGCTGCTTTTAAAAAGGAAAGCATACCAGCAGTGCAGGGATTTAACTTCAGTACAGTAGACTTACTAATGCTAGGCATGCTAAAACAATGGAATACATGCAGATAGGTGCAGCAGAGCCCCAACATCAATAGCACAACTATGAGTGGTGTGTAAAACATTTACAGCAGCAGTCTCTGTATTTCAAAGGCTTATTCATTTTATGAAATGTAGGGATCAGAAATATAGAACAAAGAATAGACCAGGTATTCTTTTAGTATGGTAGACTAATATCAGAACCCCATACTAGTCACTATTCAAAACATTGTCTAGTTCCAATGGCTCTGATTAGCTAGGGTCTACTGTATTTTGTCCTTTAAGTTCCTTCACACACGATACACAAACACAGACCCCCACACGCACACGCAGAGACACACACCCCCAACTATATTTGACCACTTTCCTTTAAGTTAGGGTCAGCTGTTTATTTATCAGAGATGCAGAGCATGCAAGACCAACATGTACCAACTGTAAAACACGAAATAGTGCTGAATTTAGAAATACTAAAAGAAACTTAATAAAGTCAATGACTCACGTTTCCACTAGCAGCCTCTAACAATCATGACTTCCAGTTGAAACGTTTGTCGTTGACTTAATCAAGTTTCTTTTACCGACTGTATGTGCGAAGCAGCTGTATTTATGGCAGTCCAATACCCACAACCTGCAGAGTGCAGATACACAGTCTTGCCCGGGACACAGCACTGCTCTGCAGGGTCTGATTCTAACTTGTGTTCAAAGGCAGTTTCTGGGAGAAGTAAGGCAAAGGAATCCCAGCTGGATTGTAATGGACTAGCTCAACCCTGCGCACTACATTATCCACTCTGTGATCAGCACTACACTCCATTACAGCTACAGTGGTTGGACAGTTACACAATTTCCAGCAAACACAAATCGAAGAGCACAGAACATGATGTTAATTGCCAGACTGGCTTGTCAATACACTCCAGCCTACAGGACTGAACAATTCTACTATCCTGGCTGTCGACAGGGCACATCCGACTGCAGCTTAAGTGTTTAGGTGAATATATTTGAGACGTGCTGTAGAACAACAAAACAGGCTGTCAGTACTTGATTCAGCACGCGCACACACTTTTAATACATCCTTAATGTCGAAATAATAAAAACACTGTGTGGTTCAGTAACATACGGGACCCACACTGTTACATGCATCTGATAAATAAACCAAATTGGTAACCCTGAACCTCAATGGTATCCATACAGTCTACCCATACATTTCAACCTGAGCGAAGCTGTTCAACACTAAAAACAAAACAAAGTGAAATCACAAACAAGAGCATGTTTAAGGTATCAAGGAATGTCTTAAGTTTTTATAATACTTTCTTAAAGATATGGCACATCTTGGGAAAAGACACACATTGGAAACATATCAGTACTCACAGAAATAACACATTGTACATAACACATTAGGTGCAATATAAGTTAGCTAAATATCATATATAAAAGTGAGCATATATAGAATTTTTTAAAAAGGAACTATTTTTGTAAACACTATTTAAACCTAGGCCAATGACCTTTACAATTAATTATTATTATTAGGTAACACGTTCAAGAAAGACTCTTCTGAACAAAATGCTATATGGCATGCCAACATGTGCTGAAAAAAATGGAATATTTCATGTTTGTGTGTGTTTCAAATCCCTTCATCCATGACTTGAGATAATAAAAAGAATGGCTATATGCACGTGTGGGACAGGACACTGTAAAAGCACATCAAAGAAGGTAGATCACCTGCTCAAGTGATCTAGACAGCAGCAGATATAATCCCCTTCACTATTAGAACAATAAAACAGTGCCCTTTGAGTCCCATAGTCTTGTGTAAAAGGCCAGGGAGGAAACTATTCCCATGATTTAAAAAGTGGCAGCATGTGGATAAACTGAATGCATCCTTTTTTATTTCAGATAAAAACTACACTATAGAGAGTAGGGCATTTTTTAACATGTGTACACCAACAGCAGTGACCTAGACTGGATAGTGTGCTGTGCTTATTCACAGTCCAGGACATTTAAAGTCAATGCACGCAATTGCAACAGCTTTACTAACACAACGCCAGCTGGCCTGTAGTTTAAAGAAACGACTGTTAGTCGTGACTTTTAACCGTTTGGCACTATCCCTTATTCTCAATACTGACTTCTTATATTCCGTAACAAAATAGAAGTACTGTAAAAACCTTTGTAGAAGTCTATTTTCCAGGTATTTTAGGGGGTCCTAAAAAAGGGGGGAGCGACTTATACACCGGTGTGACCTATAGGTTTTTTCCTGAAATTGTTGTCTCAAAAAGGGGGTGGGGGGCAACTTATACACCGGTGCGACTTATACACCGGTTTTTACGGCAAGCATGACTGGTTGAGCTTGATGAGCCTTGTACACAACACCTACTGCCAACATCCGGGCACAAGCTGAATGATGATTTAGATAACAATATACATTTTAAATATACAGCCCACTTTAAAATATCCTCACTGAAGGATGTTATTTTTAAAAATCATTTCTAGGAATAACCAAGTACTGCTGGCTTCTTTCACAGCAGTTTCATGAATAAAAACACACATTCTTTAAATATCTCATGAGTTGAGTCTCTCTGAAGCCAGCATGTCTCTTTGTATTTGTCCCTCCTCTGTGCATACTGTTGTTCTGTGATGCTATTGGCACAGATGTGGGGGTGCTCCGGTGCGTCCCTGCCTGTCACACGGTGGTGTGGACGGGGGTGGCAGAGTGGGAGGGGGACGAGCCCCGGTCGGAAGAGGAGGACAGGGAGCGGGTGCTGGCCTCTCTATGCAGCTCGTCCACCTTCTTCTGCAGCTCCGAGCGGATCACCAGCAGCTCCTTCAGGTTCTGGTGAACGGGCATCTGTGTGAACCAGCAAAACCATAAATCTGAATCCGAGGGAACGCATCACAGTCTAAAGCAGGTTACACCATGTTCTTCTGTGAGTAAACCATGAACTGTTAACAAGGTCAGCCCTGATGTACCATGGTTACTTTATGGCCCCACAGCAATTCACATTGTTCACATTGTTAGACCATACTGTAGTTAGGACACGGTTGTACACCATAACTGGCCATTGCTATGCAATCATGGTCATCAATGGTACTGGGGTACTGGGTTAAACTACAAACTATTACCATGGTCAGCCCAAACCTTTGTACACTTTGAGACACCCAGCCCTGGCACCTCGTCTTACCTGTGGTCTCATGCGTGGATTCCAGCGCACGTAGTAATCGACCCACAGCTCAAGATGCCTCAGGCTGGCCACGGGGTACAGAACGTGGTTTTCATAGTTCACATAGAAGGGGTTGGTGAACTCCTCTGGCTGGCTGTTAATGTAGGACCACAAGGACACTGTCTTAGTGTGCAGCTCCTAGAACCGAGAGGGAAGACAAACACACCACTGAAGGATGGAGTCACTGGACAGCCACAGTGTCATGCAGTTGTCTGTCTTACAATGCACTCCTTACATTTCACACTGACTGGGAACGAAAACGTGTGAGAAAATCACAGCTCGACCAATTGAAAATAAACAGCTTCTTAAAATACACTAGGGGTGTGATCAGTTTAGAGTTTAAACGATAGCCAAGTATTTAAGAGTTGTCAAACATATGCAGGTCAAATACAGTGGCGGCGTAAGCCTTTGTGTCTACATCAAGTGTACAGTGTAGGCCCATTTATTCCATATTGAAGATTTCTGAACTTTTCCATATACTATTAAATGCTGCACACATACTCAATTATACACATACGCTTTTCTGACTGGTTACAAGCATTCCCAAATAAGTTTAGATGTTTAAACATCTAAAAACTAAACACCCCTAGAATATTCTTCTATGAAACCTACTTAACAAAACGTTTAAAAGACACACTATAGGGTCTAAAGGTACATTTGTATTTACCAATATCTGAAGCAGAATTTGTTTAATAAACACAACGGCAGGATAACAGAATTCTTGCGGTCTCCTCTGAGATGTAACTGTAGAAGCCACACATTTACTGTTCCACTATCAGCTGATATCACATCACTTTAGCCTCTTTTTTTGTTTCAACTCATGACCCAACTGCTTGGACCCAGGTATTTCATTTGTCAACTGTTATTTCTGCCCATTCTGGT
Organism: Acipenser ruthenus; assembly: GCF_902713425.1. Lineage (NCBI taxonomy): Eukaryota > Metazoa > Chordata > Actinopteri > Acipenseriformes > Acipenseridae > Acipenser > Acipenser ruthenus. Next base: position 22,069,858 of record NC_081204.1, read on the forward strand.
CCCCGTCTAAGAACTTGGTTCGTACCGCCTTCACTCTCTCCTGTTCAGAGTTATACAGGAATGTTCCAAAGAGGCAGCTGTACAGGTGGTCCAGGATAGTGATGAGGAACAGCTCGTTGAATTCAAACGCAGCCGGAAACTAGGAAGAGACAGATTTCATTCAGGACAGTTATTCTAAACGTCAGCAGCTTTATCACCTTTATCACTGTGAACTTTATCACTGTTATTAATTTTAACTTTCAGAATTCAGGAGACACAGACTTTTCAAGGTCAAAATTAAACGGCTGCTTCCTGGTACCTCGTGACTGCTTGTGCTGAAGGTCACAGTACACCATTGAAGTAAAATGGACAGTGTTGCCAGTACCAATAAGAGGTCATTTAACAGTGCAGTACATTTCTATAGTGCCTTTCATCACAAGGGTCCCAAAGCGCTTCTAACACAAAAAAGAACTCAACCATTCAATTAAAAACAATCTAATACAAAATTTAATGAATCACAAATTTGAGACAAAAATGTGGTTTTAGTGTAAAGTTAGAAAAACTACAATAAAAAGCTAGTTTGTTAATTAGAAAAATTGTCTAAAACCAAAACATTATAAAATTGGATAATTTTTTTGTTTAATTGTAAAATTTTAAAAAAATGATAAGAAGGCAGTTTTAAAAAATAGAACAGTTAAGAGCAGTCTAATAAATAAAAAAAATATGAATACAATTGGAAAATAAAAAAGGACAAAAATAAAAAATACAGGCACACAAGGGTTAGTCTCTTACCTGCCTCATCATCTGCCAGACACAGTCTATGAACTGCACGAAGAGGGGGGATCTCTCAGAGTTCGTGTGGTTCACATCTCCATGGCCGACACGCTGGAAACACAGTTCTGAGCATGAAGGCTGATCTCAAGCACAGCACACTCCTATCACATGCTTCTTAGTTTTATTAGTGCCAGGCTACTAGATGCACAATCCTGGTTTATTTCAGGAACTCGCAATTTGGTTACATATTCCTTTTGTAATCTTTATGTATTCAGTAAAGAGCAGCAATGTAGTGTCTATACTGTAGTGTCCCCACTGCCTTTCAAAAGGAGCCCCTTTCTTACCACTGCAAACCTGTGTCCGAAGCTGATCCACTCCTTCTCAATAAGCACCTCGAAGCCTTTGATGGTCCTGTAGTAGCTGTCCAGCATGAGCATGGCCAGGGAGGTGAGCTGTGCCGTGCGGTCCCAGCCATCGCTGCAGTGCACTACCACCGAGGTCTTCCCTGACTCCAGCTTATCTGCGATGCGCACGGCACCCATCAGAAGCAACTGGGTACGGAGAGAAAAGCACAAGCGCGTCAGCGGCATTCCTCCCCCGCCACGGTTGCAGATAGAGCAATGATCAGTGACAGGAACCATGAGTGGTAGAAAGAGAAGCGTGACATAGCAATCATTCAGACAGACAGGCATCTCCTTGCATGCCAAATACCAAGCGACTGCATTTACCACTTAACGCCAGAAAAAGAAACCAGTGCATGCTCAGAGGATCCTCAGTCGAAACAGGACTGAAAGGGATAGTGTGTATTGTTAATATTGTTCTCAAATCCACAGTGAGGAGTGTGGGTAGAGTTGAGCTGCTGAAACAGCAGTTTGAATGCAAGCGCAAAAGTACAGCAAGAACATGAAAGAGTGAATGTACAGGTTACAAATATGTGTATGAAATCTTTGGTGAAGTTTGGAGAACAGTGAAACGTTGATGCTAAAAAGCTTCAAATCAATAACCAGGCTCATTTGAGAGGTCCTACATGCACCTTTGTTGTTTCTTGCTAATTCTTTAATAATACTTAAATCACACAAACAAGTACACAGTCTGCTTGTATGTGGAGCTATTTTAGAGAATGACAGAGATAGAAGGATAGGGAAGCTCAATAGAAAGGCTTGACGTTGTCTTTCAGCCTTCATTTTCACAGCCACAAATAATCATTCTGCTGTGTTACAATGTCTAACACATTAACCGTGTTCTGCATTCGCTCCCATCTTTCTGGATGGCTGCTTAAAAGTGCTGGCCAGCGCGTCATGCTCACCCGTATGTACTCCAGCCAGTGGGTTGAATCCACGTTGGAGAGCCACTTGGCCTCATCGATGACGGGGTAAGTGATTTCCTTCAGCTTGCGAAGGGACTCTCTCATCACGTGGATGTTGGGGATTTCTAAAAAGGTCAGCTCAGCGTTGGTGTAGAAACTCTCACTCTCATACCCGCCCTCTTTAGCCTGAAAAAATAAAACCTCCAATAAGGGAGCTGCAGCACAAACACATTCTCACTCTGGGATATGCACTGAGCTGGCAGGATACAGGAAGAATTTCTGAAACATTGGAACATTTAAACATTTAAAAAAGAATAAAGAAAACCTGATGGCTGGTTCAGCGTATGTTTTAATATTAATTCTTTTTTTTAGCTCAGCCATCAGTATTTAAATACAGGGCGATTCATAATTCATGCAACATTGTGGTTTGGCACAGGTTTCAATTCTCCTTAAATGTTGCCATTCAACAATCACAACAACATCCAGGTGGCCAAACGGTGCATCACAAGAGTGTCTCTGTCACAGACAATTTTCCTTTGCATATCATCCTCCACTTACCCTCCAGTTTTCACAGCGCTCCAACAATGTTGAGTGAATTACGAAATCACCTTGAATATATACACTGAACAGATAAGGTTAAGAAAAAAAATACTTAAGATCTGCATATATAAAGTGACATAAAGTACTAGTAAGCGGTGTGCAGCCAGACTATGTGGGTCAGTGCTTGGGACTGTTCCTCATTTATATCAATTACTTGGATAAGATTCACACTGCAAGCTTGTAAACCTGCAGATGACAAAGACAGGTAATTCAAAGGGATTCGGACCTGCTCTGTAACTGAGCAGGCAAATTATATTTAGGAGAAGTAGAAAGAGAATTTGTTTGAGGCTGTTGAACAGGACCTTGGGGTTCAGACTTTAACAGTATCCCGCCTATGTGGAGAGGCAATAAAAAAGGGAAACTGAATGTTAGTCTATACTGTAGCTAGAAGTGTGAAATACAAGGCCAGGGAAGTGAGGCTAATCTTATATAATGCTCTAGTTTGAGTACACCTAGAATACTGTGTCCAGTCCTGGTCACCTCACTACAAAAAATACAACAAAGAGAGAAACTGGGCTAATCTAAATGACACAGGATAAAAGAATGAACTCTCTTCAGCCTTGAAAGACTAGCAAGAGGGTAGAGCAAGTTCACAAGGACTTTATTTTTTATAGTTGAAACAACAACCTTTAAAATACCAGGACAAAAAAAGATTATATTCTGTGCTCTTGCATCAGATGCCACGATGGCACTAGTGAGTGGAGTGGTCTGCTCCAATTCTATTCTATGCTATTGCATCAGATGCCACGATGGCGCTAGCAAGCAGAGTGGACTGCTCCAATTCTATTCTATTGCATCAGATGCCACGATGGCGCTAGCAAGCAGAGTGGTCTGCTCCAATTCTATTCTATTGCATCAGATGCCACGATGGTGTTAGCGAGCTTAACGGTCTGCTCTAATTCTATTCTGTGCTCTTGCATCAGATGCCACGATGGCGCTAGCCTGCTCTTAAGCTCTGTTCCGATTCTCACCTTGTTTGTGTCCGCGACGCTGTTCTGCCTGGCATCGAAGATGGTGAGTTTGTGAGACTGGGCGTTGGCGTCCATGATGGTCTGCAGGTACTTCTCATCTTCTTTGCAGCGCTTGTCGCTGGGCCCCACTAAGGGCTGGCTGCAGCGGGTGATGGTAGCCTGGCTCTCCGGGTGGATCCATGATAAAACCTGCAGGGAGCACAGCAGCCCTTCATCAGGAACGTCAAACACCCTTCAGAAATACAAAGGCAGACCAGCGATTCTACACAGCAGGGTCTGTTTTAATGATCTAATAAGACATGAATCCCAACGGTGTTCTTCCCCAGCCTGTCTGATTATTTGACCTCCTTATGAAAGGAAATATACAGCAGCTACTAATGCCAATTAAATGTTTTTTTTTCCTTCTGGGTTTCTCTAATTGGCTGCCTTATTGCTTAAAGGTCTGTGTGGTTTTAGCTTCCTGGTCTTGAGGAATCACGTGACATTGAGCTTCGACCTGCTTCTATATTTAACATGCCGTTTGAAAGGTAATACTATCAAATAAGCAGTAAATAAAGTATTTAAAAAGGCAACAAAATCAAAACTCAAATGAGATGTTGCAGCCATCTGGGTTTAATGGAGATTATAATATAAATGGGCTAATATAAAAAGGTAACTGCTTTGTCTAAACAGCAAGTATAACCCTTAAATGTATAAAACTCAAATCATATTTCTTACAACACATTTGTGATATATGTGTAAGTGATCTGGATTCAACAGCCCTGTTTCTGAACCTGCCACACACACAGATTTCCCATCCAAATCGATGTTTCATCACTGCTCCGGATTGTTTTTTCATTATATGAATTTGATGTTCTGTGCTTGTAAAATACTTCAGGGATTGGAAATAAGACTCCCTCTGCATAGCAGTTTGATCCATTCCTGGTTTTACTCCAAGTTTAATAAGACACACCCGTGCTTCTTAATTATACGCTGTGGCTAATCAAGCTCATAGTAAAACCTGGAATGTGTAAAATGCTATGCATTCCCATACTTTGACAAAGATTTTGTGAAGGCAGGTTAAATGGACTTCACCAGTCCAAGTGAAAATAAAATTTAATAATAATAATAATAATAATAATAATAATAATAATAATAATAATAATAATAAAGGGACTTCTAAGGGAGTTATTACCCCTTCACAAGACTTTAATTTACACTGGAAGAGTGGTAATGTGCTTCCCTTTGCAAAAGACTGTAGGCTCCTATAACTGACACCTGGTGTCCATTTCTGGAACTACACTCACTCTACAAACACAAGGAAACAGGGATTTTCAGTACAGAGAATAGTCTCCCCACGGCACCCCACTATGTACACGTATTCTCACAGGGCTGTGAGATGTTTACTCCATGGGCACGTATTAGTCCAATTATGATCTTGTGCACATAACACATCAGAAGCAATGTGTGTAACCCTTGAACTACAGATATCACAAGTCTGACGACTTGTACAAAGTTACAAAATTCACAGCGACACAGCAAGTGGCATTTGAACACTGTGGTCAGTTTTCAATGCATTAATAATTGCAATTACACCTAAATGTAAACCAGAGTAAGCTGGCACTAACACCTGGCTTTCTGGCAGTAAATTTGCCATGCGACTGCTTTTCAACAGAGCTCTGAAAGTTGACTGACATTCTACAGAGTTTCACGTCGTTTTGTGAAAATGTTCTCAAATTATTACAGTGACTGGTGGTTGGTGACAAACGATGGATGGATGGATGGATGGATGGATGGATGGAGAAGACAATATGGACCCTGAGGTGCAAGTGGCTAGAATATACATTCTGTTATGTGCTGTGAGGTTTTCTGATCTCTGGAGACTGTAACTCCCCTCTGCGCACACACACTGAATACAACAAGCCTCTGACTCACAGCAATGTGATGCTTAGCTCTGAAGCGCACACACACACTAATGCAATGAGCCCCTCACTCACAGCAATGTGATGCTTAGCTCTGAAGCGCACACACACACACACACACACTAATGCAATGAGCCCCTCACTCACAGGAATGCAATGCTTAGCTCTGAAGCACACACACACACACACTAATGCAATGAGCCCCTCACTCACAGGAATGCAATGCTTAGCTCTGAAGCGCACACACACACACACTAATGCAATGAGCCCCTCACTCACAGGAATGCAATGCTTAGCTCTGAAGCGCACACACACACACACACACACTAATACAAGCCCCTCACTCACAGGAATGCGATGCTTAGCTCTGAAGCACACACACACACACACTAATACAACAAGCCCCTCACTCACAGGAATGCGATGCTTGGCTCTGAACGCCACCACTCTCCTCAGATCCTCGTCCTTGATGCTGGTGGGGATGACCAGGAGAGCAGGGTAGGTGTCACACAATTCATAGTTGCTGTTCACTTTACTTATTGTCCAGCTCTCATTCGGCAGACCCTGGGGAATATCAGAGCTGAAGTTTAATAGAACATCTATGACAGGAACAAATATACAAGGGAGGTTACATACATAGTCTGTTTTTGAATTTTGTTATTTTCCAATTTTGTCAATCGAGATTACAAAATGATTATACAAACAGGTTATTTTAAAGCTACACAGAGCTGCAGACGAGGCCTCCATATCAATGGCAGGAATTTAAAGTCGGACTGCCTTATACATTTCTTGCTTTTAAATACAACACCTCCCTTTTTATTCCCCTTGGAATTCTAAGATGTAATGTAGTGCAAGACAATGATTCTTTTTTTTTTGTGCTGCAATCACTGGTCCAGAGGAGATAAATCAAATTAAGAAATATATAATGTAAACATCAGTAACTAAATAAAAAAATATATACATAATGCATATAAAAATACAAAGTAGTACATATCAAACAGATACAATAAAACTAAAACAGATATAGAGAGAGATAGAGCGATAGATATATATAGAGAGAGACAGATATATAGATACATATATATTATAAAAATGCCAGCTCAAACAATTATGTTTTTAGTCTTGTTTTAAAAACAGATCAGGTCTCAGCTTCCCTCACATGTGCTGGCAGCTCATTCCAAAGTTTGGGGACTCTATAAGAAAAGCCCTTCCTCCCCATTTAACATACAGGGATCTAAGGTTACGATTGGGGATGTATGGGGTAAGCAGTTCTCCTAAATAGGTTGGTGCCAAGTTATTTAGGGCCTTCTAAGTTAATAACAGTATTTTAAAATCAACTCTAAAATTTACAGGAAGCCAATGCAAAGAAGCCAACACTGGGGTGAGATGTTCCCTTTTTCTGGTTTTAGTCCTGATTCTAGCAGCAGCATTTTGAACCAGCTGCAAACAAGACAGTAAACATTTTGGGATGCCAGAAAATAACGCATTACAATGATCAATTCTGGAGGATACAAAGGCATGTACTAGTCTTTCAGTGTCAGATGTAGAAACTATAGGTCTAAGTTTTGCAATATTTCTCAGATGATAAAAAGATTTTGTAATCTTTTTTATATGTTTCTCAAATAAAAGAGTAAGGTTGAAGATCACACCTACATTTCTCATTTCTAGTACAGGTTCAGAAGGTAGTCTGCTGAAATCCAGGCCAAATGATTCAGGCTTATTTAGCTGGTTTGATGAACCCACTAACAAAACATCTCTTTTTCTGCATTCAACATTAAGAAATGTTGAGACATCCAGCCCTTTGTCAGTAAGACAAGATACTATATTGGTCCCAAAAGAGGCATCACTGGGTTTTAGAGACAAATACAGCTGGGTGTCATCTGCATAAAAATGGAAATTTACTCCATGTTTGCTTATAATATCTCCCAGAGGGAGCATATTAATGGAAAATAATAAAGGACCTAAAACAATTAAAACAAATTGAGACCTATCAGAAAGATAAGACTTGAACCAGGATAAAACAAACCCAAATAAACCCACACAATTTTGCATGCAATTGATTAAGATAGAGTGATCCACGGTATCAAAAGCAGCACTTAGATCTAATAAAATTAAAACTGATAAATATCCAGAGTCGGTGCCAATTAATAGATCATTTAATACTCTAACAAGAGCTGTCTCAGTACTATGTGCATGGCGAAAATCAGACTGAAATTTTTCATAGATGTTGTTTTGTGTCATAAATTGATGCAGTTAATTTGCAAGTACCCTTTCTAATATCTTTGCCACAAAAGGAAGATTTGAAATAGGCCTATAATTATGTAGAATTGTTTGATACAAGTTATGTTTCTTGATCACTGGCATTATAAAGCACAAGGTAACCTTGGAATTCAACTGAAGTGCAAGACCAAGAAAAAAACAATTTGGAGCAAAAATTTCATTGCTCCTTCCAGCAAATTGTTTCTTGCTAGTTGTATTGCCCTCTAAAAATAATGTTCCTTTTGCACAGCAGTTTGATCTGTTCCTGGTTTTACTATGCATGTAACCAGACACATCTGAGATTGTTACCTATATTATGTGGCTAATCAAGCTTGTAGTAAAACCTGAAATGGGTGCAATGAGTCTTATTTCCATCCCTGCCTTTGCTTCAAAATAGGGCCCTTTGGGTCAAGGAGAACAGGAGTCTTGAGGGTGCAGTGATGTGCGAAAAGCAAAATTATAGAAACAAAAGAGAAGAATTTTCAGACTGTGTGTGTCAATAATCCTCTAAACTCCTGATTTTACACAAATCTTTGTCATCTTCCAGGAACTGTTCCCATGCGATTATGCGCACACTCGGTATGTGTGGCACTGGGTTTGTAAATGTTAAATTAACATTTTGATGGCTTTTTAGTTTTTCCTTATTTTTATTTTTTCACTTGACCCCCTTGAAAATGAGACGGATCTCTCAGTCTCCGCACAGCACTTTATCCTCTGCACATTGCAATTCCATTATTATCATTGTCAGGGTCCACGTGGGATTCACACTCGCGCTCCAGATCAGGTCTCAACCCGAGCCACTGAAGTGGAAAACTGAGTGCCACTCAAATAAAAGCACTCTAAACCCTTGAGAGGTCCCTGCACTTCCAGGAAGATTGCTCACTGAATGCTTTACCTGTCTTTTATACTCAGCTACAGGGTCGTACACTTTCCAGCCATCAACAGGAAACTTCTCCTTATACAGGAACGCAAAGAGGGGCTAAAAGACAAAAACAAGGGTTGTGTGTGTGTGTGTGTGTGAGATTACCAACAGCCAGGTTACAGTCAACCAAGGGAGCACTGAAACAAGGTCGTTTTCTACCATGTTACTGTTAACTTCGGAAGCAACAAGATATATACACTTTATACTGATGGGTCTCGAGATTCAAGTGAAACGCTAGATGCTACCAGAGACTGAACAGGAGGCCACATTACTAACGGTAAACTATCCTAAATGAAGACTGATTGAATCTCATGCAATAGGGTCGTTTCAGCTCAATTGGACCAAATCCTGGGGAGGGGTTTCCTCACTCTAAAGCTTTTTGCAAGAGCTTTCCAACAAATCATATTTATTCCCTGCAAGATGTCAAGTAACCCGTTGGCCCACAATTTGCTTGAAAATGTCAACTTCAATAGTTTCAGAAAAAAGTTACACGAGCCGATTACATGGGGAGGAGGAATGGTGTCCCTACCGTTGGGGATGTGAACTGGGTCTGCTATCTCATACAGCACAGGAGGAATTGGACTGCAGTGTGAGGTGCTCTCTCGGGTTGCTGTTCCGTCTCTTCAATCAACTACCTTAGTGAAATAGAGACCCCGGTACTCACCAGGTCGTTGGAAACGGGAAATGCATGTTTGGTGAGGTTTTCAAAGATCTCCAGTTTGCTCTGCTCTTCCTGTTTGTAAGCGAAGCGTGGGTTTCTCATATCCTGTCAATGTCAGAAAGGAAAATCAAATGTACAGAGCCATACAGCTTTTATTGTGTTGAACACAGCCCCATGTGAAACTGGAATAAGTACAGATAGTCTGCAGTAAACAGGGAATGCCATATCACACATATATACATATATCAAAGTGTTAATTGAGGAGTATTACTCCAACGCTGCACTACAGGACTACATGAGCATTTCAAAACACATCCTGATGTTTGTACAAGTCGTGTTCAAGGGGTCTCTAACACATAAAAAACAAGCCCTATCTGCTATGCACGGGATGACATATGCACACAGCATGGATGGAAAGAAGACTCCCCTTGCAAAGAAGTTTGATCCATACCTGGTACGAGTTTAATAAAACACACCTGCTGGAGTGGAGTGGGTGAAACTGCAGTGCAATTGCAGTCTCATTTCCATCCCTGACAACTGGAATCCTGACAAAACCTTAACAGCAGTTGGCTGATTTCTGTGATTTATAATAAATATATGTAATATTGTATTGCACTGGTGAAGCAAAATAATCCCATGTTACTGTTTTCATGATGTTATTGAATGCTATGATGCTTAACTAACCCCTGCTTAAAACAAACTTGAAGTGAAGTGAATCATATATCCAGGTGGCACAGTGGGCTTATTTAATAGCCTTTGATGTTATCAACATTAAGCCCTCAATGGAATCAACATAGACATTGATCACAATTGCCACAGAGGGCTTGGTCAAAAAGAGACCAATGATTGGAGATGCATGAAGGCTGAGCTGCTCCCTCACCCCTAAGAGGACAATCCCATTGAGGAAACACAATCAATCAGTCAATGTGCAAGGAATACATGCATCAGTACAGTAGGGAAAGCTCATATTAACATGGGAGAGCACACAGCCTCCAGCAGCAAGCACAGCACAGTGATTCTCCAAACTCAGTCTTGCTATAGTGCCGTGCTGTACCTTGCACACAATCTCCATCCCACACGAGTTCTCCCCATGGCTCTGGACTCCGATGGTTTCCAGTCGACTGATCACTCCCAGATTAACATCCAGGATGAACGGTGGTTCCTGCCGGGGAAATGCTTCAGGTTAGGGATCACACTGCTTAACACACTGTATATGAATAAGGAATATAGTTCAGTTGTTTTCTATATGGTACATTATGCAGAATGAAGCTTAAAACAAGCATGCCAGTGATTATCATTTACCGCCACGGCTGTACATTCTAGAGAGATCGGTATCTTGAAAAACTAGATCAGCACGACTGATGCTCACTGTACACTATGCACATGTGAAAGAGTAAGTTTATCAGGGTGCCTCCATACAGTGCTATGTCCTTATCCAGTTTCAGCACACATGGATAAGCGGTTCATCATATAAATATAAAAATGGATGTGTGACAGACAGACAAACAGCCTCTTTTTATACAGTACCCCAAGGAAGAAAAATCTGCTTGTGTTTTTGTCACAATTGGACAAATGCTTCCCAAGACACAGTATATGCATAAATGTGACCAGGATCCACAATTGCATTATTCGTTCAGTTTTTAGCTTGTTCATTTGTAAATGTTGGTGGCTGTTTCTGTAAAGTGCTTTGAGATTGACAGTGCTGCATGAATGTTATTGATTGTGTGCATTTGGCTGTACTGCTATGAGGAGGAAATGCATTGCAAAGTTACTCTATCAATAAAGTAGAGAGGCTGCAGAGGAAAGCTGACTGCTTCATTGGGTGCTTACCCGTTCCAGGCTCTTGAAGTAAAGTTTGTAATCAGTCACAGTGAGTGTCCCGCTAACCGCTCCAGTGAAAGGGCAGATATACATCACATCTTTAGCTGCGGAAAGAAAACACATTACCGCTTCCAATATGTTATCAAAGAGAACTTCTCTCCTATGCATAACACAATAAAAATATATCTTTTAATAAGATCAGCAGATGATTATAAAATACATTCGCTTTCGAGACCACAAGGGGAGTTTCAGGAGAGAAGTGGAAACTGGAGGTTTAAAAACCTCTTCTACAGGTCAGGTCAGCCTCAAATCTTTAAAAAGGATAATTTAGATTAACAGATACAATTTTCTGAACTTTATTATTTTTCTATTAATATAAAAGTCGTTGTATAAAACATTAGCAAGCCATGACTCCGTTCACAACAATGCATTGAAGCACTTTCAAAGCAAACTTACTCAGAATCAAGACAATAATATAAATACGCAAACATAACACCAAGCCTAGGGACAAATAAGGCCAACAGGACCGTTTTTTTGTTTTGTTTTCTGGAATGCAAAATAAATGACAATACTAATTTTTTTAATAGAGTCTGACATCGAAATAGTAAGGTTTAAAAAATATATATATATATGAACCCGGGTCTGTGAAACTAGCTGTGAGAGAGAATAGGGCACTCACCGATGGCTTTGATAGACTCCCCAGGAAAGCGTGGCGCCTCTTCCATTTGTGCCAGTCTGTTCCCGTCCCTCAGAGCCTGACATTGATTTAACCCACAGGTGAGTCTCAGTCTTGTATAAATCATTACTATACACACACCCTGATGTATTCCATTGCCTTTGTATTCTCATACCACAGAACCACAATGTGCACACACCCACACACAAAACCCTGTTGTTTCTGAACAGCCTTCAGACATGCAAGGTGAACTCAGCAGAGAAACAGCAACAATGAGCTTCTGAATAGACAAGCTAATTCTACAGAGCAGTGATTAGGAACCGCAAAGAGGATACTGTGTTGTAGGAAACTGGGAAAGAAACTGAACATAAACAGCTGGTTTCACAGACCCCAGATGACACTCACACTAAGGTTAGGCAGTCCAAGATTAGTGTGAATTAGGGTCTGTGAAACCAGCCACATGGCAGAATGTTAATATGTGCATTTAACAGATTTAGTTTCACTATGTTTATCAATATATTTTTTGTTTTTTTGCAAAATATACTTCAATTATTTATTTTTCTTAAAATGTACATAATCCAGCAAATAACTGAACAAAAACAAAACTTACAAGGTTCTGAATATTTAATTTCTTATGGTTTAATATTCCATAAAGTGTTCTTAATCATTCTCTTTTGTTGTCTCTGCTATGGTCATTATTTCCTATGCTTACTATAGGTATCTATTCTAGCAAAAACAGCTCCCGAAAATATTCCTTAAAAACACATGTTCTGAAGTGAGGCGGGGAAGCATATCAGTGTAACACCGTTAATAAGCTTCTCCACTTCCCCACAATCTGCCTTGAACAATGACGGCAAATGTTGTCACAAGTTCAGAGAAAGGTAAAGATTTTCTGCTGTCTGGCTACACCACACAGCGCTTGAACACAGTACGTTAGCATTGACTTGATTAATGAGTTCGTTTTTATGAATAATCATATGAAATTTGAAAACCAAGGCCGGATTAAATTTGAAATCATGGCGGTGCTATCACTACATTGACTTAAAATGACTGTGGTAAAGACATGTGCAAGTGTGTAACACAAAGTATCAGTCTAGCTCCAAATATGGAAAAGTGTCTTAGATTGTCATAAGACTATGAAGTAAGTAACTTCAAATCATTTCAATTACTGGTAACTGGCAATGTGTTCCATTCTTCAGTACTGAGTTATTATAATGTTTCTGTCTTGGAGCTTGCTCTGAACCTATATTCACGTGACAAGGTAGAACTCAGACAAGCTCAAAGCAAGCTCAGAATGATAATACTACAGGCCCATAGCTACTGCTGTATATTAAGCAAAAACTGCTGTATCACAGTTTCTATTTGTTTCGTTTTGTTGGTACCTCTCGAAAGCCGCTACAAGGACAGTGGTGCCATAAAACAATTCAAATTGAACTCCAGCCTCGGTCTGCAAGGCACAGCACAGCACAGGCTGCTCAACCCAAAATGAGAAGTCAACCCAAGTAAGGAAGCAGCAACTTGCCGAGGTGTGAGGTGTGAGCTTGGGGTCAGCGTCTGAGAGATAGCTGTTGGGTCCGTCCGGACAGTCCTGGACAGGGAGGGAAGGAGCACGGTGCAGCAGAAACGAAGGAGAAAGGGAAAAGAAAGGAAAGGTAGAAAGGAGTTGAAAGAACACCCGGGACAATTAGAAACAACATTAAAAAAGGCAGCAACAGAAAACACCAGGTTACAGGAAAGACTGGAAGTTTGGAATGCGATGCCATAGTGCTGCAGCCAGTTTCAAAAAGCCATTCGTTTGTTTGTGTGAAATGAAGGCAGCTGTGAAGCACAGACTAAAGACTTGTTTTCAAATAAAAAACGAAGAGCTTTTTGTTTTACTCGTCAATGACATTTCTTGTAGTTTCCAAATATTTTGAACATGTGTGGCTTTTTTTAAATTCAATCTTTACACAGCTGTCACTAGTCTTATTAATTAGGTTTTGTCGCACAATAAGAGAAAAGCGTCAGGACTCAAAGCAGTGCGTCTCTTCAGCACACACCTCGCGATGACATACTTCCATACAGCACAGTTTGGCCCCATTGGGTAGGAGATACGATGCTGCTGTCTGAGGTGTAGCTGAGGTATACTTGAGCGTCAGTGTAAACACCCCCTCAGCTACACCAACACCTGACACTACCGGAGATCATGTAAACCATCTGGTATGCCAACATTGGTTTATAAGGAGTCAAAAGTGCCCAGAAGGTGAAACTACAGAAGAATGCACAGTTTACAACTGAACATGTCTCTAAAGCACTTCATTGAGTGATCATCCTGAATAAAACCTATTCATACAGGAGTCTATACCATATCTGCCGACAGTGGCAACTCTCTCTCTAAAGGCTGCAATGGCAAACTGAAGTTACTCCCAAAAAGCACAAAGCAGGCGGTTCAATTTAGCACAACAGACAAGACAACAAGAAGCCCAATACTGTTGTCATTCTTACCGGCAGAGGAGGCCTCTTGGATGTCTGTTCGTTAAAAAGAATAAAAAATTTGCATGAAGTGTTTTAAACTTTACAGGAGAATTGGGGACAATACAGAAGCTCTGCTGACAGAAGTGATTATATTGCTGAAAAGGCAATAGCATCTCTAAGATTGCCACCATTCTGCACAGACTAATGGGTTGATTTGATGAACCTATACCTTTCTGATTTTATTAGAGCATTTTACTGCACAGAGGATCTTTGGGGTTATCCTGGGTTTAACAATAAAAATACAGTAGAGGGTTCATGAAATCCAGGGGGGTGGTATCTGGTAAAATGCTCTAAAGAAATCAAGCTATGGCTAATTATGGCAATGCTGTAAAATGCTCTACTAAAATCCAGGGGTGGCTTATAAATTGATCAAATAAAACCCATAGTCGGAAATCTAAAACAATCTGTAGTGCAATGTATTGTCCCTTTTTCCACACTAAAACTGTATTTACAGTGTGAAAAGAAAAGGAAATATTGTTACAGTAAGGTATTGTTATACTAAAGGTGTGAAGTTCACACTCTTCAGCTCAGCTATTTCTAATACCTCGTTTACACTTCCTTTTCCCAGGTATAGCTGAGCTGGCCGGTCTGGGCGAGGTGTATTTAATGATGGCTGTCTGCGTTCCACTGTCATTTTGCCAGGTATCGCTGACACAGGAAGTAGTAGTGCGGCAGTAAAGGTCATAGTACAACAGTAAAAGGTCTTGTTGGATTGTGGGATTGCTTTCATATATGCAAACAGGCGAAGATGGATGAAGTTGAAGAAACACGTGTGGCTGTTTTCTTCATATTCAGTCTTTACACAGCTCTCACTAGTCTTATTAATTAGGTTTTGTCACACAATGGGAGAAAAGCTTCATGAATCAAAGCAGTGTGTCTCTTTAGCACACACCTCGCGATGAGATACCTCCATACAACACAGTATGGCCCTGTTTGGTATGAGAGCGAAACTCCCGTCCGAGGTGTAGCTAAGGTACAATTGAGCATCAGTGGAAACACTCCCTCAGCTACACCTCGCCCAGACTGACCAGCTCAGCTATACCTGGGGAAAGGCAGAGGAAACAAAGCATAAATCAGTTACTAAATTTGACGCTAGTTGTTTAAATTCAAAGACTGCTGCAAATTCATATTAGAGCCATCAGTAACATGAAAAAGCAGTTCACCATGTCCTAGATCCACTGTATCTATATGGAAAATGTGAGCTTGACAGATAGATGCCTACGTACACAAACAGATTCTGATACTCTCAATAACCCTTCCATTTCCTTAAGCAAGACCCCCCCCCCCCCGCCCACATTCAGAGACACGGAGCCTCAATAGAACTGCAATAAGAATCCTTAGCAGATTCCGTCGCCTGTTTTGTTAAAAGGTGCCTCCAAACATAAGAGACTGCCTCTGCTTCAGCCCCTCCCTACAGCAGCATAACTGTGGATTGAATGTGTGAGAGCCGGAGCCACGGCCTCCCCTCTACTCTATTCATACCCCCGTGACTGTGCTTGCCAGCAGGCTCCATGTGACAGGAAAATGCAACCACATGAATCTGGAAAAAAAGATAAGACTTGACAAAACAGATTTCTTCCAGTCTGTAGACCAAGAAATAATTCTAATAAGGCAGGTATTGTTTTTTATCTACTTTTCACTTATGTCACCAAGTGTTAAATGAACTACAGAAAAATACTAATCACTAAAGAAAGGACGAGTATCATTGGAGGTCTTTATACTATCATGTCTGGAAATCACAAAACGTGTACATAAATGGACAGTGGACAATATGCCCTTGATAGGAAGAGAATTATTTGAAGCTTATTTACAGCATTGCACTAAATAGATTATTTCTGCATAGAAGTTTCTGTCCAAACATAACAGGCAAAACAATCTGTGTTACTGCAGCCATGGAGGGCGTCTTCAAATCTCAGCTCAGAGAAATAAAAAAGGGTGCTGAGCCAAGCTTTAACAGCAGTGCTGCATTAGAGCCGTAGAAAAGCGCTCAATTATTATTCTCTATGAAGAGAATATTATAAATTTACATACAAAGTGAGTTTTCCAAGCCAGCCATGGGTCAACCAAGACATTAAATACCTTTTTATAGAAGTAGTAACAATGCCTTTGTAAATTACCTCCGAGAAGTCTGTGAAACCAGGGATACTCAAGCTGTAAACCCTCTTCACGTTCAAGTAAAGCACAGCTGGTGCCTCTTTACCATGCACTGTGACTAATAAAACACACAGACAGCACAGGGCTGTGTTCCACCTCAGGCCTTGGTGACTCAAGCCTGGCTCTCGTAGCTTATCATGTAATCAGAATCTATGAGTCTCACTACTCTAAGTACAGTACAGCTGGGTGAACATGATTCCTTCAGTAACACCACAGCTGGTCTGGAATATCTCAGCAGTCACTGCATTCAGTCCTTCCAGTGCTGTCAGTACTGGGCAGTATGTCTCTATTTCAGAGGACACACTAAACTCTGTCATTCAGTTTCATTGAAGCATTGTGTCACAGCATATCTTAAGTGGAGTTCTATAGGAAACCTGCAGCTGATACTACCTGAGTGAACCAACTGGTATGCCAACATTTGGTTAATGATGTGTCTGAATTGCCCAGAAGGTGAAACTATGGAAGAATGTACACATTACAACTGAACAGGTCTCTAAAGCATTTCATCGCTTGATCATCCTGAATGAAACCTATTCACACAGGAAACTATACCATATCTGCCGACAGTGGCAACTCCCTCTCAAAGGCAGCAATGGCAAACTGAAGTCACTCCCAAAAAGCACAAAGCAGACAGTTCAATTTAGCACAACAGACAAGACAACAAGGAGCCCAATACTGTTGTCATTCTTACCGGCAGAGGAGGCCTCTTGGATACCTGTTCGTTAAAAAGAATCAAACAATTGCATTAAGTGTTTTAAACTCTTTACAGGAGAATTGGGAAAGTACAGAAGTTCTGCTGACAGAAGTGATTATATTGCTGAAAAGACAATAGCATCCCTAAGACTGCCACAACTCTGCACAAGCGCAAGGATACGTTTCTACAGACCAACGGGTTGATTTGATGAAACTATACCTTCCTGCTTTTATTAGAGGATTTTACTGCACAGAGGATCTTTGGGGTTATTCTGGGTTTAACAATACAAATATAGTAGAGGGTTCATGAAATCCAGGGGGAGTTATCTGGTACTGTAAAATACTCTAAAAGTCAAGCTATGGCTAAGTATGGCAGTGCTGTAAAATTATCTACTAAAATCCAGGGGTGGCTTATAAATTGATCAAATAAAACCCATAGTCGGAAAAGGAATTTGGTCAAGTGACTTGTGCATTTGTTGCATATTTACATTTCCATGGTTCTCCCTTCCTGTCTGCAGTTTTTGGTTGTACGTTTACTATAAAATTGAAACCTAAATATGTATTTCAATTGATTGCAAATTTGAGCTAGGAATCCAAAATAGCACCACCTGAGTTTGGATTATAGAACAGCTCTTTATGTTCAAGTCTCTTGCCCAAATTCAGCCAAAAGCAAATTGCATCAAAATGCATTGTGATTTGATAGCTCTGGAGCTCTCAGCAAGACCATTTAAACTTGCCTACAAAAAAAACCCAAAAAACACATACTTATTTTAAACAACGACATGTAAAAACTGAGTTACAGTATTATCCAAACTAGCAATGCAATAGTTAAAATAACTTTCCCGATCTGGAATCGATTGCAATCCGAACCTTGCACAACCTGTTTAACGTACTGTACTTCACTGCACCAGACTGCAGACGTCTGGTTAACACATTGTCTTGGATAATCAAGATTTTGCTGTAAAGCATCTGCAGGTCTAGAGCATGTTTTAAGTGTTACTGAACAGATTGTAGGGTTACATCAATACACATGACTTACTGCTGCTGCCTGCTCAATGAACAGATGTACTTTTTCAACAGAATTGCAATTGGTTTGATATTTTTAAACAGGGACAGGTGGTTCATGTAACATAAAATGCTCTAATAACATACTGCTGTGGATCATCACAGAGATGTTGATCAAAATGACCTCCAATTCACATAACAAGGTTTTGCCAGTCAGTGAAATGCACAGCCTATGTAGTGCGAAAAGGATGAAAATGCTGCAGACACATTTGATGACAGTTATGAATACCCATATTGGAGGTACATCTTCTCTACACAGAGTAAGCAAATGTATGGTTTCGGGACTCCAGGTATATAGAGTATGTATAGGACGCCAGGTATATAGCGTATGTATAGGAATACATGCAGCACAGCAGGCAATATTATTATTATTATTATTATTATTATTATTGTTATTATTAATTTCTTAGCAGACACCCTTATCCAGGGCACCTTACAATTGTTACAAGATATCACACTATTTTTACATACAATTACCCATTTATACAGTTGGGTTTTTAATGGAGCAATCTAGGTAAAGTACCTTGCTCAAGGGTACAGCAGCAGTGTCCCCCACCTGGGATTGAACCCACGACCCTCCGGTCAAGAGTCCAGAGCACTAACCACTACTCCACACTCCTTACAGTAAGTAACATGTTTTGTTTTAAACCTTACAGCCTGTTCAGTAACATTTTTAGTCAGAACTGTTCGCTGGCTTAAAGAAGACCGCAATGAGACAGGAAGGGGAGACTGCACAGAGATAATTAATATACTTTAGCATAAGACAGGAAGGAGCTTGACACACTGCAGCTTTACTCTTACCCTCAGATCAGGCCTCCAGCCAACCTGTCAGTTATAAACACAAACCAATTAGAAATCTCTCCGCGGGCTCCTGGGGGCCCCCAGACTCACACAACGTCACAGAGTAGGAAGCTTCAAATGTCATTTCCATGTCCTCCTTGCACATTCTGATGTTTTCGATCATTATAAGCGACCCTTAGTTATGATGAGCCAAAATATTATAAACGATGCTGCCGAAATATTATAATATTGCTCGAGATCTGCCTTTGCCTGACCTTTTCATTCCATTCCAATCATATGACAGCGTGACCTTTCAACTCTGCCAGCCCCAGCTACTTTAATATGCGCCGATGCATCTTGATGCAGTTACACGCGACATGGGCTTTAAATGGGACTTTATAAAAGAGTTGAAGAATAGAAAAAGGTTAAAAAGTAATGTGGTCTTTTATCAGTAATCAAACTTCCCATGCTGAACCACAGGACTGCAAACAGCCTAGAGGAGTAAGGGGAATGTAGAAAAAAGGACATTTAAATGAAACGTGTGCTCTATTTAAGGGCGCCCCATTAATCAATCTTTACAAACAGCATCACTACAGATTGGTAACTTTAAACTGCCATTTCTGGGGGATAAAATAAGGAACAAACCTTGTAATCCCGGGAGATGGCCTCGGATGACACAGGGCCAGCGATCTGGCTGGAGATGGTGGCTGCTATCAGCTGTCTACACCATTCCACATGCGATCCTGAGGGACTAGAAACACAGCCATTAGATTCATACCAAGACTTCACAGAGTAAACATGCTGTTTAAAAGAATGTGTTTACACCCTCCTCTGAGGCTGTAAATCTACATTCAACAGAGGAAACATTTAAACCTGCTGTGTAAATGGTACCTTTTAAACTATCAGGCACATTTTCAATGAAAAAGTACTTGATTTAGTATTCAAATTTAATTGTAGTATTTATTTCAATTTCACATAGATTTTTTTTTTACAGTGGTTCACAGTTCAGCCTTTTTATTTATTTAGCCTTACTTTCACCCACAACATTCAATCACAACCTCAGAGTAGAAATGAGGAAAAGTCTTAGACTAGCACACACAAGCGTGTCTTTTTCAATGTCTGAATTCATCCAAAGGGTATAGGTTGCTGCGCTTCCATCCACAAAAGCACAGAGATGTTTACATACATTAAACAGATGCTTACCATTTGGGTTAAAAAGCAACGTTTCCAAAGCAAGGGGACCGATTCATTGACACAAAATATTGCTGTTATGTGCTAGGAGGTATTTTATTCAATAACTTGCTGTTTTATCATCCATTTATAATATCTCACTAACAGTATGCTTATGTACACTATACTACAAAAGAGGCTGTTCTAAAAGCTAAATTTGACTTTTCTACTGATTCATTGGGTGGGGGTCCTCAGTCAGTATGGAAAATATGATACCCATGAAAACCTACTAATTCCTGTACTAGGCTATGCGGTTTTCTAGTTTTATTCATATTTTATCACTCCAAAGGTGTTGTGATTTTATATAGATCAGGGTAAGTGCACAACCCAAGCATGACCTTTTCCAGAACCAATCTTTCTAGCTAGGTTTCCATAACACCAAACCATCTACCCACAGGGACAAGATATCCCATCAACTTAACAGGGCTGACGACATTCAAAATGCCATGTTCTCAAACAAGGCAGTAACAGCATGGTCTTCAAAAGTGCGACTCCTGAAATAGTTCACTATATCACTTGGTAACGAAGTCCACATTTGAAAAAGCCCATTAAAATCAGTTAAATCAGGTTTGTAGTTCATGAAACCGTACTACATGTTTTGGAGAGGGGTAGAAGTTTACCTCAAAGAAAAGGTTTAAAAACATTCTTCAAAAAACAGTCCTTCTCTTTTGTATTTAATTGTTTTGCCTAGTAGAAAATAATTCTATAAATGAGAAGCACCTCGTGTACATTGTTGCACTGCTGCACTGAACTACAGAGGGCTTGCATGACATTCGTAACCACCTGCTGCTGCAGGTAGAGCACGAGCAAACCTGTCCACTGCACAGCGTGACAGAAGCGTTTACAATAGCTGCATTCGTGTAAAAAGAAGGCACTATACATTTCTATCCTCACAATGCACCGGTATGCATTATAAAAGACGGTACTTTGTGCAGCAGCTAAAACCATTTCAATTGCTACAAAAGCACTTTAACGTAATGCAATATGTGGCAATGGTGATGGTTTAGAAGCTGGTGCAACTCAATAAACAAGTAGTTATATTGCTTACACAGTAAACCCTATTATATGTGTTATTGTAAAACACGCAGCACTGGCAGCGACTTGATTCAAAACTACAACAACGCAGATGCATGCATGCATGCAATAATAATATATACAAGTATTAGGCATATAGTTTATACCGGCTAGTATTATACGGAATATTATATATATTTATATTATGATGCAATGCAAACATCTCAAGAATAGAATTAATAAGAGACTGCACGGCTTGTTAATTGGAGCACGTTGAATCCGGATGCAGTATCCGTGCGTCGCAGGTAAGCGTGCACTGCTCGCTTGCAGGTTTGTTTACCTCTCCAAAGCCTCCACGCTGGGCTGCCTGGATGACCCCAGTCCTGCTCCGAGTGGTCTGGGTGGTTTCCTAACGACTCCGGGAACAGCTGAGCCCTGCTCTGCGCTATAGCCGCCTCCTCCGGCTCCTGCCGTCAGCTTTTCCATGCTATTTCAGTTTCCTATTTCCTTTTTTGTGTTTGGTGGTCAATAAACCCAGCTGGCTTTGGGGAGACAGGCGTTTTGGTTTCCCGGGGCTGAGGCTTCCTGTGTTTGTTTTTTAACGACAACAAAACGCTTCCGCCGATTACCGTCTGAATAAGGAAGCAGTCGTATCTCCACTGCTGCGATTACCCAGGATGCAATGGCCCTATACGCTAGCTCAGCTCAGAGGTTTGTGTGCCTCAAATACACAACATACTGTAGCTGTGCCAAAAATAATGGTTGTCTATAATCAACAGAGCGTGGGAGCATGCAGCTGTCTGTTTTCTTTAAATAAAGAATCCATTTCATGTAAACTTTTTTTTTGTATTATTTGATTATTCAGAGAACATGTGCACAATGCAAAATGCAGAGCTGTCTGACAATTTTGGCTAAAACTTGAGTCATACCAATTACCAAGGAGTTCTGAGAGCCCTACAAAACAATCACAAACAGATCATAAAAAGCTTTAGTTTACTAAAAAGCTGACTAAAGAGTAGCAACTACACCACTTAGTTTTCTGCTTATAAAATGATGCTGCGTTTACCTAACACGACTGATTGTCCTTGCAGTCTTTTCAACCCCATTGAGAACCTTCAATGGGATGCTTCTAAAGAGTCATACTGAGGAGAGCAATGAGCCATGGCTCAAGATCATCCCATGAACAGACCCAGGCATTAATCACATGCTGGTATCTCAATAACTGAGCCCAGGAGATTTAGTGCGGTCACCCAGTGGTCTGCCCCTGATCTTCCTTTATTGCAGTTCATTGAATTGAGGTAAAATTGAGTTATTTTGATGGCTGAGGTCAGGACTACCTATGAGCTGCCCCCCCCCCCCCCCTCCCCAAATGGGACTACATTTGTAAATAAATACAAAATATTTATTTACAAATGCAGCAGTGTGGAGTAGTGGTTAGGGCTCTTATCCAGGGCGACTTACAATTGTTACAAGACATCACATTATTTTTACTTTACCTAGATTGCTCCAGTAAAAACCCAACTGTATAAATGTGTAATTGTATGTAAAAATAATGTGATATTTTGTAACAGTTGTAAGTCACCCTGGATAAGGTGTCTGCTAAGAAATAAATAAATAAATAAATAATTTTAAATGACAAAGTTTCTGAAGTCTTAATGGGACTCTTGTTTTATGTAAGGGAAATGTTTTCCTATAGACTGTCATAACATAACATGGAGATCCCAAGTTTGTTTTACAGTAATGTAAATCAAAACACAGTGAAAACATTTCCATGGAGATGATAAACTGGGGCAGACCACTTTCAAGTCAACACTTGTCATATTACATAGTGGCAGTTAAAAGAAGAAACAAAACATATAAAGATGCTAGTTAAGTGCCGCAATTGAGATGCTAGGCTTGCAGCTCCCCAGTGTCCAGGATCCTGTTCTCTACATTACAAAAAGGAAGAACTGGTAGCCCATCATAATGGATAAAATAAAACTCAACAGTCAGGGACAGGTGATTTGTTTATTATTATGATTTTTTATTTTCAACAATGATGTTACAAAATTGAGCCAACATTTGCCACAAGTAAAATGTATTATACTGTAGTGTAAAATATCTGCATGTATACAGCACACTACAAAACACATTTAAGCATCTGGGGTTGCAATGGGAAATACTACATTCCTTCTGATAGTAGTACATTGCAAAGAAGTCAAATGTCTTAGTTAAGCATAGCATGGGGATTATGTGCTCTCTCATGCTCTGTACTGAATTTTAAAAAAAGTATTCTGAAATGGTTTGAAACCCATTTCCATTTTTTTGCATCAATAAATCCATGTTCACTGCTTCACTCATCATTATGGATTAATTTCTATTTGAAATGGTTTTATCTAACTAAATAGTTACATTAATCTCAACTGTCACCATGCAAGTCTGAAAGGTTCAGTTTTTAATAAACACATGCTACATCAGACATGTATTTTCATTTTTAAATCTGATCTCTGGTGCTACAAGAAGTAAAATATGTTCATCAGTTTGCTTGCCTTTTATTCCGGTAGTTTTGCACTTCCTTGGTCCTGTCACCTGGACACAAGCCAGCCTGCTGCTTCCCTTACTGACTGGCCTGCTTTACACCAGACTGCTGCTTCCCTTATTGACTGGCCTGCTTTACACCAGCCTGCTGCTTCCCTTACTGACTGGCCTGCTTTACATCAGCCTGCTGCTTCCCTTACTGACTGGCCTGCTTTACACCAGCCTGCTGCTTCCCTTACTGACTGGCCTGCTTTACATCAGCCTGCTGCTTCCCTTATGGACTGGCCTGCTTTACACCAGCCTGCTGCTTCCCTTATGGACTGGCCTGCTTTATACCAGCCTGCTGCTTCCCTTTTGGACTGGCCTGCTTTACACCAGCCTGCTGCTTCCCTTACTGACTGGCCTGCTTTACAGCCATTAACATGCTTTCACCTTGAAGACACTGCTGAGGTGCAAAGTCCTACAAGAAGGAAGTGAAACCGTGACTTCTTGAATGCAGTATACAGCTAATGGAAGTCCATGATGGGTAAGGTTTATGGGATTCTTTTGTTAAGTACCCCTACTTTAAACAATGATAGGGGCAGTGAAATGGGGTATACAAGTCAACTTAGAGCAGGATTTTAAAATCTTAAGGCTACACATTGAGGTTAAAGCAGCAAAGAATATTAACAATAAATACCAATGCTGTTTATCATATTCACCTGATCACACCCACAATCCCCCTCCAATAAAACATATTCACCCGATCACACCCACAATCCCCCTCCCCTCCAATGAAACATATTCACCTGATCACACCCACAATCCCTCTCCAATGAAACATATTCACCCGATCACACCCACAATCCCCCTCCAATGAAACATATTCACCTGATCACACCCACAATCCCCCTCCAATGAAACATATTCACCTGGTCACACACACAATCCCCCTCCAATGAAACATATTCACCTGGTCACACCCACAATCCCCCTCCAATGAAACATATTCACCTGGTCACACCCACAATCCCCCTCCAATGAAACATATTCACCTGATCACACCCACAATCCCCCTCCAATGAAACATATTCACCTGGTCACACCCACACTGAACACCCTGCTTTTTTGGATTTGGTTTGAGGAGTCACTTTAAGGTCAAGGCTGTACTTTCTCAGTTGTCTCTACACTGTGAAGCAGTTTTCTACCATCTAAAAGTTTGCACATGTAAGACCACATGTAAGCTTTAAAATCCACTTTCTTACTTTTAACATTAGTAACATCAGCACTGGTTCCCTCGTCATGCTGAAGAAGCTTTTTTTTTATTATTATTTTTTATTTGGAATGCCAAATCGCTTTTCTCCTCACCACAGCAATTCCCTACATGGCTCAGGAGACCCGAAGATTCAGTGGGCGTCCTCCGATCCCACAAACAAGCCAGCTTCCTTTTTCACCCAGGAACTTGAAAGCGGATGTCAGCAAGCAACCAAACTCTGGTGGACAAAGGCCAGCCCTGCAGGTGTCCGCTCATTTTAAATTAAAAGATATGTGTTGCTTGTTTTAATTAAAGATAAATCGGATTCAAAAAATAATAACATGGCTGCCTCTTGGTAACTTACCTGTATTTGTCAGCTTCACACCCATAGTCCAGCAGAGTGAGGTTCAGACCATCCGAGTGACAGACAAGCCAAATGATGCAGCATGAACACCAGAAAGGTAAAACTTAAGGGGAGCATTGCTAATATTTTAATGCTAATAAAATACCAGTGAGAATGGGTCTTAAAGCCTTGGTCAGCACTCTTTTACACCTTCATACCCAGTGGGGTCTTCAATTGATCTTAATGGTAGCAAATCTACAGGGATGGACCAAAAAAGAGAAACACCTGCAGCAACACGGTCAATGAGGATGTGCAGCTACAACACTGTGGGGTGTTTAAATTGTTCTGGTGGTTAGATGCAACTGCTTCTAATTTGCATCAAAGACTCAGGGACTGTCCACAGATTCAGTCATCACATCAGTTCCTAATGACATTTTGGTTACAGAAGCGCCTGCCTCAAGCCATCAGATCTGCTGTCTTGCAGCAGGGAGATGCAGCTTTTATATACTACAGAGACGATACGATCCGTGTCCTTTTGCAGAACAAATGAATCCGTCATGTGAGGGACTGGCCAGTATGTGCTTTATATTGCAGGTGTGTCATTTTTTATGTAACCCCTGCTAATGCTGCCACCACTAAAACCATTCCCTCCCTGGTTTTGCACATACTTACAATCGTGGTACACAAAGAAGGCTGTATGAATGATTTAAATTGTGGCAGAATCTAGAGCAGCCCCTGTTAAGATCAATGTAAAAGGGCAGCATGTGTTAAGTCCTTTTAATAAAAGAAATGCAAAGAGAAGTTTACAGACGAAAATTCTACATTTTTTCCAGCCTAAAGCCTAATGGAAAACTGCAGCTCCAAAACAGGAACCAGAACTGCTCACGCTGACAATGCGACCGAAAAAAGAAATGAGTCTTAAAATAAAAGTCACAACTTTCAGTATGCTTACGACTTAAAAAAAAAAGGACACTGGGGTTTATCAAAATAGTGTTTACTAATTCTCACCTACAATTTCACCCACTTCTAATAAAACAAACAATCCATGGCTTTTGAAAAAAAAAAAAACATTAGGTGGACAATTTAGCCATGATTAGTATGCAAGTCCAGTAGTAGGCTTTTAATGAAAATGTGTTAACGGCCAGAGAGAATTCTCTGTAGCAGCAGAGTTAGTGCTTGGCAGAGACCAAGCTCTACTTAACAGCATAGGCAGTCACACACTGAAACCACTTTTTGGCACACTCTCATGCTTATTTACTGTACATTGCTTTTGCTTTTGAAAAGCTAGCTTAAACAGTGAGGACTATGAATAATTAATGCTGGCACAGATGTTCAAACAAACATTTATTGAAAGGTCTTCAGGAAAAAAAAACAAAAAACTGTTTGACAGTAATGCACCAGAGGGAAAAAATGAAAATAATATTATTCTTTTCCTTTGGTCTAGAACATGGTAATTTATACAAAACTTTGGACACGGAAGGCCTCAGCTGCACCGCGACCACTTTGCCCATGACTTACATACATAAGTACTTAAATATTACAGGACTGTGTGACTAAAAAGTCCACTTGTTCATCAAGACTATACAGTGCATGTGCCCCATGACTCTACTCTTCCTGTGGTGCATTGTTTCTGAACCACCCTGTATACTGCTAAAACAAAAATACTTTGTAAAACCTTCAACTCTTGTATTAACAGACAGCTGAAATACACACATTCTACTGTATGGAACAGTGTTCCTCTCTTTTGCTTCGTCAGGTAATTTGGTGGGTTTATTTTACTCCTGATATACGGTACTGTTATAATTAAGGAGAAGCATCAGAATGATACTGAATATAATACAAAATGTTTTGCTTGCAAACACATACGGAGGGCTTCACCTGCATCTAGCCTAGTGTTTGCTAAATCTAAAAATTGCAGTTTTCATTCAAACCGGTTTACATCAACGGTCACCCCTAACCATGTAAGGTAATACCAGTGTGTGGTTCTCCAGCTCCTAAAGGTTCATTTGTTTTCTAGTTAAGGTCACTGGAAGTTAGATGCCATTTTCAGGAACAGCACCAATGAGGCCCACAAAGACACTGACTTGAATAGCACCACTGTCCTGTAACACAGCGGTGCATTTTCAGATATTTTCAGCTACAAATCTTAAATTTGAATATTCTTTTGTTGTCTCTTGTTTGTCCCATCACTAAATGACCTTTGTTTGTTTTTTTCATTTTAAAAGATGCAATCCACGCCACACTTTTTCACCTCAAAACACAAAGATTACATTCCCACAAACCGGCCATCTCTTTCAAAATCAGGAGCTCAATGCACTGCAGTAGAACGAGGCTCTGGCATCACCAAAACTTTCATAACAAAGCTTCAGATCTCATTACAGGCCTCTTCAAAGCAAACTAAACCTTAGTACTTTTAAATTAACTTCAATCAGAATTATTTACAACGTCCAGGACTGCCTACCAATATAGTACTTCTAGGTTCACTTTACTATAAGGCAGAATATACTCTCATTAAATGGTAACCCCCCCCCCGCAGAAAATAAATGAACTAAATAGCTATTGGTGAACCTGCTGCCCCCCTCAATTGAAATCACCAGGGTCCAGCAGTGATTACACGATCCACTATCATCTCTCATTTTTATAGGGGTATTAGTTCTATAACAGTACATTTACAAAAGTTCAATTCCACTTCTTGCCTACTTTTTAAAGAACCTACTTTTTTTTTTTTTTTTTTTTTTTTACAAAACTATTGAGCTTTACACTTGACACTAAATAAAATACCTAAAATTTACAAACTACAGAACTTAACAGTAAATTACTGAGGTAAATACAAAATGACTGTAAAAAAACTGTTTCTCCATCTCACCACTATCTGCTTAACACAGCTTTCCTATTTATAATAAAAAAGAATTAACCTTGGGCTAGTTATATTGTGCAGGGGGCATCTCATTTAAAATGTAATTTCTTCTCTATATCATTGACAGCCCCTCACTCCCATTATATTTAAATACAACTTCAAATAACCCATTAAAAAGGTGGAACTGAGGGAAATCAAGATCAAGGCACAGACTGAAGGTCCTCCTTAAGTTCAGAAGAGAATGCTTTTTTTTTTTTGTTTTGTTTAAGGCTTTTTTTTGTCTAAACGTGAAGGCGTATAGAGTGATGTATCGCATGTTATTTACAGGTTTGCACTTTTTCAAAGCGGAGTCTGTACATGGTGGACCAGCTGCATGGGGGACGCAGGTGAGTTGGAGTTGTTGGCGATGCGGGGGGCATCTGAGATCTGGAGCTCCTCCAGCTTCTTCAAGTACTGATCTCGGAGAGCCAGCATCTCCATGTAGCGCTGCTCCACTGGGTTCTGCTGCTTTAAGAAACAAAACGACAGACAGGCAGACTGAAATGAGTTCCACCAGTGCGCCCAGGCTTGGTCCAAATTCAAACTAGCCCCTTAACTCTAATCGCTACAGACGTCTTCCATTCCTTCTCTCTGACCCCTTCCAGGTCTTTGATCCAAACCTGTTCTTAATGGTTTAACTGGAACACTCAATCCTCCACACAGGGAACTGTTCCATATACGTGTTAACCCTGGAGAAGACTGGCCCTCCAGAACTGGAGCTATCAATTAAAATGTTACTTACCGGTGACCTCCCTTCCCACTGTCAAGCCCACCACCTCTTTCACCCGCCCAACTTAAGGAATGGATGTTACCAAGCTAATGAACTTGTCCAGCTCCTGACCAGCAGGGGTCACTGATGCGCAATGGGGTCAATTATCCCCAGCCTTTTTTCCTCACAGACCAGTAGGAGTGCGTACCTCTCTACCTGCTGGCCCCTAGCCATCATTGGCAGCTTTGAGACAAATCAGGGAGGTGCTGTTCTTACCTGCTGTCTGATCCTTGGGTTCCACCGGATGTAGTAGCTCACCCAGAGCTCTAGGTGGCGCATGCTGGCTACAGGGTACAGCACCCGGCTCGATTCCTTGGTGTAGAAGGGGTTAATGTACTTCCTGTTTTCACTGTTGATCATAGACCACAAAGAAACAGTCTTCTCTTTCACCTCCTGAAAGCAAACAAAGGATGTGTGTCAGAAACACGCCTGCATTGACTTTTTGCAGACAAAATGAAATCGAAGCTAATCAGTCTTAGCCACAGCAGTCCCAGCAGGACTCGTCTGAAAGCGAGTTGCCTCCATCAGTAGCGGGTTTGAATTAAGGCTGTGTCACTCCCAGTTAGGAGTGACAGTTGGCCGAAATAGTTTTCTCCTAATCACTTTAAAAGGAGGAAGTGAGCATGTTTTACATTACAGGTCCAAGTAATGGCATGTGTACAATTCCTAAAACATATGTAATGGTTTTTGAAGATGAATACAGTCCTTCCTGATTATACAGATTCTAGGTAGGTCCAAAACTGGCACTGCAGGGAAGGCGGCACTACAATGTGGGTTATTAAAAACAAAAAAACTACCAAAACTGCAAATTGGCAATAAACTTATTTTACAGTACAAAAATATAGCTTTATTTTACATGACAATAAGTAGTAAACAATTTGGAAAACAACACAAAGATAAAGTAGTTGAGTGCACTGGCAGATGTTGGACAACAAGAGTGGTGGTATAACATTGGCTACTCAAAACTAAAGAGGTTGATTTGATTAACCTACAACACACCAAGATAAGCCACAGCATGGGGAATCACCAGAATAAAACTCAAAACAACAGTCAATGATACTGGTGACAATATACTGCAAGGACACCCAGAGAAGAGAAAAAAAAACATTCATGCTGAAAAACCAAGCAAATGTTTACCAGACCTATACTCCTCTACGATTTAATATGTTTGATATGTATTTTATATAATATTTATGTAACTGGATGTTTCCCCAATGTGTTATTGGAACAAGAGGATACAATGATTAAAGCAGCACAAGACTTAAGTAAAACCCGGGCAGAGCCTTCGGCATGCACCCACACCCATGGCAACTGTAAAGGGGTATTCATCCTTACCATGTTGTCTCTGACACTTTCACAGTTGTACAGGAATGTCCCAAACCGACAGCTGTACAGGTTATCCAGAATTGTCATCAAGAACAGTTCATTGAACTCGAACGCTGTAGGAAACTAAAAAGAAAAAAAGACTATGGAAATCAGAACCAGTACTGTGGCACAGCAGGCTAATTCACTAGCCTCTCATTCCTGGAGGCCTGGGGTTGAATCAAGCGAAGGTCACAAGTGGAACGAGTTCTCCAGACAGGTGCCATAGCTTCCCCAGGACAGGTTCATGTCTAGTCAGGCTGTACAAGTAACTTTGTGTGATTTACAACCATGTTCTGAAACTCCATGGTCTGACAATGACAATGTGTATGGCGGCAATGGTAAATCAGGGCTGATTATTAATAGTTATTGTTTAATCTTAGATTAAAAAAAAATAAAAAAACACGGTGTAAGTATGGTTTAAAAATGTGTTTGTTTTATATTTACAAATATCTGTGTAGGTGTTCTCAATCTACCCCCCGTGACATCAGTGTATAACAAATACCACACCATTGGCTAAAATGAAGACTGGCAGTCTCTGCTGGGAGGGGCCAGGGTGGAGTGGCCTGCTGGCTCTGTGCTTCAGTGTAGCCTTTGCTGTGTAAATGTTTTAAGAAAGTAAA
This sequence comes from Acipenser ruthenus, assembly GCF_902713425.1. NCBI lineage: Eukaryota > Metazoa > Chordata > Actinopteri > Acipenseriformes > Acipenseridae > Acipenser > Acipenser ruthenus. Next base: position 22,100,922 of record NC_081204.1, read on the forward strand.
TCAGAATTAAAAGTCGGAAACAAACACTTCTCCTTCGATCATTTTAATTTTACACTAATATTAAATTCCTTGTGTATCTGTGTGCTACATTCTTTCAAAATGTTCGATTGCTATCCACTGTACTTCATCACAGAGTAAACACAATGACATGTGATAACTGCTCACCAATGTCTGATCATAGTAGTTTTAGCTGTACGCTTCCTCTCCCTTGAAGCCTGAACCCTAACTAAAGGGGATCACTTTATTCTGCCTTGTTTTTGTTACCTGTTTTGTCATCTGCCACACACAGTCAATAAACTGCACGAAAATCGGAGACCGGTCTGCATCGGCGTGATTCTTGTCCCCATGACCGATTCTCTGTAGAGAAATCAAACAAATGCTTTACTGCTCCATCAAAACAAAACTTTTTTCAAGTTTCTGTGAACTCAACAGAGCTCCAATGATCATCCTTAGATACAGTATTAAAACAATATCTTAACAAATAACCAACTCGGGTCAGTCCAGACACTCGGAACAAGTTATTCCCTTTAACATGTTTAAAGTTGTTAGGTATTGATTAAGAAATACTAAAAGAAACAAAAATTCAATAACAAATGTTTTGACTAGAAGTCAACACTGAACAGACTTCTAGTCAAAATGTTTGACATTTAATTTTAGTTTACTTTAGTATTTCTTAATTCAGCACTATTGAGTGTTTGATAGCTATGGATAGGTATTACTTAAATGGAATAAGGACAACACAAAACAAAGCATTCCTTAGTTTGCTCTTGCTACACAATTCGACAGAATTATTTTATTATAGAACCGTGATCAAACTAACTATAATCATATTTTATCTGAGATTATTTTCCTTTATCAGTTTGATATCAAATAACTGTGATTGTAGTCCTGGGCAAGATTCAACCTCTGATTAAATTCAACAAAAAAATGAATGAGTTGCATTTGTTCGTGTTTTGTTTCTTTTACTGGGGACCTGATTGGAACAGAAACCCAGCTGCAATAGATCTCGATGGCCAGAGTTGTGTAGCACTGCAGTAGCCAGTGCTATTGTCCCTCACCTTTCACGAGAACTACATTAACAAGCTTCGAAGGTTCATCAGACGCCATTCACGCATGTTTTTTTTTTTTTTTCTCTCCGTTAACAGAAACCGTTTGACAATGTGTGAATACTATAAATCACACATTAAATGTCACTCGCATGCAAAATTCGATCTTTTTATTTGTATAATGCGTATTAAAATCCGCTACCAAATCGTTACACGTAGCAACTCTCCATGGTGCCACAGCCGTGTATGGAGCAGGGTATAGTATCCAAAGCACTGGGGGGTACCTATAGCGGTTGTAGTGATTCAGTAAAATATGTACTGAATATCTAGTGTACAAGACAGTGTAAGAGAAGTGCCATGGTAGAATATGTTTGAAACACACAAAATATACTCTAACACTAATAATTTTAATTTTGAAAAAACTGAACACCGTCCGTCCCTCCCCTCTCCAGCTCGTGTTAACCAGAGGCAAATATCTTCATTCACCACCTCGACAGCAAAGTGCTGTCGAGGTGTATAGTGTAAGCTGTATAGTGTAAGCTGTATTGCGTAAGCTGTATTGAAAGAAGAAATGTCTTAAAACTCCTCTGCTGTTTGGGATTTTTTTTGTTAAATGCCCAGATAACCACAAAAAAAGTTGAATGCAAACTGTGTCATGTATCATGGAGGCACATCCAATCTCTGGGGTCACTTTACAATCGTAAGTTCACATTATTATTAGTAGTAGTAGTAGTAAAATGTGACTGTGACTGATAACCTTTGAAGGTCAAAATATACCCTTCGTTACAGCCCTAATTTTTCGATTGATTCCATTTTAGAAATTCTTCTTACAGAAGAAAATTTGTGTCCAAAGCTGATCCACTCCTTCTGCACAAGCACTTGGAAGCCAGTCATGGTCCTGTAGTAGCTGTCCAGCATGAGCATGGAGAGGGAGGTGAGCTGTGCCGTGCGGTCCCAGCCATCGCTGCAGTGCACCACCACCGAGTTACCAGCCGAGAGCTTGTCTGCCACCTGGATAGCCCCTGCCAAGACCAGCTGGGGACAAACAAACACACAAATAAAAAAAAAAAAACATTCAGGAACGTTTAAAAATCAAAACAAACACTGGCGAGAATACCTCCATCCTAAATTCTGAGGAAAAATAAAATACAGTTTTTCTATAAAGATCTGTTTAGTAGTTAGTGCAATCATGTTTCAGTTCAGTATTAAAACTATTTCTTTACGGGGCAGTTTCAACTAACATTAAGTAGTCCAAGATTAGTGCTAATTGGGATATGTGAAAACTTAGGTACAAGTATAATTTGCCATATACATTCACACATACATATTACCTATGCCCTCCAGTTTCTCTACAGCCAAACAAAAGACATTTTCCATGGAGAATGACAGACCAATGCACATGATCACTGCAATGGAGTGTAACATGAATGATAGGGATTGAGCTGCTAAGCAGGTGCACCTTGATGTGTTCTAGCCAGTGCGTGGACTCCAGGCTAGAAAGCCAGTGTGTCTCTTCCACCTGTGGGTAGACAATGTCCTTGAGCTTCTTCAGCGACTCCCTCATGACGTGAATGTTGTGGATATCCAGGAAGACCAGCTCTGCGTTTTGATAGGCGTCCTCCCCTTCATACCCGCCGCCTGTGGCCTGGCACACAAGACAAGCACTGCTGTTACTTACTGAACACGTCTACAGTACATTACACTGGCTGGAAAAAACAGGAATGCATGTAAAATCTGCAATGTTTGTAAATGAATGTAGTCACGTAAAGTCATCTACCACAGGGGCTCCCAAACTTTAACCTGAGGCCCTCCTGTTCAGCTGCATTAGGCACTGCGGCCCACTATCAGCACTCTTTGGGAAAATGTCAAATTAAAAACATTTTACAGACGTGCTCAAATTTGTTGGTACCCCTCCACAAAAAACGAAGAATGCACAATTTTCTCTGAAATAACTTGAAACTGACAAAAGTAATTGGCATCCACCGTTGTTTATTCCATATTTAATAGAAATAAGACTTTGCTTTTGATTTTTTATTCAACATAATATTGTAAATAATAAAACAAATGAAAATGGCATGGACAAAAATGATGGGACTGCTAACCTAATATTTTGTTGCACAACCTTTAGAGGCAATCACTGCAATCAAACGTTTTCTGTAGCTCTCAATGAGACTTCTGCACCTGTTAACAGGTAGTCTGGCCCACTCTTCCTGAGCAAACTGCTCCAGCTGTCTCAGGTTTGATGGGTGACCTCTCCAGACTGCAAGTTTCAGCTCTTTCCATAGATGTTCTATAGGATTCAGATCAGGACTCATAGAAGGCCACTTCAGAATAGTCCAATGTTTTGTTCTTATCCACTCTTGGGTGCTTTTATCTGTGTGTTTTGGGTCATTATCCTGTTGGAGGATCCATGACCTGCGACTGAGACAGAGCTTTCTGACACTGGGCAGTATGTTTTGCTCCAGAATGCCTTGATAGTCTTGAGATTTCATTGTGCCCTGCACAGATTCAAGGCACCCTGTGCCAGGCGCAGCAAAGCAGCCCCAAAACATAACCGAGCCTCCTCCATGTTTCACTGTAGGTATGGTGTTCTTTTCTTTGAAAGCTTCATTTTTTCGTCTGTGAACATAGAGCTGATGTGACTTGCCAAAAAGCTCCAGTTTTGACTCATCTATCCAAAGGACATTCTCCCAGAAGGATTGTGGCTTGTCAATATGCATTTTAGCAAATTCCAGTCTGGCTTTTTTATGTTTTTCTTTCAAAAGTGGAGTCCTCCTGGGTCTTCTTCCATGGAGCCCACTTTCACTCAAAAAGCGACGGATGGTGCGATCAGAAACTGACGTACCTTTACCTTGGAGTTCAGCTTGTATTTCTTTGGCAGTTATCCTTGGTTCTTTTTCTACCATTCGCACTATCCTTCTGTTCAATCTGGGGTCGATTTTCCTCTTGTGGCCGCGCCCAGGGAGGTTGGCTATAGTTCCATGGACCTTAAACTTCTTAATAATATTTGCAACTGTTGTCACAGGAACATCAAGCTGCTTGGAGATGGTCTTGTAGCCTTTACCTTTACCATGCTTGTCTATTATTTTCTTTCTGATCTCCTCAGACAACTCTCGCCTTTGCTTTCTCTGGTCCATGTTCAGTGTGGTGCACACAATGATACCAAACAGCACAGTGACTACTTTTCTCCATTTAAATAGGCTGAATGACTGATTACAAGATTGGAGACATGTGTGATACTAATTAAAGAAACTAATTAGTTTGAAATATCACTATAATCCAATTATTTATTATCTTTTCTAAGGGGTCCAACAAACGTGTCCAGGCCATTTTAGAATATCTTTGTAGAATAAGCAATAATTCATCTCTTTTCACAGCTTCTTTGCTTTATTCTATGACATACCAAAGGCATGCAAGTATACATGATAAAATAGCTTTTAATTTCATCACTTCAGGAAGAATGAAGCATTATTTCAATGAGCTGTAAGGGTACCAACAAATTTGAGCACGTCTGTATATGTTTAAACCTGTTACATTATAAATAAACCTAATCTAAATTGTCCTTTATTCATTTGAATAAATATTGTGAAAGATGAAAATCACATAGAATATACACTGAGTCAAAATAAAACAATTGAAACACTTTAATTTTAGTAAACAAAATAAATTGCAAAAGCTAAACAGACGTTTTTATCAAAACCTTTAAGGTATCTTTGTATAATTGAACATTTTAGAAATGCAGTTTTTTTTCTTGGTCATCAAACAAGAAACGATAGCATGTCGCTTGTTATTCCCATTCATAAATACCTGAACAGGAATCACTTTTGAGTAAAACCAGTACTGCCAGTACACAAAAACATAACTTTTAAGTCCTACGTTCTGAACACAGTGTAACTAAAATGTCCAGCCGTTACCTCTCACGCTGAACTGTCATGCACAAAAAAGATGCACACAATACAGAAGGAAACGAAAGCCTTGCATAAGTTACTTTTTTCGCCACTACTCTGTACAACCAAATACAACTTGCAAAATCACACAGTTGGCTTGCAACATGCTTAATTACTTGCATGAGAATAAAAGGCTGACAGTATGAAAAAAGCAAGAGTGACAACAAAGGCATATACTTTACAGCCAGCCAGACAAACACATCAATATTTATCCCCAGATTGTGATACTCTCAGTAACGTGTGCTAGACAATGCCCATGCAGCACAAGCATGTGTTTCTCCACTGTATCCAAGCTCTCTCGTGTTACCTTATTGGCGACTGCATTGACATTGGGCCTTGCGTCGTAGATGGTGAGTTTGGCAGTCTGCCCGTTGGCCTCTCTGATGGTATCCAGGTAGCGCTCGTCGTCTTTGTTGCGCTTCCCACTCATCCCCACCAGGGGCTGGCTGCAGCGCATGATAACCGCCTGGTTCACAGGGTGAATCCAGGACACCACCTACAAGGAGAGACAGCAGACACATCACAAACACCTGCCAAGGAAGGGATGCGAAATATAGAAATACTACAATGGAATATGTTCAGTGACAAACATTTTGACAAGAAGTCTTACTCAGTGTCTGATGTTTCCTTTGCTATTTCTAGATAAAGCACCAAGAACGACTCAGCTTACCCTATAGACAAGCCCTGCATGTTTAATGATTTTTACAGTGAAATTCCTGGGGTTTACAAAAGCTATCTGGTTTATAATGATTTTCTCCCGAAATGTGTCCTATCAAGCATGTGATAGCACTGATAAAATTAATCCTTGACTTCACATTCGATCGATACATTAATAGAACAATAATCATAACATTTGTTTTAATACAATACAAGGCTGTTTTTTTTATAATTTTTTTTTTTTTTTAATTTAAATTTAGTCGTCGCCAATTATTTTTACCCCGCTTTTCACCCCAATTTAGCATGCCCAATTAATATCTGTATCCCCGGCTCACCGCTCGCAACCCCCCCCGCCGACTCGGGAAACGGAGGCTGAAACACGCGTCCTCCGAAACGTGCTCTTTCCAAGCCGTCATTTTTCGCGCTGCAGATCCACAGCAATGCCACCAGACCTATAGTGCCGGAGGACAACACAGATCTGACGGCTCCGCTGCAGAGCCACAGGCGCCCTATCGGCCACAGGGGTCGCTGATGCGCGGTGAGCCGTGGATTCCCCTGCCGACCTAAGCCCTCCCTACCCGGGCAGCGCTCAGCCAATTGTGCGCCGCCCCCTAGGAACTCCCGGTCACAGTCGACTGTGACATAGCCTGGACTCGAACCTGCGATCTCCAGGCTATAGGGCACATCCTGCGAGGAGCGCCTTTACTGGATGCGCCACTTGGGAGCCCCAATACAAGGCTGTTTAATAAGGTCTGTGTACTGAGAGCTACACACTAACCCAATATTATTTGGAAAAACTGGGAAATTATTATTATTATTATTATTATTATTATTATTAATAATAATAATTTTTAAAATAAATACTAATATGCAAAACTATGACAAACTAAGTTTGCAGGTGGTTGTAGTGTTTAATTATTGTATGTTTTGTGTTTGCTTCATACTCACAGGTATCCGGTTTCTGGACCTGAAGGCTGACACTTTCCTCAGGTCTTCATCAGTGGCCTTGAAAGGCACCATGAGGATGGTAGGGTAGGTGTCACACAGCTCATACTGCTTGTTCACAAAGGTTATTCTCCATTTGTTGTTGGGTAATCCCTGTCACAGAAAAAAATTAAGGGGAAATTTAAATTAATTTAATAATTAATTATGTTAAGAAGCGCCTTTAATGACAGTGTTTTTGTTATAATGGACTGTGCCAATATTGTAACAGTGTCCACCAAGCCCTGTTTTTACTGAACCGCAGAATGTGCTTGTTATGACCACAGTGGGGTGCTAAAATGTATTTAATAAATGGAACAATCAGAGCTTATTCGTGAACAACAGTTAATTGTTACAATAGTAAAGAGTCATAATTCTAAATACTTGTATAAATCACATATAGGAAATCAACCCAGGGATGTAGTGACGTCATCCTGTGCACTGAACACACAGCACAATTCCAGTTAAAAAAACCTAAACAACAACACTATATTCAAAATCACTTCCCGATTGTGACGTTTGCTTTTGTGATTTATAAGAAGTTACTGTTTATAAGAGTTTGAGTAGACAGATGACTGTACGAATGACTGTTATACACGAAGAAACACCCTACGCTTGATCTACTTTTCAGTAATACTGAGCTGTATCAAGTGCTCAGCAAGAAATAAGAGACAAGGGAGAGACATGTTCTCACCAAGGCACCACAAGCACATTTTATAGTTCATCATTAAATATTTAGGATGTGACTCACAGGAAAAAGAATATAAAATCTGCTATCACCAAGCACCAAATCTGAGATACAAAGTAAGTATTTACAAAAACAGACAGAGGTTCCCAAAATATACAGTATGGAAAAACCTGAACTCACAATGAGGGCTATCCAACTGAAAAAAGAAATGTTGTCATTTAACCTAAATATGACAGAAATAAACTAAAGAGCTGTTTGATTTTAATAACCTTGGGCCCTTTATTACCTATATAACGTTTTAATTACACCTCTTAAAGCAGTGGTGTTATTTAGCTCCACCGCCGGTTTTAAATAAATCCAATATAGCCCACTGTGTACTCAAGCGGCTGGTTTCACAGTTCTAATCTGTTTCTGTGAAACCAGCTGTAGGTGTTGCAGTAGCCATAGGAAGCAAAATAGTTTAGAGGTAAACTGGCTCTACACCTAGGGCTACTACATAAAGTCAGGAATCTGATTTTATGTTAAATTGGGTCTCCTGTGAAAATCAATCATATGGACTTTCAAACAAGAGAGGCCAGTTGAGTTACTGCAGTCATTCATATATAAATTTCATGGGAGCAAGGCCAACTTTACTCCAACGAACCCCAGTAGACGAACTAAAACTGGCATTGACGTGACTCTCAGAGCCTTTACCAAACTAAAGCATGGTAAAGTAGTGCTATTCCTTTAAGAAAACAGTCCCGTTTATAAGTGCCTTGCAAGATCCCTGAAGGTGCACTCCAAGGTGTCAATCACTAGATTGTAATAGTTAGCAGATAATGTTAATCCTTAACTTGAACTGAAGTACAAGGCAGTAATCACGTTTGTGCAGCATTATTAGAAACAGATGGACTTTGGGTTACAATAAAGGAATCCTTTCCCAATGTCATTCTCTTCTATAAAATCAAAAAGGGCAATCAATGTCCACACCAATTACTAAACCCGTAACCTGATCACTGCCCAGATATGAACAATGCAGCTCTCCTTGTTTAGGTATATCATTGAAACTGACCCGGTTACAGGAGTTGGATGCCCCTGGCAACCCTGCTCTGAACTGCTGACACAGCAATGAGTAGGATTCACCTGTGTCTGCATGCTTACTATTAGAAGCTGTTCACACGGGAACAACTTATTAAGCAGGGACCACATTGCGTCTTTGTTCTGAAAGCCAGGACAGGTTGCATGCCTTGTTTGAGTTTCCCTGAATATATAAATGAATCCATTCATTTCACTACACTAACCCCTCTTTCCCCTCTGTCTGTCAGCATAGTTTGAAGTTTTGAGCATTTCTTTTGTTTCATTTCAGTCCACAAACTGCCAACAATGAATCATACTAAAACATATTTAAATGTATCCCAACAGCTGCTGATTTATATACCATTGCTGTTTAAATCATGAATATGGCATATGACCCTTTCTGGCACATTTTTACAAACTGCAATAAACTGAAGAGACTCAAATGCAACGTTTGTTGTCTGATTATTTGAAACTTGGTTCAGAAATGGCTTTAAGTATTTAAACAAGGACAGGATTTAGATTTACTATATTAATAAAACATTGCAGGGAATTTGCATCAGCCAGTGCACAGTCCTTATTAATGCAAACATTCAGACCACTTCATAGCAGATATAGCTGGAGCTAGATTAAATCAGATTGATAGCACCAGATCTTTTTAGTTAGAAACCTCAACAATGGGATACAAAAAAATTAAATCTCCAAAAAGCAAAATGCCCACCTGTCTCTGATACTCCAGAATGGCGTTGTAAACGTTCCAGCCATTTTCAGAGAACTTCTCCTGACTTAAAAAGACGAACAATTGCTGTAACAAAACAGAAGGCGAACAAAAAAATTAAAAGTGTTGCATCAAGCACTTGCTATACATCATGCAGTAAAACTGGAGTAACATTATGGGCTGCAGTTTAACAGGTCGGATTCAGCTATTGCAAGTAACAGCTCTGGTGCCTGTACTTGTGTGCTAGTCCAAACACTTTCTTGCAAGATATGCTAATATCTCATTCCATCATTTACACTTTTCTAAGTAGTTAGGGGATATATTGTGAAACTTGCATTTCACTTTCACCAAGATCCCATGGTTTGCAGTTTTTAGGATAGTTACTGAAAAACTCCTGGGTTTATGAGCAGTTTATAAAATCAGTTCTCACACAATTTGGGCCACTGAAAACATGAGACAATTATTTAGTTATACCAAAAGAGTATAACATGAGACAATTATTTAGTTATACAGATGTAGACCATAATCACATTTTATAATATGTAGCTTACAACACATGTACATTCTGTTGCTGTTTGGTAGCATTAATAAATACAATTTAAAAGGTCTCACTAAAATGTGCCAGCTGCGAATACTTTATAAAGAGGCTTGTGTCTTTTCAGGGGCTCTGGTTCTTTATTGAAACATCATGAAACCTGTTCAATGTGCAATGAGTTGCAGGGGCTTTGCTATTTAATGCTGACCAAATGCAGCCAGGGCAGAGATATCCAAGCTAAGAAAAATCACAGCAAATGAAACAGCCTCCTATTGACTCTGGATGCTTGCATCACCACCTCTCTCAATCCCAGTGTGTCATCAGCTCAGCTGGTCAGACACGACTCAAACTGAAAGTGGTGAAACCCATTGTATAAATTAACAGATTTCATGGTGCCACTCTGTCATCTTCCCCCAAATAACTACCAGACAGGGTACCAATTGAATATGTAAAATTGTGCAAGGAGCTACTGTCCTGCAGGTATCTATTGATTTGTAAAACACCGATTTCATTTAATCAATCAAAACACTGATCAATCATTAATGACACGATGGGCCAAGGACTGTAAATCATTTTCCATTTCCAAAGACTATGCTGCTACTTTCTAAACAAAACTAACCATATTGTTTGTGCAGCTCCAAGCAAGTTCAGTGTATGAATTATTATTCTATATGTATTAAAAGAATAAATATATAATGTCATTGCATCTGCCTTTTTAAAGTAACAACAGCCCAGCAATAATGTGCCACATTTTAAAGCATTATACTTTATACCGATTGTTTTTAATGCTTGTGACATTTAATATCAATAGATATTGGCATGATACATAAACTTTACCTAACAAAATGTCTTCATCAGTGAATATTTTCCATAAGGCACTACCTGGGCTTATTGGTGACATCCTTCATAATTGCCCGTACTTACACTGTGCAGTTATTTCCAACATGAGATTTTAAATCAAACTGTGTTTATGGGTGCATTTCTATATCAATGAACTCAGTTAATCTTTCCATATCCCTCGAAGGAGTTCTGCTATTACATGGAATTCACACTTGAAGGATTTATTTTTTCTAATCAACGGCTTCACAGCTTCGTGAAACATTTCCAATAAAAGCACATTCCAATTGCCACTGAAATATCCTTTGTCAGTTTAAAACGCACAAATAAACGAATTCTAGTGCTGCCTTTCTAGCATGAAGCAATGTTGTAAAATGGGCTATGTCTGGGCCCCCTGCCCCCCTATGCTGTGAGCTTGGTATACAGCCCCAGCACATTGGCCAGTTGTTAAAACTGTTCAGCAACAATCAGTAATGGGAACTTGACTAAAAGAACCATAGAAAACAGCTGTGTATCAACTGCAAGACAGTATCTCAGTGTGAAATGGTCTGCGGTTAAAATAATGTGGCAGTGATGGCTTTTACTGGACAACAGTTATAGAATTTAATTATAGAAAATAAATAAATAAATAAATAAATACAGCCGTGTACCAGCTGCAAGCCAGTATGTTTAGTTTGCAGTCTGTATCATTGATATGGCCAAACGTTTAAAACAATGTGGCAGTGAAACGGTTAACTTATCAGACACTTCCAGTAATGGAACTTGATTGAGAAGATCACAGAATACTGCCATGCACAAAATATTAAGATAATAACTCAAATGTTCTCTCTCTATATGGGAAAAATCACACAACCTCAACATGGGAGCCATATTATGTCAATGTATTAGTCACCATGACATTTAGCATAGTGTTAATAACCCTGCAAATATAAAGTCACAAGCTCAGATGGTCTCTGAGCCTTACACTAGCATCCACAGGAAGCTGCTTTACACTGGAAACGGAGTGGAGTCAGTATTACTTGTAACACAGGAAGTGGATGTGAAAGAAACAAGTCTGAGAGTAGAAAGAGGCAGTTCTAGGATCACCTACGGTACAGGAATTGCTGTGCAAACCACTTCTCATTGAAACTGCTTTGAGTTCATTACTGAAGAATTTTAAATAAAGTCAATCTGCCCAGTGGCTAATCATCTTTACTTATTCATGATGTAATCACATTTCCAGACTGTTTGTTTGAGTCTTTCTTAGTTCTCGGATCTCTTGAGGCACTGGAAATTGTGTATGATTACAATTTGTGTGCACTTTTTATGCATCTATATTCCAGGAAGCCCTTTCAAAAAAACAAAACAAAACAAAAAAAACACACAACAAATAAGTATGTTGTTAATATACACCCCCGCAACCACTGTGCAAAAACTGAATTCCAGCTGCTGTAGCCGTATCAAAAAGGAGATCAACGTGACCTACATACACTGCATTGTACATGGAAAAACGAAAGTGGGACATTCGTACATACAGGCAGACACAGGAACCTCCTTATATGGACAGATTGAGATACTCACAATAAGTTAAGCTAAAGAATACCCCAATCCAGTTTAATCACAATTGAATAAGCACTTCTCTCAATTTTAAGTAAAATACAAGTGAAACATACAGTACATACAGGTGTGTATAGTCTACTTCACTATATATATAATAATGTATGCACAGTTTTTCAAACACATTTTTTTTATTCAAAGCTGTAGTGTTTAAACTGAACACTGTTATATGAGGAGGAGGTTAAATGTCAGCAGAAATTGCAAAGAAAATGTACAAAATGAAATTTACTGGTTGCATAAGTATTCAGCCCCTTAAGTCAGTACTTTGCAGCAATTACTGCTATCAGTCTTTTTGGATAGGTCTCTACTAGCTTTGCACAGTAGGATGGTGCCATTTTAGCCCATTCTTCACAGGAAAATTGCTCCAGTTCTGATAAGTTTGTTGAGGATCATCGATGGACTGCAATCTTCAAGTCTCGCCATGAATTTTCGATTGGATTCAAGTCAGGACTTTGACTGGGCCACTCAAGAACATTAATTTTCTTCTTGTTCAACCACTCCAGTGTGGCTTTGGCTTTGTGCTTCAGGTCATGTGAATTTCCTCCCCAGTTTCAGAGTCTTGGCTGACTCAAACAAGTTTTCCTCAAGGATTCACCTGTACTTTGCACCATCCATTCTCCCCTGTATCCTGACAAGCTTCCCAGTCCCTGCTGAAGAGAACCATCCCCATAAAATGATGCTGCCACCACCATGCTTGACAGTTGAGATGGTGTTGACTGGGTGATGTGCAGTGTTGGGCTTGCGCCAGACGTAATGCTTGGAATTTAGACCGAAAAGTTACATTTTTGTCTCGTCTGACCACAAAACCTTTTTCCACATGTCTGCAGTATCATCTACATGGTTTTTCGCAAACTCCATACATACTTTAAGATGAGGGTATTTGAGTAATGGCTTCTTTCTTGCCACCCGTCCATACAGGCCACGTAGGGACCGGCTTATTGTTGATGTGTGAACACTGAATTCCATCTCAGACATAAAACTTTGCAGATCCCTCAAGGTCATTGTTGGCTTCAGAGTGACATCCCGAACCAGTTTGCTGCTTGTTTGGCTGCTCAGTTTGGGAGGGCGACCTGATCTGGTAGTGTCTGGGTGGTATGATGCATCTTCCACTTCTTAATGATGGATAAATCAGCGCCTTTGAAATTGTCTTGTACCCTTCTCCTGCTCTGTGCCTCTCTACCACTTTATCCCTGACTTGTTTCGAAAAGCTCCTAGGTCTTTATGGTTGCTTTGTTGGATCACTATGTGAGGTGCAGCTTGAAAGTCTTTATATACCTGATATATATATATATATATATATATATATATATATATATATATATTGTATATATATATATATATATATTGTATATATATATATATATATATATATATATATATATATATATATACACACATATATATATTGTATATATATATATATATATATATATTGTATATATATATATATATATATATATATATATTGTAGGGCAGCTGGCTCTTTGAGCTAAAATATATATATATATATATATATATATATATATATATATATATATATATATATATATATATATATATATATATACAGTACTGTGCAAAAATTTTAGGCAGGTGTGAAAAAATGCTGTAAAGTAAGAATGCTTTCAAAAATAGACATGTTAATAGTTTATATTTATCAATTAACAAAATGCAAAGTGAGTGAACAGGAAAAATCTACATCAAATCAATATTTGGTGTGACCACCCTTTGCCTTCAAAACAGAATCAATTCTTCTAGGTACACTTGCACACAGTTTTTGAAGGAACTCGGCAGGTAGGTTGGCCCAAACATCTTGGAGAACTAACCACAGTTCTTCTGTGGATTTAGGCAGCCTCAGTTGCTTCTCTCTCTTCATGTAATCCCAGACAGACTCGATGATGTTGAGATCAGGGCTCTGTGGGGGCCATACCATCACTTCCAGGACTCCTTGTTCTTCTTTATGCTGAAGATAGTTCTTAATGACTTTCGCTGTATGTTTGGGGTCGTTGTCATGCTGCAGAATAAATATGGGGCCAATCAGATGCCTCCCTGATAGTATTGCATGATGGATAAGTATCTGCCTGTACTTCTCAGCATTGAGGAGACCATTAATTCTGACCAAATCCCCAACTCTATTTGCAGAAATGCAGCCCCAAACTTGCAAGGAACCTCCACCATGCTTCACTGTTGCCTGCAGACACTCATTCGTGTACCGCTCTCCAGCCCTTCGGCGAACAAATTGCCTTCTGCTACAGCCAAATATTTCAAATTTTGACTCATCAGTCCAGAGCACCTGCTGCCATTTTTCTGCACCCCAGTTCCTGTGTTTTCGTGCATAGGGCAGCAGTGTGGAGTAGTGGTTAAGGCTCTGGACTCTTGACCGGAGGGTCGTGGGTTCAATCCCAGGTGGGGGACACTGCTGCTGTACCCTTGAGCAAGGTACTTTACCTAGATTGCTCCAGTAAAAACCCAACTGTATAAATGGGTAATTGTATGTAAAAAATAATGTAATTGTATGTAAAAATAATGTGTAAAAAATAATGTAAATGTGTAAAAAATAATGTAATTGTATGTAAAAATAATGTGTAAAAAATAATGTAAATGTGTAAAAAATAATGTAATTGTATGTAAAAATAATGTGATATCTTGTAACAATTGTAAGTTGCCCTGGATAAGGGCGTCTGCTAAGAAAAACATAATAATAATAGTTGAGTCGCTTGGCCTTGTTTCCACGTCGGAGGTATGGCTTTTTGGCCGCAAGTCTTCCATGAAGGCCACTTCTGACCAGACTTCTCCGGACAGTAGATGGGTGTACCAGGGTCCCACTGTTTTCTGCCAATTCTGAGCTGATGGCACTGCTGGATATCTTCCGATTGCGAAGGGAAGTAAGCATGATGTGTCTATTATCTGCTGCAGTAAGTTTCCTTGGCCGACCACTGCGTCTACGGTCCTCAACGTTGCCTGTTTCTTTGTGCTTCTTCAAAAGAGCTTGGACAGCACATCTGGAAACCCCTGTCTGCCTTGAAATTTCTGCCTGGGAGAGACCTTGCTGATGCAGTATAACTACCTTGTGTCTTGTTGCTGTGCTCAGTCTTGCCATGGTGTATGACTTTTGACAGTAAACTGTCTTCAGCAACCTCACCTTGTTAGCTGAGTTTGGCTGTTCCTCATCCAGTTTTATTCCTCCTACACAGCTGTTTCTGTTTCTGTTTCAGTTAATGATTGTGTTTCAACCTACATATTGAATTGATGATCATTAGCACCTGTTTGGTATAATTGTTTAATCATACTCCTGACTATATGCCTACAAAATCCCTGACTTTGTGCAAGTGTACCTAGAAGAATTGATGCTGTTTTGAAGGCAAAGGGTGGTCACACCAAATATGGATTTGATTTAGATTTTTCTTCTGTTCACTCACTTTGCATTTAGTTAATTGATAAATATAATCTATTAACATGTCTATTTTTGAAAGCATTCTTACTTTACAGCATTTTTTCACACCTGCCTAAAACTTTTGCACAGTACTGTACATATGTATGTGTATATATATATATATATATATATATTATATATATATATATATATATATATATATATATATATATATATATACACACACACATACACACATACATATGTATATATACATATGTATATATATATATATATATATATATATATATATATATATACACACATATACATATATGATTGGACGAATAATAAACACAGTAAATAAAAATCATTACATTTGTTTAATGTTGGGTGCCTCGTTCTTAAATAAATAAAAAAATAAAAATAAATCAACACAAATATTTAAAGAAAGAATGGGGACACTACAGTTCACTTTAAGTGGCTTTATTTAACAAAGGGACTTACCAAACTATGTGACAGTGGAAAAGCGTATCTGAAGAGGAGCTCAAAAATGTCTCTCCTGCTGTGTCCTTCTTGTTTCAAGGCAAACCTCAGGTTCCTCATATCCTATCAGAGACACACATTAGAGCCGTGGCTAATCATGTGTAGATTACACACATACACATACGTGAGCACGCACAGACAGACACTCTGCAAGCGCCTGTCCTCAGACTGTACAAATCATTTCGGAAAGACGACATTAGGACATTAAAAATGTCACAAGTTATTGAACTGCTTCTTCCTGCAACTGCTTTCATACCAGTACAATTCAGTTCCTTCCAGAAAACAAGCATTAGTTTCAAAATAGGGCCAAATTGTTTTCATTAAAATTATTCTTGGTGGGATGACTAGGTGACACAGTAGCCCTTCACCTTTGATTCCGACTTCAAGTTTGTTCATTTCAAACTAGTCCTCAGTGTACAGTGGGTCACACCACAAAACCACCACCAAATCAACACAACCGGCATAGAGGGCATGACGATGGAGAAGCCATCACTGCATACACAAGCACTCAAAGCAGATTGTGAACAAGCATTGTGTGAATTCAGAGTGTTTTTAAACAGCTTCTTTTAGAAGACTAAAGCCTTGATAAAGAGATGCAGTGACATTTTACAGACCTTTAAGAGTTCAGACTGACCCATGATTCTAAAGCCCATGTAATCCAGGCAACTTCTCAAGCAGTCAGTAGTGTGGGACATGAGCACTTTTCACTAAGAAGCTCAAATCAAGATAGTTTGAATATTCCCTCATGTTTCATGCGCTTCAGTGTTTTGTATTAAAGTGCCAGGTATTCTTTCTACTCGATCCTAGTGGGCTGGTACGATGAAATTAAAAGAAATGTAATGAATTACTGGCAGTGTCTTCTGATGGCAGCGTGTTGGAGTTGAATTGGCTACGTAGCCATTACCTGGGGAACAGTAACGACCACATACAAACTGCAGTACCTTGCAGGTGATGTCCAACCCGTAGGAATTCTCCCCTCGACTGGAGGCCCCTCCCATCTTCTCAATCCGACTGATGACTCCAAGAGGCACATCTAAGGTCATGGCAGGATCCTGATGTTCGGAGAACAAACCGTCAAAAGGATACATGCTAACAGTATTACAAAGAAGTTCTCCACTACCACTAGTGCCAATAGTTGATTTCATAATCAATATTTCTTCACAGTCTTATCAATACTCAGTTATATTCTGCACACGTACAGTCTTCTACACACACACACGTTGCAGTAATTAATAAAAATTACGGTTTTACCGATTGGTTATAAACATTCTCAATATGTTCAAGTTTAACGGTTAGTATCAGAGAACCCGATTAGCACTAATCTTGGATATCTTTAAAACAACATTATGTAGTCCAGGATTAGCACTAATCAGGGTCTGTGAAACCAGCCATTAACTGTTTAAAGTGTTTAATCCTAAAGTTTAAACATTTAGGAAATTAGGTAACACAAACCAACACTCCTGAGCACCACCACCATCAGTGTAGACATGTACTGTGTTATTTTATATCCAAGATACCTTTTTGTTGCAAGTTATAGACGCTGGTGCTTTCACCAAACCTTCTGGGGATTTCAATATAATATTTCATAATGGCACCTTGAAATTAAAGCTTTTAGGCAATAATACTGTTTTTATTAAGGGTTGGATGTGGCTTGCAGTAAAAATCTAAGTGTGACAATTTACAGTGTCTTGGCAAGTGTTTGTATTTTTTGTGTCCATGTCTAGTCTATCTTTGATTTTGCAGACAGCTAAATAAATAAATCCAATGATACTCCATCTCTGTCACTCATCAGCAAACAAATAATTAATGCAATATCAAAAGTTTTTTCAAATGAAAACTTCAGATCTAAAAAATTGAGCGTTTCAAATGATAGAAAAAAAAATCCCTGCTTCAAAAATCTAAAAGTGCCAAAATGCAGAAATGACATTAAAACACCCTGACAATAACGAGCATGCTTTACAGTAAGTAAATAGGAAACTGGAAACATGTGGGTTAGGGCTAGGGTGTGGGTGTTGCCCCAGTTTCATGTAATGTGTACAGAACACATCAAGCACAAGCAAAGGACTAGGCAACTCCCGACAGTCGCAATGTTGTTTCTCCTGTTCAACGTCACAGTAAATGAAGGCTGTGCCACCTGGCTGTCCACTGTTAAAAGGGCAATGATTACATCTATTACAACAAGTACAGCCTGTGGATAAAAAAAAAAGGAATGCATAACCGAAATCACTATGCGGTAGGGCACATGGACTGTCAGAGTGAAACTTGGAAGTAATTCATCTTTCATGTTTTGCTGCGTTTTAAATCCTTACAAATAGAGTTCATTATCGTGCCCCTACAAAGCCAAGATAAGATGTTGCGTCCTTCGAAATGGAGACTGAAGGTACCTTGAACTCCCACCCTTCCCCATACCAGTACGGAGATGGACACAGACTAGTGTGAACTGTTTTACACTGAGGGCCAATGCAAAAATCAATGTATTCTAATTCTGTCAGACAGGCATCAGTCTAATCCAATATTAATGGAAAGTAGTCTGAAGGTACAGCAGCACAACTACCTGAAGGGATCCTAAACTGTTCAGAAGAACTTGGTTGGTTATAGATCCTTTAAAACGGTAGAAGAGTTAGACCGATTTGAGAGGCCGCACAAGGCGTGATCATGTACCAGGAAGAAATAGGTAGCAATTCATTTCTATAGAGCTTTATTTTAAATACCTGCATGTCTTGAATTTAACAGACAAAAGGACCAAAAGATTTTCAATACAAGAAAAAGGTGGGAAACAGTGAATGTCGCCAGTGCGAATATGAGAAGAAAATGGATTTTAAAATGTTGAATAACTGCTTCAAAATGGTATATTGCATTCCAGAAGGTTGTTCCCTTATAAGTCCATATTGAAATTAGTCTTTTCATATAAACGATGGGGTTGATTGGATCACCCTATACCCTGCTGGGATAGCAGGATTTTGTTTAGGAACCTTTTACAGTTAAACAATCCCCCTGGATTACAGGGGTGACGTGGTTAATGTAATACAGGGTGATTCCCCAGTGCTGTCAAAATATGACTGGGGCTCAATCCCACCAGGGTATAGGGACATCAAATCAACCCCCAAGCCAAGCTGACAAAAGTTCAGCTCATGACTTCACTGATGAATGTCTGTCTGCTGGACTGGAGTAGCTTTGGTCTTGATATTTATAAGCGTGTAGTAAAATAAAAGATCATTACATGATGTTTCTAGCATTTGTACAAAATCGAAGTGTGTGTATGTGTATGTATGGTGGGGTGGGGGTGTTAAGTGCCATGTATAATGACTTTAATCCTCTGTTGGAGCAAACTGTGCTCTGGCTGTATATTTTAAAAACCCAACAAGTGAAAAGATGAGTGTGTGTGAGAGACAGAACTGCTAACAAGGGAGAAAGTCACAATTAATGGGAGTTAAAACGGATTTAAGATAATCGTCATCATCATAATTTTTAGCTGATAACAGATATGAGAATTGCATAATCGTCCAACCCTTTACGGTATGTTGTGTACAGTACAACAATGATAATACAGTACACTGTATGTAATCACCAATACACTAGGAATGGTTTCACCTCCATAAGACCTTGATCCATCAATCTGGCTCCACCGTTCATAGTCTCTTAGCTGGATTACTCATGCATGTTCTAAACAATACCCTTTGTTCACAGTGCACAAACTGAAGAGACACAGGGACCACCAAAGAATTACAAAGAAGAAAGCCAAACGCTTGTAAAACAAGACTAAAAAAAGCCATGAAATGACATTTGGATTACTCCAATGCTAACAGTATCCGAGCAGCATCTAGTACAAAACTGTATTGTATTTTGTAAGGCAACTTGATCTACAAAACAGAACTCCAACCTCTCATTTGGCAAATATGTCACATCTTCAAATGCTTTTTGCACCTCTCCTGCGAGGGATGTATGAAATGACACTCCTTGTGTTTCCCTTGTATAGACTGCATTGTCATGGCAATGAACTTTAAAACCTAAAGAAGAGAAGTACCCTCCTGTTTGGAAGACACATTGCCAAACTCAGAGCTGCCAGCTCATGAGATGAAAGTGTTCTTGAGGTGAGACCAGAATGATCTCACCTACTATTAAAACGGAGTTAGTTTAACACTGTCTCATCTGTGTAAAAACAAGGTTACAGTATTATCTTGCTGCAAGGAAGACAAACAATCTATACTGAAACGACATCCAACTTTGGTGGACCTGTATTTTCTCACAAATGAACGGATAAACAAAGTTTGAAAAAGTTTTTTTTGTTTTGTTTTTTGCTTTTTTAAACAAATGAGTTTGTAAAATTAGAGCAATCACCATGACCGCCAGGGACATTCTTTCCTAAAAACAGTTTGAACCAAAATATTTTGTGCATGTAAAAAAAAGAAAATGAAGCGAGCACGTCCAATTGTTGTGATATTTAGGTGAAGAAATTGGATACGAGACTAATTAAGTTTCATTTTCCAGCACAGCATTCACTTCTTCTTCCCAGACTATACTTTTAACAGTTGCTGCATCTTTTTTCAGCTACATGATACCAAATAGATCAATGGACAAAATGAGCTAGGTGTTTACAGTACGACTGGTGAAAGGGAAATTAATTACATTATAAAACTGACAAATTGCCAAACTTTTTTAGTCCTTATGTATCACTCTGAGTTGCTAGTTTTGTAACATAACACTGAAGGACACTTGTCTACTTGACTTTATTTTTATCTTTAGCTTTGTAACAAAAAATTGTGCAAAACAGCATTAAGTAAAGAAGTGGTTTGATAAATCTGGCCACAGTTTAAGAGTTCTGAGCATCTAACAGGACAGTGAGCTGCAGCAGTCACTCGAAATGCTTCAGGCTCCAGCCATGAATACTGGGCACATCAATGGAATGCTAGAAAATTACAGCCAAAGTAACCAGATCCTACAAATAAAGAATCCAAGTGTTTCTGAAACAGCACACCAGCATTTAAACAGGGGACCTTGCTTGAGAAAACAGCTCTAGCTGTTCTTACTTTTCAGGGTAAAAGAGAAATGTCTGAATGATTAATATATTAGTACACTGAAGTGTTTACTGCTGGTGTGCTGTGTGACACCGTCTAATGTGCAAGGCGATTAATTTTTTTTTTCACAAGACATTTATTATTTCTATTTTTTAATAGATTAAACGAGGGAGAACTTGGCTGGAAACAGTTCACATCAAAATCCAATCCTATTTACATCAGATATTTTTCACAGTAACATTTTACTCACTTAAAACAATAAAATAATCTTCTGTAAACTATCTCCAAAGGTCCCCTGAGTAACTTACCACTTCAAAACTCTTGAAGAAAAGCCTATAATTTGTAATGGACACTTTCCCTTTGACAGCACCATTAAATGGACAAATATAGATAATGTCTTTATCTGTGAAGAAATCAGAAAAACAAGAAGTCAGAATGTGTTGAAGAGGGGACAATCTGTAGCCCCAAATGCATGCTAAAAACACACAAATCGGCAGAGTCCCAGTCTGGACAGCCCGCCGTGCATGAACACACTGGAGTGGGTCAGTGAATGTACTGGAAAGACCAGGCACAGTAAGCTGTTGTAGACAACATGTTTCTCACATAGTTTCAACAACACCCAAGTGGGTAGTCTCTTGTTAACTCAGTAATAAATTAGTGAACCTGAACTCTACACTCAATATACAGGTTGCACACAAAAGTAACATGAGGACTACAGAGAGAATCACATTTGGTAGTAGATGTGCCACACAATTTTTTCCACTTTGTCACAACCTCCACTGCAGCCCATAGGGGGCGCTGATGGAAAAACAGCCCCTGCTATGGTCTGCATCAATGCAGACCACATCATGTGGAAACTCTACTATCAATTTTCAGTGCTTTGTGACCTTTTCTCCACCACTGAGTGTTAGTCCCCAAGTCTTTATAATCAGTCTGTAGGCAGGGAGATATTTTGGGAGACTGGAGAAAGATGCTCATGGCTCTCTACTGCCCTGTATACTTAGTGTAATACCTCACAGCACAGTGTGCCTCTGTTAACACCATGCTGGGGGTATTGCTTAAGCTCTGGCATAGAGCAGAGAAGGGGCTCACTACTGAATCAACAACACTAATTCACTAGTCCTGCATACAAGACCTGACCCAGGCCCAGCCTTGCTTAACTCAAGATCAGCCTCCAAACTGGGTTAGTGTGGCATTCATAGATCTTCCAACTATAGAATAATTTAGAGTTCTTAACTGAGAGTTGGGCATGTTATTGAAGAAAAGTAACTGATTACTCGCTACTCATTTCTTCAGAAAAATATAATGTCCTTACTTATTACTTAATAAAAAAAAATTAGCGTGTTATATTACTCATTTTATTTATTTCTCTTGTCTTGTCCTGCAAAACAGTTGCTTATACTATTGATTATTTTATAACTGCAGTATGGGTCTGGTAATTAATTTATTAAATGTATCAAACAAGTTTTTATAATTTATAGTATAAATACATTTAATTTTTGGCATACAAAAAACAATGTCCTGACAGTTTTGCATTATGAAAAGAATCATACAAACATTCAAATTTAATAAAACCAAGAATAGCAAATCAACAATAATAACAAAAAATGTCTACAGAAAAACAAACAATATGGTGATAAAGCAGTACATGTAAAACTTATGGGGTGATGCAATAAATGTGGCCAGCCCTGTGTAAGCAAGCAAATAAACAAAGAACTAAAAGTGGTGCGTACAGTCAAGTGAGCCTCCTCTCGATCGCCCTACACACTTCAGAACACACAGTGGCAGATGAGTTTCCTGTGTTTTTAAAGTGTATCATCAAAAAATGACAAGGCTCACAAAGACTCTGACACTATAACATGAGTAAAAAAATATGAAAACCACACATGCATGATGACAAGCAGTAAAGAACTGAAAAACAGAAATCAGATCCACTCCTAGCTAATGCATTCCCAGTGGGAGATAATAAGCTCATGTTCTTTCAGTGCTAAAAATATTGCTGAAAAATGCACCACATAGGATTTATTTTATGAGGCTCCTTCCCTTACCATTTCTTCAAAGGTTCAGTGATTGGTTTTAAGGTGTTTTGAGTAGAATAAAGGTCTTGTTTGTTTTGCAACACCACACCATTTCACTCTGGGGTGCAATTTGCACAATGTTTGGGGAAAAAACACCTCAGCTAGGAGTATCAACGCTTTAAAAAGCATAACAACTTGCTTCTAATCCAGGTGAAGCTTAGTACTATTAACATTATTAGTAGTAGTATTATTATATCCTTCTTGCCACAACACTAAGTTCACCAAGTTCACTGCCTGTGTGAACTACTTTCATCATAAACAACCTGGCAGACATTTTGAAACTCCCTGAACTGTAAGGTCAGCATTAGCAGTAGAGAAGTGGCATTACATCATTCAGGCTACCACAGTACTCTACTTTGACCAAACTGACCAAATACTGGTACAGCAGCTGCTTTCACATATCATTACTTAACTGCAGTCGAACTACAGTAAAAACTGGTGATGTGTGCATCTTACCCGCAGTCATACCTGTGCTACCATCCAATCCCTGAACTAAAAGTTTCTCTCTGCTGTCAGCGTCCCACATCAATTAGTTGTTAAGGGAATGCTGGATGCTCTATATAAAGGGGTGTCCAATCACAGTCCTGGAGGGGCATTCCACTCCAGGTTTTTCAGGTGAAATTATATAATCAACTACTTCAGGGTCTGGATGAGGATTTACTTGGTTCAATTAAACAATTTAGAACAGGGTTGGAACAAAGACCAGGCGTGGAAGGGCCACCTTTAGCTACCCCTGATATAAAGGTTGCCCCATAGAAAGTCTGGCATCATAGATATCATTATTAATATTGGCTGTCCCTCTTTCTTTGAGGTGTGAATATTATTTCGTAAGTCAAAGTGAAAATGTCTGGAAAAAAAAATAAAAGCAAACGGTTGTAATGAGTCACAGTGCTTACCTGTGATTCTTTCTTCCCCTGGTAACTGTGGCACGTCCGCTAGCGGTTCCATTCTGAGACTTTCTCTTGATGCCTGAAGAGCAGCCAGGAACGCAAGCACACCGTGGTGGAATGTTACAGAGCTGGATAAACTGGTTGTTCACAAATTGCAGGATTATCCAGGATTATCATTCAGACTATTTTCAATATAAGGATCTTCAAGTTCAGCGTGTTCATAACGATAATAATACAAACTTTGTTTTCCTTTTGTAATCCTCCCCACCTTGCAAAGACCAGCCCTTGATAGCTGTGTTTCAGCAGCTCTGCCCAGGTCACTGGAACACTCCCTCTGTGGCTGCTAAGAAGGCCAACACCCTTTCAAGCTTTCAAAACCCAGGTTTTGCTCTGTAACTTCTGCAGTAAATATGGCTTCATACAATGGTACAGCATTGTTTAAAATAATACTTTATATAATTTACATTTTCCAAACACTTAATTTCTTACCTCTTTAAAAGTGCATAGAAATAACAAAATGGTGATAAATCTTACATATGTATTACCATCATTGTGCTGCTGTATATACCATACAAGTTAAATTGCATGTTTCTGTCGTTTCCTGTTGGAGACCCAGCGTTTCTGACAAACAGCCAACATCATCATACTACACTACTGCTAATCACAGGAAATTGCGAATAGACACTAAACAGAAGCATTTAAAACTGCAGGATACTGCACTTCACTCATACTGTATTAACTGTATTGATTGTGGGGTAGTGTCAGTTATTCGTACTGATGCTGGGAGCGCTGTTCAGCTTGCTTCAGTTCAGAGAGCAATTGGCTTTAAGGTCGCCTGTCCATAAGGGTTGCAGTGGAGAGGTGACATACAAAATTTCAAATTGAAAAACAGGGATAAAACAACTGCTTAAAAATGTGGTTAAAAAAAACAAAAAACTGTTAAGTTTATATAAAGAAAGAACACCACAGGGTCTGGGCCTCACCATCAGGAGGAAACATGTGCAGTAAAAATACAAGCCTGCAGAACCACAAGTGCACTAAAATTTTATATATATATATATATATATATATTATATACACATACAGTATATATATATTTTAAGTTTTCATACTCACATTCTTACTGCTGTTGTTTTCCAAGTTGTTGGAATTATATGTCGGTGTTGAAGCTGAAGCCATTGTTTGAGTTTTAAGATGGAACTGAAAATGTCAAAAAGAAAAGAGTAATTATAACAGCTGATTAAAATGCAAGAGTAAGATAAAACATTTTTTATCTGTCCAGTTTTTTTTTTTAAATGAACTCTTTCAGCTGTTTTTGACGTCCAATCTGTTTTCGGTAAAAACAAAATAAAAGTTTAAAACTGAAAAAACAGATGGAGCGTGTGCAGACAATCACACAGGATACCACTATTACACACGTTATTCTGTTTTTTGAACTGCAAATAAACTCAATAGAGTGTGATTGCATCACTCATACGAATTTATTGTTCACCTAGACAATGTAGAAAGAATAAAATAATGAACTGCATCTCATGATGGTTTTCGAAATTGAAATTATTTAATCAACAAGCTGGCTTTAAAGTGACTGTGATGTTTGGCAGCATTTTAAAATAGTTTCGGATGAGGAAACACGTCTATTTTAAAATATCATCTAGATCTCTGTCAGCAAAAACACTAAAGCTAGAACTCAGACAGCCTTCAGCCCATTACTATAATACACATGACTAACACTATAGACATGCAGCCTTCAGCCCATTACTATAATACACATGACTAACGCAATAGATAAGGCCCTTGCACTTGAATTCAATCAATATGTAAATAGAATGCACAACAATGTAATCAGACAAACAAAAACTAGGTTCAATACATGCAGAGTAAATGAAGCTACCTTAATAAAGATCTTATTTAAAGCAGCTTCCAGATATTTACACTAACTCCCCAAGCAGTAGGCTACAATGCCCATTTGAATCCAGTTTCACAATGGTTCAGGAATACAGAATTTGCTGTTTTTGGCAGTCTAGCATTATTCTAAAATGTTTATTAAGTCCAAATTATGTCTAAAACAGAGCAATTGAACATGCTAACAATAATTATTATTAATATTATTATTATTATTTTTTAAATTCAAAATTCCAGCTTCAGCTTTTCACTTCTTATCATTTAACAAAGGTTTTGATTAGGGTACCCAGGCTGATTGTTTGCATATGCCTGTTAGTACTCGCTCCAGCACCTTTCATCAACAAACATAAAAAGAAAACAGCCCTAGTCATTTGAATACCCAGACTAACTATGAAGCTGCAGTTACCCCTACTGAGGGCTTTCAGAATCAATCAGGTACAGTCAGCCTTGTCATAACATTATTTATGTTACTTATTGTATATTCATTATTTATGCCACTGGCTTAGTGTTGAGACTGCCAACGCTTTCTCATTGTAAAAAAAAAAAAAAAGTCAGTTTCGGGGGCTCCCGAGTGGCGCATCCGGTAAAGGCACTCCGCCCGGAGTGCAGGATGTGCCCTATAGCTTGGAGATCGCTGGTTCGAATCCAATCGACCCCTGTGGCTGGCCGGGCACCTGCAGGCTGGCCTGTACGCAATTCAGAATTGCGTGGTCTTCCAACACTGTCAGTTCTGAATACGGCACCACGGCAGGCTTGCAGAGCGAAAAAAAGTGGCCGGCTGACGGCACTCGTTTTGGAGGACGTGAGTGCTCGTCTTCATCTCTCCCAAGTTAGTTCGGGGGTTGCAGCAGTGAGCCAGGTTGAATAATAATTGGACATTCCAAATTGGGGAGAAAATTGGAAAATTAATACAAATAATAATAATAAAAAAGTCTGTTTCAGTTTTATCTTTTGTCAGTATAGTTCGGTTTGGAATTATGACAATTTCAGTTTGGGAAAATCATAACCGTTGCATCAGATCATTGTAGCAAAAAAACATATAGACAGCACTTTAAATGAGGAAAGGGTTTTATGAATGAATGGTACAGCATGTAACAAAAAATGAGTATTTGAGAAAGACCTGGTTCAAGCAATGTGGTTGTGTGTTTTACTGAGAGAATCATAGAATACAGCTGTGTACCACCTGTGAAGTAGTGCACTGCCTCTATACCTAAGAAACAGTCGTTACAGCAACCATATTAGGTAAGAGGCCAATGTCAAGGTCAATTTTACCAACACATTTAAGCATACAGTGTTCATGTAATGATAAGAATATGAAGTCACTACCTGAAATAGTGTCAGATATTTAACACAGGGGCAGTGGCAACTTTGTAAATTTATTGACCATAATATACAGTAGCACCTTCGAGCTACTATACTGTTGGTATAAAAATATAACTAAAACAAACACATAGGCCTGTATAGGACCTTTCATCACAAGTGATCTAAAAACGCGTCATAATAAAACCATGATGGGATCAAAATGTTTTAAAATGAAAAAAATACCACCTGGAAGACCAGACTGTAACCATAAACCTGTCCCCCTGCCACACTCCCGCGGCTGATTAAATAGCAGGATACTTTGATTTTTTTGTCCCCAAATTAAATTGGTGAGGATAACAGGACCTTTTGCTTGCAGGTGGACTGTTTTTTTTATTCCATGATCCTTCAGATGACAGATCTACAGAGTTACAGTAAAATTTCCCCTTGGCTTTTTATCCCTTTGTAATAAATGGTCTATCTGCTTTGTAAACAGACCCTGTGCCGGGCACTGCACAGAACATTACAGTAAGCTTCACAGTGGAAAAGGCAAAGCTGCTTTAATTTGTTCCATATGCGATTTAAAAAAGTGAAGAACCCTTTCTGTCTTAGCAAACTCAGGGCAAAACAGTTAAAGGCAGCACAGTACTGTTTGGTTGATCAAGGGGTATAGGTGATAGATTAAGTGCACACAGACTCTACTGTAAATTCTTTACATATATCAGAAGGTCAGATACAGCACCGTACACATCCCTGGCTCAAAGTACCTGCACTGACACCTTATGCATAGATTTAAGACTTGCATTCGTCCCTCTGAATGAGTTCAACCCATAATTCACCCAGGTGCATACGTTTACACTGCAGTAGGTGCAATTTCCTCACTGATCACCACAAGCAGACAGGGTACAAAGAAGGCAGCAGTAGCATCAATGGAATTTCTCAGCAATCAGCTTTATCTTGTTTGTAAAATGAAAACCTTCAAGCCATGTCAGATTTGGAACCTTTCTGTTTCTAAGGCATGAGACACTATGGCATTGCTGCAAACAGTCTAATTCACAATCCTTGTCAGATAGACCATCGAGCTTCAGATCTTTATCAGCATCATAAAAAAGCAGTTCACCTTACCTACAGTACATGCGCATTTTACAAAAGAACAACTTGACTGAACTGCATCACAAGCCAGACTGCTCTACATATAGGCCTATGGTATGTATAGTAATACGGACTGTGACAGAGAGCATGTATGAATCCTAGTCAACAATCTCCCTCCTGACCTGTGAGGGCGCTGTATAACAGGAACAGTGTGCCCTGGACTGGATGGTTCCACAGTTCATTCCTTGGTCAGTTGGAAGGGGGAGGAGCCACAATACCAGAAGTCATCGCCTTAATGCGGTAGGCGATGTGTCAGTCACGGATTGGATGATATGCGATTGGACTCGCCACCGAAGGAGGCGTGACTAAGGGTATTCCAGGGGATGTGGCCAAGCAATCTGTTCTTTTGTTATGGTTACGGACGGACCTGAAAAAGGAGTACAGAGATAAGATAACTGTGAGTGCTGTATTTTGTTTGTGTTTATAACTGTTTATTTGTAATTATTAGACGGCTAAACACCCAGGAGCTGTCACTGTCAAGCCAGCATTAAAACCCGGATTACAACTACTGCACCTCCTGCAGGGGAAGAAATCAGTTTATTAATTTCTAAAATACGATAAGCTACTGTAGGCTAAACACAGTATTTTAATGTGGTGGCAGATTTGTAGGTTATTAATACAAGCACATTCATAGCCATCATTCTGTATGTGTGAGGTACAGTGTGTGTTTCTTTACTAGGCAGAAAAGGTGACGTTCCAGGCTATAAATACATTATGTGACCTTAACTAACACTGCACATTAACAGATTTGAATGAATTTCTCCAGTCTGGCTGAGTGGTTTAACCCTGTCTAGCTCTGAAGCCTGTTATTAAAGCAAGACGAACTGTAAAGCAGGTGCTTATCCTTTTTAATTGTTTCCAGGCAACACACCCGTTTGCAAGTGGCTGAGGGATGCTAAAGCTTGATCAGTTATCAGATCAGTAGGACCTCTTTTATATAGTGGAGCAGTGTGTTGGATATATCCTCTGAACTCGCAGGTTTAATGGATCTCCTTTCTTCAGCAGGGCTCAAAACACTATTTCTACAACCAGTCAGGAGTTTCTTTATTTCTTCCTACTATACATGTTCAACACCGATAAATAAAGAAAATACACAGGTTTAGTTTCGAAATGACCCTTGTTTGCAACATTTATGCCATTAATTTTAGTGTTGTTTTTCATTTTTAGTTAAACTGCTAATAGAAACTCTATTCCGTTTTTGAAAATTTCAAAATAATTGGTTCAAGTCAATTTAAGTACAATGTCAAAATATAGATATCATACTACTACTGTACAGTCCAGTAGTAACAGTGTAAATCACTGACAAGTGGTACTTCAATGGATTTAAAAAGTAATAATTAACAGTGCACTGGTAAGTAAAATCAAGTTATACATCCTACAGCACCTGATTAACTTATTTTATTTTGGCTTATCGAGTACCCAAACACTTCAAGAACATATCTTTGTGTTACTGAACATTTATTTCCAAAACCGACAGTACAGTTCCAGCTGCACTGGCTTTTACAAATTCGCTGTAACAATGCCACTTGCATCAATTAAAAACACAAAAAATAAATACATTTATTTTGTTAAATCAGAACCATAACAACACACATAGTTTTCAAGTGTACCACTGCATTGCACTGACATGAAGAACTAGTTACAGTCTGTATTAAAGTCATTCAAAGTACTCCATTCAAACACAAAATGTTTTCTACATCGGGCCATAAACCCTTTCCTCCTATCAGCTCGTTTTTCTTTCGCCATATTTTTAAATGTGTCTTTGTTTCGTCTCCAGTCACGCACTGTTTTGTCATTAATTCCAAACTCTTAAGCAAAGCGATCATCACCATGCTTTTCAGCAATGTCAACAACGCGCAATTTCAAATCTGTTGTGTAGCTTTTTCGTTTTTTTTTGTCTGACTGTCCTACTTTATCCTGTCTCAAAGACACCTGCATTATAATATTTCATTGCAGTTACAACAAACACAAGACTTCATAAGTTCACTCAGCTTTCTGACCAACAGCTGTTTCCTACGGATCCCAGGGGCGGGTTCAGTCTGCATGTTGACAAATCAATCGCTCGGGATGGGGGGTGGGAATAAGGAAATTCATAGAGATGGACAGCTATTGTGTTAACAGTGAAGCAGTACAGCTGTGACGTGTTCATATTCCAAAGACTGGTAACTTTAACCACTATATTTTTTCTCCACGTACATACGTCTGGGTCAATAGTTCAGTCAAAAGTCCGAAAGCTTGCGCTTATCATTCAAAATGACTAATGGTATTAAGATAACTAATTAAAACTTTTAATTAAAACAGTGGTTTCGTGTTTCTACCTAGCAACACGACCTGAATGCCGTAGATCCCGAAAAAAAATAATCGGGTTGTCGAGAGTTAAGTTTGTTGAGCCATGACCGTGGCTGTAGTAATCCCATTGGTATATTATTGTTTGTGGCACTGTGTGGTGTGGTACAGCCTGCCCCTGTGCGGATTGGGTTTATTTTGGGGTTGTGTTATATTATTATTATGTAAATGTACTGTTTTATGGTTTATACACGGTTTTATTGTTTTACAGCATGGATGTGGTTAAAATGCCCCATTCAGCTAAAATCGTGAGAATGCGTGGTCGGCAGTGAGTGATTACTGACAAACTGGCTGTCGACCACGCGTATGAGAAAGCCCGGGCAGAATGTGGTCGAGGGAGAAACTAGGTAGTTGATAGCCAGTTAATCCCTCAACCACAATATAAAAACCAGCAGCTTTTGCTGATCAAGGGCTGGATGTTCAGAGGTGGAACGTGAGTGAAAGAGAACTAAAAAGATAAGAATAACAATTGATACTTGTGCTGGCTTTACACCAGCACGATACCTGTTTGTTTTGTCACTGTTTTGTTTCAATATTTATTTTATAATAAACACACACACCAGCACTTCACCCACAGTATTGTTGTCATTCTCTTCCTGGTCTGAGTCACCCACAAGCCATCCGGGTGACATACTGGTACAATAGTTCAACAGACACACCGGCGCATACGTAGCACCCGTGTATTAGTCGCTTTCCCCTTTTTAGGGCCCCCAAAACATGCCTCGACATACAACGTTTTCTACGGTAAACCAGGGGAGTTCTGATACCCAGGGCTGGTTGCTGTGGTAGTGCAAGTTTCAAGCCCTGTTTTATCCTAAAGTTTTATTGTTACTCGTCATTTTAGAAAAAAAGCTAGCCTGAGTGTTGTTCTCCTCCACTGATGGCAGTATTTGAATGGCATTCTTTTGAAAATATTCATGATGCACTTTTATGGCTGTAATTTTATTTCAGGGATATAAATCAAAAAAGCACAAAAGACTCGCTCAGGTAACCCAACATGGAGTCGTGTCTCTCCAAAATGGCAAAACACAGCACGAAAGCTTTTTAAGGTAAGGTGAAATTATTATAATTGAAAAATAATGCATACACAAGGCTATGAAGGTTAAACTATGACAACGGATCTTTAATGTTTCACAGTAAAACAGTCAAACGAGAACCATTTAAACATTCATATGGAATCAATCCTGGCACACTTCAAATTCAAACCCACTGCAGATGCTAACTTACTCCCACTCAGACCCCTGGCACACAAAACACCTTAGTATCACTGAACAGATAATGGTTGTCTTCAAAAACTGTATGCAAAACATTTTAATGAGCAAGCTGTCTCACAAATGCAGAGATACAGTGCCCCTAATATCTAATTGCACACCATACATTAGGTTTTCTTTAGACTGTCCAGTATAGGGTAAAACTTCAAGTCAATTGTGATCTTCAGAGATGAGAAAGTGATGACGATTTTCATTCTAAAAGGAGCAATGTACAGTAATTGCTACTACACCTGCTCCATTCTGTTATTTACAACATCCAGCAAGTAATTACTGGAAGAAGCAACTTGATCTAATTTGGGAATACTATAGCAAACTGTACAGGATGCAAATTCGTACAAAATCCTGAAAATGCTACGTTGCGGAGCAGCAAAATCATGAGCCCACTGTACTTACGAAAGTGGTTGAAAAATAGTATGATCATTTCCAAATGCAAAAATCAGTCCACATAATCTTGTAACAAAAAAGCAGAAATCAAAGAATAGAAGGCAGGGTGAAAAGAGCAGCAAGAACCACAATGAAAATAACTGATTCACTGTGCAGAATTACAGCACCACGTATGAGGTCTGCAAGTCAGGAGACACTGGCGATCCGCCCTCGCTCAGTGCTTCACTCTACAGTACATCTAAATGGAAGCCTACTTATTTTAAAACAAAGTCCTTTCAACTAATGTATTTTTGACATTGTATCTTTACTGTGTGCCCTGAAAAAACAGACAAGGGTTGGAACAGGCCAAAATGAAATAATCAGATATGCGTCATACTCGTTTAACCGCCACTGAAGAAGTCACAATTTTATAGGGTCAGATATGTGACTGTATTGTAATTTTGTTACGGCTTGCTCATTAAAAAAAAATACAAGTTTTATTGATAAAGGAGGTACAATTGTCCACTGTATTGTAGGGAGACCACAACATTTACCTGTAGTGACCAGGAAGGCAAGGGACTTATAAAGGGCAACAAAATCAGCGTTTTTACACATTGCATCAACATAGTTATACTGGAAAATAATATAACTATTTCAGATTAATGAAGTTAACATGCAAATACAGTACACAGTATAAATAATGGTAGTAGAAATAGACAAAGACAAGCTTACCATGAAACATTTTCTTTCTCCCTCTGCATAGCAGTTTGATCCATTCCTGGTTTTACTCTGAGTTTAATAAGACACACCTGAGCTTGTTAAAGTACCTACTGTATACACTATGATTACTCAGGGTCATTTTAAAACCTGGAATGAGGATACTGCTATGCAATAGGAGTCTTATTTATTTCTCTACATCTGTAATACATTTCTTTTCCCCAAAACAGCACAGGACAATTCTTGAAACCTCAAAGCGTACTGTATCTGAAAGTTTATGACTGCTGTACCCAGATAAGATAACCTGCAACTCCTTTACACAAGATTTCCTGAAGCCAGACAAATAGAAATGGCTTGAGCACAGCTGAATACTGGAAGGCATGCAACTGGGCTAGCAACCAGTTTGGACTCCATTAACGTTAGAGTAAAGCCACTGCTAATTGGTCACTCGTGGTCAAGTGGACCACGTTCTAGATGTTCCCTGCATTTGTGGCTGCTGATGCAAAAAACAGACGTGATGGAGAAAAGGGTTGCAGGTTAGGTGTCGAGTGCATACAAAAGAGCTGTGTGAATGGTCATAATGCATTTGAAGTTTGTAAAAATGCCAATTCTGATTACTTTTTGCTTTGTCTTTCTCCATGTGGGGTATGACCCAGACAAATACATTAGTGTCATTTTAAAGTCTGTTTCAATGGCTTCCCACCAAAAACAAATGAGTAACCGGAATAACCCCACACAGTAACTACATTAAACACTGCCAAGGAATATTTACTGTGCCACTCTGCAGATGAGTATGGTAAATTATGAATGGAAGAGCAATGCAGATTGTCAAGTTTAAACCGTTCTGAGAAGCCCTCTGTAGAACAGTAATCAGGTGCTTGGGAATGTCCTGTACTGTATGCCCATGACAAGGGCCAATGGCACTAATTAGGCAGAGACCAACAGTGGCAATTAGTGTGGAATCCACTACACATGTGAGGAAAAACGCAGCACGTGTGACAGGCTACTATACCTTAGCGCTTGTTTCTTTCTGTGGTTCAAGTAAGGGCTCAGGTTTTTATTTAATCATTTCTTTGTCTCTTGTATTGTATATTACCCAGTTCTAAAACAATCACTACAGCTGCACACTGTTTAAACTCTTAGAGGCTGTCCATCTGCAAGTACGGTAGCACAATAAAGCACACATACTGTAACCCATACTGTATTTCTTATGCTTTAATAATTACAATGTGTTGTACATGTACATATTGAGCACTGTGCATGGAAAATAAATCTTATTCATTAACACAATTTTAATCTATTTAATGATATGCTTAGTGCTTATTTTGTCAGGGTACTGGTGAACTCCTGACACTCTGCTTTGTGTCCCTATTGCAGTCCCTCTGAAGTTCTATTAAAAGGGTCTGACTGTACTACTGTATACATTATAACAGTACTCCTGTTCTGTGCAGCCAGCCTTGTGAAACACAAGCTTGGCCATTCATACAGCACCACAAAGCCACAGAGATCTTTAAATTACAGTACCAGTACAACTATTATTGGAACAAGCATGAGGCTCCAAAAACAGTCAGAGCGAATGTCACCAGTGTGTGCTGCACCCTTCATCCTAAAATGCAGCCTTCTGCTTGATATTTCCTTTTATACTGAGAAGTGATATGAAATGTTTCTGTTACATACTGTAGCAATCAATACAACTGGAGTTGAGACCAACCAGAGAGCAAACACGGAAATTACATCAGCCTGGTCAAATAAGAGGGGCACTATTTATAACTCTGACAGCTCGAGCTGGGTCACAGAGCACTGCTTACAGACGCATCACCTGCTGGTTTAAAAAGGACCTCTTCGCTTTCTGAGCTTACCTTGGCTCAGATTCAAACTTTGTTGAGTCAAAAGTTGATTTCATTTTGCCAAATATTTAATTAGCAGCACGTGAAAACACTGCCAGTCTCTTGCTTGTTAGCGGGACTTCCTCGTCACATCATCAAATTAGTTTTTCTAGCAACACCTTTTCCCTGCCTAGCATGCAATCCTATTAACTAAGTGAAAAATAATGTTGATTTTTCTTGGAAAAGACACTTTGCTTTGAAGTTAACTGTCCAACAACAACCACCACCACCACCATATCTAAAAACCAAGCAGAAAACAAAAATGATCTGAAACAACATTAAAATTAAGCAAATCTATTAAACTTAAATTTAGCCAACAACGAGTTACTGTACACATTGCACTTCAGAAAGGCTGTGACCAACACATCGTATTGATGAAAGCTTGAACTAAAATACTTTTTATTGTACGACTGTCTGTATGCAGTCACACAGAAGTTAAATATTGGAACATTAACAAGTTTACATTCTCGCGTGGGTTTGCTTTTTGGGGAACTGATTTTTTTTTATAGATATATATAAGTACTAATATTTACAGACAGTAAAAAGGCTATGTGATGTGATTTTTTATAAAAATACAAAATAATAAATAGGCTTCAGTGAGTTACAGGAAAATAACTCCATCTAGGGTTTCTGTGACGTTATAAATTACGAGACCGAAAGACAAGTAAGTCACAGAAACCCGAGATGGAATTGTTTTCCTAACTCACTGAAGAGGTCCATCTATTATTTTTTATAATACATGGATACCCTTGCAATGCTAATATTAAAGAAGACAAGGTTCAGCAGTACAGTTGGGTTTTTTTAAACGTAGTGTTTCGGTGCTGTACAGACATTCTGTGTCGTTATCCATTAGTGCGTCAGCATTATTTGGTTGACTGTCTTTACCTTGTTTTAATTTCCTGTTCCTAGATAAGAATGTACCAGCTTTACATCATTTTTTTTTTTTTTTTTTTTTTTTAACATATTCTCATTTTGTTGATCATTAACGAACATTTCTGTATTGTGGGTGTTGTCGAGTGATTGAAAACAAGACATTTTGTGTTTTAATTGAAAGTGATGGTCTCGAGGAGTCGAATGGGTCAAAGTTCAAGTATAATTTCCTCTAGAGAAATTATCACTTTGAAGTCACTACCGTGGTATATGGTCTTTTTTTCAAATGGCTCAATATTAAACTTTATTAACAGACATATTAAGTGAAAGATGAGGCACCTGTAGAGCACATAATGCCACTGTTCCACAAGCACTGTCGGGTCATTTCTGTTCATATTTAAAACACATGTTAAGAAAACCACTCAGGCATTAGAATTATTCAGGATGTAGAGCACATTTATTGACACTGGAAGTTTTTTTTTTTTTTTATGATCATTGCTAGCACCAAAGCACAGCGATTTTTGAAAGAAGTTCAAATACCACTGAAAATTCAAACTTTAATTTAAGCAAGTAACTCAGCATTTACTTTTATATTAAGCTTCCCATTGTAGACACAGACCAAAATCAAAAGATGGAACTACACTAATATATATATATACAGCAACGCGGGACGAGATTAACAACTGTTTGTTTGTCAAACGTTAATATTATCATGCAACGACAACCATGTTTAAATGCTGAATTTAGCCTGTCAAAGTTTCAGAAGTGCTCCTGACTCACACCACTTCAAAAGCTGCGCCCATTTATGTGTTCCATGAGCTTTTCTGAACCTGGAAATAACACAGGCCCGACTGTGAATCTGTATGCTTCCGAGTTCTCCTTTCAACCAGTAAACCGAAAAAACTGCGGCTGAAACAAAAAAAACATACACGCAGGCAATTTTTTTGTATACAGAAATCCAGCCACTTACCCCGAACTCTCCCAACCTATGACAGTGCAAGATCCTAGCTTCAGCTTTTTTTTTTTTTTTTTTACCGCTGAAGGGATTTTACATTGTCATGTGACCTAAAACCTGAAGCAGGGATTGGTTCCCAATGAAGCAGTGCTCAACAATGCACTGTGGGAAACGTAGTCTTTTATGATTTGTACAACCACTTTTTTAAAAGGTCATTGAAATTGATGGGAAAAACTGGTGTTGTGTTTTCTTCAAATTTTTGCTGTTATATGTCGGTAGCAGATTGTAATTGGATAAGGAATAACTTAAATGTAACAAAAATATGTTTAAAATGATAACATTAATATATCAAAATATTTTATTAAATACATAAACAATCCCATCTGAAGCAGTCCTTTCCTAATAGTTGCTGCTCTTTCTGTCAATAGGTTTCCCTTTGAATTCACCTTCTTTCTTTTCTCTATAACCACACATCACTGGTCCCTTTACATTGTGGTTCTTTGCATCTTTATTTACTTCAGTTTGAGACTTCCTACAGCAGAGGAAGTGATTAATTGTGTAGTAGCAGTAGCAGGCAATTTCAATCTGAAGTGTTCTACTTGAAACACCTGCATTTCGCAAACGTGCTGTTGAAAAATACCTGGTCCAATATGTCACCCGTATGTCTCTAGCCCACAGGACATACTTGGCAGATTGGAGTGTATATAGGTCAAGAACTGTTGTCTCCTTTACTTCCTGTTTACCCAAGAAATGCTCTGGGGCAATGGAACCATTAAAGGGATGTTCTCTGGGATGATGTAACTGCAACTTCCAGGACTGTTGGACTGCAAACTCAATGACAGAGAGCTTGAGAAGCATCTCTCATGCAGCAAGGGGGGTTCAAACACATGTGGTCTCATTGTGTTGTCATGGAGATGAGAGCTGCCATAGAGCAGAGGCAGACAGTAACTGATCCTGTTTTATGTAGAAGTGCAGCGTATTCTCTTAAATATGTACCTGTTATAAATTTTATTTAAATGTAGTTCTATGTATAATATCGGTGCAGATTCCTTCAGAATCACTTTGAAATCAGATATAACATGTAAGTATTCAGACCATGTGGTTATATCATTACTATAAACCTGATGAGATGTATTCAATAAAGCTCAAGAATTAAAGTAAAAGGGTAGATGGCTGCAAGTCACAGAAATGCACTTGACATCAATAATGTTAAAATCCAGTACTTTTAGCTTGTCGTAAATGTTATGACTACTTGCTGTGGATATATTATAAAGGATTATGCATATAGTTATACACTGTTACGTAGCCTTTATGAGGATGTTACGAATGGTCAATAGTGTACAATTCTAATAAAGCGTTATCAGTATTGTTTACATATAGAAGAAGGTTGTGAACGGTAAGATTTCAGGTTTTTTTACATTTTTTGTTTTGCCTCCCTGAGCTACAGCAGAAAACATTTAGAACCTCCTGCCTTTGCAGGCAGCACCAGGAGCAAACCACCTGGTTTTTTTTTTTTTTTTTTTTTTTTTAAGTATAACATCTTTGATAGTATTACAAAAAGTGAAGAAAAACTTGAGCGTGCTAATAGCTTATGGAATAATCCTATAACCTTTTGTGCACTTCTGTACTCTTTGAAGATCTATATATATATATATATATATATATATATATATATATATATATATATATATATATATATATATATATAATCAGTTTAAACGATACTCTAAAGTCACATGACTTACTTTCAGGTAGTCTGTTTTACTTACACTTCCTAGGCAAGCTG
This sequence comes from Acipenser ruthenus, assembly GCF_902713425.1. Taxonomy (NCBI): domain Eukaryota; kingdom Metazoa; phylum Chordata; class Actinopteri; order Acipenseriformes; family Acipenseridae; genus Acipenser; species Acipenser ruthenus. The sequence goes on from NC_081204.1 coordinate 22,139,429, forward strand.
AAAATAAGGCACGCAAACTGAGAGCTAGATTTAACCTGCTGTACTAACCTTGCTGTTGCAAGTTCTTTAAAACAAATGTAGAGACCAACACCTAAGGCCAAATGTTTTGAATCATCTAGAATTTTAGGATTAAGACATAATAAACAAAAAAAAACACGGATATGAACATCATTTAGATCTTTTATTTAACATCATGTAATCAAAGAAACTACAAAATGATATCGCAAAAGTCTACCAGAAGCCATAATAGTAGTACAGTAGTATTTCATGTTAGATTTCGAAATGTCACATTTTTCCATTTTGTCAGTTTTTCATTAAGTATATGGAAAACTACAAAGTAATTCAATATGTTAGCGTAACATTATTCGTTCAGCTTTATGAAGCAAAATGAGTTATTTCTATAGGGTGATGCAAAACCTTTGGCCATAGCTGTATATAGCACAAGTGCAGACTTGTCAGAATGACAAAATTAAGAGACTTTCAATTATATTATACAGCAGCCGGACGCTGCTCTCCCTTCATTTTCTCAGGCTGTCAGCGTTCTGTTATTACTCAATAACAGCCCTGCTTTCGAAAAGTGAACTCCTTCACTGGGCTGCAACAATGATTTCAGACAAACAGGTAAATACATTTTAAAAAGCTGTAGTATACTACCCTGTTGTGGTGTGTTCCTCTTCAATAATGGAACTCCCTCGGGACTCGGGAGTTCCATTATTAACTTGTAATACATCATTATCCCTACAATACCATTATCACTTAGTTATTGTATGTTACTTGTTAGGTTCCAGTTTTGATTATATTACTCATATTATATTGCTTATAGTACTCCTTTTATGTTGTTCATTTTTTTTGTCCTACTCTTTGAAAAGATGCAGCCCCTCCCCCCTTGGTTCCTATGCTGTTCCATTATTGGTTTGAGTAGCTTCTGCCTCCGCAATGATTTCAGTTTAATTCCATAGAGATGCTGCTCCTCATTCTCCGAGCTGTCATAGCAACAGGAGGGGGAGACAGCGCATCAATCACAGTGGAAATAATAAAGACACATTAATCATGCAAAGCTCCAAGCCAGACGAGCGGAAAGGCCAGTGGGGAGAAATTCAAGGCGGACAATTACTCAAGGTGTTTGACTGATAGATGAGATTCTGTCATGCTCAAAGACAAATAATGTAATATTAAGATGTGTTTGTAGGAGTGTGATTGTATGTCGCTGCTGTCTTTCAGGCCACAGCAGATAGAACACAGCTTGTAGCAACTGAAACAAATGGTGAAAACTACCAATGATTTCCTTCATATGGCTGTGATGCTTACTCTCTGACACTCATTGGGGTAAGTCACGTGCTTTAACCCTGCAGATATTGCTAAGGGTGACAGGGAAGAAAACTGACAACTTTCTCCAACCTCAAATGGATGCAATAAAAATAAACTTCACATATGAGATGTATGCAGTGAACAGAAGTCCACAACTGATAAGATTGAGAGATTTAATTAAGTGCAACAACTTTAGACTGTGACTTGAAGAAAATTAATAATAAAATCAATTTCAGGATCTTTATTGCTATGAGAACCGATTAAAAATATGTTGCTTTCTCTTGTTTTCTTTCAAGCACAGATAGTGGAAATAAAAGGACTTCTGAACCCGTTAACTTGCGGAACGTAAACACAAAACACAGGGGAAATTGGTGTCAATGCGTTGTACTGTACAGCGACCTTCAGAAGCTCGATTTGTTTCAGCATTTGATTTGCTCTGTTCTGTACAGTGTGATGTGGATGGTTTGTTGGAAGAGATCCCTCTGATGTTACCATTAGAAGTGCAATGCTCAGTCACCCGGCTCACACTTTATCCCATCGGCAACTACCTGTGATATGCCAGCTTTGCTGTAATCGAGGCATCAGGACATCAATCACTCCTTTTATCACAGTCTTCCCACTCCACTGAGCTAGGCAACCAGCGACTGGGAAAGGGGCATCATGACAGTTACTTTAGTGGAAGATACAGGACACACTACAGACGCTTTAGTTTCCACAGTTCACCGATACTGATTTTATAATGCGTTCCACAAAATCGATAGGTGCTAACATCATTCCATAAAAAACTATGAAAGGATGTACAGGGGGTTAGAAACACCAGTCATAGCAACTCTGGCCCTTGAGGCCCATTGCAGTGCAGGTCAAGCAAGAAAGTGAGCAAGGGATCTTTGTGGTTAAAACGAATAGCCCCCAAAAGTCTTCTGCAGCCCATATGCTTTTCAGAAGTTTGCGTTGCGGCTAGTATGTCCACCTGAAGCAAGTTCCTTCTAGATTTGTGAAATTACCAGTCGTTTTTCCTCCTCTCACAGAAAACCACTTTTCAATAAAGCACAGGCTCAGTAAATCAGTTCCAAAGTGAAGAGTCAGCAAGTGCACCCAAGTAAACATTGTGCTGCCTCATCAGCCCTGCTGTGTTTGGGAATGCTGTGTCCTTGCCACGTGTGAAGAAAGGACTGCTGCAGTAAATCCACTGCCAGCCTACGCTACCACATTCTTCTTTTTTATTACTGTTTTCATCAATGTTGCTGCAAAGTAAGTAATTCAAATACAAATAAAAAATGACTTTGGGGCCCTTTCAAATGATGTGCATCTGTCTTGACCTCCCTCCAGCCTGTAAAAAAGGAAAAGAGAACATTGCTAATATTTAATGTGGCTCGGGAGAACTGAAGGTCAGTGGGCGTCCTTTGCCTCTTTACACCCAGACAGCGGATGTCGATGAGCTACCGGTCTCTACCAGCCCTGCAGTCGCCCACTGGAGCGCACCAAGCGCCTGGCCAGTATGGGTCCACTGTAGTGCGGTGAGGAGAAACAGAGACGCGAAAGTCCCTCTGGAATCCCCAGCAAAGACTGGCGACTTCACACATCCAGGACACAAACCTCCCCTGACTGTATGACTCACCCTGCACACCACACAGCCGTGCCTTTACCAGATGAGCCTCTCATGGACCCCCTTAAATATGGACACTTGTACCCTAGCCACACTACCCATGTAATCCACTCTCACCACATTTTGTGAATAAATGGCAGCCACGTAGTTTGTCCACGTTAGGTGGTGTCCGCAATAAGCACATGTGCAAGAAAAGAAGAAGTTGTATCGCATTCTTTCTTTTTTTCCTAACCCCAGATTCAGCTTTATTTAGGCAAGCTTCAGAACCATTGACTAGGGATTTCAGAAGAGCTGCAGAAAGCACAGCAGCCATGAACCCTGAGCTGCTGCAGTGCAATGTGGTGAAGCGGCAGCAGGGAGACTGCACTCGTTCAGGACAGAGCTTCTGTTGGATTAGTCCTTGAAGTATTAATTGGAGCAGAAATCGATCAGTTAAATCATGATCCCAGATAAAGCCAGCCTGGAGGACCCCACTCTGCATAATCTAATTAATTCTTGTGGACAGACGGAAGACGGCGACGCTTAAGGTCATGTAAAGCTTTTTAGTTGGTGAGGGAAATGCTCCGTTTCGTTTTTTGGAAAAATGTTCACAACTGTTTTAGTTGAGCTGACAAACTGTTTTACCAAAAAGAGCTACAATGCGGATCAATTGAATAACAATGACATATATAGTATTGATTGGAGTTCTTAGATGACAACAGCCATATATATATATATATATATATATATATATAGAGAGAGAGAGAGAGAGAGAGAGAGAGAGAGAGAGAGAGAGAGAGAGAGAGAGAGAGAGAGAGAATCTGATTAAACTAATTAAAGAAGTGCCTGAATACTAAAGAGTGAAGGCAATAGCTGGTACATTTAGAGTTACAGCCTTGCTTCTAACTTGACAAGTGCACCAAGAGATGGAAATGACTAAACACTGAAGAAGATATTGCACGGGAAATAGTCATGTGACTTTGTGAGAGATTGACCCTCTCAGTGACGTTGTAAGTGTAGTTTTTGCTCATGGGCTCCAATGGGGACGTAACCTATAACGGTTATTAAAGGTGACGGGGGTCATATAGTTCAAAACATCATACATTGTGGTAATGAGGTCACTGGGGACAGCAATGGTGAAGAGCACTGAAATGTAACTGCAACCTCACAACTGGTCGGGGTACCCCCCTTCCTCCAGAACAATTTAGACAATGGGTAATCAGACCTAAATTATTACAATTACATTTCAAATCAATAAATGAAAAATCAAAGCAACAACATTGGTTAATTTGAAATGATATCATGTGCAGCTTGAATTAAGAACCCATCAATGAATGGAGTGTACATACAATCATATGTTGATAACGACAAACTTCAGTTTTTTACATTACCCAAACATTGATCTTGCATATACTTTTTGTTTTGCAGGTTGTACAATGACTGTCGCGGGTCTGCAGGTTTTAATGCCAATTTAGGTGTCACTTGGGTGGTCTGTTAGTCATGTCCAAAGCAGGCAACATGCTGACCTTGTAACAGTGAATCAGTCTCATACACCATTATTATACCAACAAGAGCAAGAGCTTCTCATGGGGAAACAAGATTTCCACCAGGCTCTTGCAGTGATGATGCTCCAATCAACCAATTACAACATACTGTCAAAAATGGATACTGAAATCGAATCAAATGGAAATCCCAAGAAACTGGGGGAAATAGCACCCCCTACGGGTCACAGTAGAAGTTGTAACACTGTGAATCACATCCAAATTCCAGTTCTCTCTCACAGTGACTTATACCCTTTTTCATTTATTTACTTTATCACCTCCTTGTAAATACAGTGGCACCAAAAACAATTCTAACATCGTTACCGGGTTTGTGGTACTGGGTGGGTGGGGCGTTTATGTTTGTGGTAAGCACAAGAGATCACAAAAACACCAAAAAGTCAGTGACGCTCAAAAACCAGCACTTCAATTATAACATCTGTTGCCAAAGGAAGAACGGAGATCAAGAAAGTTACATATGCAGAGACCTTCACACGTAGCAGACATGTTCCCAGACTCACACACTGCAGAGTATTCTGCAGGAAAGTCTAAGAGTCACACAGTTAGAAGGAGCTCCATATCACAGCCTATCATTCTACCAAATAATAAAGTGGAATAGTTCCATGCCTTTGTCTTATAGGTATTCAATCCAGGCCACTAAGATTTCAGTTTACAAAAGCTCTCTTATTTTGTAAACTCAGTGTTGACAGGTATGCGTTAAATGCATCTGTTTTTGTTTCCTAAAGCCTGAAGACGTCACCTACAACCTCTAGTAATTAGTTTGGCTACAATGCAATGTACTGTCAAACCTGCTTAATATCACTACTTTAAAAAAGTCCTGGCCAGAATATATAACAGACTGTATTTATGAACACTGTTGTAATCAGTACCTAGTGCTGTATTTGGCTTTCACAGCGAAACAGGCATATATGTTGTATTCAAACTTTTCATGTGCTCTCGATGCTTATTTCGCCAGGTAATCGGTGAACTCCTGATAAGTTATTGTCCCCATTCTTTCTCAGAAAGCAGGTTTCAGTGAGGGGGGGGGTCATATCCACTCTTTTTTCATCCAGAGCAGATCCAAGGATTCCATGCACAACATGAACCAATTAAAACGCTAGAGCACACGGAGAGAGCACGTGCCTTAAAGGCTAACTGCTTCATGGCTTATTCATCCTCTGTCGTTGTACAGGCATCTCACAAGATGTTCAAGCTACAGCACTTGTGCTTCAGGCACTAGACAATATGCTGATGTGAGATCAAGGACAAGATCATTCATGATTTTATTTTTCATAATATTTGAATAATGGGATTCAGAACATGCTGCTGTACCCTCCAATGACACATCACCTAGAACTGTAAACACTCCATCATTATATCTTTAGTATTTAATAATATAACCTTGACTTGCTTTCTTCTGTTATATCTCCTAGGACAAAAAAAAAATGTAAAAACTTTTACTGACCATGATCATAATCTTGACCATGACACACTTGAGTGACTGAAGCATATGCACTTAATCACCTAATTAGTGAGACAGTTGATTGGACACTGGATATGGAGCTGTTGAATTGCAAGCTTGAATAAAAGAAAATCACAGAAAAAAAAAACCAAAACAATATGCCACATATGTCAAGAGAGCAGCACCTTCGTGCAATCGGCACATTGGAGGCTGGACTAGGGCAGCGTACTGTGGTTTGCCATCTTGGGTGCTCACAGCCAGCAATTTCAAACCTGGTGAGACAGTATAACCAGACACACACTGTCAATTACAGGCCATGAACTGGGAGACCAAGAGTCACAACACCTGCCCAAGATCGACAGATCATTTTGCAGCATCTTCGTGATGTCAATTGTTAAATCAGCACAATAAAAAGTCACTGCACCTGTTCTAAAACAGAGTTTGTCATTTTTCAATCATAGCTAGTGAATTTTATCCAAATATAAAGTGATAAGTTTCTTTTGATGCTCAGTATATATAGAAAAGGGATTCATTTAGAATTTTAATCCCACCACTTTATTTAGCTTGTTAGGAAGAATGTTCCTGGTGCGGGTCCTCCCTGTGTCGCAGTACTAGCGCAAGGCCCGAGCTTGGCCACCTTTTATTTTCTTAGTAGTTTTTGAACTGTATTTTTATAATGTACACTGTGTTTGTGTATATCCTTCCGCACTAGGGCTACCATTGCTGGTACCCTAGTGGTCGCCACCAACCACTGCAACTGCCTGCTGCCCCTGCGTAAATAAAAAAACGTGAACACCTGAGCGGCATTATGAACTGCAAACCCTCTGTCTCTCTCTTTTCAGTGGATACCCACACAGTAACAGAACACCCCTGTTACAGTGGCAGAAACAACTCAAAGTGTTTAATCACTAAAACAATAGTCAACAGAGAATGAATGCAGTATGAACGAGTCCTGATTTGGGATTTACATTTACAAGCCTCTATCACGCAGTTACAGTAATCTAGGTTTAGGCTCCCGGAAATTTCTGGCAGCAAATGCATGGAAGCCAACAGAAGGATTTCCCTCTCCTGCACCATTTTTGCGTGAGATTCCTGTTTGACTTGTTACTGTGTTTCAATGATAATAACTTTACACCACGCTGCAGTGTGTCAGCCTAGGCCCTGGAGTCTGGAGTCACAAAGTTACCTAATGATTGTAAGTGAAGGTAGATAAACATGAGATGAGCATCACAAAGACTTTAAATCTCAGGACTGCTGGCGATGGCATGCAGTTCAGCAAGTGAAGCTGAGCAAACTGAAATGATGGATCACGTTCCCAAAGCGTTGTCTCAATTCTTAAATCACTTAATTGAATTTAATGTTATAAAATGAAAATCAACACACACAGAGTGCTTAAGAGAACCTGAAATATATAACTACAATTGCCAGGTGTTTCACCTTTTTCAGAAAAATAGGAGTTAATTTAATATTGGAGTAAACGCTTTGAAAATATGGCCCAAAGTCTCCCGAGAACACCCAACTCCTTTCTGACCAGAGCCGGACTGTCACCCTGGCCTCCAGGCAGTGAAAAAGCCTGCTCTATACTATGTGTGTGTGTGCATATTCATTCTTCCCAGCTTGTGACATCACAATAACAGCTTCCATAAACTTTGAATTCAGAGCTCCCAACAGCAACAGCAATGGTGAATCTGTAAAACAAAACTAAATGACCTAATGAAATCTATCTTGAACGGTTAATTAGTAATTATGCGTGGCATAAACAGAGAACATGATTGTTCCTCCTGGGTAACTCAAAAATAATCAGTTTGAGTGAATGATTGTCCCTCGCTGGTTATTTTGACCCACTTAGAACCATTCTCTATCCTCTCTGTACCACCTGTAAGTTTTCAGCTTTCAAATTTAGGCTTGCTTAACTCTTCCAATAGCCAAAAGTAATTTACCTGCTGTCTAATTTGAACTGCTTTGTGCCAATCAGTTCAATTTATGTTTGTATTGTGCTACAACCATTCCTGCGTCAAGGAGAAGTTCTGTGTTTAATACTCTTACCAATTGAGACTTCTCTGTTTGAAGTTTGGATTTGTCTCACATCAGCTACTGTTTCCTGCTTCCTGTGGTTTTCTTTATGCATTTATTTTTATTTAAGTCTTTCCTCCTTAACCAGGCAGACTGAAGAAATGCAGACTGATTCAACTCTTTGTTTTTCTAGCAGTAACTTACTCCTAATTAAATAAAACCATGGGGCATATTTTTCAAGCTTCCACTACGCCCTTTAAAGAAATCCTTAAATTCCACATTATTGTTACAAAAGCTGAGAAACAAACATCATGAGAGTGCTTACAGGCAGACACAAAAGGTTTAAAAATGAATTATTCTCTTTACTTTCCTGTCGTTCATGTTATTTGATTTCCAATTGTTGTCTTGTTTTTATCACATCATTGAAACATTATTATTTTTTGTTTAGACTGTCTGGTTCATTGCCCCAAGCATAGCTTTTCCACTAGCCTAGCTTCAGTCATTAATGTGAGATTAAAGGTACGACAGCAAGACCAATTTGATTACTCTTACCTACACCTGTATGAGCTTCCCTGCTGACAAGTGCCCTGTGATGAGCACAAGCCAATTGACAGCAGGGGCGCTTGCACAGCTGTAGAAGGTGCGACTAATACATAAATGAATCTCACTAAAGAGGGTAGGAGACACTTCTTTATACAGTGTTGAGGAGATGGAATGGATTACCTAACCATGCTGTTGATGCTGAATAACTGGGATCCTGCAAGACCCAACCTGACAACGTTCTGAGATGAATCAGTTGCTAGGAAACGGGCGTGCGTAGATCAGGTGAAAGCCTCCTCTCGTGTGGAAACGTTCTTACCTTTCCTTTCCACCTTTATGAGGCCTTCAAGGATATTACTTTGTTATTTGGTTCTAGTTTAAAAAAAAAAAAAAAAAAAAAAGTGTTTTCCTCCTTAAAAAAAATAAAAAATAAAAAAAGCAGTTCAGAAGTGGAGAAAAGAAATCCAAAATCCCAAACATATTTTTTTCAAGGCAGTTTATTTTGGTATGAAGAAAACAAAACGTTTTACTCTTGTGTTCTTTAAGCCAGGAATACAATACAAAATGTCTGCTGGAAGTACAGGTGTGACTAATTGAATAGAAACACGCAAGGATACCATACGGAGAATTGACAGTACAGTGCAGGTTTTTTTTTTCTTTTTCCTTAGAAAAGAAAAGAAAACAGTTAAAATGTACAAACAAGAGAACTGCAGAATTTTCAAATTTGAAAATCATAAAACACATTGGAGACAGTTTGATACGTGTAAAGGAAAATGTTGTGTTGAACCCCAACCAGAAAACAAAATCCAACATGCTGCGACAGCGAGCTGTGAAAGCAGGACTCAATTACCTGGGCAGTACTAATATGCATGGCTGAGGAGTGGCAACAGCTAAAAAGATAGCTGTTCTGGTTTTGAATGTGTTCCAAAGCCATTCAACCAAAGACATGAAGGGTTCATCCTTATAAAATAGCCCTGCTAAATGTGTGCAGTTCATTTCAAAGCTTTACATTTATACGCAGAGCGAGAGTTGCATGGCAATGTCTTACCATCATATTCACCATAGCAACCCCTGTACACAACGGGTTCTGGTAGTCAATAGGAGACAGATCATGGGAGGATATTTTGACTTTGACTGGGTTCCCCCACAGCAAATTCAATCAGAGATGTTCTTTACTGCTGTCAGGACTGTTTTGAGCTATGTGGGTTCATTTCTAGGGTTGCCATTTGTAAACATACTACAATAAACTGTGAATATGCCAGAAGTGAAATGTCAATTAAATCTCACAAATAGGCCTGAATATTTTCTGCCTTGAAGACAGGTGGCTGGTTGCCGTGTCTCAGTTATTTGCATTGGAAAAATGAAATATGCTCCAGAGTTTACTGGCTGAAAAGAGTAGGTAAATATTTGCATATCTACTTACTTATTTTAGAGGGATTTGAGTGTGTAGGTGTGTGTGTATGCCAGTATAAAATAGCCCATGGATTCAAATGTTTACCAGAACCATCGACCTTTCTCAAAGCCCAAAGGAATCCTTCTCATCGCCACTCTGCGCACACGCATTGTGTTATGTCAAAAACATAACAAATATTTCAACATTGTAATACACAGTATTACCAAAACTAACAATATTGTCTGCATATTTTATAACAAATTAAAATAAATGAATTTCCAATTATAAAAACAGAGAATTTGTTTTTTTAAGCTACAGGTTTTTTTTTGTTTTGTTTTTTTATTTACAAACGATTTCAGCCAAGAAGTATATACACTGTACTTCTTTTACACACATAGCTTAAGAAAAAAAAAACAAAAAAAAAACATAATTTACAAAATAGTTTAATATTTACACTCATCTGTTAAATGTCCACAATAAATGTCATTGCAGCGGGTAGCACACTTCTATACTGGCTTTGACCAGTCACCTGTGAACTCAAGCGTGTCGAGATAACAACGGTATAAACAAGTACGTTTTACATTGCCATGGTGAATTTGGTGCTGTAGACAAGTTGCTATAGCAACAGTTTCCAAGCACCACCCTTTAATGCCCTTTCCTCTGGAATCGCCTGATTACGACAACTAAAGTGTCCCCCCTGCAACCTACTTTAATTTATACATATATTTTCAGAGAACGGTCTTTCTTCACATAGATTATATTGTTGTTGCTTGTCAAAAACTGTTTGGAGGATAAAAGGATTTAATAAACTACTTTAACAAAATCCTTACCGCTCATTAGCATAATCCCCCCCCCTTCTTTATTTTCATCTATTTTTCCTTGCACTGCACTACAGGTTAACACAAGTACTTGGTTTCCTGTCCCCCATTCGCTTGCTTCCTGTGTAACAAGAAATAGGATACCCCTTCTGTCCCTGCTTGTACAGGCAGCAAGTGTAAGACTCGGGAGGGGTCCTATTACCTGTAACACAGGATGGAAGTGAAACTTATAGTGCTGTGCCAGGATGAATGGGCTTTACCTGAAAAACAGTAAGGACACAGCGAGCCTGTTAATGCTACTGGGAGGTAAGAAATGTTTTTTAAGCCTTGTTGTTTTTGCAGGTTGAAGAGTTCTGAAATGTTAGACCTTCACATGGAGATCCATTCCTCCTTGTTTGCTCTCAAAAAGCAAGATGCTGATCAACAAACAACCATCCCGACTGTGCTCATCTTTCCTTTCTAATGGGGGAAGCATTATACAGAACCCTGCCGTAAAAAACTTTAAAAGCCCATGAGGGTCTGATCCTATTCCAAATCAACTCAACACACCTTTATATAAAGGGTAATCCCTCACTAAAACTTCAAGGAGAGCCATTCTTCTGGTATCACGCTATCCTGCCAACGATCTTGGAGGATATGTGTTTACTTGAAACTTCGGGCTATGTAACAACCATAGAGAATTGGATAGGGGATCTTGAGTGTTGAGTTTCAAAGAATGGCTGACTTGTGTCTCTTTTTTTCCCCCTTTAGCAGTTTGGCAGCGATCTGTATCATCTTCTCATAACCTCAGCAAAGCCAGTTCAGTGACTTGCAATGAAACTTCAATGCAGAACCCACCTGCAGCTCATTGGGGTTTCCTGATCCAAACCAAAGGGCAGTGAAACATCACGTCAAACTTGCATTCATACACACAACACAATGAACGGGCAAGTAGTAGCATTAACCCTTTGCTGCCCAGTGTCCAATATATTTGACAATAGGCAATAAATAGGAATTGGAACATACCCAGGGCAGTAAAAGGTTAATATGCTGCACAGCAGTCATTACCGGTAGAAAACTGACCTTCGGCACGGCACAACTGTCATTGGGCATTAATGCTTAAATAAAAGCTTGCAAAACTGATGGGAGAATAATGGATAATTTGATACATTGTGGCTCAGACAACTAACTTTTTATAATAATGCCTTTTTTAATTATCTTCCTGGGAGATAAAAAGTGTAAATGCTATATGTTATTCTAGTATATGATTCCTTGGTGCCCCAATCAAAGTATAGTCTGCATCCTCCAGTACTTACTTAAAATTATGAAGTTAGCATGGGTGCCCCCATTTCGTTTTCATTTTTGGTCATGGTATGGAAAATAATAGAAAATAAAATGCCCTTTTCATAAACAAGCATAGAGACTCCCTGTTACTTCGGATTCTTTTTGACAGTAATGTAAATTAAATATCATCACCAAAATGAAGACACAATAGAGCTATTGTTTAGTAGTCTTGCTACAGCTATGACTACAATTACTGATTAATACAGCAATCATTTCAGCTGTAGGTATCTCAGAAACAAGGCTATTCTGTATGGAGGGATGGGGGAGCATTTCTTCGGTTTCTAATTTTTACTTTTTCAATTTGGACAGACTGAAAAAAGAGGGGATTCAAATAGAAGGTACACGAATGTGTCTTCTGATTTATAATTAATATCATAAGTAAGCACAGGCATATCAATTTTAGTATTTTTTATTTTTTTATGCGTCAATATTTTGACATCTGTGATGCAAGTTTGGACTGTGAAGTCACACTGCCCTCTAGGGGTTAGGGTCCTCAAGCAGTCCACTCAAGATATCCACATTTGAATTCAGCACACCGACCTGATATTTGAACTTCTATACTTGTTGTATATACTGCATTGTAGCCTATCCAAATGATGCCACTTTCCCATTTAGTCAAATATCCACGAGTTGCACTTATCCCCTTCAGAAACGTCTGGCCTCCTCAGTAATCCCATCTGTTTACAGTTCACAGAGACGCCTGTAATTGTGGGTTGTTTACTAAAACTATTATAATTTCCTCCTGGGCAACATCAAAACACAGTTGGGTTAAGGAGGAAAGGTTTCAAGCTCAACCTGAATGTAGCTTAAAAGGCAAAACTGAAAAAGATCCCACCCTCCCTCCCCTTGCCATTTGTTTTTAACTGTGACCACCAAGCTTACAAACACATTTCTTACCTCTTAATGACATAGCAACCTTCTCTCAAATGCTTTTTACTGTTTCATCTTTTTTTTTTATTTTCAGATAGAAGCAGATTTATCCTGCCATAACACCACACAGTCACATCCTGTGTTTCACATAATAACACCCCACCTCAGCCTTACAACCAAGGGGCAGGAAGTGGGGACATATTAGCTGTAACACAAGAAGATGAATGGGGTGAGACAACGAAACTCAAGTACTTGTAGTTATAGTGTTGTTGCAAGACAAATGAGCTTGAAAATAAATTACAGAGAAGATCAACAGCATATAAATGAACAAGGGTGAATTATGTTATACTAACAGAAGGCAAGAACATTTTTGTATTTTTTAAAGCCTTGGTTATTACTCAGAAGGAGGACGACTCCAGCCTAGTATTTCAGTCCAGGTTTAACATGTTAAATAAATGTTTAGTGGCAATAATAAATACTTTAAGACTATCCCTGGACTGAAGTGGCTACAGAAGTCTGGATCTGCCCGGGACTGATTGAAATGCGGCCATCTGGAAGTCAACCCAGACACTGTTTTATGGTTCATACACCCATCAGGATTCAATGACGCCAGGGGAAGATAAGCTCAGACAGGTGACACATCCGTGACACGACCCTGATACAGGCTTTTGAATGTTGACCTTCAAAAGCAATGTCTCATTCATGTGGTTCTAAAAATCTCAAAGTACCCCCATCCCGACCACAGCTGCATTGTTTTTACGAGTGCTGTCCTAGGTACTCATCGATCACGTTCAAATGATGCATCCACTCTTCACCCATGAAAGAGTCAATGAAGTCCACCTCCCCGCCCGTGGTTTGCAGGGGCCCGCTGTTCTGCTGCTGAACAAACTCGTAGGGAGGCAGCTTGGGGCTCACCCCGCTGTAGGCTGCTGTGTGCTTCCCCGAGGAAGGGTAGCTAGGGGGTGCTAGTCCTTGGGGTGGGTGATGGACTTGACTCAGGCTGGCCATGCTTGGCGGAATTGGCTTCATCCCAGCCATAGCCGACAATGGTCCTCTGTTCCTTATTGGCTGGTTGGCCAGGGGGTTACCCTGAGCAGGGTTCAGTTTTTGCATGTGCCTGATCAAGCCTGGTGCCATCTGGTTGGGCGGTGCCCCAGTTTGCACAAACTGAGAAGGTAGACCCGGCCTCATGGGTGCCTTGGAGAACATTGGGCTGCCTGGGAACTGCTGCAAGCTTGGGTCCATTTGGCCGGCGCCGGGCATCCTGGGAACTCCTTGTTGAGCTGCCCACATTTGAGGTGGCATCCCAGAGACGTTGGGTATCCGTGGCATGCCGCTGGCTTGCTGGCTCAGCGATTGTCTTAATTGTTGTTGGAGCGCCGGAGTGTTGGCCAGCTGGTTGAAGCTGGAGGATGGCATCCCAGAGCGCACTGCAGGCTGGGTAGGGATGCCCATTCCCAGCATGCCCTGGCTGCGGTGGGGCATGTTGAAGTCGGAGTGGGCAGGGTGGTACAGGCCAGGCTGGCTGCCCGTGTTGCTGGGGAACACGCCCATTGTCCGGCTGCTTTGGGGGATGGTGCCTGGAGGAATGCCCAGCCGGTTAGGAAGCATGGCAGGGTTGTGGGGCATCATGGTTGGGTTGGCTGAAGGGTTGGGCATGGGGTGCCCACAGTCTTGGGGCAGAGGCCTGGCTACTCCTGCAAAAACAGAAAAAGTAGTAAAAACGCACTGCTCTGTTTTGTTAGTGCTTTGCGAATTTGAAGCTTTTAAATTGATTGCAAGCTAAACATGTTTATTAAATCAATGTATTAAACCTGATGGAGTTAAATATAATAATCAGAGCTTTCTCATTCAAATTACAAATCAAAAGAAAGGTAGATTATTACTGCAATTCAATTTGATATGTATAACATATGTGATGAATTGATTCTTCACATGCTCTAATTAATCGATTTTCATTAAAGAAAAGGGGAAAATTAAAATGATGCTTTTCACAGACTTGGCTTCAGATTTCAAAATGTGATCACCAATCAGTGGTGTCTGGTTACCTGGAAACGGTGTGAGCTGCTGGCCTCGGAAGCCCTGCTCCTTACACTCCATCCGATTGCCATTCAACTGGTCCAGCTGCCGCTGCTTCTCCTGCAGAGAGACAGGCTAAGCTGAGTTCATTGTGAAAAAATACCTGAAGACAGTGCAGCTTATCTGGAGTGTTTCGCTTGCGATTACTGACCACAGTTCAATGTGTCGGGCCGGGGAGATTCTTGCAGTTAGGAAGCAAAAAACTAGTTCTTCTATAAAGAAGGTATTATGAAATTGAGTGGGTTTTTTTCTCAATTAAGAGGGGGAAATAGTACTGGCCACAGTCAGGCAGAGTACCAGAAAGCTTGAAAACAGATCTAAATATTTAATAAATACAACTGACCTCTAAAATCAATTTTCGAAATTTCTTATTAGCACTATCAACTTATAAAAACTAAAATTAAGAAACTGCTACTTCCTGCTATGTAATCCCTTCCGGTGCTGTAGGTCATAAGGTCTGACTGCAGATAGACCGCTAATGTAAGAACTACCCACAGCACAGGAAGTGGTAGCAACTTTTAATCTATGATGCTATATATGATATAGTGCATATCCAGAATGAAGTTCACATAAAAACAAATCTAACACAAGAAAAGGGTAGAGGTAAGAAGCTACATTTTAAAACCTTGGTTGCTGCTACTAAACAGAATTTCAGATTTCAGTTACCGACCTGCAGGAGGTGCTGTTGCTGCTTTCTTATGAGCTGCTGTTTGAGCGCAGCGTGTTTCATATATCCGTTCCCCATCCCTGCTCTGGTCCCGGCACTGGAGATTGAAGAGGGATCCTGGAGCTGGGG
Organism: Acipenser ruthenus; assembly: GCF_902713425.1. Classification (NCBI taxonomy): domain Eukaryota; kingdom Metazoa; phylum Chordata; class Actinopteri; order Acipenseriformes; family Acipenseridae; genus Acipenser; species Acipenser ruthenus. The sequence continues at coordinate 22,155,154 of NC_081204.1, forward strand.
TACCATGCCTGGAGTCTGCTCCTGACAGGGACAAGAGAGGGACATGTCACTTAACCAGGGAAACATGTACAACATAACATTTCCCTTGAACTTACATTACAAATGTTTACCTGCTTGCTATTGTTCTCATATTGTATGGATTTTTATGAGCTCAAAAAACATGTAAAACAAAAACTCCAATGGTTTTCCAGGGGCACATATTGCACGAAATCTCCAGGTGAAAACAGGCCTAAACACTGCCAGTCTCAAACAAGCCCGAGGTTGGGAGGGTTCAAAGACTATCAATAACGCAGCCTTCAGAGAGTTCTTCAAATCCTTTTTGTTTGGATTGGCTATGGCTCCTTACCATCAATCCCATCCAACATCCCTACATGGTACAGGCTTCCTTTGTTTTGAGAAAAGCTGTGCATATCCTCTGTGCTAGGAGTCTAGCTGCTATCAGAATACAGATATACAACAGCAGAAAGGAGTCGCATTAACACTGCACTGACAACTGTAAAGTGTGTGTGTGTGTGTGTGTGGGTGTCGAGGGGTGGGGATAAAACATGAAGGGGCGGGTAACAGTAAACGGAACAGCAGAAAACGTTTCTGGGTGTTTGCTAAATTTAAACCCTTCTCTCATGACTTGGATTCAGTTTCTACTGACAAACTCTGCACTGGATCAAAAGCAAATGTACCCTAATGTTGTCTACCATATAAACTGTTAATACATAGGGTTAGCAGATTTCCAGAGTCAAAGACAGGATATTTATTTCTGCAATTCATTGTAGGAACTCTAAAACAGGTAAAATAAGTATATAATAACACAATCGTAAATTTAAAATTAAACATCAGGTACATATATTTTTTAAATTGCTATTAATCAAAACACAATAGGGACTAAATGAAAAAGGCCAACTTGGCTGATGGCACTTTCAATCAGAATTATTAAACAAGTACGTTTCTTTATTTTGTTTGTGTATAATAAATTACAGTACTGTCAGTGCTAAAGCACACAGCTACGAATTAAAAAATGTGCTGTTCCTGACCGAGACAAAAAATGAAGGCTGAAAACTGGGCCAATCCCAGTTGTTTTCCCGGGACGTCTGGTAAACCTGTTAATACCTTGTGTTTAGTGTGTCTCTTATTGTTTGGGTGCTTCTGGCTGCTCAAACTGTGCAAAATGATTATGATAACAGAGGCCCTTAGACATGACATATTAACTTAATATAATCACAATCACAAAGATTAAAAAGTGTTGTTTTAACTAAGCAGAGGATCTACACACAGGATAAGATGTACTGGAAATCTGACAAACCTGAAACTGATACCGTTTGATTTCTCACAAGTGATTAATGCTGCAAGTAGAAATATCAATAGCCAATCCAGCATAACAAAAACTACAATTCGAAAGAAAAAAAAAAAAAATCCTCCCCAGCACTTGGTTTATAGACTCACTTTGTTTTGCTTCCCTGATCTACATAACAGCAGACCTTGCCGTTGAGCTTTTAACCCCCAGCTGCTGCAGGTATAACAGGAGAACGTGTGTTTAGATCAGAGTGACAGACTTGTGTGCTTCCTGCTGAAACCACATTGAGACAAATGGAAACAGCACAGCACTAGGAGAGAAGGTAAAATACTGCAGAATCATAGATTTTAGAATAAATTGTACACAATTATGCGACGATGCAGATTTATAACAAATCTGCTGCAGTTTTTGCACTACAGACTGTGCTGGAGATATTATACTGATCAAGATGAAAATCTTTTTAAACTGAGCAGGGCAGCTGTATCACACACATAGAGAAACATGATGTCATAATCTAAATGGGTTTGCTGGCCTCACCGCACACCCTGAAAAAGGGTGTGCCACTTTCTGATAGACTGGCTGTCTTTCCAGTGAGGATACATTCCAGCTTCTACGTTTCAATCATATTTCATTTCTTACCTGTTTAATAACATATTATACTTGTTCTCATTTTGACAAACTATTGGGGCGAAACCAATCCTTCTGAAATGACACGGATTGTGGGGTGATAGTGCTGCACAATGCTTCACCAATGAAAAAAAAAACACAAGCAGTTCCATTTACAATCACAGATTTGTTTTTGTAGTTAAACTCTAGACAAAATTACAACAGACAAAAGAAAAAAGGAGGAATTACAAAATAAATTCTATAAAATAAAACATAAAAAGGTAAGAGAAAGTGCAAAGGACTTTATTATTATTATTATTATTATTATTATTATTATTATTATTATTATTAGTTTATTTAGCAGACGTCTTTATCCAAGGCGACTTACAGAGACTAAGGTGTGTGAACTATGCATCAGCTGCAGAGTCACTTACAACTACGTCTCAACCGAAAGACGGAGCACAAGGAGGTTAAGTGACTTGCTCAGGGTCACACAATGAGTCAGTGGCTGAGCCAGGATTTGAACCAGGGACCTCTTGGTTACAAGCCTGTTTCTTTAACCATTGGACCACACAGCCTCCTTACTAGTCCACTTCCTGTGTCTCTTGGACTAGTATCCCTCCCTGAACCATCTCCACAAGGTCAAGTCTAGTTCTCACTGAAAACACCCGGAGTGAAGCAGGCTATCTTCAGCCACGGTCTTCACTTCACAGCGCAATGCTAACAGTCTTTCAGGGCTAGCTAGCTTTCATTAAAATACAATCGCACGTTCCAAGAGCACCTCTTTTTTTAGTAATAAACGATAAACTATAAATAGTGTGATGAGTGGTACGGACACTCATTCTCTGTTTGCTTGCTTTGTGATGTGGATTACTGTAATGTGCACTGGAGATGACTCATTTCAACTTGATTCGAAGGTGAAAAGGTGAAAGGCTAGTGAATTCTCGCTGTCTGTGCCCCCAACCACCACCCCAAATAAAGAGCAACAGGAACTAACACCCACGGCAGGTAATAAATCTATGAACTGCACACACACAAAACTGTGTTTTACACTATATACAGGTTTAATGTATCCCTATTAAAAAGCTTGGGCAGCTGATTTTAATGGGAGCATGATTGAGAACATGGGGAGTGGGTTCTAACAGCATAGCAGATAAAGCCATGTACACTGCTAAATGTTAGACGGATATCCATCAGGTACAAGTAACTATCTAATCCAAATAGAACACGTTATTTATTAAAGGCAAATGCAATCTGGAGAACAGGCCGTTCCAAGGTTCTGTTTAGCTCTTTCTTGTTTTGTTTTCCCCCTGGGTCAGAATCACCATGTCCTATTTTCCCTGATCCCCAGTATAATGAGATGCCCTGGGGCGGGCTCGTCGGAAGCACAGGGATTCAAGTCAGTGTGTTCCGCACGCACAGCAAGGCCCACAGCATTCATACCATGAAGATCTCCACAGCTAGCTTCGCGTGCCGCCACTCTGCTCACTCAGGCGAAGGGGGGAGTTTAATGTGACTCTAATTGTTGTGATGTTCGGCTCCAGGCTATTGCTTGGGAGACCAGAACGGCGGTGGCTGGTTTTCTTCTTCAATAATAAATCACGCTCCAACAGGGTAGAAAAGCAACAGAGTTTGATGGAATTTACAAGCGTTTGGATAACGCAGTGCCCCGCTGCCCGGTTCAGCATTTCACCTTCAAACCACTCACAGCTTGGAATAAAGTTTTGTCTTTTGTGGTACACCACTCAAGATGCTCAGCTCAGATATGTTGTGTCTATCTCCATGATTCTCTGTTTTTAATCGTGATTTACAGTACCAGGATTAGACTGGATTGACTGCTACTGAAAAGACTCCTAAAAGCGAACAGTCTGGTGGTTTTCGCAAACATCAGGTGCAAATGGCATTTCTGCCCCTTTGGCAAATGAATGCTAATAAAATGCAATAAAGGGACAGAACTGTGTGAGCGTGTGGTGCTGTAAAATAGGTGGATTTAATTAGGTAATGCAAAGCAATCACGCCCTCAAGTTTATCTTCCATCACCCTGTCTATACAACCTGCCAGCTGTGTCCTGCTGAAAGCAATGAAAGCCAAGAGGTACCATTCAGTGCAGTGTCTTACAATGATCTTCAGTTTTACATTAGAATTCTTTGCCATTGGTTCAAGGCTTCCTTACACAACCATCTTGTTGACTGTCCAGTTGGTTTACATTACACGGCGGCAGTGTTACCCGCAGGCCTGAATTAAATCAAAGTTTATGGTCCCACCATAGCCATACATTTTGATTGAATCCAGGACGTAGTTCTATTTTATGATGGAGTGTTTAAATAGAGCCATTGTAGCCAGTACCTTTCTTCACCTTCCTATAAATCAATGCGCACTGCAGAGAAATTGTGCTTTGTTAAGCCCTCCTTGTCTCTCCCAGTCATACAGGATCAATCTGGTTGCTATCTGGGGATTACTCTGGCTTGCCAAATAGTGCTGGTGCACTCAACAGCACCATTTGGCTTTGCTATTGGGTTACATTCTTCTAAGCACAATGCATGGCTTGCTACTGTGAAGTAGAAATGAATGCTGCTCCACCCCCAGCACTTCCTGCCTGTCAGAATGCACTGCACTCGAGGGAACAGGATGGGATGAATTCAGTATAGCGATACTATCATCTACCACTGCAAGGTTGAGGAGAATGCAACTTTAGCTGTGTGCCATAGGTATTTCACTTCTCTTTGTTCTAAACAAGACTTGTATTGATTGTTTTTACTAATATTAATATTTTTATAACAACAACAACAACAACAACAACAACAACCCTCCCTGGAAATCCAGCATGCTGTAGCTCAATTCTTTAGTCTCAACTTTCCGCACTCGTGCTGCAAATCCTGAATTACTGAGCCTGAATCCTCAGTAGTGTTGCAGCCAGGGCCTGCTTCAGGGCTGCGCTCATCTCAAGACCTGCAACAACACTAGAACTTCACTTCATAGGACCCTACCTGAGCCTTGCACCCTACCTTCTGTACCGTGCATAAGGAACAATGTGGGATTAGGAGTGTTGTGCCAAATGAGCTTCACCCAAGACAAAACAGACAGAAAAAAAACAAAGCAAAATGAGTGATAATGCTGTAATGCTAATTCGGCAAGATGACCTGGCTGTCCCATATTTAAAGACTGCTACAAATGAGACCATGGCCATTGTTTCATTATACTGTAAAATGTTTAATTAGCATCTGTAAAATGTGCAATCCTTCTGTACTGAAAAATGACATCATAGGATTCAACTGGGACTTCTAACTAAAACCAAAAAGGTCACATTTCATGAGCAACTCTTTACTCACCAGGCAAAATAAAAAGCTGTTTTTCCTTGATTTGTCATCTCAAACTTCACACCCTGACTGCTGAGGTCATTGATTTAGTTTTCTAGGAAGGCACCGTCATAGCCTTACTCAGCCACAGGATGGCACCCCTGGCTCCGTTTGACACAAAGGCATTTTCTAGTGCTTGGTGGCTAGCATTACCCCAGGGTGGCACACACACACATTGTGCGAGGCCAGGGGCTGGACAGTTCATCTGAGGTTAATGAATAAAAGTCCTTTCATCATCAGTTTGACTGCCTTCTCCCTCCCTTCCTTCAGCACGGGTCCAAAGAAAACAAGGTGTAGCTTTGAAAGTTTCCTCAAAACCAACCGCTTCACTGTAACAAACACTGCCTCCGAACAGCTGCCAGAAACACACTCAATAACAAAGACAGCCACAATGTTTCAGGGTCTTTGGGTTTTAAAATCCAACTGGAAAAGGTACCAAACAACCAAACAAATAATTTATTTTATTATTTGTAATTGTTTTACCTATTTTTCTCCCCCAATTAAGAATGCCCAGTTATGTTTCCTCACCGCAGCAACTCCCCAAAACAGCTAAGGAGTACTTAAGGTCAGTGAGCGTCCTCTGATCCCACCTCCAAGCCAATCACCTCTTTACAGCCAGAAGCCTGCCAGCTTCAGGCCCTGCAGGTGTCTGATTGAACACCTCTAGCGGCTGGCCTGTAGGTGGCGCTGTGGCATGCTGAGGGGACTCAGTCCCTGACGATTGCTTCCCTAACTCCTAGAGCTCCTGCTATCTGAAACCAGGTATTGGCCTACTGTATCTATTTCTAGATCCCCCATTTCAATGGTTTCCAGTAAAGTACATACATCCTAAAAAAGATACTGAAAGAGAATTATTTGAACTATACATTATTCCAGTTTAGATGACATTGCCTAAACCGGTGCCAAAGGACACATTGCACGCTAATTAAACTAATTCGCTTCAATTTAATAAGCTGCCATCTACTTCGAATGCCAGTTTCAAGTCAGTATTAGTAATGGCGAAGAAAAACATTGTGTATTTTTACTGCAGCAAGCAGGCAGTAACACAGCACACCAGCAGAATCTTTCACTACATTTCCATCTGTGAAACCAGTCTGTAAAACTCACCTTGATCCAACATCGAACTGGGGCTGCATGGTCAAAGATCGCCTCATGTTTGTTATTTTTATAATGGACATTTATAAATCAACTCCCCTACCTCCAATTTATATATATATATATATATATATATATATATATATATATATATATATATATATATATATATATAATATTATACACACACACAAAAATGGAAACGCCAATGTAAAGTCACTTAATAGGGTGTTGGGCCACTATGGTATCCCACTCTGTGGAGTTCTCAGCGGACCGTTTTTGATGAACCTGGCTGCTCGCGCCCCAGGTTGAAATTTGCAGTCAATTGATCTGCAGTTGCTCGCCTGTTTTGCCTTGCACTTCGAATTAATGGACGGATATCATGATCTTGGTGTATGCGCTTCCGCCCACTGTTGCCCTTTGCTGATGATGTCTTTCCCTCGGAGTTCCATGCCGACATCACCTTAGACACCGTTGCTCGTGAAACATCAGCAGGTTGAGCTATCTTGGTCACTGAAGCTCCTGCCAAACGCGCCCCTTTCAAAGTCACTGAGGTCTCCTCTTGCAGCCATGCTAGCCATAATTACAGGCAACCAGGCCTGTCCAGCATTTTTATACATGACCCTAAGCATGCTGGGATGTTAATTGCTTAATTAACGCATGAGCCACACTTGTGTGGAAGCCCATGCTTTCAATATACTTGGTGTCCCTCATTTACCCAGGTATTTCCATTTTTTTGTCCACTACCTGTATATAATTGCCTGATATATTTTCTCTGCAGTTTAAAAGTAGCATAGTTTAAAACTTCACATTTAGCGTGACTGGGCTAGAGCAAACTCACTCGGTAAGTATCTCAAACTCTTACTGTCCAAATCCCAGTTCAAAACGTATTCATATTGTTCCAGTGCCAATGGAAACGACCAGAACACATTTCAAAGTGCTTTCAACTCAGTCCCAGTGGGGACAAGGTATCGTATAGGGCTGAGCTCTTCCAGTCCAGGTGTTTGTTCCAACCACGTTCCTAGCTGTTTAATTGACCAATTAAACCCACATCCTGAAGCAGTTTATTCTTCCATTATACCTGTTAATCCTGGTGTACTGGCTACAGGACTGCATCTGAGTAACTATTTTATTTGAATACTCTGCTTTCTCTTAGGACACAGCGTCAGGCATCAGTCTCTATCTCTATGATATACAGGACAGATTTTCTCATCCTCACAAGACAGAATAGTTGATCTGTTGGTTCCTCCGCTACACTTACTGGTATTTGCAGATCTTTACTCTTCCAGGATGCATCCAGTTTGTTGGCTTTCTTATGGAAATTGGTCACAGTTAAGAGCAGAAGCAGGATTCAAGTTACACACACACACCATTAGCAGGCACTTTAGATTTGTGTAATCAAACCAAGTAATCTTACATAGCCACCTCCTGCTCGAAATCCTCTTTAAAAAGAACCACGTGCAGCTGCTGTATTCACACTTTCCATTGTGAGGAATGCCTTGCACTGCAGATATCCAGCATACATAAGTTAGCACATCAAGAAGCTTTGAGCATGCAGGCGCTAAGCAGCTATTATGCTGAACTGTCCGGATGATCTGAATGCTGAATGTGTTTGGATTTTCATCCTGCGTGCTGAAATATTATGGAGCTCACTCTGAATTTCACAGGGATTGCTTCTTTACCAACCAGGGAGTTGGGGGGGCTATGCCGTCTGCTCTAGCATAGATTTACATAAGTTATTTCATAGGGTGAGGGTCCTCAGTTAGAATACCTGATGTCATGGGGGTCTTGAGCCATAAAGGTTTGGGAACTCCTGCCTTAGATGACTGATTATATTGCAAAAAGACACACTCTCCGATACATAAAACCTGCATCTCCCTGTTGCTAGTTAGTCAGGTAAGGTAAGTAGCAGACAGCTAAGTTGACCAGCAAACACATCTGAAAAGCTGCCTAGCCACCCAGCCTCTTGTATAAACGACTCTTAGACGCAGGTTCAGGTTCAATTGCAGGGCCACATCCTCACCACTGGTATCTGTTACATTCAAGACAGTGTTTTTGCCTCTAATAAATGCAACAAAGACCACGAGTTATCTTGCAGGTGAGCATAACTAAACGTGAGGAGGTTGGCACTGAAGGCTCGACGTGCCTGTGACGAAGATCCAGTGTGGACACGGTATATACAGCATTCGCTTTTAATGCAATCAGTCATGGCAGGAGGGGCAGCTCAGTATTGCAAACATCTCTGAGACAAAGATGCACAGAGTTAATGACAATAATACAATATATCTGCAAGCACTGGCTTGTCATGTCTGAGACAACACACAGTAGATCAACTAGCTAATAATGTCAGAAACAATGTGTCAATGCCAAGGAAGCAATGGGTCTACAGCACTGCAGGCTGGGATAGAGATTTGGGGTAAGATTATTGGAGTGATGGATCATTGGGTAGGTTCAACTCGGGATACCTGTTAGCACTGTAGCAAGGCGTCTCTAGGTCCTAATGGAGTTCTGTGTGTAGCAGGGATATTGGAAATCTCTCAATGCCGTTTGGTCAAATGTTATACTTAGAAACTGCAGAATATGCATTTCTTAAGTATGTTAGTAACAAGCCATCCACTGCCATGACTACGCTGCTAAAAAGATTTACTCAGGAGCCATGCACATTTGTTCTCCTATTCTCAATATTGCCTCAATATTTCTAATGGCATATACAGTAAATGCTAAAAGAATGATTAGAATAATGCAATGCTGTAAGCAGGTTTCATCGATGTTTGACATGTGGTTCTCTTGACAGAAATATGACACACACACACATGTATCAAAGACAGCTCCTTATATTCCTAGATTCTAAGAATCTCAATTCAATGCGCTAAAGAATGTTCTACGAAAGTTATTTCACAATCTGAAAAGCGGTTCTCTTGACACATGCAAAATTCAAAGACATAACATGACTGCCATCTGCATCCTCAGGGGGAGCAATGCCCTAATTGTTAGCCCAATCCTGACTGATATACTGTACACAAAGCTCTGAAGTGTAACCCACTTATGTTTGAACATGCCAGTGCCTCTACTATATTCCTGTAGACTTATAGGGCCATGTTAAAATGACAGCAATATTTTTTGTCCAAAGCCTTCAGAAGAAGAAAAAGCTGACGTGTTTATATTTGTGTTTTGCCTCCCTGAGCTGCAGACTCTTCTGTACCGCAAAAATCAGCAGCAGCAGCAGCATGTCTGTTTCGATCAGTAACAATTAAAAGCATGGAGGAGGCTTGTGTGCCTGCAGCTCAAATAACCCTGAGGGACTGTAAACAAACTGGAGAGCCAACAAGGTGCAGTCGCTGGGGAAGTCCACAGAAGTCTATGGAAGAGCGCAGTAATAGTAGTAATCAGACACAAGCAAATCATTGAGTGTAAAACGAATCTGCGGGTTTAAAGGATCAGACTAGGACATCATTGAAAACAGACACTAAACGTTTAAACAAGAGACCCAACAAGACAATAAAAAGGTGGATAAGGTGATAAGGGATGATAATTAGTAGAAAGAAAATGTATTTTAACTTCAGTGGTGCACAACGGCTTACCATCCTCCTCACCCAAGACTCCTGTCCAACTAATCCAATCTGCAAGGCCAGAATGAATTCAACATGCTGTGCGTGTAAACGAGCAGTACTGTAATCTGATGTTACCAAGGCGGCTGTCCTTTCCAGAGGACCACAGTAATTGGGTTACTGCCGCAGTTCAGTGCTTTTTAATCAGCATCAATCAATTTAATACAAGCTATTCTGGAGATGCATGAAACAGAAAGAGGAGGGGGGAGGAGGATTACAGAAAACAAATATTAAATCTTAAATGCAAGCTGTCATCATTTGTGCCTAAAATACAGTACTAATAGGTACACTAACTACTAACCTCTAACTGCTAACAGCCAACGCCTCCCATTATTCACATGAACCCCCTTTCTTCATCGGAATATTCCATTCTCCAACACAATGCTAAATAAATTGCACATATAAAGAAAATGAAAGGAAGCTTGTTGGGCTAAATTGAGTGACAAAGATTGGAATTTGTATAAATAGAGGCGCTGTCTTTGTATCGGGCCCAATCTGCAGCAGCTCCCTCTTTCACTGCTGAATAGACCTGAGCCCATGCAATACTGCCAGAGTCGAGTTACTGTGTTGCTTCTAAGGGCTGTCCGTCAGGCGACAGCACAGCGTTTGAAGACTGTAATGGATCCATGAGCATTTGCCATTGTAGGAGTTCTGTGATAGTCCTTTGCTGCTGCTGGCAGACACACTGGCACACAGACACACACACACACACTTAAACTCCAAGCGGCTCTCTTTGATGACATGGCTGGAGCCTCCCTATACCACTTCTGAGTTACACTGTGAGAATGACTGAAGGCGATGATTCAAAGTGGGTAATGCAAAAATAACCAGAGAAGACTTGACAACACAGTGACGACTTCCTCAACTGGCCACGTAATTCCTAGTGGATTCCTCACAAATTACATGTTTCTGTTTTTCCGAATGAAAGAACACACACAATAATGAAACATTGATCCCCTTCAGTAACAATTTTTTAATTACAGTTTTAGAAATCTTAAAAGCAGTTTGTGTGAACTCTATGGTGTTCAAGAAGTTGTACTGTCAAAACCTTATAAATAACATTATGTATTATAAAATGATACACAGATAGGAAACATGGTAGAATTATACATGCAGTGATTGAAGTATATATATGTATTTTATTGGTGTAAATAGAAACTACTGAAATGTCTGAACTGCACAGGAAATAATGAGAGACAGCATTATCAGTACATACAGAATCAATGTTAAAAACAAGCAAAGATTCACTACACAAGACAGCAGGGACCAGTGATAATGCTGCTACTGCTTATGAGAGGTAAGAACATATATGGTTAGTAATCCATTAAAAAGGATCCACAATCCCAACCTCAATTAGATTACATTTACAAATTAGCTGCAACAACTGATTCGGTTTTAACTGAAACCTGTGATTATATGCATCTATTCAAACCATGATGATTTTTTAAAATCAACAAAATATGTTTAACTTTTGCGGTAAAATGAAGAGGCTTGCGAAAGCGAAACATTATTTTACAATATTTGAAAAACGTAAAATGCATTTATCATTACCTGCTAAGTCTACTATTGCCCACACACCTTTCAATCATGTCCGCAGAGGAGAGAGGATGAGAATTTAGTTAGGAAATAAGACAAACTTATCTGTGAGTGTAATTCAGTTCAAAGTGGAATTATATAAGCAGGAAAAAAGATTCAGTGAAGCTGGACAATAAAGTATAGATTGCTTAGTTGCTGGGCTTGATCTAAGAAAAGTAAAACTCTAAATGTAGCCCATTCAATTTCAGTTTAAACATTTTTTTCTTTACATTGTACTTTCATGGAGTGCTGTGTTTATTTCACTTGAGTCCTTAGTGTTATAACTACAGTACTCCACATGAGTCCTTAGTGTTATAACTACAGTACTCCATGAACACTCAAGTAGTATCCTCTATGTAATTGTCACCTCTGAAGATTTCCAGTTGAAATGTTTGTCAAAGCATTCTGTTTATCCTGCCTGTAAATGAATACAGATATGTTCTGCTTGTGCTCTAGCTACTATCCCAAGCTCTGTCATGTTTTGATTGGCCACTGAAACAGCTAGACTAGCTGGAGTTTGACATGTTTTTTATGGCATTTGATTTATGGCTGTACTCGCAAGCACAGGGTAACAGACTGGTTCCAGTTGGATTCCTCCTGAAACTGACTTTCCCATCACAAGCAATAGGACAGAGGTGTAACTGCTCAATGACTGGGGGGCCCAAATATCAATTTACTTCCAATGCAGTCTTCCTTTTACCCCCAAAATGTGTTTCTGCAATGGTGACTGCCAGGACTAGTGGCAACTTCAATAAAGAAATCTTATAGTGACAATTGTATTTAGGCCCAAGCAGCGCTGGTATAGTACACCTTGCTATAAGACAGGCCCTTCATACCGTGGAGCAGGTTATAAGGCGGGAAGGACATGGTCCCATTTGCCCCATACTAGCCCTTGTGTTGTAAGTTACCCCAAATTGCACAGCCTCTTACCTCTGGCTCCCGGCTGGCGTTATAGAGGTGGAGCACGGTATTGGGGCGCACTATACACGCATATGCTCACCTAGATTATCCTGATTTGTGGTTCTAATATTCCCTTTCACACTCTCTAAATATTGGATCTCAATTTGAATGCAGAATGAAGGTGTTCTTCTCCGTGTTGTTCCAGGGGTTTAGCACTGAGCTGAGATCACTTGCCATCTGCAGCTCCTTCCCTCTCGTCCTTGGGACAAGGTCGTCAAGGAGCAGATAATAAAACACTGTCCACGAACAGCAATTCCATCTGTCTCCTTTAAAAACACTGCTCTCTCTCAGACTCTGTCTGCCAGCTCAAAAACTAGCAAATCATCTGCCTTCTTCAAATATGTGCCTGACATCTTTCCTTTTTACACCTGTCTTAGTTTTACACCTTTCCATAGAAACAGCATTTATAAAGGCTGCAGAGCACAAATAGTGGAATTCTGTATCTACAGTTATAACCAAAGCATTCAAATACTTTCTCTCTATTTTCTTAGTAAAAATATTATTTGGGTATTATTTTTTTTTTAAATAGTCAAATGCAATACAACACAATAATGCTTTTGCTGCTTCCTGGTTCCTGTATAGCAATATACCTCCAATGCTGCATTGAGACCATGTGACCTACAGCAAAAGTGTGTTCAGAAACCACGCTACACTAAACTCTATGTTACATGATCTGCAAGCAAACAAGCTCTGTGTCATCGAACGACATCTCAGATGCTATTTATACCAAAACTAGTACTTCACAAGCGAGAATGAATCAATCACAATTCAGTAATCACAGAGTAACAGTCATGTATCCCCCCAGAACACCTTGCAGACTCACCGTCACATTCATGTAATTCTGGCTGCCTATAGTGGCCCTGCACCCTGCTGACAGGTAGTGTTATGGCATGCGATTGTGGATCAAAGCACACGCACACACATGTGCACCTGTCACGTGCAGATGCAAAGCTGCTGTTACTCCTGTGTCAGCCAGGGGCAGTTCATACAACATTTAACAAAAGAAAACACCATACGGTTTTATGCCAGACGTGTAGTCAAATACAGCTGCTTTTTATTAGGGTAGTAAGGCTTTTTTTTTTTTTTTTGCAGGTTTGTGCTGTTGCCTAGTGTAGTCAAAAAAACAAAAACAGTTGAAGTGGATAGCGGAACAAGTTCACTATGGTTAATGTTAGCTTGCATGAGCAGACAATATCTGCGACCCATCTAACTAGTATCTCATTACTGAGCTGTTGCTTCATCTAGCGACTGTATATTTCACTCTTCTATTTGAAGCTGTTGTTTAAAACCTTGGTGATTTATTATAATACAATGCTTAGTGCATCTGTCTGTTCCCATCTACTCTAATCAGAAACCAGGCAGTGTGTGTTTTCCAGTTTGTTTATATCACCATTCAAAAATTGAAGTCCAGTTATCCTGCCATAAACACTGTAGAGTCACTTGCTGTGTAGCCAGTATCAGGACCCTACCTGAGCCTTCTCTCTGTGCTGTGTAAATGGTTGATTCCTTCTTCCTGCGGCACATGAAGTTTTGTGTGGTGGCAGGAAATGAAGTCCAAGTGAAAAGAAAACAAACTGATTACAGATCTATAGAAGAATGATAAAGGCTTGTAGGAATGTTTTGCAAATGAGATGCAAGGGTTTTTTTTTTTTTGAAGGCTAGATTATCCCCGTTTAATTGCAGGGAGGAGCCTGGAAATCTCAAGGCTCTGACAAAGGAATCCTGAGCAGCTCCATGTGACTGAGGAGATATTAGCCCAGGGTCAGGAAGCAAGACCCTCCACACACCCCCCCCCCCTCCTCCCTCACATCAGCTTTACCAGAATACTGCCAAGAACTCTAACTCTCTCTCTCTCTCTCTCTCTCTCTCTCTCTCTCTCTCTCTCTCTCTCTCTCTCTCTCTCTCTCTCTCTCTCTCTCTCTCTCTCTCTCTCTCTCTCTCTCTCTCTCTCTCTCTCTCTCTCTCTCTCTCTCTCCTCTCTCTCTCTCTCTCTCTCTCTCTCTCTCTCTCTCTCTCTCTCTCTCTCTCTCTCTCTCTCTCTCTCTATATATATATATAAAATCACAAGCAGCACATACAAATAATTACCAGATGCACAATATGTCCATACAGTGACAGTGCAATTGTTTTTTTTAGGAATTAAAGTGGCATACTTAGCTTTACTGAGAGGGAGTAGTGGCATGAATGCATTACCGATTTACCAGCACACAACATTTACAAACCTTTCAGTTTCACAAGTCAAGAGTCAATACCTAATTGATCAACATAAACCCAGGTTTATTGACATGACAGACTCAAGGTTCCCCTCGCAGCAATGGTAGTCCTGACAGTCTAAAAACAGGCACTGTCCTTGGAGCCTTTGTTTTACATAAACCAACAGTGAAAACAGACAGGGAACAGCGGAGACGGTTGCCACCAGCATTTAAAACACCCACAACAACACTGACCAAGCAACAGTCCACCCCTCAGATAGAATACCACTGAGCACTACAGTAACTCACTGAATAGCAGTCAGGGGGTGTTCAGGTGAGGCTTGTGGGGCTCTCTCTCTCTCTCTCTCTCTCTCTCTCTATGCTGTGAGAGGAAGCTCACACTCAGCTGTTTTCCCTCATCTTTTTGTAGTCTTAACAGATTTAGAAGTGTAGTTGCTACAGATTTTGGTTCAAATAGGGACATGACTTATAATCAGCTTCAACCAGCAATCCCGCTAGCTGATTTGAAGAGACATCCCTCTTTCACCTGGTAACAAACCACCCCAGACAAACACTCACACCGGTGACAGCGATTTCACAGAGATAGCACACTATTGTTATCCTGCAATGTTGCAACTACAGCATTCAGACAAGACTCCACAAAAGGGTACCAGGAGCAAAGGTTATAGGGGACTAAACCTTTAATATCAGCCCCAAAATATTACCCAGAGAGTAAAAACAAAAACCTGTCAGACAAAATGTCTTTGAGTCACTGAGTGACTATTTAAAAGTACAATTGAGCTCACTCAAGCAAAATAAAATACTGTTTAATTACCACCCTCCCAATACTAAATGAATTTAGATTCTTCTGTAAATATTAATACTAACTTATAGAAGTGATCGTGTGTTTTCAGTGTTCACAATGCAAACAGTAAACCCATCCCAGCTTGCTAATAGAACAGCACTGTGACGTCCACATCGGAAACCATTTCCATTGCTTTCTATGAACGCCACACAGGTTTACAACCAGGCACAATCATCAAGAACAACTCTGAATGGTTGTTTTTTGACCTTCACTATTCACAGTCTGTATTTCACACAGGTTTCTTGGGCTTCAGGATGGATTTGGACAAGGACGAGTCATCTAATATTCAGCTTTAAACCGTTTCACAACATAAGCAGCTAAATATGGGACTAATTACGAGGTACACAGATACTCGCACACACCCTGAGCAATACCATATGCACTGTCTGTTCCTGTGTGAATATTAGTGTGGTACTGGGAAGCATAATTACACAGTACAGAGTGGGTTTAATAAACACGGGCTTACTGTGTCTGTGTCATGTGATGCAGGTGTAGCTGCAGGATCATTTTCGAGCTTATATTGAAGACAAAGACAAATGGTTTGTCGTTGAATGCATGTTTACTGTTACTTAAATTTGCACTGCTGAGTGATTTATAGCTATGAATGAGTTGGTAAATACAGATATCACTTCTGTGCTAAAAGTTACTTTCACATACTTAATCATGCAGTATCTGCTACTAACATCATGGATAGACAGTAAACGTTTAAATGACCACTTTCTGTTACTGTGAAGCAATGCATATCGTAAGATTTAAAGGACATAGAGCTAATTCCAGTAAATGGTATTACCATCATTGTATACCTCTCACATTTTCCAATATAAAAGACACGTGTATTTGAAATGTACTGATGGCTCTCCCCAGATATTTCTGGTCCCCTCTTACACAGGAAACAGTGAGATCTATGAATTGAGTATTCAATATAATTCATTGGGATTACTCTCTTCTGGACTTTAATAATCTCCATTTATATGGCGTATTGATTCCTTTTTTTTTTTCTTCTTCTTTTTTTTATTGTGTTTTTCAAATAAACTATTAAATCAATAACCCTAACCCCAATCATAATGCATGCCCCCTGGTGTAATGTCTAAGTTTGCGGTTCAGATAATTGAAATTGTGTGAGAGGAGGGGGAGGGGGGTTGATGCTCTCCAATGACAGCTCTGGTAATCGGAGGACCTTGTCAATGCGTTTCCCCTGATTTGACACTTTGTTTTAATTAAGCACAGCTGTGGCCACTCCTGCTTTTTCTTGGTGTCACAACAACTAAAAAAATCACAGAGTTCCAGGAGCCAGCCTAAAGACCTATTCAAACCAACGCAGTGCTGGTCTGAGCTCTGCAATATGATGGACACCTGACCTGTACAAGTACTGAGGGGGACGTCAAGCTGCCCGTTTCATTCAAAACAGGAAAAAAGAAAACCAAATACTGCACATTTCTGTCTTCTATTATATTGCATGCAACATGTGTTTGGGGTTTTATGGATACAGTAATAGTTTTTTTCTGTTCAAACGATCGATCAATTAAAATCACACAAACAAAATACAAAAGCACTTTCATTAAAACATCTTAAGATTAGTTTAAAAGTTATGAATGTGTTTACTGAACCTAGTTGAGATGACAATCTAGACTGTACAGTGTTGTTAGAAATTATTATACCATGTGACAACAGTAGTTCAATTATTTGAGCACTAGCTATAGCTTTTGGATGGAAATTACTTGAGTATTTTCTCCTTGAAACATTGAAAGAGGAAACTCATACACCTGAACTTTATACCATACTGCTTAAAAACACACATCTTAAAATATTCCACAACAGTCTTATTGTGTCTGTAAAATCCCTGCCAAAGGTCTGAGAATCAGGGATCAAGCTGCCTTCTTGATTAATTGAAGGTACAGCCCAGCACCACAAAGAAACATTTTCAGAGGCCAAACTCAAAGCTTTGCACTCCAAAGAAAAATGACTCATTTCAGAAATAACACCCTCTCAAATTAAATGAACCCCCCCCCCCCTGTCGTTTCACTTCAATACCTGGTTTGTTAACTTAAAAACCGTTGAAGACCACCTTGTTGTCTCGAGAAGCTAGAAAAACATTTAAAAAACAAATAAAATAAGAAAAAAATCTGTTTGATTTTTTGCTTGGCACTATCCCTTGGGCCATATTTCCAAAGTATTTATTCCAGTCTTTAATTAACCCCTATTTTTTTGAAAGGAGAAAAATACCCATTGGCTTTACATAACTGATATAAAAAATCAAAAATAATATAACTGGAGGTATCTTAAGCACTTTCAAGTTGTCTGATTCTCAGTTTGCTACATAACGGTTGGATTTTCAGTTAATTAAAGACTGGAGTAAACGCTTGGAAAATAAGGCCCTCCATCTCCAATTCTTTCAGAACTTTTTGCCCTCAACAGTCAGGAAGTAATTTCCTGTTTTTGTAAAGCACTCAACAGAAGATGGTCACCACATTCCACGTTGTACCGTGCTGAAGCGTATTTAAAGTGGGCAGGAGGAGGAGGAGAGGAGGGGTGCCGTGCTTATGCAGTCAGCTCTATCCAGACAGAGCTGTTTACATATCTTTCCCACTCTGTCTCTCCTCCAGTAAGGAGCAGCATGTTGCTCTGGTCAGGCTGCATTGTGCTGCAACACTTCCTAACTTGCTTTTTGGTTTCCAGTTCAGAGCTGTTGATGCCGAGCTCAATTGTTAATACAGGAGTGGTGAGGGCTTTCCAGGGTTTCGATTGGCTCAGAACTAGTGACCACGGACCACAAGCAGCCGCCCAACTGGTCGATGACTAAGACTTCCCCTCCCAATTGGGACTTCAGGCAGTTTACAA
Source organism: Acipenser ruthenus (assembly GCF_902713425.1). NCBI lineage: Eukaryota > Metazoa > Chordata > Actinopteri > Acipenseriformes > Acipenseridae > Acipenser > Acipenser ruthenus. The sequence continues at coordinate 22,173,537 of NC_081204.1, forward strand.
TTTATTTATTGTTTTTAAAAGACGAGCCCCCTAATAAAATACTTGCTGTCAAATAGTTTGTTTGGTTTTGTGTCATGTTAAATATTGCCTGCTTTGTGGTACCTTTTTATTAGACCAATTTAGGAGCCATCTTATTTTTTATATACAGACGTGCTCAAATTTGTTGGTACCCTTACAGCACATTGAAATAATGCTTCATTCCTCCTGAAAAGTGATGAAATTAAAAGCTATTTTATCATGTATACTTGCATGCCCTTGGTATGTCATAGAATAAAGCAAATAAGCTGTGAAAAGAGATGAATTATTGCTTATTCTACAAAGATATTCTAAAATGGCCTGGACACATTTGTTGGTACCCCTTAGAAAAGATAATAAATAATTGGATTATAGTGATATTTCAAACTAATTAGTATCTTTAATTAGTATCACACATGTCTCCAATCTTGTAATCAGTCATTCAGCCTATTTAAATGGAGAAACGTAGTCACTGTGCTGTTTGGTATCATTGTGTGCACCACACTGAACATGGACCAGAGAAAGCAAAGGAGAGAGTTGTCTGAGGAGATCAGAAAGAAAATAATAGACAAGCATGGTAAGGGTAAAGGCTACAAGACCATCTCCAAGCAGCTTGATGTTCCTGTGACAACAGTTGCAAATATTATTAAGAAGTTTAAGGTCCATGGAACTGTAGCCAACCTCCCTGGGCGCAGCCGCAAGAGGAAAATCGACCCCAGATTGAACAGAAGGATAGTGTGAATGGTAGAAAAAGAACCAAGGATAACTGCCAAAGAGATACAAGCTGAACTCCAAGGTGAAGGTACGTCAGTTTCTGATCGCACCATCCGTCGCTTTTTGAGCGAAAATGGGCTCCATGGAAGAAGACCCAGGAGGACTCCACTTTTGACAGAAAAACATAAAAAAGCCAGACTGGAATTTGCTAAAATGCATATTGACAAGCCACAATCCTTCTGGGAGAATGTCCTTTGGACAGATGAGTCAAAACTGGAGCTTTTTGGCAAGTCACATCAGCTCTATGTTCACAGACGGTTATGTTTTGGGGCTGCTTTGCTGCGCCTGGCACAGGGTGCCTTGAATCTGTGCAGGGCACAATGAAATCTCAAGACTATCAAGGCATTCTGGAGCGAAACTTACTGCCCAGTGTCAGAAAGCTCTGTCTCAGTCGCAGGTCATGGGTCCTCCAACAGGATAATGACCCAAAACACACAGCTAAAAGCACCCAAGAATGGATAAGAACAAAACATTGGACTATTCTGAAGTGGCCTGATCTGAATCCTATCGAGCATCTATGGAAAGAGCTGAAACTTGCAGTCTGGAGAAGGCACCCATCAAACCTGAGACAGCTGGAGCAGTTTGCTCAGGAAGAGTGGGCCAAACTACCTGTTAACAGGTGCAGAAGTCTCATTGAGAGCTACAGAAAACGTTTGATTGCAGTGATTGCCTCTAAAGGTTGTGCAACAGAATATTAGGTTAGGGGTCCCATCATTTTTGTCCATGCCATTTTCATTTGTTTTATTATTTACAATATTATGTTGAATAAAAAATCAAAAGCAAAGTCTGATTTCTATTAAATATGGAATAAACAATGGTGGATGCCAATTACTTTTGTCAGTTTCAAGTTATTTCAGAGAAAATTGTGCATTCTTCGTTTTTTGTGGAGGGGTACCAACAAATTTGAGCACGTCTGTATATATATATATATATATATATATATATATATATATATATATATATATATATATATATAATCTGTTTACTTCCTTCAACATGTGCTGTTAATTACCATGTGTGACTGTTTCCGCACCCATTGACACCTGACATGTTTTAGAAAGTCCCCAGCAAGGTTACCTTTGGAATTCAGCAACCCTTAGCAAGATGGATGTGCAGCTGATTCGGGTGTGCAGCTAACAGTGCTACGGCAAGATGAACGTGCTTCAACCGAGGAAACAACAACAGCAGCCCTGTGAGAATGTGTGCTAAGTTCTACCCTCACAGCCCCTTAACACACTTGCCTTCGAGTCTTTCCTCAGCCTTATCCACTGAAGCAAAGTTCAGGGTTTATGTGATCGTCATAGCGATGGAGGTTTGTTTTGGTCGGTGGGTAGGAGGGATGAGGGGGAGCTTCAGGAAATGATCCCCTCGCAGGCTCCTCAGAAACTAAAGAGTAATTCCACAGCTTCACACCAATTAGCAGTAGTTCTCTCTGCCCCGGCCTGTCCCTTGTCCTTCTACTGTTAATGCAGCCTGGTGCCAGTCTTCCTTTAGCAGTCTACAGCCAGGGATACAGGAAGAGGCTTGTCTGTCTGCCTGCCTGCCTGCCGGCTTGTCTCTGTCTGTCTGTCTCTCTCTGTCTCTCTCTCTCTTCCCCCTCAAATCCGCAGTGACTTGTTAAATCACCCTCTTGCAGAATATCACTTGGTTCTTCTGATTTTTTTTTATGTTATTTTATTTTTAAACAAGATTGTTGATTTGGACCCTTTAGAAAAACAGATCACTTTTGCTGACTAGTAAACTTGGCCAGCAGCTGCATCCGAGGGCTCCAACTGCATCAGGCTATTTGGTTCTGTTTTTTTGTTGTTGTTTTTTTAATTTTATTTTTTTACCCCCAACAAAAAAACCCTCAAATATGGCCATCCTTATTCTAGAGTTATGAGTTGTTTTTTTTAAAGAAACAGTTCAAATACATTAGTGCTGAAACAAAACTAACTCTAAAAGAAGTTTACCATGGGGCACAGAGATGTGTAATTTATATTGCCAGTACTGTGAATTCACTGTGCCTTATTGTTAACCAGGTGTTTTTTTTTTTTTTTTTTTTACAACGCTTTACCATGCTGTCCCTATGCTTTACTATGCTTTCACTGTATGCCACAGTACATTTGTATTGGTGGATCTAAATAGGCCCCTGGCACTGCTGATATGGTGAATCTCTGATTTTGTTACCGCAGCAACAACAATGAATTCTTTTACTCCATGTAAACTGGGTGTGTGTGTGCGCGCGCATGTGTGGTGAGGGGGTAGGCCTGGCCAAAGCTTTAACAGGAAGGAGAGCTTTAGCTGGCCTGTCTCTTCAGGAAAATACTGGCTGGATTCTGTGGCTACAGTTTTATTGGGCCCACCTCCCCCCTCCCTTTCCTCTGCAAATAAAAGAAAAGGGAGCTAAATTGAGAAGCTGACCATGCCTTCTTTCCTCACTCAGACAGGCAGGCAGGCAGGCAGGCAGGCCTGGCCTCCATGGTGCCCCTCGCCCACAACTTCAGCTCCAGCAGCCTGGAAGGACAGCACTCACATATCACATTCACTGTGTTTCACAACAGCTCCTAATTACACATAATGAGAGGCTTGTGCAAAAAAAAAGAAAAAAAAAAAGAAAAATACTAATTTAAAACAACTGCTCCGCCAGTCACAAGCACAGCTCTGTAAATAAGCAATTCAGTGCGGGTTTAACAGGGCAAACTCTACACTGTGTGAGTGGGAGAGGAAGTTTAACCTTTTCATTGCCACACTAATGCCTGACCCTTTAAGATGCCGTTTTCTGCTACTGAAACCAATTCTAAAAATGTACGGTATTCCACCAAAAACACAGCCTGGCAGCAGCTGAGCATGCTGTGAGTGCTGGCTGGATCCTCCATTCAACATGGAAAAACAGAGAGCTGAGGCACGCGATTAATCCACTGAAGTAGGCACTCTCTCCCCCTCTCCCTCTCTCTCTAGCTGTGGGTTTAAAGCTCCTGTAACAGGCGCTATGAGACCAATAAGCAGATTAACTCTTTCAGCTTTCATTCCCCTCCCAATGTTAGATTTAATTTAAGTCATATTCCTAAACTCTTAACATTAAGCACTGCTGTGGCTATGATGGTGGTGTACAGACAGAATAGGACAATCTAGAGCCCTACTCATCTATGTTACTATAAATCACGTATAAGTAATCAAGCACAGATCCAGAAACCAATTACACTTACAGAATTGTCAATGTTCCAGTGTGTACAGATGTTATCCTGTGCACAGAACACACAGCCCAGTTCCAAGAATAAAGAAGCACCACATTCTGTGTTCAACAGAGTACAATCTTGTGGTTTATAATAAGCGAATATGTTGTGTGTAGTGTCTCCTCTTCTTCTTCTTCTTCTTCTTCTTCTTCTAATAACCTTCCTTAGTCCCCACTAAACAACGTGTTGCTCATTTTACCCTACTAAGTCCCCATTGTTCTTCGTACCCCTGAATAGACAACCGTTGCCTTTTCAAATCCACACAAAAGATGTGTGGATTTGAAAAGGCAATGGTTGTCTATTCAGGTTGTCTATTTAGAAAGAGATTGTGCATTAGTGCAGTATCCTTTTACCACCAATGCAGAACGGCGTGGTGGGACAATTGTTTTCCTGCCATGGCGACTACCCAAATCTGGTTCTGCATTCGATGTAATGCCACCATTGGAATAGAATGAACACACAGCGACATGGACTGGTATCTGGGAGGGTAGTCCGTATCACGTGACCAGCTATAGAAGACCCCCAGACTGCCTGTTACAATATTCCAGCGGTTTGCTTGACCTTTGGACCATCTTCAGCAGAACAGCTCTTGTGTGTCAAACAGAAAAGGGTTGTCTCTTTCCTTAACCTTCGTATTGTGTCACTGTCACCATGGACAACAGAACCAGCCTTCCCTTTTGGGGAAATTATTTGAGTGTTTTTTTAAGGTCAAGATTTCATTCACACCTCTACAAGTAAGATAAAAGTTCATTTTGTAAACAGTTTTTAGTGACTTCCTGTCGAAACATTTGACTAATTTTATAACCAAGTTCCCTTTTTGGAATTACTCGGGTATTATGATTGAGTGTCAATGGTTAAATACTGACGTATGATTGGTTAAAGATGATACTGACATATGATTGGACACTTTTCCTGGTTTGCAGGTAATGATTTATTTCACAAGACTACTCAACTGTTACTTGTTAAGCTGTCACTTTTATTGCCACTTAAGAGGCAATAAACTCCCAGCTTGCTTGTCATTTGTGACATTTAAAGAGACACAAGTTATTATTCTTAAAAAAACAAACAAACAAAAAAAACACTATGCAGTAAGCCAATTTTTAAGCCAAGATTCCTGCTGTTCACTACACAGACCCCTTTAAACCAATCAAATCATCTCCTTTGCAGTATGAAATTATAAATAGCTGGCACCTTCAAAAAGTACAGGAAACTAAAACATAAAAATATGACATTTGAAATTCCACAAACATTATACATTTATACTGCATATAGATACATATGGAAGTTAGGAAGGCCAAGAGAGAGATAGACATGAACATTGCTAAACGGGCTAAAACCAATTCCAAAATGTTTTTCTAATATTATAACAGCAAGAGAACATTCAAAGAGGAGGTTGAACGTCTAAGAGATACAAATGGCAAAATTATAGACGAAGAAAAAACAAATAGCAAATATATTAAATGATTACTTGTCACAGGTTTTTACAAAGGAGGATAGACAACATGCCCCACATGTCAACCTGTTCCTATCCAGTTTTAAATAACTTTAGCATAACAGAGGCGAAGTGTTAAAGGGACTAGGAGCTCTTAAAATAAACAAATCCCCTGGGCTGGATGAGATCCTCCCAATAGTACTCAAAGAAATGAAAGAAGTTATTTACAAACCGCTAACCAAGATCATGCAACAGTCTCTTGACACAGGGGTTGTACCGACAGATGGAAAATTGCAAACGTAATACCAATCCACAAAAAGGGAGACAGAACCGAACCAGGTAACTACAGACCAATAAGCCTGACTTCTATTATATGTAAACTTATGGAAACTAGAATAAGATCCAAAATGGAAAATTACCTATCTGGAGACAGTCAGCATGGTTTTAGGAAAGGGAGATTGTGTCTAACTAACTAGCTTGATTTTTTTGAGGATGCAACATTGACAATGGATAATTGCAAAGCATACGACATGGTTTATTTAGATTTCCAGAAAGCTTTTGACAAAGTCCCGCATAAAAGATTAATTCTCAAACTGAACGCAGTAGGGATTCAAGGAAATGCATGCACATGGATTAGGGAGTGGTTAACATGTATTAAACAGAAAGTACTGATTAGAGGAGAAACCTCAAAATGGAGCAAGGTAACCAGTGGTGTACCACAGGGATCAGTATAAGGTCCTCTGCTATTCCTAATCTGCAATCTACATTAATGACTTAGATTCTGGATAGTAAGCAAACTTGTTAAATTTGCAGATAACACAAAAATAGGCAAACACTGTTGCAGCAGCAAAGGTCATTCAAAATTATCTAGACAGCATTCAGAACTGGGCAGACACATGGCAAATGACATTTAATAGAGAAAAGTGTACAGTACTGCACGCAGGCAACAGAAATGTGCATTATAAATATCATATGTGAGATACTAAAATTGAAGAAGGAATCTATGAAAAAGACCTAGGAGTTTATGTTGACTCTGAAATGTCTTCATCTAGATAATGTGGGGAAGCTATAAAAAAGGCCAACAAGATGCTCGGATATATTGTGAAAAGTGTTGAATTTAAATCAAGGGAAGTAATGTTAAAACTTTACAATGCATTAGTAAGACATCATCTAGAATATTGTGTTCAGTTCTGGTCACCTCGTTACAAAAAGGATGTTGCTGCTCTAGAAAGAGTGCAAAGAAGAGCAACCATAATTATCCCGGGTTTAAAAGGCACGTCGTATGCAGACAGGCTAAAATAATTGAATCTGTTCAGTTTTGAACAAGTTTTGATTCAAGCATTCAAAATTCTAAAAGATATTGACAATGTCGACCCAGGGGACTTTTTTGACCTGAAAAAAGAAACAAGGACCAGGGGTCACACATGGAGATTAGATAAAGGGGCATTCAGAACAGAAAATAGGAGGCACTTTTTTACACAGAGAATTGTGAGGGTCTGGAACCAACTCCCCAGTAATGTTGTTGAAGATCCTTCAAGCTGCTTGATGAGATTCTGGGATCAATAAGCTACTAACAACCAAACGAGCAAGATGGGCCGAATGGCCTCCTCTCGTTTGTAAACGTTCTTATAAAATCCATCTTTCCAAAATGTTTTAACCCAAGAAAGACCAATTAAACGACTGCAGTAGACATATTCAATACATTAGGCACTTCTTCACATGCCCATTTGTTGGTTGCTATGGTTACAGTTACTGGTAGAGCTGCCAGTCAAGGCAAGGCCTAGCCCCAAAACCGGCTCCGTTTGTACTTTGTGGCAGTACCTGTTCCAGTTTAAGTCAACTGAATCCGTCAACAGGAGCCGCAGCTCTTAACACTTAAATGCTCTGGTAATCCTAGGGAGTGCTTAAGCAGTATTCGCAGGCCTCTAGAAGGGCTTGGTAACAAGCCGGGACAACTCTGTTTATTTACAGGCTTGCGGACGACGAAAACAACCTTTGAGGGAACTGACTGGTTTCTTATTCCCACACTCCTCCAAATACCTTGCTGTGCTTCAGAGACTGGGCTGTACCAAAGGCAAGTCTGGATTTTGTTGCCAAAAATATATTTTATAGACAAACATTGCAAGGCCAGGGATAAAAAAATTAAAAAATAAATTTAGTGCTTGTCCCCTCACAGCTCTGCAAGTGATAGCGCCCACCTCAGTCCTGACCAGAACACTGCAACTTAGGTTAAAAGAAAATGACCCTACCACTTTTCATCACAATTGCATAAGCAGTTCTCTAAATACAATGTATGTAATATTGTAAGCGTGACACATATATAGTAGGGGATACAAAATAAACTTAAAAAAAAAAAAAAAAAAAATATGTTAATTTAATGAAGCTGCAGTCTGGTGTTCTACAGACAGAAATAGTTCAATACTCGCGTCACTGTAGCTTGCCAGATATTAGACATTACTCTGTGTTCAGCAGGCGATAGTCATTAAGAATGAATACAAAGCATTTAACTACAAGCAGCAGCGTTATTTGTTTGAAACTTGCTCCAACTGTGTTGTAAAGAGTAAAACCACAAAGAAAGCTGAATTAAATCACTCACTTTCAAGTTTAGACACCAGTGAAAAGCCACAAACGACAACTAAAAATCAAAGTGCTCAAGATCACGCACACAGACAGCAGCCTGTTTAATTCACTACAGATGGACTGTAGACGGCAATTCACTAGGTTTCTAGAATAATAATTAAAACACTAGCTTACACAATATTATTCCATGTAGCATACTATAGTAATGTATGATATGTTAATAGTTTAGTTTAAACATTTTCGCAGTGTGAAGTGTTTATGTTTCTAATGCATATCTTGGTCAGCTGCAGTAAGGCCATTTATTCAATAGTTATTTAAAGCCTATTCAATATACAGTACACATATTATAGTTTATTATAAAAAAAACTTAACTAATATTCCTGAGTTTCTGTTTACTGCAACAGAAATGTTGGCTGCCCAGTTTGTTTACATCTCATTTTTTTCACATTTCTCTCTCTCTCTCTCTCTGTACTCCCCAGCGCCACGACTCTAAATGAAGAGCGAGGAGTATCACGAAAAAGAAACTAGATCACCATGCTCTTAATGCACTGCATGTACATGGGCTCGGTAAATCCCCAGATTTTCATACTCAACAACTTAAAGAATGTCCTTACCAAGTTTCATCATAATTGGATAATCGGTACTCAACAGATACATGTAAGATTACCACTTATCTTGGGAGTGCATTTCTGACAATGAGTAGTCCATAACTGAATCTGTGAAACCCCCTGGGTCCTGTTTTTGAAACGCATTTTCTAATAAAACGATTTCAAGGTTTACTGCAGGGTGGAGTAGTTCATTTCTTTCCCCCCACAGTAGGTTCTTACTATTTTTAGAGCAAAATGTTGTAGAACATGTGGCCTGCTTGGTGGCGCATAAGACACCTCCACAAACCTCTTGAGCACATCTGCTGCAGATTCAAAACAAGCTCTGGATCAGTTCAGGACACACTGGAATCAAATTGGAGACCAGCTGCATGGCCTTCAAGGCTGGTCCCCCCCCCTCCCCACCTCCAGCCTTGAAGGGGACTGCGAGATAGCAAGAAGGTCAAAGAGAGTTGTCTACAAGCACGGCTCCCTGTTGTATCCCACCCTTGCGCCCTGGCAATGATTCCCCCAGCTGAACCTCCACAGCACTGCTGAAGTGACTGGCAACACCAACAGAGGGGGCATGCTGCTTTACATTTCCCAAGCAGCGTCCGGTGACTCATGCTGTATAAACAGGAGACACAACTCCACAGCCAGGACAACATGAAAACCACCCCCTCCGGAACTGCACAAGCCCAGGTCACCCAGGTTTATTCACTTTGCCTTTGGGAGCAGTTTATTCTTTTACAGTTATGTTTCTTAATTTTTGCTCACCATACAGTGGCACCAAACTCTACTGTGACGTTTTCAAATTCATAGCTTGATTCAGCATTGTGTTCAGATTCTCCAGCCTTCTCTCTATAATAAATGTTACTGTCTCTCTTCCCTGCCTATATTGCTATTTGCCAGTACCTATACAATATTAAAAGCTGCATTATAAATATCTGTTCTATTGACTAAGTCTCATTTTATACGTAGTGTTACTGTTTAAGATGCAAACAGTTTTATAAATATCTAAACAGTATTGTTAACTCAAAAACAATTTGTATATATACTGTACATTGAGGGGAAGTTTGAGTCATGAAAGCAGACCCGGCATTGAGAGAGGACTGATATCTGCTCCTCGGATTACAGGTACTGAACAAATTATTGATGTTTCACATGGAAAAAGTGATGGCTCTCTCTATTCACCTACAGGATTGGGACAAAGTCAATGAAAGACTAAACAGAACTGGTGGAGAAAAGGTATTGCCACAACACAGCTGTCACCGCCGTGGCCCATTAACTGGCACCTGTGAAAAGGGCTCGAACGGGTTAGTGCTGTCCAGTGAAGACACTAGCTGACCTGGGAGCAGTGACCTAGCCTCAGACACCCATAGTATACTATGCATACAAAGAGTTTAGCCAGGAAATAAGAGTTCCACCAGGCCCTTGCAGTGACAAGGCTCCGACCATCCTGCTAAGAACCAATGTTGTAACTGAAGCATGTGGAAATCGCATTGATGGAAACATCCGAAGAGGGAAAACAGACAGCACTGGTTACGGGCCACAATGTGGAGCAAATCATGTCTCGTACCTTTCCTCCACCCTTGCTGTTTAATTCCAAAAAGTCATTCTATAAAATCTCCCTTTAAGTAGTACTGGACCATTCCAGACAACTTCTTTATTTACCCTTTCTAAACGAGGATCAACCAGGACAGCTCAGATTGCTGCGCAACTTGCTAGCCGCAGTTCCATTGGAGCTCTAGAATTCATAACCTCAGCAATTCCGAATAGAAAACGTGCACACACACACAGGCACACACACACAAAGAACCTTTATTTGAATCTCCTCACAGAGCTGCACTGCCTGTCATTATCGCTTTCCCCCCTGAGCCATGCTACTGAGCAACAGGGGATCGGGAGAGATCAGTCGCAACAAGAAAGGGAAGAAAAAAAAAAAGAAAAAAAAAAGAAACAGGCGGGAAGTCTAATTCCAGATCTAAATAGGTCCAGTGGGAGTTCAAAGCATTCAAGTGAACCTGCTAGGTCAGCTATTCAACCAGACTACTCAACCAGGAGAATACTAACCAGTGCAGAAATCTCCTCTAACTGCAGTAAAGCAAAACAGACAAACCTATCCACCGAGGAGGGATATAGCCTGAAATGTGTGTCTGCTTGAGTTATTAATGGTTTCACTCGAGTGTTAGTTATCAAGGAAACCTACACTGTTTCAAACACTCCATCACACAAACTCTGGCCTTTTCAGTGCAAGCCTGAACTGTGCTTTACCAGAAAGCAAGCTTGGTCAGCAGGCCAGTTTGTTTGCGTTCCCCAGGAGTAGCTCATGCAGTCGAGGCACAAGCGCTTCTCTAAATTTATGTAAAAAAGTGTGACATACAAACGGACACCCAAGCACCTTCATATATCAGTTCAGAGTAGACTGGGCAGGGCCCCGATTGCTGGCACTAGGGCATTTTAATTATATACCCATCAAGTGGACTGGGTGAAGGTCTAGTGTGTGTTTCTAACCCTGCACCTGCATATAAAATCACCAGATTTAATACTCTCAATAACTAAAGAATGTCCAAACCAAGTTACATCCCAATTGGATAAGCAGAATTAGCTCAAATGAACGGCATGTGAATACAGTAAAACATACGCCGTTGTTAACCCCTTCCCTTTAGCAGCAAGGAGAGAAAGAACAGCTGTGGAACAGTCACAATCTGTCAGCATCTACTGGGACCGCTCCCTGTCTCTGATCTGTCAGAGGGAATAATTGCCGGCTGGATTTGTATTTCCAGATCAGCTTCTGTTAATGTCAGCAGCAAGAAAAAAAAAAAAGCTGCAATGTTCCGACGATCTGTACTGCTTCTGATAAACACACACACAAACACAAGCGCAATTCCAAAGCAGAGCTGGTTAATTAGCTAGGCAGAGAGAGGGTTGGAAAGGGGGGGATGACGACAGGCTTATTGTGCTGGAGCTGGCACTCCCCATGCATGCGTGTGGGTTTCTTATACAGAGGCCCAGGTGGTCCCTCCAGTCATGATACAAAACATCAGGGCAGATTAATCAAGCTCTTTACTCTCAACAACTAAAAGCATTTCTTGCAACAGGAAAATAACTGTTTATGTCCGTCTGACACAGTGGTGTGGTGGTGAACATTTGAAGAGATTCAGTCCATTGTTAAGCGATGAGAAGTCACTTTATATAATAACTTGGAATGTGCCTTGGCTTTAACCCTTGGTATAGCCAGGATTTGATAATTAAAATAGAGTAGGAGTGAGTAAACGCTTTATCCCTTAAATGAGAAAAGGGTAAACTCAGTCGACTGCACTACTGGTTATATTATAAATAAACCAAACTAGACTTGTGGATTGTGTTGTGGCTTCCTAAGAACGAATCAAATCAAATAGCAGCACAGATGGGAATCAAACTGCACACCGCACTGCTATTGCAGCAAAACAAAAAAACTGCAACAGGGTTAAGTGACCACAGAGTAAGAAGCGGTCTCCTACAGTTCTGTCTGTGTTTGCAGGACAAACATTCCTTTCATTTTATTTTGTTATGGGGTGTTTTGTTTAACCTAAAATCATAAAAGCTGATAATAATTAACCTAGCAAAATTGTGAAGCTTGAAGAAAAGTTCCATGTAACTCTCAGCTCTGCATTTGTTGTTTGAAGCCGTGCTGTTTGTCACCCTACAACCCTTTTTTTTCCAGATTTCACTGTTTGTCACAGCAAGTGTAGAGACTAGAGCCCTAATGTTCAGCAACGAATCACCACAGTGAAAACAGAGGGACTGAGCGAAAAACAGCGAGGCACAAAAGTGAAAGCTGGCACAGTTTTTCTGCCTGCGATGACTCAAGTATGATTTTTTTTTTCTCGTATTGCTAAACGCAGAGTCATATTAGCAACAGTTTTCTGTAACTGGCTGCCATTCAGAAAAATAAGGCAAAACAGGTTAATTCCTGTTTACTAGAAATATACTTCCACCAACACCCCCCCACCCACAAAGCAAACACTTTCCAAAATACCCAGATTCAGACACATGATATCAGTGATGATTACAATGAAGACATACATTTTTTTTCCTTTCAGTGCTTCTGAATATAGCTCATTAAAAATACACTTTGAGAGCCTCTCCTGACAGAGAGAGCACCCCTCAATCCTAACCAGAACACCCCCTGCCTGCCCCTCAGTCCTGGGCCTCTCTCAAGGCTGTGCCAAACAGTGTTGTGTTTTTTGTTTTGGATTACACCAATGTCTAAAGGGGGGTTGGGCTGTGATATGCAAACTGCTTTCATGTGTGACCTGATTTGAACCCAGGCCTCCTAGAGTGACAAATTGGCAAGTTCTGCAAATGGGGGTTGAGAAAAGGTTTAAGAAACTGCTTGTGAATAAGGCTGTAGTTGGATAATGTTTCCTTTGAATGTATGATGGACTGGTTTCAGCTATGAATGAATCGTCTGCAACAGCATACTGATGTTGTATTAAAGCAAAAAATAAAAAAAAAGTCAAGTAGCTGCTGATGAACGACTTGTGAAAGTACACTAAGAGTCTTCCCTGCCTCACCCCTTCGAAAGAGGAACTGCAAACAAACTTTCCAAAAATGTATACAAGAAAAAAAAATTCCACAAGAAGACCCTACATCTGTGGAGAAAAACTGTCAAGAAGCCAAACTGTAAGCCCTGAATTTATGCCTCCCTTTCTACCCCTAAAAAGCACTGAATTCATTATCCCCTTCATTCACCTAATCAAAAGGCACTCAAATTAGCTGGAGGGGGTTGCTGTCTGCCTTCAAAACACCCCCCGCTCCCTCAAAGGCCCCGACGCTGGCATTGAAACCGCCTCGGCCCCTTTGAAATCAAATCTCCCTTTCCTCTTCGGCACGTTAACCAGGGAGATCTACTTAGTGTTAGGTTTTTTTTCAGCAGCAGCAGCAATTACACAAATCAGACAGTAGATGTTTAAATCTGTTTATTTGGGTCGATCATACGAGAGAGAGAGAGAGAGAGAGAGAGAGAGAGAGAGAGAGAGAGAGAGAGAGAGAGAGAGAGAGAGAGAGAGAAAAGCTATGTTATTAGTGTGAAATGGGGGAGACAGAAACTGAAATGTATTCTGAACACATAAGGGACACATGTCCTGCTAATTTAGCAACTTAAAGAATGCAAATATGTAGGAAACAAAACTAGAGAAGTTGCTGCTCAATGCATACAGTAGCTACCTGCCACAGCCTGAGAGTATACATATACTGTGTGTATGTGTATATATATACACACACACACACACACAGTAGAACTGTATGATTCATATTCTGTGGTCTTGTATTCAAATCCCAGCCCCCATGAAGTTTTCTTCCAGTGGAACCCTCTCCCCTAAACCCTTCAGATTCGTTAAGTCGTCTATGAGAAGTGAAAGCTTGGCCTCTCTCATTAGTTCTGCTGCACGCCATGTTAAGTCTTATCATTCACTGTTGCTGAAGAAGAAGAATATGAAGAAGTTCGTTTCTGACATCACTATTTCATTTGTCTAGAAGACGATGCAGTGTTTGACCCCCAGTCTTTCTTTGGCTTGCCCTTCTTCACATCTTGTTCAAATGTAGTTTATCCTCGACTCTTCTGAGAGTGGTACTGCTTCTTTACACATTCTTTATTGTGTAAGACAGTCAAGCAGGTAAGCATTTCAGCAAGTGCCTTCATCAAACAGTGGTAAAGGTTTCACATACAGTGTAGGAGATAATGTTTCATTAATCGTAGGCTCTCCATACCATTGTAAAAGTTCAGCTGGCACAGTATTTTTGCAGTTTATGCATGGTTGCACGTGGTCTTTACAAAGCTTTACCATTCTTCGTTCAATTACTACACTTTATTATGCTTTTTTATGTGTGTACCAAAGTAGACATTAAGGGTGTGCACCTAAGTTGTTTATAACAAGTTCAATCAGTTTTGATTTCCTTTATGGAAAAGGTGCAAACTTTGCAGCAAAAGAAAATATCAGGCAAGTCACAATCTGCAAAATTGTGGTGCATGAAAGGTGCATGAATTATTATTTAAGATTTTTCTTCCGTTTCTAAAACTGTGTCCTCCCACTTCTTCGGAAGTCTGCTAAAACAACAAATAAAGTCTACTTTCCCTGGCCCATAACAGCTGCACTCTCCGTTTCTCTGCCTGCCACACAGATCAAATTTCATGCCTTTTGTGTTCTCTCACCAACTGCACCCCCCCCCCCCCCCCCCCCCCGCCCTCCCCACTCACAAAGCTGCACCTCTCCTGAAACACTGGGCCTCTCTCTCTCTCTCTCTCTCTCCACACACATGCACAACATAACCCAAGCTCCATGGCCTTTAAAACACTATTAAGCAACCACACTGCAGTATCTAACACACAACTTATTTCCTCTGCCATAGCCACTCACTCACACGTGTTTCTTTTTTGTACATTCCTTTCTGTGTCATCCGAGTCAAAAACCCATTCATTGTTCAAACTGTAGTTCAAAAATTTGCCTGGAGACATTCTTCTAGATGAGTTGTTAAAATATTGTCTTCTTATCTGTCATCAGCATTACCTAATTCTGACAATAATACTGAAATTCATAAAGTATGGCAAAGGACACAACTAAGATTTAAATGACATTATCTTAGTGTACTGCAAGCAAAACAATAGGAAACTTGATCCAAAACTTGATCTACCCAGTGTTACATATATCTATAACAGGCAACTCGAACTGATGAACAATTCCTGAACTCAAGTGAAAGCACCTTAACACTGGCTTAATAAAAAAGTAAAAAAAATGATTGAAGTCATTGCAATAAGCACCACTGAGAATGACTGCAAACATCAGAAAATGACAGGGGACCGTAACCTTCTGAAGCAACCTACTCTAACACTTAGCGATTAAAGTTAGCTTTACTTGGAACATATAGAAATTGATATAATAAAACGTACAGGAAATGCCAGCATTTGTAGTGCCTCTACATAAAGTTTTCCTTCGTTTGAAATGCAGTGCAAACAGATCTCAATCCGTCACATCAAACAGGTTGCTAAATGAATGAAAAAGCACAACCGGAGAGACACCAGCATTCTTGAAATGTGAATCAGAGAGCAAACATTTAGACGACTTAAGAAAACAATTAGGTCTCTTTGAAGCTGGTGTGAGCAGGCGAGTCGTTGCATGCTGCACCCGGGCTGCGTCCACATTTTACTATGCTACAGCTTCTGGGTTGTAATTGCAAGAGATTTTTAATTAAAATGGTCAGTCAGTAGGAATGGGCTAACTGGGCTAATGGGCTAAATTTCTTTTTTGCTCTCTCTCTCGCACTACATGGGATAAAAGCTTTTGAATTAGAAAACATCTGTGAGGTCATCATTTTGGTGCGGGCTTTGCCTCCGCTTCTTGTCAATGTTGTTTTGACAAATAAGATCTGAAATGATTATAGAGCTGTAAGTGCAGAAACCCCAGGTGAAGGGTGGGGATTCAAATCTAGAAAGCGCAAGACTTCGACTCCACTACTGTACTGTATATGTTGGGAATAAGACAAAGCAGGTCAAGAATGTCCTCCACATTCAATAAAAGTATCAGCCTACCTGTCTGCTGTGTGGTGGCAAGAGCCCTCCAGGCTGCATGTTGTTCCTCTGCATGCGCTGCTGTAGCTGCTGCTGCAGGAATTGGGAATGACTGGCCTGGGGGGGCGGCTGTGGCTGCTGCTGCTGCAAATAGTGAGCCAAGGGAGGCTGACCAGGTCCTCCAGGCATGGGCGCCATCTTCCCGGGAGAATCAGGGTCGAAATGGCTTAACGGCTTGGTGTTGTTAAAGGAGTAATGGTCTTGGTTCATGGTGTTCTTATTCATCATGCCAGGTTGCAGAGCGCTGGCGTGTGGCGCTGCTTGTTGCTGCTGTTGCTGCTGCTGCTGCTGAGCTGACTGAGGCTGAGACATCATCATGTTCAGGTTGTTTGACTGGGTGGAAGTCATGGCTTTGTAAAGCTGCATGTTGCTGGCTGGGTTACTGGCGTTGGTCGCCATGGGGTTTTGAGGGCTGAAGGTATGTTGCTGAATGGTGGGGCTGGAAAGCTTGTCAGGCCTGTAAGGCGGTGATGGCCTTGTGCTTGAGGAAGACAGGTTTGGGAGCATGCTGGCTTGAGGGCTCTGGATGCTGTTGCTAGGAAGGCTTGTGGCTGCCATGTTGGGCAACATGGGGTTCTGAGGGCTGAAGGGGGGCTGGCCCAGAGCTGGACTAGCAAGCTTCTCAGGTCTGTAAGGAGGCGAGGGCCCAGTGGAGGGGGGGTTATTGGAGATCAAGGAATTCTGAGGGCTGTGAATATTGCTGGCCAGAGTGTTTTGCGGGCTGAACGGCTGCTGGTGTGGGGAGGAACTGGGCAGTTTCTCTGTCCTGTATGGTGGAGAAGGTCCCGAAGACTGCATAGGTGGCCAGTTGGATACCTGAGCTGCTTGTTGCTGTTGCTGTTGCTGGTTCGTGGAGCCGTGCTTGCTGGCAGCCATCTGTTTCAACTGCTGGGCGTGCGATACCTCGTGCCAACTCGACAAGGCGGCAGAGAGCATGGGTGAGCGGGCTTGACTCTGGCTTTGATTCTGCCCGCTTGCAGACAAGGCCAATGGCACAGGCTTGGAGGAATGTGGCAGGGTGTATGGCGTGCCAGCTGAAGGGGGACCAACTTGGGGCGAGCCCACAGAGGCCTGACTAAAACCCGGGGAAAACTCCTTGCTGGTCAGGTGGTTCTCCAAGTGTGAGGTGGTCTGAGGTGAACGTTTGGGGGGGCCGTTTGCATCCGGGTGCATAAAGCCTACGCTAACCGGCTCGTCCAAAATCTCGTTGAGAGAGGGGTCCAGCTCGTTGAGAGAGGGGTCGGGGTTTTTGGTCAGTTCGTCTAGGAGCTCTTGCAGTTCTTGCTCAACCGACTGGGGGCCATTGGTGTCGTAGGGAAGCATGCTGTTGTGTCTTCCCCCCGGGCTCTGCTTAATCTCCGAGGAGAAAGAAGAGCCCATACCATTGCGATTCATTTGTCCTAAATGGCTGGCTACTGGTGCGCTTGGTGCAAAGGAAGAGTTCTGCAGGTCAGGCCTTGACATGCTGTTGTTGGACCCTTGGCCCATCGCCAAAGTAACATCTTCAAGGCAGAGTCTCTTGCTGTTCCCTGGGATCATAGCATCTGAGATGCCATTAACTGCAGACAAGCTACCATCCACCAGCTTTCTCTTGATTGACCCTTGTAGCTGGAAGATAAACAAGAGAGATCTGCATTAAAACATGCAACACAGAGATCAGAATACCATCAAAAGACATGTGTATAGTGCAAGAGGAACGGCATACGAGTGCTTTGTAAACAGCACCTGAATCAATTGCAAAATGTATTGGAAAGAAATTCTGATCTATTGAAGAACAACCAGAAAACATTGGGTTTTTTGACAAAAGCAATAATCAAAGGCAACAAAGAGAATTGTAGAACACAGCTGTGTACCAGATTAAATGGCAGGATCTCAGACCCACTAGTTTCAATCATTAATAAGAACACCGATTAAATCAATGCCCCCACAATGAATGACAGCATCACCTAAATGTGTGTGGTGTTTATTCTCTCATCTGGAAGAGCCACACAACACTAGACTGGTGGTGGGAGTTACACTGAGACCAACAAACTCCATTCAAATTTCCAGCTGTGCCACTTAACCCCCTTTGTGCTACTTCAAAAGTAAAGATGAATCTGTAAAATGAAAACGTTTCTTGGGGCCATTGGTGGAAGTCTTTGGAATTTGGTTTTCACCTTCCCCTTGTCAAGGTTGTCAGCAGGCATAAGGAGCCAGGAAACAGACCTAGGTTACTAAGCGTTTCCTCCAAAACAAAACTCTAAAGCCCAAGATAACTCTAAAGTTAAACAGACTCGACAAAGCTATGCAAAGAGCCTGGCACTCAGCTATTACAAGAACCAAACAGCTGAAATATTCCACATTCCACGAGCTACGCTGCTGAAAGAAGAATCTCTGCTATGCTCCCACAGTACAAACTTAATAGCACAAGTCATTTTATTCAAACATTTCCAAATGATACTATGCTTCAGAGGAAATACTGGTCTATTAGCAAACTTCAACATTAACGGATGGCTTCACAGATAGAACAATCTTGGACTAGCTTACCTGAGGTAACAATAGGTAGACCGAGATGACTGCTAGTCAGGTTTGGGGAAACCAGATATTAATAATGTTAGTGAAACACTTAACCCCAAAAAGAAGCCTGGTAAGATCTGGAGCATTTTAACTGTCATTATCTTCCTTTTAACCTGGCGCTAACCCAGTCTTTCAAATCTATTTATGTTTTACTTCAACATCATCGGCTATTTCAACCAAAAGGTTGGACAGTTCGGATATGAATCAATAAATGAAAACTTCCTGGTAATCGCTTTATGTGCTGAAGATCACATGGTCC
The DNA here is from genome assembly GCF_902713425.1 of Acipenser ruthenus. Classification (NCBI taxonomy): domain Eukaryota; kingdom Metazoa; phylum Chordata; class Actinopteri; order Acipenseriformes; family Acipenseridae; genus Acipenser; species Acipenser ruthenus. Next base: position 22,192,561 of record NC_081204.1, read on the forward strand.
AATTGCAGCCAGGCTACTGAAATGAAACCTCTTTGAAAATGTAACTCTAGAATGGAAACAAGACTCCCATTGTGTAGCAGTATGAGCCATTCCTGGTTTCACTAGCTGAGCTTGTTACCTATACCCACTGTGACTAATCAAGCACATATTAAAACCTGTGACAGGTGGAACTTCTATGCAACAGGAGTTTTATTTGCCTCCCTGAAACTGCCCACACACCTCTTTTTTCCCTTCCAATCACAGTAAAATTATCAGCTTCAGAATTACGATACCAGAGGTAGGTTAACCTTGGCACATGGGCATCTATTGTACACTACCAGACTTAGCAGAATATTTTGAGTTCAGCACCCCATGTGTCCTGAGGGGAGTCGCCTGCTTCATAGCTGCTCTCAAGTCACTTAACAGGCAAAGAAAGTGTATTCAGAGTCAGGCTCTGCTTTTTAACAACAACAAGCCCTTACTATTGAGAGCTGTTTATTTCAAATACCTTTGTGTTACATTAACCATGGAAAAAAGTACTGCAAACTCTCCAGACCCCCCCCCCTCCCCTCTCCCCTCTGCAGAACTGCACTCTTCCCAAACAGTTCCATGCCCCCTCAATGATTCCAGACCCTCCCCTGAGTTTACTGCACGCATGGAAAAAATATTCACCCTACTAATCTGGTTTTTATTTTTAGAAAGGGCACACAGCCACTCGCTACTTAATGTTTGATTAAAGACAATAGGGCTCTCCGTTCTCGACCCGGCTTGCTGCCTGTCTGCTCTGCTGTTTCACTGAGAAGTCCATGTGGTAAGTGTTATGACAACTGTCTCCATACGTTCGTGACTCAGCAGTGATTAAAGTGTCTGTCTGAGGTTATACACATCTAGAGCAGCTAACCAAGCTCACAGGGAAACACACAGATTCAGGAACTGTACCAAACGACTGCAGTATTCCCCGATATCAGAGTGATGTACCTACTTGAAATGTATCTGATGGCTTGTATTAGATTGAAAAGACGTCTCATTAGGATCAGCTATACCATTTTATTATTCTTATTTAACTATATTATACAAAATATAGGGTGCTTTGTAAGATGTACAAGATCCCACACATGCCTCTCATGGGGTGGATATCAGCCTGTATCATATCTATTTATTAGAATAGATCTATTTATTAGAATAGATCAAGTTAGAATAATTAAGCAGTACAGTTGATCTTAAGACATTGTTCCCCTCTGATACCTACCTACTGTACTTGGTGCACTCTGAAACTGATTAGCAACAGGGAGATGTAGCTTTTATATATTCCAAAATGCCAGGAGGTGTTTGCAATGCCATCAACGCTCAAGCCATTGCACAATACATCTACAAAATAGCCCCATCTCTCCAGATTCATTTTGACACCTCATTTGTCGCTGACGTCACTGAGACCAAATCAGAAATCTTCACTGAAAACCACTCTCTTTTCAGAATGGGTACCTGCTGCATAATCCAGAGTCATTATACACAAAGTTCAGAACAGCAAGTGTTACTTAATATTCTCTTTGTTTTCAGCTGCCTCTGGTTTGCTTGCTATCTGGTTTGTTTGCATAGCAGTTTGATCACCACGCACTATTTAGGATCATAAAGCACACTGACTAATCAATCTCATGAACACAATTTTTCCACCAAACAGAGGCTCTTGTTGAAGGACACTTTTAATGCAAAGCAGGCTGCAGCCCACATGCCAGTCTGTGCTGCTGTGACAGAGAGCGGGAGTCGCTACTGCCCCTATTCATCATGGAATTCTGCTGGGAGTTTCGAAAGCAGGGCCTTCAGACTGCCAGACACTGAAACACAATGAAGTTCCTTCACTTGTCACTACAGCAAGCTATCGAGCATTACGATATGCACCATATTGGTATTAGATTTATTGTTTATTATGCTTTTTTTTTTTTTTTTTACTCAAAGGTATTTGCAGATTTGATACTGAAAGGTTTATTAGATTATCAACAACATACAATCACTAGCTTCATGACCTCGAAATTGATCTTTGTCATCATATTTTGTTGAGATTACTTTTTCATGATCATATAATGTATCATCATCGCCATTATTACCATTATTATTTCTTAATTTTTGCCAAGTGGCTTTGGGGAAAAAAAGATTCCTGAGAGATTTGAAGGACCCAAAGCAAGGTGATATGTGCCCATGTGAAAATGGAACCCTTCTTTGAGAGTCAGTAACTGGAGTCTGCATTAGACAGCAAAATGAACACTACCACTCCCGAGATCTTCAATCTCATGTGTTATCTGAGCAGCTGGAATCAAGCCATGTGTTCTTCAATGAAAGCTACACAAGATGCCCCGATGCCCTTCCACAACACAAGGGTTTCAATGATCCCTGCCCCTTTTATTGTGTTGCAAGAAATGTTTCATCCTAGAACCACAGGGAAACCTCCAGACATTCTCCTGGAGTTCCAGCGTTCCATGAATCCATGTATCCCAATAACACACCCAAACCCACAGCATTCCACAAACCCTAGCATTCACACGAGCAGCATACCGGTCTGTCTCCATACAGCACACTTCCAGCACTGCCTGCTTGGGCTGCTGGGTGCCATGGCAGACTCAACACACACACACACATCAGCACATGTCTTCTTTCTAGACTGCTTCAAATTACTCAACCCACCAGCAGTAGCCTGTCCTCAGATATCTCTGTACTCAGAGGAGTAGTATAAAAGATTAGTAATTGACCATTGCCAAGCTTGGTTTGAACTTAGAAAGCTTAACAAATATTTTAAAAAGAAAAAAAAAAGAAAAAAGTGATTGTGTTTTTCCACCCAACAATTTCAGTGACAGTGATTTTTTTTATTTTTATATATAAATAGAAACCCAACATGCAAATACATTAAACAGCTCTCCTGACACATTCGTTTTGACCCAATAAACTTAGCAAACCACAAATGAACCACTCAGACATTTCATTCAGGGACTTGCAAGTGGTCTATTTGTTCTTGCTCCTTTTAAAATTGTAATTGGTGGAGTTTTGTTTATTTCAGGGCAAAATAAATTGCACTATTGGCGATTTGGAGTAAGGAGCTTTAAGAATATAACCTATTTTTTTGTTATACTGATCAACAGTTAAAATGACATAAAAACCATGAGGCACTTTCCAATTGCTCTGTTTAATCTGGCTATGTTGCAAGACTGAGATAGTTAGTCTCTTATAGTTTTACCTGAGTAGAACTGCAGTACCCAAGATCATCTGCTCATTTAGAAAACCTATTTGAATATGTTTTGGTTGGTATAATGTGATTTGATTTGACCAAATTGGGATAATCCAAAATTCCCTTCTCATTCAGTGTCGCACAGCTAGAGTGAGGCACACAGAGAAGCAAAGGACTCATTCATCCCTTCCAACAACAATGCTGCTTTAGAAAACCATTGAATAAGCCCCCCCCCCCCCCCCGCCCGCCCGCCTGCCCGCCTGGAGATAAAGAGAGCTCCTTTAACATCTCTTACGCGTACATGTGACTTACATTGTAAACGATCCGAGAGGCAGCGACGCGTCTGCAGAGGGTAACAATTTATCAACAAGCTCAGGCTTCTACTTTCAGAAAGGCTTGCTCCTTCAGCCAAAAAAAAACACTACAGCAACATTAACACACCAATGAGAATGCAGGTCTCCCTGAATGTTTTCCTTAAATTGTTCATTCCATGTTGATGAAAGGTGAGGGAGTACACAAACAAATATCTGTTTTAAGTGAAGTCCGAAAGGTAGTAAAATGAGTGCAGGAGAAAAAAAAAATCAAATTAAACCCAAACTATAATGTGCCTTAAAACTCCATTAAATATTTTTGGAGCATTTGTAATTAGTGTAAAATCATTTACGATTTTTAATTTAAACTTCTTATATAGTCAGCACTCGTTTATCTGACCCCTCCTGTCACAGGTTCCTCTGATGGATAAACGAGAGTGACGGTTTAATGAAAGTCTGCATGATTACGATGCTGAACCAGGAAACAATAAAACTAAATATCTAACACCGTTATATCAGAAAGAATCACTAAAAGCACATACGTTTTGTATAAAAAATGATTTTTCCAAACATTCAATTTACAATAACATCCATACAGATCACAGTTATCTGTACATAGAGTAGAGTACTGAAAAAAAAGTATTTCAAATCAGTAAAAAACAGAAAGCCTAGAGCTTGCAACACTGTTGCAAAGACTGAATTATACTTGCATTACAGCTGGTACTTGCTTTTACTTTATTAAATGCAACATTGACAACGATACAGTACAGTAAACTTTTAACTTTGTTCGGTTAAAAAATCTGACAAAACCTACATAATAAAAAGCAAAAAATTAAAATATCTGTAGGTTACTCCCACAATTCAGTAGTGTGCATTCCCGATGCTTCGTGTTTGTTTTTAACCCAGGTATAAATGAGAGATGAGAGTTAATAAGAAGCAATGCAGTGCTGGTGTAACAAATACAGACCGAGTCGGAAAACGGTGTGGCAGTTAGAAGTATTTTATAATGGAATAAGTCTGTTACAGTGCTGACCGACGGCTTAATGAAAGTGGCAGATTACTGAGAGGCAGATAAAACGGGTGCTGGCTGTATTTCTGAATTATATGAGGTTTGGCAGTGCCTAACCTCACAAAACCCATATCCCAACTCCGGTGCTATAATGCTTTCCATAAACACAATGCATTTAGAAACCTGGCATTGCCACAGTTTAAAATGTAAAAATATCCGACCAAATCCACTTTGGCAGGGCATCTTCTGCAATCCCAAGCCCCAGTAGAAGCTTTACGTAACGCAGCAGCGCTACATGGTCATCTGGATCAGAGGTCTGCAGTATGAGCAGCAGTGAAGACCACAGCAGCAATGGAATAGCACACACTTACACTGGGGTTACCATCTGTCACCAGCACAGCGCCAGTGTCTTTTCCAAAGGAGAATAATGGGAGATTGTCCAGGGCAACATATATTGCAATATATTTAACTTATTACTGGAATACATGAATTCATCTATTTTTAATATATTATGGATCAAACCTTCTGCATGACAAATGTATGAAACACCCTGTTAAAGCAACATAGCATTTTTAAATGTTGCTTTAACAGGAACACTGATCCCATTTTTTTTGGTCTTTTCTAAAATGACAGATACAGCATTTCTAGACTTAATAGCGCCAAGTCCACCTTTCCGATTGAATAGACTCACTGGAGGTTGGAAGTCTTTTGAAACCTGAGAAATCAGTGCGTCTCTTCAGAAAAGCTCGACATTTGAGAGGAAGCATGGAGTATTGTCTTACTGTTGCCTCGTCTCACCACACACTGAACAGGCCTGCTCAGGAGTGCAGCCAAAACACCCCTTCAAATACGAAGCGGGATGTCCCGAGGACATGGAAATACGAACAAAGAGGCAGCAGCTCCAGGGTGCGGCACAAGAACAGCACCAGAGAAACAAAGGTACAATTTTGAAATGTTCCTCATCTCCACGCTGACTGACACTGCAACATGTTCACCCTCTACCCTCTTTAGAGTTACTCCATTCTCCAGTATTGAAAGCTTAGATCTCATTATTTATCTGAAGTTTAGATCCCATTATTTAGTGATAACTTTAGTTTCTTTATCCTACTTACTCCTAATCAAAATGATAACAGCTTTTTATGTTTTGAAGGGTTTTGTCCGATTTGTAATTGAATGCAGATGGTTTCCAAATGCAGCACTGTGGATTAAAGGTTTAAACTGATGCGTCCTGGCTCTTAATCACTTCCTGTGTTGTAGAGCAGTCTTACTCCAATAATCTAGACAGCTTGTGGGACTTCCAGCGCGGTACGGGATGGGGCAACAGGACACAGTGCTTCAAAACATTTTAACCTAAATCTTATGTTGTATTCGAAAAATATCACAAATTCAAGCAAAAAAAAAAAAAAAAAAAAAAAAGCAAGCAAATCCACTCACACCTCCTATTATCTTTATACCACTAATGCTGGTGCCTCTTATTGTGCTGAGAATCTGTTTTGCAGTATTTGTATATTACACACAAACTGCTGCATCCTGGTACCTTGCTTGCAATGCTACATGTCTGACTGCAGCGAGACCACTGAGTGAGTTTGAACTACATCACATTAATTGATTAGGCACCATGAGGTAGCAACTTCTATGTAGCTGTCTTTGAGATATCCGTATATCACAAAACATGAGGTATGAAATAGAAGCAAAAAGATCTTCAATTGAAGAAAAGGGGACCCAGAGATATTGCTAGTGCCAACGAGACATTTTATTTCAAACCCTTGGTTAGCACTCTCTGAAGCCTTTCTTTCCGTGGCGGTTAAGGGGAGAGAAGCGATTGCATCCACCGCCAGGAGGAACACAGAGTGCTTTATTCCCAAGGCCAGCCCCTTCAGTGACAAGGCGGAATGACGTCATGGGAGCAGTGTCTCAGCCCTTTGCAAACACAAGCCGAGGTATTCTACAGAGATGAGACTCAAGATACTGAAAAACAAAACAACAGATGCCCTGTCTGCAGAGGCAAGCTCTTAAAGCTGCAGCTGCATCCTTTTCCACTTCAAGCAATGCCAAGGTTTGAAAAATCACCAGCCACAATTCTGCTCGGCTGAAATACATTTTCATTTTTCAAAGGCAACATTATAGATTAAACTGGTGCCATATTTACTTCATGTGCTGTAGGTCACACGGTCTGGGGACTGTTAGAGTGAATCTGGTCTACAGCTACCAGGATAGTGATACAAACCTTTTATCTATTTTGCTGTAAAAAAAATTGCATGCTAAAAAATAAGATACTCAATGCAAGAAAACAGAGACCAAAAGTGGTGTAAACTACCGTACACTGCCTTACAATACATTGCCTCCTTTAAGCAAAAGGGTGGCATTACTGTATAACAGGCAGGCACTGTATGGGAGTCCTTAATGGATTTAGGTTTTTAAAGCCTTGTGTAAACAGAATGTCAGTTAAAGGAGTTTCTTTGACAGTGTGAAGTGCACAGTATTTTAATATGAGTACTAACTAATCAGGGGCTTCACACAGCCACGGGCTACACAGAAACTATCCGCAATGGGGTAAATCACCATGGTTACTGCTACACTAATTTGAGGGGGCCGGGGGGAGGGGTGATGGGTACAGAGTTAGTCAAAAGGAATACAAACCAAGAAAAATTTCTTCCACACTTCAAAACTCTCCATCAGAATTCCACATTAAAACTATAAGGAACTAAGCCCAGTAGACTTCTTATAACTTGAATGGTTTTCACGACTGGTGCTTATGAATCATGAGTTAATGGGAACTTTCACACATCTTCACATGAACTGTCCCTTTTTGTAAAGCGTTACATTATGAGATCACTGGAATATTACAAAGTTGCTTTTATAAGACGTTCACTTTTGGTTTTCATTGTGCACACTGTGTACTTTCGCTTCCTCCATTCTTTAACTCCTATTTTTATATTTCATTGTTTTTTAAAAAAGGAGAAAATAAAATCCTACTGATGATACAAAATGATAAACAACACATTGAGAGCCCTTAAGAGTATTTGAAATGTAGAACATACTGTACTTTTTTGGTTCTAGTCTTGTAAAATGAACAGGTGTTTTACCTCTTTTTTTTTTTTTTTTTTTTAAAGAAGGGGAGTTCATTAAAGCCTGGCTTAAACGCTTTGTGTCATGACAAGTGGAATCTCTGTGCTATTCACGTTCATTGAGATTCCAAACTTTATTAATCTGCAAAAGCACACATACAGCACACAGAAAATCCCAAGCTATTGCTACAAAACCGAGAATCTAACATGTCTTTGGGGTGGCTATTTTAATGATCTAAAACAGTGGTGGATCTTAATACAGTCACCATTAAATTCACTGTACATTTTTACTGCATATTGAAATGTTAATAAATGGGTTAATAAAACCAGCCCTGGGGAAAATCACAGCTGGATTAACGGTACAGAAAGGCTCTATAGAGACCCGTCAGTGTTGAAATGTTTTAAACAGACCCTCTTGAATTACTGCGCGGTTTGCTTTTTGTAAATTAGGTATTTTATATAGGAGTTAATTGAAAGAATAATATGCGAGAACCCTAAGAGATGTGCTGGAACCAGGTTACTCAGATTAACCCTGCTCCTCGCTCTTCTATTAAAAAAATGGAAAGGTCTGTGCTGCCAAGCGTTGAGACATTCCTGAGTGATGACTTGAGCTCTACCATTTCCCATCAGTCTGCTCCACCTCCCGGCCTGGCCGTGTGTTTCTCTGTTTGACACCACAAGCTGCTCAGGAACAAAACAGCCCCTCCATTCTGTGGCGCGAACCCCCGGAGTATCCAGACAGATTACCCCGGTTCCCAGCCCGCTGTTTGAATGGGAGTCCACATGTTCATTTACAACCAAAACGACCGTCTTCAGCAGAGCTAAAGCTTTGTTTATTGTTTAACGATATCCTTAGCATTTATGAAACACCACTGCAAAAAAATGTATATAGAAAGAGAAACATCATGATTCAAAATTCACATAAAAGAACCTCAAAAAAGGTAAAACCTTCACTATTCAGTAAGAGTCATACAAGAGTTTACTATGGGCAACATGAAGGGATTTCCTAATGCGCACTCACCAACTGAAAAGGAAACTGGACTGTTTGGACTATATTACTGTTTAACAGCTCTTTTTTAAACAATCGTACGCAGTAAAACCCCCAAAGCACATGAACAGTAGATTTGCCTTTTTTAGGAAGTGAAAAGTACACTTGATTCATAAAAACGCTGGTGGTCAGTCAGACGTGTCACTAAATGATGGAAGAGGGAAGCTGCTATTTTAAACCCTGTCTTTGTCGGGCTTTATTAAAGCTGCAGAGTTCCTATTTTCTCTGTGGTCGACTCCAGTGACGTTTTTTTTCCACTGCAGTGGCAGTTCTCCAAGGGGATGGAAAAACAACGTGTCTGCTGAGGTCATCTTTACGTAGTTCATGTAATACACAACATATAGGAAAGACTAGCCACTAATACACAGCGTATAGGAAAGACTAGCCACTAATACACAGCGTATAGGAAAGACTAGCCACTAATACACAGCGTATAGGAAAGACTATCCACTAATACACAGCGTATAGGAAAGACTATCCACTAATACACAGCGTATAGAAAAGACTATCCACTAATACACAACATATAGGAAAGACTATCCAAGCAGGTGCTTTGATTACAACACCCGCATTGGAAGTGTTTTTATACTTTAATGCATTTTAGTGGTCTACTGTAGTTGAGCTCTTTCAACATCGCAGACCTGTACAGAGATGAGTAGACCAGTAAACCAAATCAACCTGCTGAATAATGTTATACGATAGGGGCTCAGGATAATCCTGCACCTGCACTGCACCCGGTTCTTGAGATGTATAGCGGGTGCTGTACCTAGGAAATTATTTATTTATTTAAATTTAGTAGTCAGCAATTTTTTTTTAAATCATTTTCTCCCAAATTTAGCATAGTCAATTATTTTTAGGCTCAGCTGACCGCTACCACCCCCGCGTTGACTCGGGAGCGGCGAAGGCAAACACACGCTGTCCTCCAAAGCGTGTGCTGTCAGCCGACCGCTTCTTTTCACACTGCAGACCCACCATGCAGCCCCCTCAGAGCTACAGCGTTGGAGGACAACGCAGCTCTGGGCAGCTTATAGGCAAGCCCGCAGGCACTCGGCCAGACTACAGGAGGTAGGAAATTATGGTTTTACTTACTACAAAAGCAAAGGAGGGAAACCCCACTAGCCAGGAATGTTAGAGTGCATTTATTCTGACATTCAGGAAGGAGGGATAGTTGGCACCCAAAACTGTTGGGGCAGTAACTCTGTGTTGCCCTCGGCTTTTTACGTCCGACTCCACTGTCAGAACATTGTTCTGTGAGCCTGCTGTCAAGTGAGGATGCTCAAATCAGAGGGCAGATGAAGCATTTGAAGGTACCGGCCAAAACATTTGTCTATTTGTCTTGTAGTTTTACTCAAGCCTAAGAAACGGCTGTATCAAAAACATTGGTCTGAAGACAGCTCTGTTTGCAGGCCTTACTTTGGGTTAGTCTGCAGTTTCCTGTCACTGGGAGAGTGGAACTGTCCCCACTCCTTTCAATGCTTTCTTTCCTGTCATTACGTCAGCTGCTCCCCCTATTAACTACAACGCTTTGCAGAGAGGAAGGGACATGCTTTGACCACAAAGACACTGCTGTGTTTTGAGTATGCTCATGCTTAACTGACCTGCAAAACGAACTTTGTTGACCTCAGTTTCCACTTGTATAAGAACATAAGAAAAAATGATGAACGGGGGGGCCATTCAGTCCATCAACACTTGTCCGGTTCCGAGTACCCGACTGATCTAAAAACTACGGTCTTAACCAGAAGAGACCTTTTTGTAGTTTATAGCCATCAAACCCTATTAAATAGGTGTCATTTGTAAAATACAAATCCACATTTGCTAGAACATGTGCTTCTTTCAAAACAAACAAGATCTCCGTAGCGTAAGGAAGTGCATGACAGCTGTAACCCCCATACAGCCTGGATATAGAAGCTCTTGTGTGGGAGACGAGTTGAACACAGCATTGCTAGTCATTCGCACACACACCTCCAGAGCTGAAGTCTACAATCCTGGATCCTGCAGAGTGAAACACCTGCAATCCCTCCATGTACCAGCACAGTCTTGGGTTATGCATGTGTGTGTGAGTGTGTTACGCAGAACATTCTGCTATTAAAATGGCGTTTGCAGAAATTAACAACTCCACCATCATGGTCAAAATACAGCGTACTGCCTCTGTCAGGGACATGCACCCCCACAGGGATTAATACTGATCTCCTGGAACATGCCACCGCCTGAAACAAACTGGATTTAAAAGACAAAATACCCTGCGCTGAATGGTACCAGAGAACAGGGGGCCCCTTCAGAGGAAAGTGCACAGTGATTTCGTTTCATATCCGTCATTTTCCAGGCTTACATTTGCGTCGCCATTTCAGAGTTATACTTACTGAATCCAACTCCTACTGTAATGCCTAACCAAATGGGCTTTGAATACGTCGGTGAGATATCTCCTTGACAAGAAACCTTTGAAAACAGCCAGTAGGCTTTCAGACACTATTACAACACAGGCATTGACACACAGAGACGCCAGGCACAGAGACAGTCCTATACCTGGCCTATTAACAGCAGCAGATCAGTGGAATAAATATAGCCCATACACAAGCTTCCCACTACCACACTGTGCCACTTGAGATGAAAGGGAACAAAGCTATTTCAGGTTGGGTAGTGGCAGCAACTTTTGCCTTATGGTTCTGCAGCACATACACCACTTTTAAAGAAGTGCCAACTAAGGATTTTAAATCCATTTCATTATCTCTTAGTAGCACTAGCAGCATTTACACTGGTCCCCTTATACGGGATGTGTGCTGAAGATATTTGTAGTCTTTGATTGTTCTTTTATGTACTTTCATTTAGGATATGCAACAGATTAATCAATAAATCAATACGCCAGCAAGACTCATTGAGTGCTGTAGTTACTGCACAAATGGGGATCCATAGGGAGTGTAATAGACACATGTTCAGATGTTCTTTTGATGCAAGTATAATATATTCAAATTATCTTTAAACCTAAATTAAATGGCTTAATTCTGAATTTGTCGCCCAGTCATTCTGTTGTTGGATTTGAATGAATGCAAAATAGATAGATCTCTCATCTACAGACACACACAGAAAATGAATGTTAAGGGTTTGCCAGGTCCTTCAATCTAATTTAATCCTCAGCTATAAATACACCTAATTCATGGAGCAGCGGAGTTACTTCACACCTAAGTCCTACTGGAGAGGATATACCCCCTCCACCGAGCTGCAGAGACAATTACAGCACAAACTGTCATCCACGTGTTTCAGCTGCTTAGCACTGAATCCACTGAGTGCTTCTGACACTGCCTGGGGAAAACGCTGTTTGCAGACGTTTGACAATCTGTAATATCAGCCTGATTTCTGCTAAACGTGTCTCAATCAAACAGAGCACTGTTACCAAATGACAGTACCCCGTTCAAGTTTTGGTTTAGGCGTACAGTACATATATGGCAGATTGTGCACATTGTTAACTTATTTACGTTCCCTGGCCTAAAGGACATGAACGTTTCAAACCTGCTGGTCACTGCCTCACTCAGTGTCAGCCCCTTGCCACCACTTGCAGAAACAACTGCTGTCTTTTGATAGAATTATATTCAGGAAATCTGCAGTACATTAGCCAAAAGAAGTGACTGGTGGAAATGTCTTGAAGCAAAACGAATTCCGATCATTTTGCTGTGTGATGCAGACAGTGAACGAGGTGTGGCCACCTGATGTTACAGAGAACATTCCAACAGGCAGAACATATGATCCTACTCACAGTGCCTGACTTATGTTACACCCTGTACAATGTCCAGGTGTTTGTTTTAATAAAGCCTATGTAAACCCAATATGAAATGTCCCAGCCTTGTGGCAACATCTGACAGTATTCAGAAGATGTTTCTTGCAATGAATCAGCGGGCAGCTTGCGCTGGATGAAAGCTGACTAACGCTGTGGGGAGTGAGCCAGGCAGGGCTGCCAACGCAGTGTTTCGTTGCATCTAATCCTGGTTTCCACTGTACAGCTGTGGCCAAACATTTTGCATCACCTACAATTTTAGGATTGAGACCATTTTTTAAAAAATGAACATAATTTAGATATCATGTAATCAAAGAAACTACACAATGATATTGCAAAAGTCTATTGGAAGCCATAATAGTAGTACAGTATTTCATGTTAGATTTCAAAATGTCACATTTTTCAATTTGTCCGTTTTTCGTTAAGTACGTATATGGAAAACTACAAAGCGGTATGTAATTCAATATGTTAAGGTAACATTATTCAGCAGGTTTCATTTTACTTGATGAAGCAAAATCAGTTAATTCTATCAGGTGATGAAAACATGTGGCCAGAGCTGTATGTCAATCAACAGCTGATCAGTGGGCTATATGGGCCTGGTAGTTCACCTTCACTGATTAACACCTGCTAAAGAGAGTTTGCATTATCAGCAGTATTGAAATCAGTGTTAAGATGGTATTTCTGGGATATCTTTTTTTCTTAGCATTCCGTCACAGTCTATAGTTTCATAATCACTTCATCTCCCAATGAACCTGAAGTGCTTTCTGATTGTGCAAAAGGAACAGAGCATTAGCTACTGGATGAACAAAAACATTGCAAAACTGACTGCATGATCTGACACCTGAACCCTTACACCCATGACATGTAATTGAATATATAAATAACTGGATGGGAAATGTTTATATAAATAAGGGACGTCTCTTAATAAGCGGCTGTGAGCAATCTAGAGTCAGTGGGTACAATGGAGATGTTGATCCAGAGAAATATACAGCATCTACTGGGAACCTCATGCATCATTTTAATAGATAAGTACGAGGAATTATGGAAAGTAATCTGTATTAATTCAGTCTCTCCATTTAAAAAAAATTAAATTAAAAAGTCTCTCTCTATCTCTCTCTCGGATCACTGTCACAGCTTTCAAGCGACTTATTTATCCCTCTGACTTTAAAACTTCACTTGTGAATTGGCGTCACCGAACCTAGTGAAGGCTAATCCAAGATTTGCTCACCAAGTCTTAACTTGTGGGGATCAAGCCTCTGAACAACCAGGTCATGTTGTGGCACCACACACACACACACACACACACACACACACACACACACACACACACACACACACACACACACACACACACACACACACACACACACACACACACACACACACACACACACACTACCTGGGGAAAGGCTGTCATTGGACTCTGAGGAACACACACTGTGATGCACTGGGAGAGGAAAAAGGATTGACCTTAACACACACAAGACCCCATGAAAGCAATCAGGAGAGTTTGCTATTCATTTCCAAATGACTGCATGGGAAAAGGAGGAGTATTCCATGAAACATAGAATTCACTTCTTCTAAAAGTGCTACCACTTATCCCACAGCAAGTCATAACCAGCATGTTGTTATTATTTACTCAAATTAATTGTATGACTTGACACAGCAAGAAGCGTGGTATAAACAGAAAATTGGGTTTTTGGAATTGGCCTTGCCAACTTTATCAGACAGCACTACTGTGGTTACAGTCTCCAATCATAACGACTTTTGGCTGTTAGACTCTTTCTTTTTTAAAAAGCACACCTTTATTTGTGTCATTTCTGATCTCTCTTCAGTAGGTTCCATATCTTCAAAGAACTGCTCACCATCAGAATGGCTTATTAAATACATTACTGTATTACTGGCACATTTTCATCTATAGTGCTGTCTTTGAAATATCTGCATATTCCAAAGTGAAGTATACAATACACAGAGAGAGCGAGAAAGAAAGAAAGAAAGAAAGAAAAGAAAGAGAGAGCAAGAGAGAGAGCAAGAGAGAGAGAGAGAGAGAGAGAGAGAGACGTTTGAAAACTTTCAAGAGCAGGATGTCGTCTTGTGAAAATAGTCTGTTTGATCTGGGAAAACAACTACTTACTCATTAACAGTGCAAGAAAACCCAGCGGTGGGTTGTGTCCCTTTTGTAAACAGTTTAGCTTGCTCATCAAAGCACATTAGGTGGAAAGTGCGTGGTGCTTGAGACCTTGTTCATAACCCCGGTGCTCTGATTATCCTGTAGCAGGGCTTTCCTAGCTGTGCAGGGCTTCCTATAGCTCTATTTGTGCCACATAATAAAAACAAATGAGCCTAAATGAAGTGCCTGTGACCCCTGCAATACAGGTCAGCAGGTCCCTTTTTTGCTCACATGCAGAGCATTCTGAAGGTGAATTTTACATTTAAACCGTCCTCAGTCCACACCACACTGTGTGTCGAGCGGTTTGCGTTCGTCCGTCATACACAGTGAACACAAACAAGCCTCCAAAAGACAGCTGTATTGCTTTAATCTACACTATTAATCTTTAATCTTTACTATATTTTGAAGCTTTCAGGTTGAATACTATGGTAATGTTCATGTGTTGAGGCATTATGCTCAAATCAATAACAGCACAGATGGGAATCCCAGTTCACATTGTTCCTCTGTTGTCACCCAACACAGTAAACCGCACCAGGAGATGGGGGCTTCAGAAGTTAAAATGTGTGTTCAATCAGATCTAATAAAGTCTAGAATAAAATAAAAGATTGAAGTCCGCACTTCCACTAAAATCAATTCAAAATTGATCACAGCACTCGCTCACCCAAACACAGCTGTCTGTGTCCTGGTGTTACTTCATGAGTGTTGTAAAAGTTTCTGGGTGGACTGCTGTGTTACTACAAGTCATATCATATGTTACTTAGTTACGTGAAAGAATCATTTCAAAATCAAAACTGCCGATTTTAGATTTAGTAATGAATAAACAGCGATAAGTGATGCTGTTACGCACCAGAAACAGATATTTATTTGAACACACTGATTTTGTAATTCCAGTTTCCATGTTGATTGACCGTTGGTTTTCACAGTTTTCTAACTAAATACTTAGTTTACTCTATCCAGGTCTCCTGACAAACCTACAGTCCTCTGTCACAAACCCACGGGCTTCAGCTAAATTGGAAAGTGAATCCATTACAAGATCAAAGGGTCACAGTTAGGTTTTAATTAAACTCTATGATGCAAGCAATACTAAATGCACTAAAACAAAAGCACAAATGAATAACGTTCCGAATGAATTCAGCGACGGATATATCTCCGAACAGCTAAACGTTTAGTAGAAGGAGGACTGAACTGGGAGTCTGGCTCTAGTATAGGCCAAACGGATCATTAGGTTTCCCAGCCTGTATCTGGTGCCTGAGAAATCCTGCCCTGTCACAGCACTCCCTGCGTGCTTCCTTTCACCCAAGTTTCATTTTCACACGCGACTCTCCGTCACTCTCGGTTTACTCTTTCACTGTAAATGCCGGGATGGCCCAGTGTGTTTTCCTTTTAAATGTAAATCACCTCTGCTACTAGAGAAACCTGTTTACAAGGAGACGGTTACATCACAAAGGAAACTCTCATTGAGGGAAGTCCCCTCTCCCTCTGCTTCTCTAGTACTGTATGAGCCATGCAATATCCATTTCTTCAAACCGCACTGCTCAAGCGAAAGAGACTACACAACAGAAGAAAAGCCACTTCCGACAAGCCTGTTTACGTACTGAAGGGCCCTTACGCTGCGTTTCCCTGAGATGCTGCTAAATAACCAGCACAGATTCACAAGAATTTTGCGATTCTCACAACACCACTAAAGTGGGAAGAAAAAAAAAAAAAAACTCACTGAATTTCCTATGAAGAGCAACAGCACCGACCAGAGAGGACGCTGCAGAGTATGTGTAGCTTATAAGAAGAGCGCTTCCATTTGCTGTGCAGTGACAGCCATTTATGACCTGAAATAGTTTTCCCATAGCAGCAGGTCACACGTATACTGATATTTTGATCATTTCAATGGTTCCTTTTATGCTAATGATGTTCACTTTGGCACAAGAGAAACACTGTTAAGAACAAAGGCCATAAAAACATTTTCTTGTTACTATAACATTTGCACAAGTTCCTTATTTTGTTGATTTTTGGGGGGGGTTTCCAGACTTTCTTTGACTCATACGATACCCATTTTTTTCCAGCCACAACACTTTTTTTCTGTGTTACAGGTAATAGAACCCCCGGAGCCTCACTCTAGTTCTCTGCTGCACAAAGAAATTACCTAACCTCTTACCTGTATCACTGTGAAAGCAAATAGAGAAATATAACCAACACAGTACAACAGGAGAGCGGTATGCCAAGAAAAATGGGACCCTGCCTGCGCCTCCTTCCCGGAGTCAAAGTTAAAATAAAGAAGGACACAGGAGACATGTGAATGTTGCAATGCTAGGAGATTGTAAGAAAAAAAAACAAAAAAAAAACACACACACACACACACACACACACACACACACACACACACCACACATCTTTCCACTGGAACGAACCCGTAACAAATATACAGTATCTGTTCCATAGAGCAAAACAAATGGGATTGTAGGCGTTTAAGGAACGGACATTTTCCACACTGCATGGTTTGGATTTGCATGCATGCCGGAACTCGGAACACTGGAAATCCCTCGAGTCCATAATCCATTTCTATCAATCAAGGTTTCAAGTTTTAAGCCAGCATATTCTTGAACTGTTTTATAGTAAAGGCCTGGATAAAAACAACATCACAGCCACAGCCATGTCATATAGCTATGCCTAATGGTACTGTATCTAAAAGGAACACATTTATTAGGATGGATAAATAAATGTATTGCAAACTGGGGTGGGGATTTTGTGTACCCCACAAACCCCTAAAATAGTATCGATTTACTACCACTGCAGAACAACTGAATATGAGAATGATTTTAAACCCAGTTTCTGCAACAGTGACTGCCTGTGTATACATACAAATGATATGCATGATATTGAACCCTTTTATAATATGAAACTATGTATAGGTCTCATGTGCTCCTATGTGTCTATTGCTGCATGTGTCACACAGCAGCCTATCACACAACACAGCCTGTTACACACGCTCCACTTCACATACTGCTCGTGCACTTGTACATGCCAGATCAGAGCTACCCATCAGTCACCTGCAGTCAAGCATCTGAAATATGAACGAGGCATTCCACAGTGCAGAGCATATTTGGATAGGGAGGGTGTGCGCCCAAGGACAACACTGGAAGGCACACACTTGCAGGTTTATTTGAAAAAGGTTGACATATTTATAAGGTGGAATTACATTCTCTTCGTGGTAATGGAATTGTCACGGGAAAATAAAAAATAAATAAAGGCATTTAAACTGTATTCAGGTGGGCACAACCTATTTGCATGCGGCAGACGTGTTGTTTATTAGAGAGGCACACTGTCACACTACAACAGTCAAGTACTCACTCATTGCTGTACTTCTGAGATGGCAGGATACTGGAGGGCAAAAGACTGCAGTGCTTACAAAGGTACCATGAAATGTTCCTGTCAGGACAACTGAGGAAGTCAGCACCTCCGGTCACTTTTTTTTTACCACTTATTCACTGCCAAACATGAACTACTTTAGATGTCTAATGACTGCAGTATAGGATACTGACCTTATGGTTAGGGTTTCGGTGTAGGGAGAGGATTATTCATTGTTTTAGTAACAATAATATGATCGTCAAATCAGAGTGCAGTGTCCTGACAGGAGAATTTTGTCTTACCTTTGTAAGGGCAGCGCAATAGACCCATCCTTGTACTTCCCAGACCCCACTTTAAGGACAGGTTTTTATATACACTGTTAAAACACTGGAGGTTTGGGGGAAAAATTGGTCTCACGGCTAAAACAAGGAGGTAAAAACTGGAAGAAGCAAAGTAGGCAACTGTGTAGTCTGGTGATGCGAAGCCCAAAGAACCCACAGCATATACTGGAGAACCCTACAGATCACTGTCACCCCCAAATATAAACAGGACCCCTAAAAAATAACATTAAATGTACATATATAATACTTTTAAATGAACAGTTTATGACTCTGTAACACCACCTGATATATGTTACATTGTTGTGAGTGATTACAAGTATGAAGGATATTGGAATGGTCTGAAACCGAGTTAGCGTACCTCGGTCCTGATCTGAACACCCCCTGCCTGCCATTCTGAGCGCCTCTGACAACTGTGGTGAATTGTTTAGTTATTTTGTGGGGTGGGGTCACTACGGAGGTGTGTGTGTGTGTGTGTGTGTGTGTGTGTCTCTCTCACCCACCAAACCACTTACTGTAGTACTACTGTCCTGCAGTGCAAACATGTCAATTCACTTCTAGAACTGATTTAGTCATGAATTCATGAAATGAACAGAGCAGATATGCAAGTCAGTGGGCAGGTTGTTTGGTGTTTGAACATGTGCTCCGATCACAGTAGTCAATTTTCACAATAGGGTTTTAGTGGCAAAAGAAGAAAACTGTAGCAGTGTGCTGAGAGAGAGAGAGAGAGAGAGAGGAGAGAGAGAGGAGAGAGAGAGAGAGAGAGAGAGAGAGAGAGAGAGAGAGAGAGAGAGAGAGAGAGAGAGAGAGAGAGAGAGAGAGAGAGAGAGAGAGAGAGAGAGAGAGGAGACCCGCACAGAAATGCTTGTCTCAGGTCTACAAAGCCCAGACAGGTTGAAATCATTGAGAGTTCCCCCGGAGTGCTTGTTTAAGCAGTTGCATTAGAGCTGCTCCTGCCTGCTAGGGTCGAGATAAGAGTTTCATTGTGGAAATTGCATTCACTTGCCCTGAATAGTACAGTAGTTTTCTGCAATCTCAATACTCACCTGCTGTACTCTGTAGGATCTCAATGGACAGCTCTACAGCAAACATTTCCACAGGGAAAGGCAAAATGTAATGCTAAAGTCCTGCTGTCTATTCATACACTGTTCTCATCATGTTAATTGATAACAAGCCACTTTAGTTTACAATGGCACCAGAAATTCTTCAGACAGGTGCTCTAAACTTGAGAACATTATTATAGTTCAGTCGTCCACAAAATAAAAGGTCTTCTTGTTTCTTGCTGAACTATACAGGTATCTACCCTATTACTACTGTATGTTATATCTTACTGTATACTAAACTCCTGGACTTTCCTTTAAATATCAAGACATTATCCATTTGATACTAAATTAGTTCAATAAGCATGCGAGAAGGGATTTCGTTTTTTTGTTTGAAGAGGTTTTTGAGTTTTTCAAAGCTGGCATTTGTATATGACATATGATAATCTAATAAACAGTATCAATTCTTCAAATCGATTTTTTAAATAAGCAGGTGTATTGTAATGTGACTACACAGTTTATGCAGGACAACTCATTTGTCTGACTGGTTAGGACTACACAGCCGGTGTTAAATCTTGGCAGCCTTCAGAGGGCATTTACACAAGGAAAATGCATCACAAGAGATAAATGGAATTGTAAGATTTATCTCACAAGATATGATCTTGAACCTGGCCTTAACCTGCAGCCGACCAAAATGGCGCCAGTAGTCAGAGAGTGAAAGCAGCTGCATTAATTCTCCCCTCGGCAGCTTTGAAGCCGAGATACGGAGAGTGTAGCCAGTACAAAAGAACAGAAATCTGGAAAATGGATGGATCAGGTGTTGAAGGCACTGTAGAAATACTGGCTATGAATGTGCTTTGACAAAATGAACACAAATTAAGAAGCCATCAAGAATACGGGGAGGATACCAAAGTGCCTGGCAACAGGGTGTGTACAGTAACATAGAAAACGAAATCCTAAAAGCACTGTGTACATTCAGTGACAAACATTTAGACTACAAGCACTTAGAAAGACATAGTCTAAACATTTGTATTTTTCATGAATAACCATCTCATCTGCAGTCTTGCCAGCCTCAGAAATGTCTTGCAATATGAAGATGCAACTTTTATAAATTGCAGAATACACGTCTGAGCAGACATTTACTCAGCAAATTAGTCATGTGAGATTGTTTAAACTAAAGCTACTGTTTCAAATGCTGACCTACCCCTATATGTCGGTCTTTTTGCCACAATCATAAATGGCAGCTGGACTCAGAAGGCTAGCCACAGGTTGTGTCCTTTGGGATGTCTCAGCAAACCAGAAGACCTCTAGAAATATAAAAACCTGGATTTTAATTCCTTTACAGGGATACCAATCTCACACAGCTCGTCAGACCTGCAGGTAGGTAGTCAGGTAAATATAAACTAAATCAGAATGAGAATTCATTACCAGTTCAAGTTAAACCATGTAGAACAGCATTGGGTTTGTTGTAATAAGTGGAATGATCTGATGTGTGACACTGCAAGAACCTTGCATTCATAAAACATCTTTAAAACATCCAATTATTCCAATGTAAAATGCCATTAAAAACACACACAACAGACAAATTAACTTTCAATCTTAGCTTGCTTGGCTACCGAGAATTAACACATTAATTGTGCCTAACCCTACCCAAAACTGTAGTCACTTTCTGCTAAATACAATCTGAAAACAACTTTCCTTGGAATGACTGTAAAGATATGCTTTTGTGTTTTTTTCTATTTTATTTACTGTACTGTAATTCTCCATCTGTTTACAGTAACCCTCCTGAATGGGAAAAGCCCTTGAGTTGTCAGAAGGTGTACTGTACTGTAAGTTAACAGCCCAGGGGCAGAGATTCTGTGAACAGGAAGGAAGGAGGCATGCATGCATCTCAAACAGTCTCTTCCTCCCCTGTCTGAACAGCTCTAAAAGGCAGATTAAATCAGCAACTCTTTTGTTACTATAATAAAATAAACAGGTTTCTGAACACCAGCCTCGGCCCCTCCTAAGAGCCACTACAATGTAGTGGAATAACAGAGCCAAGGCAACACTGTAATGATGTGGACCTGCATTCTGGGTTACTGTAGTTGCCTCGCTAGCCCATGTTCCAGATTAAGATGTGTTTCTCTGAGCTTCAACAGAGCTCATAACATTTTTACCCCTCAGCTGCTGCAGCCCGTTTCATTTCCTAAGCATTTAAACTTGAGGATTAAACACGGTGGGAATTTGTGTAACCAAATCAGAAGAGTCGCCATGAGAAGCCTGCTGTTAGAATGCTGTTACTTTACTATTAAACGTAACTATGAACAAAACAAATATGAGAAGAGCAATTAAAAGGAGAACACTACTGTCACCATACTTTTTAAATCTGTACTGTAATAATTGGGAGTCATGGAAATGTACAGCAACAGAAACCATGGTGAAGGACAGAACTTCGTCCCAATAATTAATTACAACATGAGCCCTGGCTAGTTTGAGTAAAGCAAAGCTGTACATTGAAAGCAGGCCTGCTTCACACAGCTGACTTTGCAGTGCCCATCCTGTGTGTCAAGGGTTACTAGATTTCCAGAGTGACAAACCAGAACATTTCCTTCAATTCAATCACTCTGAAGCAGTATCTAATAACACAATCGTAAAACAAAAAGAAACACTGTGTGTATACAGCGATCCAGATAAGCTGCGTACCTGCCGTTTTTACACATTAAAACATCTGACATATGCACTACATTTTAATTTAATGCGTAAAAATATGCCTAGAATATTGAACAAATTGTTTAATAACTTAATGCATTTTCTTATTTTATTTATCCGTATGGCTTTATATTGACATTAACATGTTCACCGAGTTTAAGTAATGTTAAAATATAAGCAACGTAATTAATTTGCAGTCAGTAAGATGCCTTCCCCATTACCATTAAAGATGGTACAGTATTTATCGAGATTACTCATGACTTCAAGGTAATGTTGCATTTTACCCCCTGAAAATACATTTTATTCTCTCAGTGGTAAAATTAGATAGTAAATTACTCACAGACCCAGTCAGTTATAAACATGGCTGTGTTAATCAAAACACAATAGAGATTAATTTAAAAGGCTAACTTGGCTGCTGGTACTTCCAACCAGAATTATTTAACAAGTAATCCGGAAGTTTCTTTATTTTATTTTTGTATAATAAATTACTGTGCTGAAATCTTGTTGAGCACACTGCTACAGTTTTATACAAAATAGCAAAACCGGGACAATTTTACTGTTTCTGACCGAGACAAAAAATTTAGGCCGAAAACTGGGACAGTCCCAGTTTTCCCGGGACATCTGGTAATTCTGTGTGTCCCCAGATAACTGTCAGAGACAGATCGACAGGAGATCTCAGACTAGTCTGCTACATTGTAATTGAGTCTCAGAGAGCAGCAAAAAGATACACATTATGAAGCCTCTTTCTCCTTTGGTTGGCGCTCTGGTTTCAATGCTGGAGCGATCGTTTCTCAGGTCATTCCAAGTGCAGAGCTACGGAGGAGGGGCACACTGACTGATGGTGGGGGGTCACAGCCTGACCCTCCGAAGAGAGTTCAATCAATTAAGACAGTTGCAGTATTTAGGCATATATCCAAACGATCATATTGTCTTGCTTATATTTAATAAAAATACTAAAACCTACCCCAAACCTCAGTCAATTATTATTATTATCATTAATAAACACAGTATTTACTTAAATGCATACATTTGTAATGGATTTGTATTGAATTGATATTAAATTCATTGATGAATGATTTATTACAATTATATTTTTAAGTGTTACTGATTCATGTAGTTCAGTATCCGGCTTTGGAATGACAAAGCATGTTAACGTTGTATAGTTCCCATTGTTACAGTCTTGGCAGGAACTGTTGTAGAATACCATATATCTATCACAGGATACCTAGATATTCACAGAGTAAGGGGGGTCAGTGGAAAAATCCCTCCTCCCCACCAAAATCAAACAAACTAAAAATCACAGTCTACAGCAGACAAATAAGAAAAAAAAGCTGTCTTCATTTTGAAAGAAGCAAATTTATAAGAAAGCCCAGCTTTAAAATGACCATCCCTCTTTAAACAATAAACAAAGCACAAAGTAGCATTCCTGGAGCAGGAAGCTGAGGAGGTGGAACAAAGCATTTAAAAACACACTGACTGACAGACACCGGGGGCAAAATCACAAAAACAAAGGCCCTTCTTTACTTCATCCAGAGAAGGGATGAAGACACTCATTTTCTGCCACAGAGAGCTCAGTGTGTGAGAAAATACACCATGTTACTGACTCCGTAAAGGTGAGGCGCTGCCAGAATCAGGTGGCAATATAAATTATTAAAGAAAAGAAAAATCTTAGGTAGCAGTTTCGAGAGAGAGCGCATCCTTCCTTTGTTCTATGAATACACCCTGCAGGACAAACAAACCTCATAGCAGCTGCTAATATGCATAAACCCCTTACAAGATGCTCTGAAACAAAAAACTGTTCTCTAATTTAGTTTAGCTATTCAGCAGGCCCAAAAATGGGACACCATTCTCCCCCAAATGATACACCCAAGCTTTCTGAAATATGATTCATTGGGCTAAACAAGAGGGTACAAGAAGCCAAATGTTCATATCAAAATGAAAAAATAATCAGATCCCTAATCATTTTTTCAAGGCACACAATATTACAAGGGTTCCAGTCCTGCTTGAAGTGGGTAGAATGGCTTTAAAAGCTCACTGGGCCGTCACAAGTGGTGTGCCGCTGTAATGACTCCAGTTGTTCTTCCACCCCTTAGAGGGTGTTTATTTGTGTCCCCACCGCTCTAATAACTTCTGACAGCCAGGAGGGCCGCGAGGATGGTGGTTGGTTGGCGAGGAGGGGAGGAAGTAGGTCAGGACAGAGCGGGGATTAGCGACAGAAGGCCCCGTCAGACAGGTCTGAGCCAGAGGGCAGTGCAGATACAGAAGGGCAGAGTCTACAAGACCCTCGCAGTGTCAGTGACACAGAACAAAAGAGCCCCCGGCTGCCTCCACCAGCTCCCCCAGTCCTGCTGTGCGCTCCACCACAAACCACAAAGCCAGCACTGCTCTCTGCGGCCAGCAGCCAACAAACACAGCCGCAGCAGCAGCATCTCCATTTTAAATTAGAGATCGACGAGCAGGATCACATACGCAGTGTAGGAAGTGAACCAGCTAATGGCACGCTGGTATTTAAATTACAATACAGCACAGTATGGAACAGGGGCTATATTGTTGTGTTTGAAATATTTGCACTAAAACCCAAAACACATAGGATGAATGAAAAGATTTGTTGCACACTAAACATGGGACCGCTGACAATGTTGTTTAAGCTCACAAGAGGTAAGAAAACATGACTTAGTATGGTGGTAAATGCTTTATGACTAGGCCCGAAAAGTACGGAAGTGTTTGTATGCTTCATTGTTTTTTCCAGCCCTGTTTTTACAAAGGTACAGTAGCTCAAGAATATCTTGAAATGACCTAAATGTGCCTATTTCGTGGCATGAATGCCTCTAGACTTCAAGATTTGTATTGGTTTCAGTCAAACACGCCTCCCCCTCCCCCGTTCCACCATTCCCCGCCTTCTGAAAATGTGAGCTTCTCTTTTGGTTTCCGTGGCAATTCTCCTTGAGAGTAACTCGCACAGCAAGGAAAGTGACTGAAAGCAAAGATTTCCAGACATGTCTCCAGGAACAGAAATACCTGGAGATCCTTCAGCACTTCACCACTACTGAGGCTATATTATCAATGTTTAAACAGCCAGGTATGCGTGTTTTGAATTATGATGGGAAGAAAGGGCAGGGGAGAATGTAATGTAAAAGGATGACCGGGGTGATGTGGGTGGAAAGTGGCCAATTTAGGTTTGGTTCTGTACTATTCCTTTGAATATGCTTCTTCTGTTCGACTGGCTGTGTCTGCAGGGGATAATTAAAAGGGATGTGGAGGGTGGTCCTGTCTGCAGCAGTCTGGAGGAGGGAGATTACTGCTTTTGTACCAATGATATAGAACTGCTTAATAAGAGAGTCATTTTCACACACGGTGTGTCACAACACTTATCCAGGCTGTCTGAAGGCTTCCTTAGAACACAGCTTAAGCTTCTCCAACACAGAAAAAAACAGAACTCAATTCCCCAATCTCAACTAAATCCAAAACGAATACTTTCAAAATAAAGGTAATATAGAAAACATGTTGCCATGTAAGGAAGGGGTAATAAAGAAAGCTTTCTGTTAAAGAGCATATACTCATACACTATCACCCAGTAACCATGCAGGACAAACATGTAAAACTTCCAGCAGTAACCAGCAGCTGTCCATCAACGTAAACAAAAAAAACAACAAAATGATCTATTTAAAAGTCCCTTCACTGTAAAATTCTAAAGTCAGTTGATTGGTGTCTACCCTCTTTTTTCGTCTTTGCTGTCAAGCACCTGCTTGGTATTCAGTTGAAAAACAGTAAATATGCAGTGAATATAAAGTCTAATATACAGCAGTAATGACCCTGTAACGACAGGTCGTTTCCTCGCAATTATTCAATCATTACCATGTAATACCCTGTGATTGAAGGCATTCTCATAAAACACACTCCAGTGAAATTTGAAACAGTAACTTCACCAGTAATCTCACAGTATTTAGTTCCTATATATATATATATATATATATATATATATATATATATATATATATATATATATATATAATGTATATTGTGTAAACGATTGTATATAAAAACTAGATCCTCGGCTGTAAATCGGTATTATTAAAAACAATAAATAAACAATGCTGTTGAATCAGTGAATAACTTGTGCCCCTAGTAACATACTAGCAAACTCTTGTGTTTAAATAAAAGACCCTCTCAACCACCTGGTCAACCGACCACTTTAAATGGCACGATCCCACCTGCTACCTTGAAACCAAACAGTAAAACACAATCTTATTGTGTTCCCAGCATCAAACTGTGGCTGCAGCCAGCTCCATCTGCAGCCTACAATCCAATCTGCAACCAGATACGTGAAAGTCAAAGATCACCTGTACGTATCCCATTTTGTACAATTACTATTTATGCATGTATTCACCCGCCACTGATTTCCGAGCCAGTGGAATGTATTCTCAGCTCTTATGCTCTGCCTACAGAGCAGAGATTTAGGAAACCTGGCTCTTGCGTCCTTCACACTGGACACTCCCATAACTTCTACCACCAGCGCAAGGTGGAGAGGTCAAGTTCTGCCAGCCTGCAATCCTCACTGGGGCTGACAGAGTCCACGCTGAAATCAAACTAGTCTCGATCTGCTGCAGATGGAAATGAATGAGTCTGATTTCAGTGGCAGATGGAAACGCAGTTTTATTCAGCTGTCACAAGGCAGTGATGGAGAGGGAAATGGCATCAGTAGTTAGTAACAACCCCGGACAACAATATCAATGGAGATAGGGTTTCAAAAGTTTCATGTATAATACAGTCAAATGTTTAAATAAATAAGCAAGGCTCACGGTTGACAAATCACTTTAGGGTGCTTTATTTCTAGACTAGAACAGCCTTTTCATGTTACATCAAAAAGTTCAAATGAAAGACTTTAAAAGAGTCACTGCATTCTTTTGGAACAGTGCATGTGTGAGCGTTCATGTTAGCCTGCATGTGATCTCATCCACTGGAATTGCTACTCTTAAACAGGTCCTGTCGAAGAATGTGACCTTTCTATGGGATCCTCGCAGATGCAAGCTATTCTTCCGGAGGCTGCCCTGCGCGCTGGAGGTTAGGAGCAGGGGAGAGTGGAACAGCAATGGTGTCACCCAGGCGAGGCACAGATAGAGATCCCAGAGGGAACGAGAGCAGGGTCAAGCACTGTGCACAGGGGAGGAAAGAGGAGCTTCAAGGGAACGCACATTTTGAGCTGTGCACTTATTTTGCTTTGGGGGACACAGACAGACACATTTGGTTTCACTTCTCCCTCTGAATTTGAGCAACTTCAAAAAGCAGCCAATCTGAACACAATACGTATTTAATGCCGTTAAACATTTTTGAATTTGTCTTCAGAATTTTTGTCCCGGGACAACGTTTTTGGCACAGTGTCTACAGTTCACAATGTGTGTTTTGTTATTCCCATCAGATACAACGCTTCCAGTTTTTCAACTTGACTTACTGTGTGGTTTAGCAATTCCCACAAGCATGTAATCTCCTTTATTCTCCGGGGCATATATACACTCATTTCTGTGTGCTTAACCTTTTACAAAATCTGTGATTTAACAGAATCCAAATACAATATACAGAATATTGTATAGGATGCTGCATGAGGATACAAGTGGATATCCATCTCACAAGTCTGAAACCATTTCCATATAAAACTATCATACACAAGCCATCCGATACAAAGAGCTTTCAGATGGCAGTCTCACATCCATATCAGGGTATCAATCTCAATGTTCAAACAAGGAAAATGTATTAAAAGAAACAGAAAGGATTAAAACACCTCTCCACAAAGCAAAGCTAACCTACTCCATGAAAACCAAAGCGTATTAACTGAGCTGAACCCTTCAGCCTGCTTCCAGATCAATATGAGAGCTGCAGTAGCTACCTGTACAGTGTTCATACCACAGCCATGTAGACAAGACTATCAGTGTCAGCTTAACAAGACTGAAGAGCAGACTGGAAGAGACACGGCCAGGGAGGCCACGCCCTCAAGGGCAGTAAATCACATGACCTGCTCTGGCCCCAGAGGAGCTTGGCTTTGTTTAACAGCATATGGTAATTAACAGGATTAGAAGAATCCCTAGGAATACGAAAGGCCAGTGGTAAGACTAGCTGCAATCTTAAATCAACACCTACACACAAACCAGCCTTTAAATTCAACATGCCTCACACACCTGAATCTGTGTGCTTGTGCCCCGTTCGGCCTGTTAATACTGGTGCAAGACCATTAGAGCCAGAGAAAGAAAGACTACTGCAGAGAAGGCTGAGCTTTATTTGAAGACTTCCACTGTAGACAAGATTGGGTTTATTATTATTTTCACAGTGCCCTCAAAAAGACAAATCTGTAAGAAGCACCAAGCAACACGATTAAATTAACTTGACGAACAGCTGAAGTTTCACAGTGCTTTCCCAAAATGTTCACTGCAGATTATTTTCAGTAGCTAGCTTCCACAGCATTGGGAGTTACAAGCAATACATCTGTGACTTGAAGAAACAAAGCTAGTCAAATACACTTGCACAAATGTTTACCATTACACTTTTGGACACTTGCCTACAGTAACAGTGCCTAGCCATATAGCGTAGAAGTATTGTAGGGTCCCTGTTTAAAATGTGTACCCTTATGCACAGGGTACAGCAATGCACTGGGTTGTGTCTGAACCCCTTGGGGCAGGGGGTGGGGGTGGGAATAGCCACAGCGGATCATATTATTGGCTCGGAGCTACTGAATAACAAATGGTGAAGGTGATGGGAAACAGGGGCATGATCACTTGAAGACAGTGGATAGCTGGAGCCCACGCCTGAAGACAATGTCAATGTGCTCTTCAGCACTGTTTTTGTAATAGTGGTTTCCTGGGAATGCTGGTTTATTCTATGATCTTCTCTAGCCCCAACCAGTCATACATTCTGGAGGAACATATATACAAAAACCAAGACAAGTAGACAAAAGGGTTGACGCATTCATCCGAGTAGTTAATGCTTTTCTACTGGACTTGCCTACCTCAAGTGGACTTTTCTTCTTCATGTAGAACATGAAATCTGGATTACAAAGGCAGTGTACTGGATTTGCACTGATTGACATTCCCACAGTAGGCAACCCGGTACAGCAGGCAATTTACATATCCAACCACATGCCAAATGTAATAACCTGCCAGAGAGGCCTGCTTAAACATTTCCATATTCAAGCTCATTATTCTTTTAAAAGGGAGATTTTAAGACTCTGCACCAAAGCTTTTCCTCTCAATAATAACAAATGTAATATAACACAGAATCCCCCCTCAAGCTGTCCTTCTCTCTGCATGAAGTACACTTCCTTCTTATTGTTACAATCCTTTTTCCTGGCCATTGTTAACACCGACCATTCAGTTGAATTAAAGTAATGTGCAGGTTGAAGCTGCCATTGAATTTTTTGTGTAAATGTGTAAATTGGATGGCAGTAGACCCCCGCTTGTCCAAACTGACCGTAATCCGATGCTATCGTAACGAAATGCATGCAGATAGCAGCTGCAGAAACTGTATGAAAAACAAAAACATAAAGCACCATCTGGTTTTATCTCATTTATTTTTATTAATGTTATTATTTATTAAACAAGTACCTTACCTTTTTTGTACAATATGTATATTCAATGACAGTGGTTTACAATGCATCTGAAAATTTGACAAAATGTGACAAATCAATCCAACCTCTTCTTGAAACTGTCTGAATCATCTAGGTTACCCTAAATTGTATAAATCTGCCGCCCTGGAGATATCAGGCTCCATCTCTAAATTGCTCGTCTGGTTTCAAGTTTTCTACCTACACACACAGGCAGGGCTGCCTCACCCCTGAACTGGGGAGACAGCCCTAGACAGCGAGATGTCTAGCAGCGGATTCACACTGCAATCTCCCATGACTGCTCTAGCAGACAAATGACTTTCTCTTAACCGTTCAGGGAGTCATTCGGTTTCCTCCTGCATGGAAACCACACAAATACAGGATTGAATTACTTCAACTCCTGTCGAAATCTGTGAGGCAAATATGTGAAGCCTGTACGCAACCTTACCGCGAGACCCTCTGCAAGGTCATATGTGACTCAGGAACCCACATGCTAAGCCTCGCACTCCCAGTCTGTGTGGGTCAGGTGGGGTCCTAATACCTGCTGCACAGGAAGCCAATTTATAGTGTGGTGGGAAGGATGAAATTGGCTCAACTGTGTTAAAATGAAAACAAAAATTAGGGATGGTTGTGCTAATGAGAATTCTTTTAAAAGCAAAGTAATCCTTCTAAGGGTTTGTTTTGGGTATAGGCATCTCATGGTGGCTAAAAACTAAACAAAGAGGCAGGTATGTCTTGAAGATTGTAGTGTTAATGTACAGAACCTTCCAGCTGACATACTCCACCGTGCCTGCAGCCCCAGTAACCCCCAAACCTTCATAGAAAAATAATAAAATAAAAAAACACCACACACAAACAATGATGTCATGTTCAGCAGCTGTAAAAACAAATGAAGCTGAACCAAAATTCTTCTACCTCGGTTTTGTTTATTAGAACCTGATGTTAGAGCCCTGGCCAGGCACAGCTGGGGAAAGGTACAGAGAGGGAAAGACTATTAGCAATAGCATGCAAGCACACATGCCCAGGTCAGGCATTGGCACGCCAATCCCACGCTTCATGTATACTGCCGTGGGTATTGCCCAAGCGGTCAAAATCAAAACCCGCTATCATCAAAGGTTCTTTTCAGAAGCTTTGCTGTTCAATTATTATTATTTTTAAGACAATATGTTTATGTCAGAAATACTAATCCACCCTCTTTCTCCAACTAAAACAAAAAAGAAAAAGGTAGAGCCAAAAAGAGTGGCATGGAATACCACTTCCCAAGCACACAAAAGCAAGGGCTCCTAGCAGAATAACTTCGAAGGCTGTAAAATTGATGTTTGATAGCATACGATTGTGCGAACGACAAAAAACACTGCACTGTTTGACTTACAGTAGTAGTTACTTTTATATTTATCAAATCCTTAATTTCACAGACTGCAAATATGATATGGTGCTATACAAAGTATGTAGATACTGAATGGGGCCAGAAACACATGTATTTATATACAAGAAAGACCCTCATAAAATACAACAGTATTGGATGGTATTGCTGTTAACCTTTACCACCCTTAAATCACTGTGCATTACACTGAAATAACGCTGCCTTTACAACCCTAGATGTATGTATTGTGTGAATACAGAAGTAGTGCTGGCCAGTCAATATGTTGTAAAAGCATTATAGAAGAGAAAAAGCAGCGCACACACCCAGGGGCTGCAATTAAGCCAGCGTCCCTTTTCTGTTGAATGAACCTCGTCTCAGAGCGGGAGACTGTGCCCAGGGCAGCTTCTCCTGTTTGCATTCTCCCTCCTCCTGCAATAACAAAGGAGAACACGGCCGGCAGCAGTCAGCCCTGGAAGCTACAGCAGCAGCAGAGCAGACTAAACACACCAGAGAAATGTAACCCACGTTGACACTGTGAAGCACAGAGCTGGCTCCACAGACCTGGCACTTGCTGGGATTGATCTTCATGGTTTTTAAGCACCTGCTCGGAGGGCCACAGCGCCATGAACCTGCTTTCTTACATTTGGTCAAGTCTGCCCTATCAAACAAATGGCATTTCAAGACTGCCTCCAGAACCCACCCCCCGTTTGTTAAATTCAAAAAGAAAAACACCAATTTTCAAGTTTAACAAACAATTAAAACAAACCGTAGAACCTCCTCAGGACCAGTCAATTTATTCCGCCTACACAAAAAAGCACAAGCAAGTCAGTTTAATGTAGGGCTGTCGGCTTCCGTTTAATTTCCTGTTTAAACTTTAGGGTTAAACACATGTAACCTATAGGGAATCAGGAGAAGCCCTCCATTCGAATGTGGATGAGGCAACAGGCACACAACATTAACGCTACAGCTGACCTGCACACAGTATATTCCAACACATGGAAACTTTTAAACTCTAAAAATACGAACCTCTCTAGTTTAAAGCTTTAATACTATGGCTTCAACACAGGCCCGTTTGTCCACACAGGCAAAGACACCCTTGCATTGCTGGTTTGCTGTAACTTGACTCTGAAGTGTGTCAGAGATCCCCTCCCCCCTCTCTCTAATGCGCAAGACAACCCTATTGTAAGTGTCCAGGTATGAATGATGATGATGTTTTCTTTATATAGGAAGCTTTACTGGGAGAAGCAGGCAGTACAAGGGTTTTAGTACCCCTATTAAAGTATAAACAATGAATAAACAAACTATTTGGTGCAAGATTACAACAACAGGTAGGTTGGTTTAGAACAAACCAACATATTTATTATTATTACAAG
Source organism: Acipenser ruthenus (assembly GCF_902713425.1). Taxonomy (NCBI): domain Eukaryota; kingdom Metazoa; phylum Chordata; class Actinopteri; order Acipenseriformes; family Acipenseridae; genus Acipenser; species Acipenser ruthenus. The sequence goes on from NC_081204.1 coordinate 22,224,858, forward strand.
ATAGGCTATTCTTGAAATTCAAAAACACAACTTTAAAATGAACAAAACACCAACCAACCGCTTATGGATGCTTCAGTCACAAGCGTGACTTCCAGTTCCAATGTTCCTAAACAACATTTTAGTGAATGACTCACTATAGGCCGCATTGAATAAAACCACAAACACCAGCCCCTGCTCTTCCTTCCCCCAACCCAAACTCCCCTTTCCTGCCTCCCTACATTGCCATTTTTGGCCTCAATTAACACTCAACACATGCAACATAAAAAGGTGCTTGGCTACATCTGTCCATGGGAGTTTGTGCTGCATTAGCTGCTTAGCAGCTGAAGAGAAGCAAGCCATTAAATTAGATATGTATAAGAAAGCTGGGCTAAATCTGAGTACGACCTTGCCCGAATACATTAGTAATAAATATTTAATTCCATGTTTTCAGTACAATTGAATAAATCTTAAAAACAGACATTGTTAACCATCTTAAGTATCTTTTAGCCCCAACTCAGACAGAGCAAAGACGAAATTACAGTAGAAGTTCAGTCAAAGGTTTTTTTTTCTCTGCCCATTTCATTCGTGGGAAAGGAAGAGCCACTGTTGCAAAGACAATGTAAAGAAAAGGACTCGGATATCATCTCCTGGGATTACAAAACAGGTGAGGGGCAAAGGAGAGAGGAGGAGTTCGAGAGGGTAATGGAATGCCGGGGTTACGAGAGCAGTCAAGCTACTGAAAACTACAGGGCTCTCAGTCACATCCAGTTTAAAACCAAACTCTTATTCTTCAGTGCAAGTTGTACTGTTGTAGCGGCTTCCACACAGCATTTCTCTTCTCTGTGCACAGCGTTGGGGCCTCTCCGGCTTCCACAACCCCGTTCACGGCTGTTTATGTTTAAATAAAAGGATGTGTGCTTCTTATTCTTCATCATAAGCTATAACCAAGATTGAAGATGTTTGGCAGGTTTAAAAATGGTGTGAATCCTGTTAAACAAACACCTAAATCAGGGTTGCTTGATAGTGTAATCATTGATACGATAGCCAAGTGTTAAACGTTTCAAAATTTTGCCTAAATATTTAACTGCTGTTAAATATGCTGGTCAAATGTAGGTGTTTGCCTTAGTGTTTACAAACGTAGTCCAGTAAGCATACAGTGTAGCTGAGTTTATTTCATATTCAGTATTTCTGCACAATATTTTCATATACAATTATGAAGTAATATATTATGATGGCTTTTCTGATTGATTACAAACATTTTTAAAACATGTTTAATACTAGATGTTCAAGAAACAGAAACTAACACCCTGTAGCCTACAGTAAATCAATGAGGTTGAACAGGCCCCAGCGCTGCGCACGGAGAAGAGAAACGCTGTGTAGAAGCCGGAGAGGCCCCAGCACTGCACACGGAGAGGAGAAACGCTGTGTGGAAGCCGGAGAGGCCCCAGCACTGCACACGGAGAGGAGAAACGCTGTGTGGAAGCCGGAGAGGCCCCAGCACTGCGCACTGACAGGGGAAACGCTGTGTGGAAGCCGGAGAGGCCCCAGCGCTGCGCACGGAGAAGAGAAACGCTGTGTGGAAGCCGGAGAGGCCCCAGCGCTGCGCACGGAGAAGAGAAACGCTGCGGCTGTGACACAGGTATGCTTTTGCAGCACTTCCACATCATTGTTTTGCTGCTTGCGAAGATCAGAAGCATGAAGTCTCCACTCCAGGTGTCTGAGCTCAGCTAGAGCTGTTAAACCCAGACAGCCTTTCTCTATCACAGTGATCGAGGCCTTCCAGAGACTGTGGCAGGGCAGGGTTGCACACACACTTAACTGAGAACTCACACAGACAGCTACCATGGGCCTTTCTTCTCCGTCCTTTTTTGTCCATTTAAAGCTGCTGTGTTGTACATTCATGTTTAGCTTAAATACCAAAATACGATCTATGGGTGTCTGTTTCCATAGTTTACCTTTACTGTATGTGCACTCTGGTTCAGCAACTTTGTTGGTTTTCCAGTTTGTTTACATCCACTCTGCATGTACAAAATGTGCCACATTTGGCCCAATTCATAAAAATTTTACCAGGGAAAAAAATGAAAATTAGAAAGTTTTTTTTGTTTTTTAAATAGGATTAAGACATCATTCATCATTTTTTTTTTTTTTTAATTTAGTAGTCGCCAATTGTTTTTATCATTTTCTCCCCAATTTGGAATAGCCAATTATTTTTAAGCTCAGCTCACCTCTACCACCCCCAAGGTGACTTGGGAGCGACGAAGACGAACATACGCTGTCCTCCGAAGTGTGTGCCATCAGCCGACCTCTTCTTTTACACAGTGCAGGCCCACCATGCAGCCACCTTAGAGCTATAGTGTCAGAGGACAACACAGCTCTGGGCAGCTTACAGGCAAGCTGGCAGGCGCCCGGCCACTCCACAGGGGTCGCTGGTGCGCGGTGAGCCAAGGACACTCTGAACGACCTAAGCCCTCCCCCCCCTCCCCTACGGGCGGCGTTGCCCCCTGGGAGCTCCCATCCACGGTCGGCAGTGGAACAGCCTGGACTCGAACCGGCCAACTCCAGGCTACCGGATGCGCCACTTGGGAGCCCCATTCATCATTATTTATTGTAGTTAATTTATACTAAAATGACCCCGCCCCCATATAAGGTATATAAAGTGAACGTTGCTTAATAACTTCCTGTTCTGCAGGTCACATTCACTCCTAAAACCCTGGTTTTGTTTATTAATGTAAAAACTATGTTCCACAACGACCCCACCCCACCCCACCCCACTCCACACCACACACTTTTTTCTGTCCTTAAAACAACCTTGAAAACATGGACAGTGATGGATCCAAAGGGATTATGCTTCACCACATCAGTAGGTCAGTGTTACTGAAAAACCCTGAACAGGCCTTTTCAAAACACCTTCATCCATGTAACATTATCTTGCTCCCTCATTCATCACTAAAGCTACGAGTGCCACCTCACACAGACTCACAATGCACTTAGTATATTTACGTGCAAGTAAACTGCTGTACAGTGTGCAAATGTTTCAAAAATCAGGTATTGCAATAAACAGAACATTGTCTTTTTAAAAATGTTCCATGCTGCAATACTTCTATAGAATCACAATGCTTGTATAAAACATTTTTTAAAAATTGTTTCGAAGCACCAACCTCTTCACACTAAAGAAAGAAAAATGGTTCATGTCAAATAGAGGGTAAGCTAGTGAAAGTGTACTGTGAGGAGTAATTCCTATCCAGGCTCAATGCTGTAAAACAGCTCTGTAATTTCACAGCCAGACTGGCAGCCTGTTTTGTGTAGCCAGAGTTCCCACATGGTAGTTTTCTCCCCCAGCGTAAATCAGTTAATATCCTCAGTGCATGATCTTATAAAGAAATAAAGAAAACAACTGGGAAGTGGCACTGGGCAGGGACAAGCACGACCTGTTCAATCTAGGCTAACTGCACCTTGGGAAGACAACAGATTGGATAGCAAAACCTGGATCCATTTATTGAACATAGCTGACAATCAGGGTAACAGAGGTGCCTGATACGCTTTTAATCATTAGGAAAACACATCAGTATCATAAAAAGATCAGAGCTCACCATGACCTGAATCCACCCACCTCTAGAAACGTATGGACATACAAGGATAGATTCCTCCATCTATCTCTAGGATTCTTAGAGATAAAAAAAAATGACCAACTTTGATCACAATTGGATAAGCGATTCTCTAAACAAACTTATGCTTGAGATTCAGACCAGGTTTGATTCACAGAGTGATGTAGCGGTAAGAAGGTTTCAGGGAGTCCTAAACGATTTAAGACTGTAAACAGGCACCAATAAAATGAGTGTCAAATTGATTTAATACATTTGGAAGTGTAATACAGCAAATATACACACACACTCTTATATGATATTATCATAGGCATGCCTGACACAGAACATTTGATTCAAACACCTTCAAGAAAACAGGGCCATTAAAAATCGGTATTAATAAAAAAAGTGATGTGTCTGTAAACATTTGCATTTATAGCATAACTGTCAAGCGAAATATACAAAATCTATAATGTTTGCCTTGATGAATTATTTACACATTCTTCCAGTAGCGTCCGTGTAAAAAAGCAGGTTCACACTCCAGCGACACTACCAAGGTTACTCTCCGAGCAGCCCCTGGGAACTGGTGCATTATCAGCAGCAGAGGATGATGGGAAGGGGTATATTGTGCTGAGACACCACTACTGGTTTCTTGGCTGTAGATGATTTATTTCTCTGCAAACAGGGTGACACATGGCATTGTCTGTGCCCGCTCTCCTTCACATAGTATCTGCAGCAACACATAAGCAGAAAGGTAGGGAGGCAGTCTTTTTGTGTTGTTTAGTTACAGCTTTCCTAGTATGTGTAGCTACATTTATAGCTACAAGATAATTGTTGGAGAGCTCACAGGGGACTTGACGCTCTGAGCTGCTGTTTCCTAATGCAGAATCCCACCGCCTGCCAGGAAAATGCACAAAAAAAAACCATAGTGCAGACCAACATGCAACTGAGCTGCTTAAAGACATAGGCTGGTTCTTTACAGTTCAAATAAAGTCTGTTCACAAAGATGGACTAAGAGCTAAAGGAAAATAGAATTTCTCCACTCATTAACAGTCCCTTATTTTTTGCCAATGATCCATTTTTCAGACTTCCTCTCCCCATTCACTGCCTGCCTATGTTACAGGTAAGGGGTCCCCACATAGTTTCAACAGCTTTAACCCATTAACCAACAAAGCTGTATCTGTGTAATTTGACATTACATTTAGACTTAACTTTTGCGGTTAGCAAAATGAGTATAAGTTATCATAACAATATTGGTAACTAAAGAGAAAATTAAAATAACAGGTACAAAAATGTACAAAGTACCCTGTCCTCAAATGAGGACAATGGCACTTAATGTGGATAATCAATTTAGCCACAAAGATTGCCGTCCAAAGTCAAAGTGAAAAGTCAGCGAAACAAAAACATTTTTCAAGATAAATGTAAAGTACACAGAGTGATAAGTAGTCTGCAAAATCCTTCTTTACTTCAGCAGGTCAGGCAACAAGCCCTTAAACATAAAAACAAATTCTCTGTTTTTCTGCAAAGGCTGTTTTCAACGAAGCTGAATACATTTCTCTTTGGGGAATTACACCATAGTCTGTTTACTTTAAAAAATAAAGACCTGTGCAACCCTCTGAGGAATAGCAGGTCAGTCTGAAGCACATCTCAAGCCACAGCGCTGCAGTGAAAACCACCGCTCTGTAGGAAACTCCATTACATTAAGTACAACTAAGGATCTGGATTAAATTAACATTAAACAGACCTCCAGAAAAATGTATTCTGCTGTACGATATAAGCTTATAACAACCCCATGTGAGGTCAGCTTGTACCTTACAGGACCCAGAAGATATGGTGTTGATGAATAGTTCAAATCAGAATTAAACAGTATATCTAATTGTAATGTGCAACTATTTGACACAAGCCTCCAGACACAAAGAAATGACAGATGGCTGGATCACATCAATATCTTGGATGTATTTATTCGATTTTCAGATTCATATTTGAAAAGTAAAGCCTAAACTAGGCCTCCTAAAATGATACAGCAAAGTGTTATCTTTACTACAATGCACAGCTTTAGCAACTAGTTCAATAGCCCATAAAACTGCGTGCCATGGTGGCTCCTGTTAGCCCCTCGCTCCTGTTAAAGCAGATTCCTGGCAAAAGGGACATAGCGGAGAGTACGTCACACTGTGGAGCTTAAAACATGCTTTTCACGTTTCAAAAAGTGGGACTTCTCAAGTACTTCCCCACGTATGGCATCCTTTGTGAGTGTGCTGGTCAGGACTGTCCAGTACAGTAGCCTCAGCATGTCTTGCTGCAGAAGAGGGCAGTACAGTTGAGCAGCACTCTGTGGTTGCTGCTGTGAAGATAAGCCTGGAGAAGCACCTGATCTACTCCAACAACAAGGTCAGCTACTATAAACAATAGCACTTTCTAGGACATTCCTTTCGTAGTCTTAGTGCCGCAGTGTTTCCGATAATCAAATTTCTTTTTAGGTTTATCATCATTATTCCAGTTCACCCTTTTATTGTGCTGAGAATCGTTTAGTTATTCCCTTGTTTTTGTACACTAATTCAGCATATTTCAAATACACAGAATATTTCAAATACAACAATACAGATGAAGGGCTGCATCCTGGCACTTGTGTAGGTCACATGGTCCGGTTGCTGCTACGCCACTGGAGTGAGTTTGGACTACAACGCATGAAATAACAAGGGAGCAAGAAGAACTGTCCATCTATAACGTTATCTTCGAAATACAAGCAAAGAAACAAGAGATCAGCTGAACAAAATGAGGACAATATTGCTAGAGCAAGGAAGAGCAAGGAACATGGATTTTAAAAACTTGGTTTACATTTGAGCCAGTACTACAGTAGTTTTGTTCATATGAATGAAGCATCTTAATAGAACTAAGCTGTAAAGTGTGACAAACACTCTCAGAACCTGCGTGTTAAAGGTAGTCCATACTGAAGTTTTTAAATCTACTGTTTCCTTCCCCTATGATACACAAAGTTTAGTGCTGATAAAAGCTGGGGCACAAAGGTTTCCTTCTGTAACAATCAGGCTGAAAACAAAGAGAGATTGTTTTCCAAATGTCTGTTTGGAGAGGAGGTGCACCGTTACTGATAGTCAGTAATGTTCTGTGGTTGTTTTAGACTGCTAAGCAACGCTGTTTTTTCCTGGTCAGGATTTCTGAAAAAAATTTAAAATAAATCAGTGGCGTCGTCTGCTGTCTCCTGCCTGCCCACACACTGTGTGTCACTCACAGCTTGGACATCCCCGTACACAGAAGTTGTATCAAAACAAATTGGGCTTGCCAGTGGTCCGATACTGGTGTCTTACCCATCACAGCAAATGTTATTCCAAGGACACAGAGCAATTTGATGAGTAATTGAACCTTGCTGAGCACTGCTGCTCTAAGAGCATTCTTTGCATGGTCTTAAAATGCGCTGCTTGTTTTCAGAAACCTTTTCGTTTCGTGACTGTGATTCGTTTAAGGATCGATCAGCAAGTTAAAACTGGTTTGGGGGGCAAGACGGCACAGCTGGCCAATTCAGGAGCCCTTCACCTCTGCGGTCATTCAAGCTTGCAGGTCGCAAGTGAAGAGAGTTCAGAGGCCTCAGTCTAGTCCTGGGTGGATATCATTCACAAAAATCAAAATTCTGCAGAATTGCGTTTGCTTGAGAACGGCAGAGCACTGAATGACAGGCAGGGGATGTTCACAGCCTTATTTAAAATTAGGTGGGTTTTTTTGTATCTTATGAAGGCAATCTTTTTCTGGTGCTGGTTTAATGTCACAGTGTCTGCCTGATGATCTCTCTTTAAGAATATTCTATTTGCAGTTCGGTAGCCTGTTTCAGTGTGGCAGCAAGCAGCTGGACACCTACCTTGTTCAAGGCCATTTCAACCTCTCTCTCCCTCTCTCTCTCTCAGGAAGGCACCATATGGCGCACATTTTCTCACACAAAGAGTAGGAAATAGGAAGAGACCTCAAACCACTGCATTTACCAACTACCATACCTACAGTATTTCAGAAAGCAACTGTACACTAATATAAAAATAGATTCTCTCTTAGCAAAAAGCACCCGGAATGAACTTCATCTCTCCCACCACCTTGTTTCTTTTATTTCCTTTTTTTGTTATAAGCTGTTCTTGCCTCACGATGAACTTGATCAATTGTTTCAAATGAAATATACAAACATTTGTATTCTGTAAGACAGCATTTTAAATGTGGGATTATGGGAAAAAGTAAATATGGTGGTTACTGTATCTTTTTCACTGAATTCACAACCGTAAAGACACGAGATGATTAATTTAGAAATACTAAAAGAAACTTTGTAAATGCAAACTGTTACAGAAGTTGTTGGCTCCAAGCCTTGAAGACTATCACATTTACAAATGGATCTTTTAGTACGTCTACATTTTCAATACTGTGAATGAAGATTGTTTCGAGAATTGCAGCGAAATGACCACAAAGCAAAGGAGAGTGTAAAATAAATAAATAAATAAAAAAAATCGATGAAAATTATATTATATATATATATATATATATATATTATATATATATATATATATATATATATATATATATATAGATAGATAGATAGATATATAGTTCCTCCAAACACCTTTTACACAGTATAAAAGAGCAGTGGAAATGTAGCATTTCTCACAATACATTTAACACAAATATTTGGAAACAAGAAATTCTAAAGTTCAGCTACTTAGTATTGATTGCCTGTTTAAACTTAATCTGATGTCTTTATTATTACTAAAGACATCCAGTGACTCTGTTCAACACATTCTTCTTTGTTCAGAGACTGCTCTGGTATGCCTTTTCAAATGCCTTCCAAAGTCAACACTCATATTCCCCAGCTCCTTCACAAACAATTACTTCACCCTTTGTGAGTTCTCAGCATTCATCCGTATACTGTATGGCAAGATTCCGGAGATGGAAACATCTTATGATACACTTTGCACAACATTTAACAAGATCAAATGAGCATGAGTGATATTCCAATGTGTTCAAATGCAAAGCTTTAATAAGACAGAGGGAGAACTCTAAACCACCTGGATTATGCATCTTAAAAGGAAGCGACACAAAACAGTAGACAGTGTATTATTTCACACCTTCTCAAATCTAAGACTGAAATAATTCATTGAGCACTAAGGTGGCCTGTGATGTTTCTAAGGACATTAAGAACCCAGAGACGCAATCCTCAAATCGTCACTCATGCAAGTGACTTGCAATACCTACAGTTTCCATAATACTCACAATCTCTTAGGATAACTTCAAGACAAGGGCAGGCCAGTCTGACACTTCATGTGGTGCAACGACAGGCACGCAGTCCCATGAAATAGGATATTACATTACTGTATAGGTCGATGTATATCATTTCTGCCTAGCACACTTCAAGCTTTTTAAAGGTTGATCACTTTGTAGGCTTATGATCGCACTGAACCGGTTCAGTAAAGAGACATACCACACAATTACCCGACTCAGTGTAGCAGGGGTCATTAGACATAGCAAGTCAGCTAGGGAGATCCTAATTGAGGTTAAAGGAACCTCTATTAAAGCCAGCACTGTCAGATCCCATTATTAATGATGAAGTCTGACACACCAACTTCACTATCCGGTTCACATGTTATCCGTCAAGGACATCTTCATTAGCAAACTGTGGGGGTTTGTCTTCACTTTAAACTGTCCACTTACTAAAAAATGTGCTATTTCTTATTTAAGATGCACCAATGCAATACACTCCAACTGCAGAGCCGTCCCAGTCATTCCACTTTCCACCACAAATTTAATTAAACTTGATTGATCGTGGGTTCAACGTGTTGTAATAATCATTAATTTGTACCATATCACGAAAAGAAACCTTAGAAGCAAAATAAACAGGAAACCAACCAAACATTGATGCACAATGGAATGTGTGTTATTTATTTCAGGGATCGTTTATTGTCATTTGTTATATGAACGAACAGGAACAAATTAATTAATTAATAATAATAATAATAATAATAATAATAATAATAATAATAATAATAATAATAATAATAATAATAGTCCCAGCACTAGTTAATCTTTATTCATTTCAAAGTCCTTTCCAATGTCCCCCACCCCCTTTTCAGGAGGCTCATCCAGGTCAGCATTGCGGTTTGAGACCGAGAGGCAGAATTATTCAATACATGACTGGAAATCTATTTGTGTTTGAGAATCTATTAGCCTAATTAAGCTCACAGGAAGAACACGGACTGGTTCAAACTGCTATGAAACAGGAGTCTGGTTTCCACCCCTGCTAAGTAACAATTACTGAGTCAGTTTAGCATTCCACACCCTATACTGTTGACTGGCTTGCCACTATTAAACAGGCATGCTCCTAATACAGTACAACCACACTTACAGTGCAGCACTGGGAGGTTATACTGACACCTTCTTGCGCTGTTACACATCAGGAAATAACAAAAAAGGCAGTTATTACATGTCTGTATATACTAAAGGAGGCTTTGGCAATCCCCATCTAATTTTCTGTTATAGAACGTAATTTATAACAAAATTCCAGAATTCGTTCCACTTTTACAGCAGTTGCATAATTTGCTCTGGAATGTATTGAACGAAGCATTTGTTTTCGTACAATAACATAATTGGAGCTCTCGAGTATTTAGTGACCTCTTCATTTTATATATTGATATATATATATATATATATATATATATATATATATATATATATATATATATATATATTATATAAATATATATATATATATATATATATATATATATATATATATATATATATATATATATATATATATATAATGACAAACGTGTTTTGTTTTTAACCTACTGAGGCGACGCATGCTGCATTGTGTTTAAGATGATATTATTGCTACTGTATTTGCATACACCTCTCACTTAACCGACCAACCCCCTCCCTCCCTCCCATTCTGTAGAGCGACCCCTTCCTTCATCAACAAACATGGCATCTAACGTTGTTAATTACCTTTCGCCAAAGCCGTTTAGAACGACCTGCTCCTAATGCCTTCTAAACACGCCTCCCTTTCATAGCCTTGATGCCAATTGCCTATTGGCACAAAACGACTCCCTTATTAAAAAACAAAGCACTTGTTTCAGCTGTGGGGAGAGAAGAACAAAAGATCCACTTCTTAAAGGCGTTTGAATCTCTTGGTAGCCGATCAGGTAGCATTTTCCCTGCGCCGACTTTAACAAGTGTATGGATGACACCCCACTGTTTGTGTAAAACAAAGGTGGGCTTGTGTCCTCTTTGAAACCCCGTCCCGGGGTGGGGGTTAACGAAAGTCTAAAATGAATTATAAAAATGTGCAATCTACATAAGGGACGTCGGTCGACTGACATTTTAATTAATGTGCTAAAAAACAACAATACAGTGCATGTTGTATAAATGTATCTGCAACACTAAAGTGATGTCATAATGTAACTGGCACAGTCCACATTGGAAAATAAAGCGTGAATACAGGCATTGACCAGCAAGCTACTATTTGAAGAAACACACACACACCTTTTAGCTGCGTACAAGCAGGGGTCACGTGTGCATTCTTGGTCAAACTGACACATTCCTGGGTAGTTAGCTGCCCAAAGTTTACTGAACAGGGACAACTTCCACAGCCGCCGAAACGAGACCCGAACGAGAAAAGTGCATCTATTCTGCACACACACACCTAGAGTCTGAGCAAAACAATCACAACTATGTCGGCCTCTATTAATTCTGTTTTTGATGAACACGGTGATTGCACACCAACATCTACGTGTTTATATTACTCTTAGAAATTGATGCAAACTAAAACAGTGACGCGTGGTACTTCAATTCAAATCGTTCCATGAAAACGGGATCAGAAAAAAACAACTCGTTTTTAACTTGCTGTTTCCAAAAAGCATGGTGCCGCTTTAAGACAAGGCGTTTTGTTGCCAGATCAATCCTATTAGCCTCTCTGACAGTCAGCATTAATCCAGGATAAATCAGCCTGCGTCCACTTACTAGTGTCAAAGTGATTTCAACAATCATCTATGTGAATCCACAAATTGTTTAATTACACACTGTAGCTACCCCCTTCCCCTCTTCTCAATCCCCAGGGTCCAGCAACCGTGTCCATTAAAATTACACACGAAATTAAAGCCAACCCGATGTGTTGTGATACATTTTATTTGTCATTGCAAGAGCCTGCGGCGTTTACAATTTATTTTCCTAATATCTCATTTGAAATTCCACTCACTAGTGTAAGGTTTCCCATTAGCCTACTCAATTCCTTTTCAAATGGAACATTTACTCTCTGTGTTAGAAGGTATTCGATCCGAGACTTCTATCAACCGCACATCCTTCCATTACCCAAAGAAATCATGTGGAATTCTGAGTCTAACCTCTTCTGACACTGACGATTTAACTATCGTCCTTATACAAATAATAATAAACACACAGAAACGAATGAAAGCGGCGCAGCCTAATATTTACATTATAGTTGACTACACAGATGATTAAAGTTTTAATGGATTAAAAATATATATCACACAGCTATCACATGCCGTTCCCTGCAGGTCTTAAAACAAAGAAACCCCCCGATCTGAGGTTTCAAGAACTGAAAAAAAAAACAGTTCCCGAAGAAACTTCCTCTTTGACACGGAAGGAAGGTTAATCAGTATTTTGTACCTTACTTGTAGTTCGGGTCTTACACTGTCAGGTTTAACCTGCTATCTATCTATTCACTGTGCGCTGATAGACCGTCCCGCTATAGGCGGCAAGGCACATTACCTCAAACACAACGCTTGCATTTAAAAGTTTAAATGCCGTATTGAAAACGGCATGCCACTATTCTGAAGAGCTTTAGCCAGACATACCTTTCTGTGCGTAAATCAAATGCTTGGGGTAATACACTGTAACAAGGCTAGATGGAAGAAAATTATAACCGCTGTAGACTGTGTTAGCAACAATTAAAATCCATTAACTTACTGGCTCCATACGAGGTGCATCTACCCGCTGGGAAACCAACAGCATCTTGAGAGAATGGTAAACCAGTCTTCAGTTTTTAATCCACTTTTGTTTTGATATGGTGAAAAACACTGTCATATATATATTTAAAAAAAAGAATAACGGACGCACATGAAAATAAAAACAAAGAAAAAAGATTGGTTCTTTTTTTTTAGGTTTCAGACAAGTTCGTCCTAGTTTTGCTTAATGATTCTGTGTCTGTCTCAATCTGCTGGCTACATTAGCAGCTGCCTCTGCCTTCCTTGCGCGGAGGCGGAGTTACTGCGCTGATAGGACCTCGATAAACGCTGTCAGACGGAGGAGGAGACGCGGCTCCCTCTTCCACTGGGTAAAGCAGAGTCTTAAAGGGGAATTACGCTTCTCGCTGCTCTTAGACCGAGAGAGATTCTACGAACTGTAGCGAATCTTCGAACATTACTGGAATAGGCGATAACTAGGAAACTCCGTTTGAGAAAACAGAAAACACACCTCACGCGGTAGCCTGATTACCTTTGACAGCTTCACTGTTAATTTAGAATGCACGCACCCAGAAGACTTTTTATTTGTTTTTTGTTTGGTTTTGTTTTAACCTAAACCTTTTGCACAATATATATATATATATATATATATATATATATATATATATATATATATATATATATATATATATATATAATTTTTCTATGCGATTCACAAAGTCATATGAAGCTGTCTCGTATACACGTATGTGGATTTTTAATAATAACTTAATAGCAATTTAATAACATATTTACGGTAAATGTAATGGAATTACTGTACAGAGAATGTTCGACATTAGTTTTAAAGCACATGAATTTTCTGAAAAGGGATATTCAGTAGGCTGCTATATCACTATATATTCAATTCCTGTTAGCTACTGTACGGGTTATTTTTTCCAATAGGTTTGAGTCAGTCTTATTTTACAGACTTCCTCTGGGCTCCAGCCTTCACACGCATTAGCAGTCTTGTTTTATATCAGCATTCATCTAGGTCTCCCCAGATTAATCTACTTTAAAAGCCTTGCCAGTGTTGTCTACACAGAATGCTTTTTTTGTGCTGTAGTTTTAGTTGAGTTTGTTCAGGTGTTTGCCCGTGCTGTATTTTAACATTGGGGGGACCCAGGGACCCCCCACCCCCGCAAGGGAATAACTGCTGCTCCAGTTAAAACAGTACACATAGAGGTGTTATTGTTTACATACAAGTAACTTTAAAGTAAGGGGATATCATATTTTTCCACCATTAACACTAGAATGACTAAGGCGGTCATTTTGACCATTTTTAGTAATTTAAATTTAAATTGCTGTGTTGTGTTTAAGAAGGGGCTGTGCTTTCCTGACATATATGTACTAATTCCCATGAGAAAGAAAGAATTGTGTAGGCTGCAAAAATTAGCAAGATAAAATACTGTCATACCTATTCTGACCAGGCACGGTCAAATTGACCGATACATATAAAACATGATAACAATTAAATGTTGTGGTATTAATTGTGTTTATCAGTCATGACTTGCAGCTGTATTGGGTCTGTCAGTCTGCATTCCTCAAATGAGCAGTCTGTTGACATTGCCATTGTTTCAATGAGCAATGAACACGTTTTTTATAAGCAATTCAGTCTTACCCCAATACACATTGCAAATGGATCGCTGAAGAGAGGCAGGGCAGCAAAGCAGTGTTTGGAATTACTGCAAATTTTACTAAACAAGATTCTGATGCCGCAGAGACATACTATGCTGTAAGTGCACTGCATATTTGGTATCTGTGTGATTTGTGCCAGCACTTAGACTTTGTGTAATGAAGCCCATTCTGTTCAAATGTTTATTTATTCATGTCATTTCAATAGTATGTCTGTATATAAACGCATAGCTTCAGTTGCTATATCCACATTGTTATGTAGGCAATATAAACCCATGTATTAAAAAATGGATACTTATTTACATCGTTTCAGTTGTACAGTTTTGTATGTATATGATATACCTGTATATACATACATTTATTATTATTTATTATTATTATTTATTAGCAGACGCCCTCATCCAGGGCGACTTACAATTGTTACAAGATATCACATTATATATTATTTCACATTATTTTTAGGTAAAGTACCTTGCTCAAGGGTACAACAGCAGTGTTCTCCACTGGGGATTGAACCCACAACCCTCCGGTCAAGAGTTCAGAGCTCTAACCACTACTCTACACTGCTTTTGTTTTGTTTATTTCATTGCTTTTGTTTTGTTTATTTCATTTTTTTACAATTTTTTGAGGTTGCGCGCTATGTAATATGTCTGTATATAAACACATTTCTGTTCAAGTGTCCATTTATTTACAGTGTTTCGGTTGTGTAGATGCTTTATATGAAGTTTCTGAATAAAACTCTGACTTATATTCAATTGTTTGTCCTTTCATTATAATATTTATGTTGTTTTTAATACGCTGGTCAATTTAGGTCATGGTTGTTCTAGGTATGCCTATAAACATGGTCGTTCTAGTGTTAAGAATATAGTATGCAAATGTTTATCATATGCAATATATTGGGTCTGCAATATATGCAATATATTTTTTTTACTTCTGCAACTTTGCGGTGGACTCATTTTGTAAGTCGTGAATTGTTTTTTTCTATTTAGAGAAATTGATTGTCTGTTTCGAGTTTAAGTTTGCAAAAAAAAAGAATGTATAATTAATGGTTTGCAAAAATATATATATAATTAATGGTAAATGTACCTCTGTTTTACAATAGGAAAACCCATCACATCACAATTGATTGCACCAGTACCAAAATCTCACAGCGTACCACTTTCAATGGGACAGCGTACCACTTTCTAACATTACTCGCATCAAGTCTTGGTACTTGTACTACATTGTGACGATGTACCACTTTCTAACACTACACCAGTAGCTAGCAAGTAAGGTATATAAATACTGTGCTAGTTGGAAAAGTTTATTATTACTCAGTAGCCCAGGCGGTAGGGTATTGGTAGCCCAGCTCAGAACATTGCTCAATAAGTGCACAGCTGAAGATACAAAAAATAAAAGCATGTTTCTTGCTGGTGTTTCTTATTACTTGTAGTGACTGTAGGTCACATGACACCCTTACAGCTATAGAAACTGAGCTGCGGCACAGGAAGTGATTTCATGGTTGAATTTGGTAATATACGGTTAACTAATTAAACATGACTAAATATTAGCTTACCGCTGACAGCAAATCCCCTCTGCTCTTAATAACAGGACATTAATTAAACACTTTAAAATGTAATTATCCATTCAAAATGCAACTGCTGCTTCTATTATCGTAACGTAATGTGTACGTGTTAATGAAGCACCAGGTTAGTTAATGAAGCAAGAGGTTAGCAAGGGCGTGAATACGCTCTTAATTATGTAAATAGAGTACATTGAAAACTGGGGCCTAACACTTAACTGTACACAGCATCTAAATCACTTACATGAATAAAATTGGCTATTGTTCAAATGACTATGGGTCTATACTAAAGGGTCTGTACAGGGGTTGTAACAAAAAATTAGAAACACCCGCCTTAACACTGTCAACATGGGCGACCAGAACGGCAGTGTTTACTCTATCAAAGTCTGTCAGGCTGTTTTAGTATGTGACATCCATGATGACAACTTGATTCTCCAAGCTTTACCTTGGAAACGGAAGCATCTGCCAACTGAGCGCCCTATAATAACTATGTGATCTTCTTGCCTGTCGTTCCGGCTTGTTAGAAAATTGATAACGTTTTGTGCTACCACTACCATGATTAATGTGTTATGCAAACATAACCGGGCGAAGGCAGCACGCCAACCACGCACAGGGCAAGCGAGCGTCTTAATCACTATGCAAAAGAGCCAGGCCCCTCTGGAGGAGGGGTTACATAGCCTAAAACCTCATCGCTGATCACTGACAGGTCAGAATCTGTAACGACATCACTGGCAGTTACAAAGGCATCCATGTATTATCATTTACAAATAATTTGACAAATACAGTGATACATACAAGAACACATGGTTGAAATCCAGTTGTATCGATAGGTTACTGCTGGCAATCTCATCTTGTTACAGTATCACACTGGGGCAGCCTGCTGCCGTTTCCTTCTGCCTTCTACAATCTACAAGAGATAACCTGCTTTGTTTAAATGGTATTCATAAAATAATTTACAAACCCCCAACATTTGCCTTTGACAGCATTTTATATTCCCAGCCCTTATGTTCTGCCTAGATATTTTTTTCAATCGAAGGTTTAAAACCTGCTTCTCTCATCCTTCACATTGGGTGCTCGTGAGGTCATTTCCACCAGGAATGCGAGTTGGAGAGATAGACTTCTCCCTGTCCACAATCCTAACTGGGACTGACAGAGTCCTATTTGAAATTGATTTGATCTCGATCTGCTGCTTATGGAAAGTCTGAAGTCAATCCCAGTTGCAGATGGAAACGTAATAACCCGTGTTTCAAGGATGCTGACATATTGAGCTGAGATCTGAGTTGGGTAGAAGGAGCAGCACCCAGTCTGCATTAACTCTGCTTCAGCTTTCCAGCTGCAAATGGTAAAGCAAACAGATATACCATCTGCTTTGAGCTACAACAACACGAGTAGGCTTTGGAGGGCCTTAACCAAGTACTTTGCTCAAATTGTCATTTACTCAGCGTGTTTATTGTTAGACTAATGAACGACCGGCTGCAATGCTGAGCATCAAAGCCTTGTCGTACTGTAGTGCAATTAGCATCACAAATGTTTACACAATGGAAAGAAAAATGTTGATCAGCTTGTTAATGGCAAACTCTCTCGGCTCTTGATGTGGGTGAAGTCAGCAGTGACGTGGTTCAGGTCTCTGGGGCTCAGGCTGGTTAGAACTGCGATAGTTATGCTTCACCTCAAGCAGTTTTCTCTCTCATAGACACAGAGAAATGCTTCATACCACTGACATGCTCTTTTTTATATGTTTGTTCTCTGTCGTTCTCTCTTGTTGTTTCTGCTTAGATCAGTGTTTACAAGGCTTATTAACTAATATAATGACCACTAGGGGTGTGCAAGTAATACCTGTCCCTGCTGCAGACGTGGCAGCTGTGATGGAAAATCTCTGTTCAAAAATCTATTTCAGAGGGGACAGAAATTACAGCTGCACACGTCTTGGGGTCATTTTTCAACCCCCCCTGACTTAGTATTTCCAGTTGAAAAAGGACTGTGGTAAGCCTGGCAAATAATAATCTTAGCTAATACAGCAATGTGGCATTGAAGGGTATAAAACGGGTGATAAATGACACTTTATGAACGTGTAGATGGTATTAATCTCGTTAAATTATCTTACCTTCTTGCTGCAGCCTGCAATATGTTTCATTGTATTGCTTGTACATGCTTGCAATGTTCACCTGGCTTTAAATTTGGAAATTTTTGACAAGGGGCGAAAAACAATTGAACAATTGAACAAATTAGCACGGAAAGCTAATTTGACTTCTGCAAGTTTTATATCATCTATAACTGGTAGAATATTTAGACATAATAAAAAAAAAAAACATCTAATTTAGGGACAAATGTGGAGCTTTTCTCAATGTGTTCAATGGTGAAAAGAGAACATTGTTTTTGTCTTTGTCCTGAAAAAAATGATGGCTACCCTTTACTAGCCAGTTGCTAAACACTTTCACTCTTTAAAATATTCTTCAATATTTTAAAGGGCGGTACACCGTTACATAACAGAAAACACTGTAGCCATTATATATAAACAAATATATATATATAATTATTGAACCATTTGCACAGGCATGCTTGTGATTTACCTGTTTGATTTATCAGGTATAAAAAAAAACACCAACACCAACACATCACATGCCCAGTATGGTATAAAACATGAGATGGGCAGCCTTGGCAAACCCAAGCCAGGTCTCTGTTCCAACAATCGTCTTAATTATTCAATTGAACTATTAATCCCCTGATCAGGTCCTCAAGCACTTGACCATTTAATTACACCTATTAAATGCGTACTGAACTGCTCTGCCGACTGCAGTGACCCACTCCTGGTACAGGAGGATGTGGTCATTCGCTGATGGGCACTGTGCTGACCATCGAACCTGTGCTGGTCCAGTGGAACTTCAACCACAATGAAGGAATGTCGAGAATCGAGAATCATAGTGCTGTGTAAGTTGATGCTGTGAAATCATTTCTCTATGTGTTGGTGGTGCCCCCTATGGTCATCTGTGGGATTGCACTTCCCATTTTGCCTGTATCCAGTTCATTCATATGGTCAATACACCCTTCCCATGTAAATGTGGCTTGATCTATGAGACTGTATATGAGACTGTATATCTTTCAGGGTGTCTACTTTCTCAAACCATACAGTATCCCTGAAATATCCCTGAAATTGCATTGGAAAAGATGGCATGTGCTTTTCCATGGCCTTGAACAGAGGACAGGTCTTACTGTTCGCAGATACACATCACGCAGGGCCTTTCTATTCTCTGTGTGTAGATTCACAGAATGATGTGATATACACACATTGATTCATACATTATGCATTTGGCTCCTCAAGCTGCATATCTGTCTGACTTTTAATGCCTGTAGTCTTTTCCTCTCTTGAGAAGGTAACCCTTACACCAGCATGACAAACATTTCTCTAAGACAAAGGAACTCCTGCAGAGAGTGAAGGAGAGAGAGAGAGGACAGATAGTGTGCAAGAGAAAGAGATAGAGGACAGAGGGAGAGCACAGATATAGGAAGAGAGAGAAAGGTAGAGGACAGAGGGAAAGCGCAAGAGGGAGAGAGCAGGTGAGGGAGAGAGAGCACTGAGGGAAAGAGGAAGAGTGAGAGCAAGTAAAGAGAGAGAGAAAGTAAAGAGAGAGAGAGTAGCAGGTGAGAGAGAGAGACAGCAGAGAGAGGGAGCGTTTAAGAGCGAGAGAAAGAGAGCGAGATGCAAGGTTTTGCTGACCTGAGGCAAGACTTGTCAATTACTATTCTACAGCCAATAAACAAGGAAACCTGTTTCTGTGAACAAAAACTGCGTCTACCCCTGTCTACTCCTTCTATTGCCTGATAGCTATATATATATATATATATATATATATATATATATATATATATATATATATATATATATATATATATATATATATAGATACACAGAAAGGTGCATGATAGGTACATGATTTATAGACCTGCTTCTTAACGTTACAGCGTACAATAGAAATACAGTGAAATTAGGCTTATACATTTTTGGGTGTCACTATTAAGATCAGTAACTCTTTGGAACATTAAAATAGACCCCTATGAAATCAATAGTAATATTGCCATTGATAGCTACAAATTCAAAGAGCTTCTTTCAATTAGTAGAATTGAAAAAGAAACACTGTCTCACTGCAGACTCAAAGGCAAGTGCTCTAATAAGCAGGTGCAGTGCTGCATGAAGGCTGTGTCACTACATACAGGACTTCTTTCTTTCCCTCTGAAGCCAGAGAAGTACATTATAGAATGATGTTCCCTGTGAGATTTGCTGGAGAAAGCTGGCACTTTTCAAATCAGTCCATTTTCTTTCCAGCTTGTCAGCTTTATTCAAATCTGGTCTCCTTTGTTGTGTTGCAGTTCTTCACCTTGTTAATTCAGGAATATTTCAAATACAACATTTTTGATGACGTACACCATCCTGGTACGTTCATTTACCACACTATATTTGCACCATATTTTTGCAGTTCTTCCATGCTCTTCCCCATGGTTATACTGTGCATTTACCATAGTTTTCCAGGGTCTGTCATTTTTCTTAATATGCTTTATCATACCTCTCTGGGCTTTACAATGCTTTCACTAAGATTTGCTGTAGGTCACATGGTCTGATTCCAGCTGAAACGCTGGAGTGAGTTTGAGCTACACAGGAAGTGATGAGGTACCAGGGAGCATATATATATATATTGTTGATCTTTGAGTTATCTGAAGTGCTAACCAAGGCTTTAAAATCAATTGTCACGCCTCTTATTTGCATCAGCAGCATTATCACTGGTAACCTATGTGTTGAATATATACTGTATATTGTGACCTTCTTTTTGTAGTAATATTGCCACTTTCCATGATCTTGACCGCTGTCTTCTAGTGTAAAGACAACAGTATTTCCGGTTCAAAAAGGACGGTGCCTGTACTTTTATTGATAACAGTGTCCTCTGACAAGAGGTACGCTGTGTGAAACAATACAATCCAACAAAATAACTCCTCTTTGGAGTCCTAACTCAACCTTTTTTCAGTTCTAACTAAATATTGGACGGCTAAGCCGTTTACCCATACTTAAACCAGTCTTCACAAAATATAATACCGTCTTTCTTTTTACAGTCTCCATCACACCGATCTCCACACAGCCAGGTCTCTCCTCAGGCCTTGGCCTTAACACAGACTAAGACCAAATATTTTGACCTGCTTTATATACCTGCCTGTCTAATAACCAGACAGGTGTCCCTCATTCTGGCTCACTCCCATGGTATTTGAGGGGATGTAGTCCTACATCAAACACCTGGACTACATATTTCCTCCCCCTACTATATATATACACACAATGTGTGTGTGTTTTATTTATTTGGGAAGATTTATTTCACAAACCACTTTGTACTTGGGCTGCATTCACTTCTTGGTATACCTTTACTTCCTGTGTCAGACTCAATCACATGATCTACCAGAGTGAAGCCCTTTGGTCAGACCATGGAAATTGACCTGGCACAGAAAGTGGTCCACAAAGTAAGAATTATACTGTATCATCTTTTTATGGTGGCCAAAATAACTACTATATGGTGGCCAAATAAAAACCCTAATGAATTTAAAAAACAGTGCACACACATACATAATCGCATATTAACCTTAAAAAAAATATTTGTATAAAAATGTGTTTATCGGATTATATGCAATCCGAAACTTCTAGAGGAGGCTAGGAGTGAATAATAACAGTTTGGTGAAGACTGGCGCAAAATGAATGCAGTTATCATCTTCGCCATGTCGAGCGTGACAGAAACACAGACAGATGGACGGACACGCTCAGTGCATCCCCATCTTTTGAATGAGGACCCTAAAAAAACAACCACAGGAGCCTGCTGATAATGTAGCTATTGCTAACACAATGAAGTTTAAAGCCATGGTTAGCAGTCCTTTAAGACACAGCCTGACTGCTGAATAGTACTGCTGACATCAGCTAAAACCTTTCAGCCACAGCTGCTGGGAGTAAACAATGTGCTGTATACAGTACTTCACAAGGCCGGAGCGAGCAGACGGCTGCAGCACAAAGACAGGGAGCTTCAGCCCTGGAAGATAGAGCCAGTGGTATTGTGCCGATCACTACTCTGCACCTGAGTATACAATACGTGGCTTGTCTAATCAGAATACACAATTCACCTTTTTAATGGTAATGCTACTCATCAAAATGTTGTTAAAAAAATGAAAGTTGTAATCTAGTGAGAAAATGGGGTTTAAAATACAGAAGCAAAAGGGATCATCAGTCTTGAGCAAGCATTGACAACAGTAGGTTTAACCCTTATAAATGCATAAAACACATTCAATTTTTTTTCTTTCTTACAATATCATGTGTTACACGTTTCTATGCAGACGCTTCTGATACAACAGCGATGTCAAACACGCACTAAAAAAATCTCAGGAATAGATTCTCAAACCTATTCCAAATCATCATTTATGCTTTTTTTATTATTATTATTTCAGAAAGCGCAACCAATAAAGTTACTGAAGCAGAAAAAGCAACGCAGACATTTAAATCTTGTGAGTTGTTGAAAGCTGTTTCTTTCTTCTCTGGTTTTCAAAAATTGCTATTTCAGGAAAGGTTCCATTCTATTTCTTGTAAGGAATACAAAATTCTACTAGAGTAAATGACAGTCTCTCTTCAGGATCCACATTGTAAAGAAGTCTGGAAGCATTCATATCCCCCTCCACTGCTGTAAATACAAACCTAGAGCAAACAGTATCATGACAAAGCAGACCACGTGACCTAAATCACTGTGGACACATGTAAAGATGTAAGTTTGACAGGGGGACAGGGGGACACTTCTCTCCATATACCCCCAGATTCCGATACTCTCAATAGCTTATGCTATGTCCCGACCAATCTCATCAAAACTGAATAAGCACTTCTCTAAATAAATGTAAAAATGTAGGTGTGATATACGGGGCACCCAAAAAAAGAAAAAAAAGATACTGGCAGAAGGCACAGGTGTCGTTGTCCATCAGATCAGCAGTACGAAGGTCACTCTTGAAATCAGGACTTAAAGGATGTGTTGCAGTAAAAATACCTCTGTTAAGAAAGGGGAACAAGACTAAAAGACTAAAATATGCACAAGAACACAGAACAAAATATGCACCAGAGTAGAAAAATGCAACATGTCTAAGACTTTTGCACAGCAGTGTATATTCATTATTTTCTAAGACTGGTTCATTCGCTAATTATTCCACGAGGAACTGAGTTCAGCTGGGAAGCCGCTTTAGATTCTGTTTGCCCCCAGTGTGCCGAAAACTAGCCTTTTCTCCAGGCACATTCAAAGCCTGCCGCAGCTAGGACACAGCAGAGGTGCCAGGGCTTTCTTAGCTACTTTCATGCTCAAACAGTTCTCATAAATTTTAATAAAACTTAATTTACTGCTGACCTTCTGACTGTGAGTGCTATGTGCTCACTGCTCTCCTGCACTTCAATTGGAATTGGAGACGTAGCGGGGGAGAGCACAAAGAACAGTAATTTATAGGGAGGCACTCCGGGACCAGCATTCTCAGAGTCTGAAGTTAGGAGAGGGTTGACTTCCTCTTCACATTGGTTGTCCCGAGAGCTTGTTAGGGTTTTTTGTTTGTTAATCTTTTGCCCGCATTGTGATATGCTTTATGCACAATATTCTTTTTTTTAAAAAAGCACGGAACACCATCTCAAAGTACAATGGTATGACAGCAATTGATTTATTTTTTATAATAACAAAAATGCTCTCTAGACATTTTTGAAGCCCTCATTACAGCAAACATGTAGTTTAATTTAAAAAAATGATATCGGATGCTATATTAGGTTGAAGAAATATCTCAGTTTGCATGCCCTGCTTTCAGGTAGTCTTGCACTTCCAGGAGAGTGAATTCTTACACCCCCTTGAACTCCTTCTTTCCTCTCATTAACCAACCACCTGGTTTCCTTAATGACTGACATGCTTGGACTCTGAAATGACCTAGGAGTGCAAGTTTAAGAGTAAGTACAAACAGAGCTTCCTTTAGATTTTTGTCTGCCAAGTTGTGCCGTAGTAAAGATTTAAAATCATACTATTAGAATATTTACATTTTTGTTTAAGCATTTTACCATTGTGGAACATAACATTTCTATTATAAATAATTTATAATCCTGTAATTGTTTGCTGGAATTGTGAGTTTGAATGGTGAATAATGAACTAAGCCATCCTAATTAAATGTGCATGGTTATTTTTGCATGGTTATGCTATGCATTTACCATAGTTTACCCTGGTTTGCCCTGTTTATTAATTTTCTTTACCATGCATTGCTAGTCTTTACAATGCTAACCTATGCGTTACTATGCTTTCACTGTGCTTTATTACACTTTGCTATGCTTGTACTGTGGGACACTTTGATAAGGGCAGGCCTGTCCATCGGATGGTTCTTGAGTAATATATAGCTCACTGAGCTCCCCAGTATGGCTCTTTTGATTTAGATATGGCTCTCAAAAGACTACAAGGGCAATCGTTAGTCTTTGGTAGAAGCAAGGTCAAAATGCAAATAAACTGATGTTGTGTTTAAACATGACCACACACACTGAAGCTGTGTCTATTTTCTTATCTTCAATAAAAAAAGGTATATTATTTAGTCAGCTATTGCATTTTAGTAAGCTAGACTTAATTTATGTTCTTTTTTCAATGTTTTGTATAACCCTAACTGGTCATCATGGCTGTTTTTTTTTTTTTTTTATTTTCTCCCCAATTTAGTAGTGTCCAATTACTTTGTTTAGCTCAGTTCACCGCTACCACCCCTGCACTGACTCGGGAGGGTCGAAGACGAACACACGCTGTCCTCCGAAGCGTGTGCCATTAGCCGCCCGCTTTTTTACACACTGCAGACTCACTGTGCAGCCACCCAGAGCTACAGCGTCGGAGGACAACGCAGCTTACAGGCAAGCCTGCAGGTGCCCGACCAGACCACAACAGGGGTCGCTGGTGCGCGGTGAGCCGAGGACACCCTGGCCGACTTAACCCTCCCTCCCCCCGGGCGGTGCTTGGCCAATTGTGCACCGCCTCCTGGGAGCTCCCGTCCTCGGTCAGCAAAGGAATAGCCCGGACTCGAACCGGCGACGTCCATACTATAGGGCGCATCCTGCACTCCACGTGGTTTTACTGGATGCACCACTCGGGAGCCCCCGGTATGGCTGTTTTAACCAGCGATTTAAAAAGTGATCTAAGCAAAAGCAGAATTATACAGAACACACACAATAGGATATTAAACAGTTACAAGCTCCCCAATATATCTGTAAACACAAGCACTGACTCAGTGTTCAGATCGCAAGGGCCGATCCTCTCTGACTCTCTCTGCTGTTACTCAAAGGTTATTAAGGGCTGTCATTTTCAGGGAGAGCTTGCTGTGCTCTTTTTTTATTGGACAGGGTTAAACTCCTGCAGCAGAACTGATTCACTTCAGATGTGTGAAGCTTTCGGTTTAGCACAGAGTAACATTTTGGCTTCAAAGTGGACTGGTACTTTGGCACCACTGGTCAAAGCTTGGTACGGGTCTATAACAGTTATCTTAGCTAACTTATTCTTATTATTATTTAGTATCGCTTTGTATATTATTATTATTATTATTATTATTATTATTATTATTTATTTATTTATTTCTTAGCAGACGCTCTTATCCAGGGCGACTTACAGTCGTAAACAAATACATTTGAAGTATCCTTTTCTGTTTCAATAATAACATCCTGGTGACTTTTTACCAAGTTTAAACCACCCTTGTGGTCTCAAAAGCTCTCAAACATATATTATCTCTAAGTACAGCTGGTACACCAGAGTGTAACCACTAACCTGTCCCTCTGCAACACTGCTGGATGTAAGAAATACATCATAGAACAAGTATTTTGTACACCCACTGGGGGCAATGTTGCAGGGGGCCAGGTTAATGGTTACAATCTGGTGTACCAGCTGTACTTAGGGGTTTGA
Source organism: Acipenser ruthenus (assembly GCF_902713425.1). Classification (NCBI taxonomy): domain Eukaryota; kingdom Metazoa; phylum Chordata; class Actinopteri; order Acipenseriformes; family Acipenseridae; genus Acipenser; species Acipenser ruthenus. The sequence continues at coordinate 22,250,563 of NC_081204.1, forward strand.
TTTAAACTGCTGAGTTTTAAAAAGTCAGAAGGATGACAACACTGGAACAAAAATGATATACAAAGGAAATTTAAAGAAGAAGAATACGTTAGTTTAGATAACTGTGATGCATATAGTGGAGGCAGGTGTGCTTCAGCAATAGTGCCTGTCGATGAAGGCTGTACTGCAGTTGTCCATCCCCAGCCAAAGGGGAGCGCACTACTGCGCGGTATAGCCTTCATTGAGAGGGCGCTATGGCTGTGAGAAAATCATTTTTCTCATTATTTTCTTTAAAACTGCACTTTAAAACCTAGATTTACCTTGAACTTGTAACGATTCGTCAGGCACACTTCCGCTGAGAAAAGTTGCAGGAAAATAGTCCCCGAAAATGTTCATAAAAGATCACATACATAATGAGAGAAAAAAACAAATAATTTTTAGTTGTCAGAGATACTGTCGGTGTGTCTCAGTTTGTTGTTGTTGAAAGATGCTGAGCTCCAGTCAAGCTGTCAGGCTGTGATTGACTGCTTCGGAAGTTGCGGTTACAGGACTGGTCATTGGTGCAAAGTATTGATTGGCTGGTTTAGGTGGATAATATTGATTTCCATTACATTAGAGTAGATGTTAAAACTTCATGCTGATTTGAACTCGGCTCTTGCCAAGATAAGCGCCAACTAAGATGTAGCTTTACAGTAAACTAATGTGATCCATCTGCATCTTCATCCATTTGCGTTTCTTTCCATCTGATGATGTATATATCCTTCTGCCTGTTGATGGCTGAAGTGTTGGCTCCAGGGATCAGCTTATTTTGCCTCCATCAGCACACACAACGGCTGCGATGCTGGCTCCAGTGATCAACCACAGTGCGGTCTCCCCAGCGCATCAGCATGACAACCGTCTGGACTGAGCTAAGTAGGGTACATCTCTGGGGTCTTCAAGTTTCGTTGATTATTTGGACCAGTTGTGTCTTGTTTGGTATTTGCTGTCCAATAGATGTGAACTGAGCTTTCATTACAGCAAATCAAAATGAAAAAGCTGGCACTTGTGTGGATTGATTTTAAATTTGATTCACAGTTGATGCCATGACATAGCAGTGGGAATCTACCATCTGATAGAAGCCTGCTAAAGCTGGAAGATGATTGGCTGATGGTACTGAATTGTTTTCTAACATCTAGAAAACCGCTTGTACATTTGTCACAAAACTTGATAAGGAACTTCTTTTAGCACCCATTACTGAGTGTCATAATCTTGGGGTATATGTCTGTGCGGCTGACATTTTAACATGTATCTACTGAAGCATTTGTTCAATTGTGATGAAACTAGCTAAGAACTTTCTTAAGCACAACTTTTATGTATTAGAATACCAGAATCTGTTTGTATGGAGTGTAATCAACATTTATGTAGTATATTGTGGCATTATACAGAAATATGAAAATAAATGTATTTTCAAATCTGAAATTAATACAGAAGTAAAATATAAATAAAACTTGCTTTTTGTAAAATGTAGTCTTAACATGAAATGGTTTAACCCAGTCTAATAAACAGATTTAACAGATTAGGGGAATGGTAGCACATACACGACAACTACTAAATACTACATTTTCAAAACACAAAGTATATGACAAGTGTACTCTCTCTGCCTATCACTTTCCTTTCGATAACAAATCCGGTTATTCTATAATCACACGACACAGTACAGTTTGGATGAACAAACACCACAGAGGGTCCACAGCTATAGCAGCTTGCTGTCAAACAGAAGAGCTAACCTGGTAGAATTCAGGCAGCAAATAAACTCAATTTTTATTAAAATCCAGGATCTTAAAAAAGGAAAGACCAAAACATGAGTTAAATAGAGTAATAACATTAATTAGAGGACACAGCTTGTGTTTCTGAAGAGAATCATGCTTGTCTTCTGTAGGTATTGCTTAATTATTCTGATAATGAAGATGGTACCAAAACAGTAACTTCTAATTATTTATTAATTAGTGTATGTATTAATTAGCATAAATCTTCAACATTGACTAGTAATGGCAAGTAAAAATGATAGTATTCAACTTCAGAGGGCTACACTGTTATTTTATACTGCATACTGTATAAAACAATGACTATCTAAACTGAGTGTAACTGTCTATAGCATTGTGGTGTCACTTTAATTTAAATGCCTGGAAAATAAAAGCAAAGAGCAGCAAAATCATTGAAGCGCATAGACTTCAAAAAGCATATCCCAGCCCTCCAAGTGCCCTCCAAACCTCACAGATCAGCAGCTAGTTGACATTTGATTGCAGCTTCCATGGCCCCTCCCCTCTGTTGTTGGCAGTAAAACAGTGTCTACCAGGAGCTTTGTTTCTCTAAGTGTGAGGCGAGCATTTGACTGCGGTAGACAGGGCTGACCTTTGAGCCTGGCTCCTTAATTTGCGAAGATTTCATTTATAAAAACAAATTAGACTTAATTGTATTGAAATAATGGAACGGACAAGCTCCAGGAAGCTCTGGAAGTTTGTACACTGACCCACGAATTCCACACGGCCCACTGGGAAATTGAACAGATTAGGAAGGAGCCACTGCATTACAGGAGGCAGAGTCGCTGGGACTGAGAGTGAATGAAAAACCAGAGGAGGAAAAGTCACTGGGACTGAGAGTGAATGAAAAACATCCTTTAAGGGTGCTTTCATTTTACAGCTATGAACAAAAGCTTTGCATCACCTAGAATTTTAGGATTGAGACATCATAAAAATAAAAATAAACTCTATGAACATAATTTAGATCTTTTGTTTAACATCGTGTAATCAAAGACAGTACAAAATTATATTGTAGAATTCTACCGGAAGCCATATTGTCCATGAGCCAGGACCTAAATTTTGGCCGATTGGCACCAAATGGAGGTACCAATTGGTAACCAAATACTTTTCTAAAAGCTTATTATCGGTAGATTCCAAATATGTGTGCTGGACATCTATACCTTGTAGCTTTTTGGTTGTAATTTGCTTCCAAACAGAAGCAGTATCGAACAATATCAATAATCAAATTGCTACAGTGATGGAATAGCATTATTTTTTTCAGTTTAGAACTTTTAAACATTAATGGTTGTGCCACATGAAATACCCACATTTCTGGAGTGATATAAGTAGCATATTTATTATATAATTATGCAAGTGATAGCATCCCTCTAGACTTTGGACATTTATCAAGTTAAGAACCATAATCTAACATTTGTTGGGTAAATAAAAATGTAAGCAACAAAAATGCATTAACACAAAAAGTTACTGATGGATATAAATTAATATATGTAACAGAACAGTTTTAAAAAAGTTACACTAATAAGATTCATCTTCACTATCCTCATCATCAAGTACAGACGTGCTCAAATTTGTTGGTACCCTTACAGCTCATTGAAATAATGCTTCATTCCTCCTGAAAAGTGATGAAATTAAAAGCTATTTTATCATGTATACTTGCATGCCTTTGGTATGTCATAGAATAAAGCAAAGAAGCTGTGAGAAGAGATGAATTATTGCTTATTCTACAAAGATATTCTAAAATGGCCTGGACACATTTGTTGGTACCCTTTAGAAAAGATAATAAATAATTGGATTATAGTGATATTTCAAACTAATTAGTTTCTTTAATTAGTATCACACATGTCTCCAATCTTGTAATCAGTCATTCAGCCTATTTAAATGGAGAAAAGTAGTCACTGTGCTGTTTGGTATCATTGTGTGCACCACACTGAACATGGACTAGAGAAAGAAAAGGAGAGAGTTGTCTGAGGAGATCAGAAAGAAAATAATAGACAAGCATGGTAAAGGTAAAGGCTACAAGACCATCTCCAAGCAGCTTGATGTTCTTGTGACAACAGTTGCAAATATTATTAAGAAGTTTAAGGTCCATGGAACTGTAGCCAACCTCCCTGGGTGCGGCCGCAAGAGGAAAATCGACCCCAGAGTGAACAGAAGGATGGTGCGAATGGTAGAAAAAGAACCAAGGATAACTGCCAAAGAGATACAAGCTGATCTCCAAGGTGAAGGTACGTCAGTTTCTGATCGCACCCTGTAGCTTTTTGAGCGAAAGTGGGCTCCATGGAAGAAGACCCAGGAGGACTCCACTTTTGACAGAAAAACATAAAAAAGCCAGACTGGAATTTGCTAAAATGCATATTGACAAGTCACAATCCTTCTGGGAGAACGTCCTTTGGACAGATGAGTCAAAACTGGAGCTTTTTGGCAAGTCACATCAGCTCTATGTTCACAGACGAAAAAATGAAGCTTTCAAAGAAAAGAACACCATACCTACAGTGAAACATGGAGGAGGCTCGGATATGTTTTGGGGCTGCTTTGCTGCGCCTGGCACAGGGTGCCTTGAATCTGTGCAGGGCACAATGAAATCTCAAGACTATCAAGGCATTCTGGAGCGAAACGTACTGCCCAGTGTCAGAAAGCTCTGTCTCAGTCGCAGGTCATGGGTCCTCCAACAGGATAATGACCCAAAACACACAGCTAAAAGCACCCAAGAATGGATAAGAACAAAACATTGGACTATTCTGAAGTGGCCTTCTATGAGTCCTGATCTGAATCCTATCGAACATCTATGGAAAGAGCTGAAACTTGCAGTCTGGAGAAGGCACCCATCAAACCTGAGACAGCTGGAGCAGTTTGCTCAGGAAGAGTGGGCCAAACTACCTGTTAACAGGTGCAGAAGTCTCATTGAGAGCTACAGAAAACGTTTGATTGCAGTGATTGCCTCTAAAGGTTGTGCAACAAAATATTAGGTTAGCGGTCCCATCATTTTTGTCCATGCCATTTTCATTTGTTTTCTTATTTACAATATTATGTTGAATAAAAAATCAAAAGCAAAGTCTGATTTCTATTAAATATGGAATAAACAATGGTGGATGCCAATTACTTTTGTCAGTTTCAAGTTATTTCAGAGAAAATTGTGCATTCTTCGTTTTTTGTGGAGGAGTACCAACAAATTTGAGCACGTCTGTATATCCTGCGTTGAATCATCTTCATTGGCATCCATCATGTTGGTGCAGTCCTGAAGCCTGCACTCTTCTGTGCACTTTAGTCCATTAGACAGGGACTGGCAGCTGGGGCGTTGACAGGTACGAGGGCATTTACACGATATGAACTCTATGATGACCTGAGGTGCAGGAGAGCCAGCCATCCATTTCATATCAAGCTTGCCAACCTCTCCTGCTGTCCATCCGTGGATGTTCTGGAGAGCTGGCACATCTGGAGCTGCTACCAGACGATGTCTCCATATGGCTCTTTGGTAGTTGTCTCTCAGAGCATTGGGGTAAAGACTATCTTCACATGGAGGCAGCTGTCCTGATTCTACTGTCCCTTTCTTTGCACGCCACAACTGGAAGCGGAGTTCATTCATGTGACAAAAAATAATGCTATTCCATCACTGTAGCAATTTGATTATTGAGCCAGTGGGCACAGGCCTTTGAGCTTGAAGAGTGGTATCTAGTTAACAATGATTTGATGCGTATTGATTAAGTTAGTCGGATTTAAGTATGAATTGTAAACCCCACACATCCACCAAAAACTTCCGATATTGTTCGATGGTGCTTCTGTTTGGAAGCAAATTACTACCAAAAAGCTACAAGGTATAGATGTCCAGCGTACATATTTGGAATCTACAGATAAGAAGCTTTTAGAAAAGTATTGTTTCATTTAGTACCAATCAGCCACAATTTGTGTCCTGGCTCATACTGGTGCAAACTTCAAACACATGTAAATTGATAAAGCTACTCATTTGGAATGTTGAGCATACATTTCTAGCATGGGTTCTGGTTCACTGGTATGAAGATCATTTGGTACCACTTTTTGGTACCACCTTTCTTCAGAGCACAATCTAGTTAATTGTGCTCTGAGCGCAATGTTATGTAACTAGGGATGGACAGCACCCCTATGAGACACAGTGGAAATTGTGACATGTAACAAATTATGTGGGAAGGCTACCTCAATATTGAATGGCTCCAAAGAGGGATTTTCCATACCATACAATACATTGCAAAGCTTTCTGGGATGCCTATGCAATGGACATCATGTGGCAAGCATACATATTGAATTTCAGTTCTCCCTCAAAGTAATATATTTCATCTACCGTTTTATGTTTTCTCCCCCAGTTCCTTCATAGCCACCTCATATGACTCAGTCAGCTACAACCATCGAGTTCAGTACAACAGTACTAGAGGTACTGGAAGCACGTACAGAAGGGTTTCAAACCATGCCCCTTGAAGCGAATGCCATCAGTCCAGTCACTCATGACACCTGGAAAGAGATATTCCATTCTGTTGTATAAAACAAGCTCTGTCCCACATCACACCACCAATTGGCTCGCTAGGGTAGATGAAGGAGATTACTGTGCCTGGCACTGTTGCAGTGGTGTCTCTTTCAAGACAGTCAGAAAAAAGTATTTCTGTTTCTGCAGTCCCAGACTCAAGTCCCCCTTGTGCATTCAAGAAATGAATGGGCTTGTAGCCAGTCTATCCAGCAGCGCCCGGCACAATATAATGAACCCTCAGATGAGCTTTGCTCATTCTAACCTTTGTATCTGTAAGTCGTAAGTACTAGCCAAGGCTTAAAAATCCATTGCATTATAAGCATGAGCAAACCATAATAGTAAGCCTTTCATTGAAATAATATATATTTATATTATTACAATGAAAGGCTTACTATTACGGTTTGCTCATGCTTATAATGCAATGGATTTTTAAGCAACACACACACACAAAATAAGATTTATGTACTGTAGCACCTAACCATTCCAACACTCATCCACTTTGACCATTGGAAGAAAGATGACTCACCACAGGACTGCGTGAAACTTCAGTGCTCCCTCCAGTAAAGATAATTGGAGGCTGCTATCCTTATGGTGCTGTTTTCAAAGTACCAAATGACAAAAGCTATGATAACTGTATGCAATTGTTTAATGTAACACTAAATAAAATGCAAAAAAACCCATCAGAACTCCAATCCCAGTTTTAGCACTTTTTTTAGTTGCCATTTCTGATAATGCTAAGGTCTGTCAATTGTGCTTTCTGGGGTTTTATATTCTAGTATTATAATGGTATTCCAATGGTGTTTTTTTTTTACTTTTCTGTAAAAACTATGCTTATCAGATATTTGAACTGATATGAAAGTAACTCTAGGATACATGCAGGTGAAGGTTGATTAAAAGAGCAACTCTGCTATCTTATTTGCTTTTAATATTCTTTTATCCACAACTTAAAACCACTCAATCTAAATATTAGGTACAGCAGGAAACTAAGTCAAATAAACAATGTTCCTTTTTTATGTTAAAAAATTGTGACAATTTTATTTTGGCATCCAGGCCTTGATAAATCAAACTCATTGAGTCTTTACAGAGGGCAGGTTTGTTTACAACATTCAGAGTCTAGGGAAGCAAAAACAAACAAAAAAGAAATCTACGAAGCAAAACTGCTCCAAGACACATGAGACATGAAAACTTTTGGCAGCATTCTCTGTACTTTTAACTCCAAATCGTAATTAGCATGTAAACATCAATTACAAATCTACGCAAGGCTTATTATCGACCCTATAATAAGTGTCTGAGGCACATAGGTCTGGCTTGGTAAGTATTGGGTGTGTTTTACCTTTCTGAAGAAAAAGTAATTCGACATGTAATCTAGACGGACTCCTACTACAGTATCCCTCTGCTTCTTAACATATTTTGGTCCAAACAGATAGCAATCAAAATGGCAACTAGAGTGTAATTTTGATGTCTATTGCTCTGCAGAGCAGGCCGCAGACAGACTCAAAACGGTTGGAGAAGATACTAAGAGACTTTAAAGTTACTGTGAAATGTGTTTGCAGATAAGAAATGTGAGCTGTTCACACAACATTTCTAGTGTCTTGGATAGAGCTCGGGCAATAATAATAAAATAAGCCACGTGTTGTTTGGAGACTGAAAAACCTGATCTTTGGATCCATTTTTTATATATTTCTTTAAGGCCATTGTATACTGGATTTGTTCTGTCAATGTACTTGCATAAACAGTATGTCTGCGTTCCAGTTTCTCCCTACATTAAACATAATTGGTTGCTGTCATTTTTACTACATGTAAGTAAAATGGATCAAATCAATGCATCACCCTTGTACAACAAATATGGACTTGGTGTGCAAGGTGCAAAAGAAATATATGGGTTACTGAAATAATTCCTGATTATTCTTCCTTGGCTATGCATCACTCATTCTTTATAGCTTTTCTAGGTAGAATCATCTGTCAATTCAATTTAATAGACATTGAGTATTACATCCGTTGTAGGCCCACTTATGCAATTTTTCTCATTTTAAGGAATTTTCCTTCATTGCAACCATTTTTAATGTGAGCACCAACTTTCAACAACTTCAGTGATCAGTATGTTCTTTAAAATGACAAGATGCAGTAAATAGATGACATTGTTAAAGATTGCACTAACATTAAAAAATGGATGCAAAGTAGGAAAACTCCTTAAAATGAGTTGGCCTAGGCTATGTAGGATTTGATACACGTGGAAAAAAATAAGAATGTGGCAGTGGACGTTTCTGCTAATATACCCTACGGTGAAATGACTTCAGTAATAAATATTTCTTTTTTTGCCACCCTACAGACCCTTGTCGTTTGTTACAGTTCTGCAGAAATGGGCCTCCCTTAGCCAAGCTGACACTGTTGGCTCGTAAAGCAGGCAGACTATTACCAACCACAGTGTAAACAAACCGAAGAAGCCAAGAGCTTTCTCTTTAAACTGATAACTCTTTCAATACCATAACATTTTACTACTGCTCCTGCCTGTCTGTCATTGTGGGGTCTTGGACAAGAAACCCTGAAAATATGGAAGGTAAGCCAAGAAGGATTGTTCTTCACATGAGGAACAGTTTCTTAAAATTATGGAACAGGTGCTCCTTGACAATGACTAAAAATGAGGGGGAAAAACACTCTATCTGTAGCTCCGGACCCCTTTTCTGAGTCAAAAAACCCTGGCGGAATGCCAGGCACCATGGTCTGCCCCCTGGCTCAACCGACACAGCCCAGCGAACGAAAACATTCAGAGGCAAGCAACAAACACAGAGCCAGAGATTCACTTTACCCTCTGTTGCTAGCGGCACCAACACAGATTGTAAATACACTCACATGTGCACCATTACTCTGTTTGAGAGAAAGAAAGAAAGAAAGAAAGAAAGAAAGAAAGAAGGAGTTTCAGCACTCTTTCTTGCCAGTTTGGCAGGGCCTATCTGGAACATTGTGTTAATGATTAATATGAAGTCAGTGGAATTCCTCAGTTGCTGTGAAGCTCCAGGCCCAAATGAACTGCATTGCTAAATCAGCAAAGACAGTTGTCAAGGTAACCTCTGTGTAATCTATTTAACAGGCTCCCACTATGCCAATCAAGGTCAGATAATGCACACTCGAGTGCCGTACCAACACGCTTGTTCCGTATCAGGTTTTTTTGGGTTGTTTTAATTTGTATTGTTAGTGAAACAGCAGAGAAAGAAAAAACTGTTTAGCAAGGAAAATGAATAAAAAAAATACAATGGTGTGTGTGTGTGGGGGGGGGGTGGGGGGTGGGGGGGGGTTAATGTGTTAATTGTGCATGCAAGAGCCATCTTGCTGAAATGTTAAATCATATTTTCACAGCAACTTCTCAATATGAATGAGAGACTCAATGAAGAATATTTAGATATTGGGAGGCTCTTTAGTCCATTCCACCAAACCATATGTAATGACACGCTCAGTTCTCGATTCTTTAGGTAGCCAGATACCTTTACCAGAGAACCTATTGATGAACAGATATAAGAATACCATACCTCTAATAACGTCACTACCTCTTTTGTTTTTAGTTACACTACAATTGAAATATTCTGTTGCATTCTTTACATCCAGTAAGCCAGAGTTGATTAATCTGATTGTATTATTATTGCATTCTTTCAATCTGAGAATCTTTGCTCCCCTGACAAGCATGTGAATGTTAAAGTAATCCATTTAGCATCTATTGTGAATTCAGTTTGAATGTATGTCATTCTGAATAAATGTATTTTGAATCTTCATGAATTTTGATTATGGAAGTACTGATGTAAATACACACTTATTTATCCAATAAAAAGTCAAATAAAATATCAGGGACTAAAGCTAAAGAGCCATATAAATTAGGGCTGTCAATTAATCGCAGTTAAAGGGTACATAAGGACCTTTTTATTTTATTGTGTTACATGTTCCCATGTGTTGCTACAACTGTTTATGTAAGGTGTGTGTATTGTTTAATGTTTTTTTTTTATATATATTTTGACCACTTTTTTAAACTTTTAAATTGCATTCCCTGCCTCAAGATGGCTTCCCATGTACCCGCATGGACCTCTCAGAACTACATTTCCCATCATCCTCCTACTCACATATGTAACTGAGATGGATTTACCAGTGAGCAGGAGGATGATGGGAAATGTAGTTCTGAGAGGAACATGTAAAAAGGTCCTTATGTACCCTTTAACTTCTGCGATTAACGCGTACATTTTTGGGAGATTAATTTTTTTAATCGCACTCCTGTCTTGTCCCTCTTAGCATACCGTAATTAATTTCCTGTGGTGTAGTCATTGTTTGAATATAAAATTAGTCACAGAACCGCATTATGTAGCAAAGTACTCAAACTGAAGGACTTGTGAATGGGATGTTTATTTTTTAAAAAATAAATATTTTTTCATTGGCTAGAAAGAGTGTTACTTGTAACTACTGTCAAAGTGAGTTCCAGTATCACAGAAGTGCATCTAGTCTGCTGTACCACCTGCGTGCTAAACATTTCTAGTAGTTTTTCTGCTACAGAAAACAACAATACAACAACAAATGAAACCCGTCAGTTTCGACAGGGCACTCTCTTAGAAATTCAAGATTGCTGCAAATCAAGCTAAGTACGATACTATAAGTATAACCAGTGCTGTTAGATAGCTACCAACTGCAGACCCGTTAACATTGTAGATTTGTTTTATTTCAATAACCACATTTATTTTTAAATAATATTATTTACAATTATGGAGGCTATACCGTTACTCAGTGAATGTTTTGTTTTATTTAGGCAATTTCAAGTTATTAATAAAAGAGAATTTTAAATTATTATTATTATTATTATTATTATTATTATTAATATTATTATTATTATTATTTAAACGGCAATGAAAAACCTTAGTTTACGAGTGAAGGAAACTGTAAAGGAAACTGATAATTGTAAATGCAGTAAGGTGAGTAATAAACTGACTCCATTGTGATTTAGCAGTCGGTTCAAACAATTTAACAACAAATGCTAGATTGTAAATAAATATCAAACTATAAAGAGAATCCAGAAATATGAAAACAGGGTTTTTATGGTAATAATAATAATAATAATAATAATAATAATAATAATAATAATAATAATAATAATAATAATAATAATAGCATCAGTAATAAAACACACTTAAGTGAGATGGATGCAGTAATTGTAGCAATTAACGGAGATACATTTTTTTAATCTCAAGATTAATCGCGATTCATTTTTTTAATCGCTTGACAGCCCTAATATAAATATATATATAAAAGGTTTAAATGATTTAAAAAATGATTTATTTCAGGATGTTTTGGACAAAAGCCCTTCTTCACCTGTGAAGTACCACTTGTTCATTAAAATCCCTTGCATATGTTTGAAGAGGAGATAATTATCTATTCAGGGATACCAAGATATTTAGTAAGTAAAGGGTCTGAGTGAAGAAACTTGGGCAATACAATTCCCAGCCCTAGTCTTGCTGTGAATCATTATTCCATAATTTGTGCCAATGCTGTGTATATATATATATATATATATATATATATATATATATATATATATATATATATATTCTAAATTACATGAATGTAATTTTCTCAAAAAAGCTGCAAGTAACCACAAAAAATAATGATATATATAACAGATGGCAAAGATGTCCTTGGAGAGTTCTGCATTACACACATGCACACACACATACACACGCACATACACACACACACACGCACGCACATATTCGTCTGTTGTAGCCCATAGCCTCTTAGGTCTTACCATTAATATCAGATATTAAAGCATTAAACCCAACCTTACCAGTGGCCCCTTTTCATTGACTTGTTCTTTACTGGAATTCAGGGACAACTACAGGGCTCTTTGAGATGAAGTCCAGGATGCTATTATAGCGAGGGAAGCCACTGGTCCAAATACACTGGATGAGATGTGGCCTCTAGTTATAGCTATTGTATGACAGCTATGACAAGGGTGTTTAATAATAAGAGTCAGTTAAGTGCTGCTTCGGAGTTTGTTTATCTAAACTGTACAGTATTGTTTTATAGCAGGATAACAGGATCTGGAATCCATATTAAAGAGAATGGCAGGGAAGATTTTAGTAGAATTTCACCGCTAAAGAAATGTATATTTAAAACCCAAATAAATGAATGGACCAAAATATTTCTGTGGCAATGTTTATTTTCTAGCACTGGTCATTTTGCCTTTACATCAATGGTAAATTAAAATAAGCAAGTTGTTTGTGCTAAGATGAGATAGGATAATGTCCTCCTGTGTTAGACGTGTTTTTTGGGTTTAACAATCAGTTGGCAAATAAATGAAATATCGGTTATCTTAACTAATCATCTTCTTGTTTAGATTCACTTTGTATCATTTTGTGTTTCATTCATCCCACCCTGGTGACTTTTTAAAACACCCTGTGGACTTGATAGAGCTCTCAGAATCATGTCTGAACTTCCCTGTCCCCCTGCAACACCTGCTGGAGGCAGTCTGTTGCAAAGGGGAAGGTTTGTGGTTACACTGTGGTCTACCAGGTGTACCTGGAGGTTAGACATGAATCTGAGAGCTCTTTGAAGCCCCAGGGGTATTTTATAAAAGTCAGCAGGGTGTAGGGTTGCCACCTGGCTCATAATCTCCGGACACTTTAAGATTGGTCAGGTTTTTTAACTCCCCTCAAAGCCACAAATTAACTGATTAAAGTGGGTGTGAATTATGTGAGCGTCTTCAATAAATGTGTTTCATTGTTTAATTGTGGTGATGATTCTATCCGGAGAGCATCGTGATAACCCTGATTCTTTGTCATTTAACCTTGTGGTTAAGTTATTTGATTCTTCTTCCTGCTTCAAACAGTCCCTCCCAATAGGACAAAAAAGCAAATCAGCAAGCTGTATGGGTCTGATTGATGGAACCGATCCTCACAAGAAGTAATTCCCGCCCCCAGGCAGGAGTGTGCTTTTGGTAACGAGTAAGTAAAACAATTCAGTTCACTTAGCGACAGCTCACGCAATTCACACTCACTTCACACGTTGAATAAAATGAATTTGCAGTTTAGAGGTGAGTTGAAAAACCCGGCCTGCCCGTGTCTTGAGATTATGGAGCCAGGTGGCAACCCCACCAGGATGTGATAACAAACAGACAATGATACAAAGCAAATCTTCTAAAAGATACCCACAATACATTTACGCAGTAATTTAAGTCTACCCATTTTGAAACTATATGACCATCTTAATATTCATTTAATGTTAATGTTATTTAGTAAACGCAAAACAAAATGAGGCTGATACACACAACTAAGGTACATTAAAAAAAATGTCTGTTGCCCACTTGACAGTCCAGTTTGTTTACATTCCAGACAGACACACAGTATTCAGCTGTAATGACAGAAGCCCTTTCCCTGTGCAACTCAGTTATTTTAAATCATACAAGGTGCCTTTTAATCAATTAATGTTCATGTTAATCAATTATATAATGCATATAACATCTCCCATTAATCATCTCAGATCAGTTTAAACATTATTAATGCATTTACTGAAACAGGTATTTTAGCTTTAATGTATTGGTAAAAGTTCTTATTTCACTGAATGCTTTTGTGGTAGCCCTGCTTACTCTGTATTGCAAGTGCAGCAAAAAACCCAGAAACCCCCTGTAAAATATCACCACAGCCATGCTTATAGTATACATTAACGGGGCTGTATTTCGTTGGACTACGCTTTGTACTGCGGTATCTACTGTTGAGTTTTATAAACAGTGCTGTGCTGTTGTTTATAAAAATAATACATATAAATCAATACATAAACAACTAATAAGAAGAAAGCAGTCAGAAAGAAAAGAAGCGAGCAAGCCTTCTACTTTACTGAAACGCAGAGTAAAGTTCAGCAGCTTTAAGCTGGAGCCACGCCAGCCACAGCTGGTTCAAAGCAAATAAATGCAAATAAATGAAAGTGAACAAAATCCCACTGAGACAAAAATGAAAGGCAAGAAAAGACTGAATAGAAATGCTGCCTAACTGAGCATGAATTCAGTCCATCATCCAGCATTAGTCAGGGGGACAGTGTACTGTGTCACTGCAGACTAGCACAAGCAGGCAGTGAGCTGCTGCATGGTAGATGACCCCTCCAGTCTGGTTCGCTATCATCAGGCACCAGTACAGTATAGTACTGGGTTCAGGTTTGTGTTCCAGGTAAAAAGTAGTGGAGATGGAGTTTACAGTGGATTTGTATTATAAGTCATTATAAAGATGAGCAGTTGTGAACAAAAACCCCTCTTCCGTAGAAATGGTTCAGTCAAGGATAGGTATCCTGGAAGGTCATTTTAACTTTTTGGCATCTATTAGCAGGACAGAACTATGTGTAACGGGTAGTGTTGTGTAATACACCGCCGTTACGGATTCTGTCTCCTGTCGGTGAGATGAGATGAGGTTAAAAGCTCTAAAACCCTGAATGCAGACGAGCATGGCTCTTTTGCCTTGTGGTTAAGACACTTGTTTGCGGTGCCGGGGTACATATGTACACCAGGGCTCCCTAATATGACTATAAACATGATGCCGTTCAAGACTATAAGAGCACCTGATAGCCAGGTACAATACAGGAATGTCATGCAAAAAAAAATCATGTTGTGTTTAATATGACCCATGTTTAATGAGCACAAACAAACTGAAGCTATGTGTTCAGCTGTCTGGTTAAACCTCATCTTTTCTCTCTTTTTAAAAAATGTTTTTGCTGCTATTCAGTCCGCTAATAATTTTTTAGTAAACTAAACTTTTCTATGTTGCCGTCTTTCTTTTTTCCAGAAAAAAGATCATCAGTATGGCTCATTTAACCAAAAAGGTTGCTGCATCGATCTACACAGTTCAGTTTTGATAATTATTTGTATATTTTCTTCTACATTTTCAGGGATTAAGATCATGTTTCTAAAATCTAAATTTAAATATTTTTTTCGCTCTTTAATTTTTTACATCTTTTGAGCTGTTTATATTACAAGTTCAATGTGTTAAGATTGTTTCAGCTGGTGGTACCTTTGCTCCTAGTAGGTCTGAGTAAATTAAATTAAATAATAAAAAAATTCCAACAGGAATAGAAAGTGATGTATTGTTAGTTTCATGTAAAAAAAATGTAACTGCGCCATCTCATCTATTGGCTAAGCCTCTTGCTTCTATGAGGTCATCTAATGTCCGTAATCCCCAGCATTATTGATGCTGTGAGGTTACATGCAGGTCAGCCTATAGCCAGGCTCCAAAGAGTCAAGAGAAACTGCTCACAATATTGACAGGTCCGTACAGCCGCTACTCCCACCCCCCAACCAGACAAGGCCTGCTAGCTTCTCATTATGCTAAGCAATGGTTATTTAAAAAGTATTTCACCAGATACACTGTAACCAAGCAAAGATTTATTCCATCTCTTACTACTGTAACTTAAAGAGCAATTTATATGACTGGCTAAAATATCAGAGGGATCTGAACTCACATATTGTTCTTGTTGTTTAGATTCACTTGGTTTTATTTTCTGTTTCAGTCATCACATCCTGGTGACTATCTAGGGCTCAGAAGTCTAAACCATTAGTCTAAACTCTGGTACCCCATTAGTGTTAACATAAGAAATACATTAGGCAGGTAAAAACGTGTGACATACATACAGACAGACAGTGGTACAGGCGAACAGCCTCCATATAAAACCAGGTTATCATACACTCAATAAATTTCAAGTTTTACCACAATTGGACAAGCGGTTCTCTAGGTATATTCCAAACTGTAAAGTGCGACATACCGACTCTGCTTCCTCATGCCTCCCCTACAGTGCTGAAGGTTTGAGGTCCAGCAGGACTTTCTCTCTGTCCTGTTACAGGCCACACGGAGGTCTGTTTGGAAGGATGGTGTTTATGTAAGTTCCCTTTCCAAGTTGAATTGAAGCTGACTCAAGGCCAAGTGCTGGGTTAAATCTTTGCAGACACTTTAAAAGGTTTGATTTGAAGTCTGTCACTACGGGGTGATGTAATCATGCTGTTTCACATTGACATCAGCTCCTAATTACCTTTTTAACCTCAAGAGAAAGCTGGAGAGCCACGCTAGAAAGAGTTGCTGTTTTGTTTCAATGTAGCCGGCTGGCCATTCTGAAGAAACAGCGATTGCCCTCTAGTAGAAGCCTGGTTTTGTCAAAGAACATAGTAGAGGATTTGCATTTTTAATTAAAACTTCATTTTCAACATAGTTTAGGTTTAGCTTTAATGAACTAAGGCAGAGGTTCCCAAAAACAGCCTTAATATTCACAGTTTAGTGTATACATGGTATCTGAAAAAAAGACATGCACTGTGGAACCGTGTATATCAAGCTCCAGATTTGAGTTTACAGCTGGCTTATTATCTTTAAGTGGCGACATGAATTCTGTGTTGAAAGATGATCATAAGTCTATTGAATTGAACAGCCTGCCACAGCCATATGAAATGCAGGCTTTGTGTTAGTAAGCACCAGCGCCAGCTAGTTCAGAGCAGTGAATTTCCAGCAAGTGGCAGATCACAGGATGGTGCTGGCTCTTAATTCACTGGGTTACATATATCTATGGTTGTCAACAATAACGAAAGAGCAGCTCATGAACTCAGGTAAAAGCATCTTAACACAGACTCCGAATAACTGCAATTGCAACCACTGAAAATGATCACACACATCATACAAATGCAAGGGGGCAGTAAAAGCGACATAGTCTTAAGTTCACCAGGTATAGCAGCAACACCTAGAATCCTGTATTCTGATATGTGTAAGCTACATAGACATCATCATCATAGGATCTGCATTGGTCCTTGTGGAAGAGGGCGGGTACGGCTACCAGTTAGTACCAGTGATGTACAAGAAGATCCTTCTATGGCATTCTACTAAGAAACCTTTGAGAGGAACTTTATTCTTGTGACAGATCACTTTATACTACTTGCAAAAAAACATCAACAACCGCACAGGCAAGATTGGTCCTAAATCATCATTTTTATGAACAGATGAACTAGAAAGGAAATGGTCTACTGCATCTGCTGCAAAAACCAGAGCCTCCTGCACATCAGAGTAACTGACCGGTGTGTAGAACACTTACGATGCATTAAGATCAGTTCCACATCACAGAGCTCCTTGTAGTTGCTATAATGCCCTATGTGTGGCAGGGGTCTGGTTTGAAGTAGCTGTGGGATAATTACAAAAGTGCTGTTTAAGAGGTGCAGAGATCACTGTTTTATTCCCTCCTTGTAACAAATAAATGAACAATCAAGGGAAAGATTTTAATATGTTAAATGTTAAAGGCATGCATCAAATTGAGCACCCCTGCATTCCAGGGCAATAATATTGAGATAAATGCTGTAATATATCATATAGCATGCTGTCTTTTGTTGTATTTGTACACTCATTTGTATCCAAATCAGATCTCAGGTTTTTGATGACTGTCATAAGATACTTCAGTTTCACAGATTCAATTGAGAATCTGTTTTTAATCTATTGTATCCATATTGACAGACAGAAGGCATCATTTCACGTGGCTGCAGAGAACAACAACATACTTCCTTCGAAGGTAAGACATCAGACTAGTCTCAGTGAACAACTGATTTTTTCATTTTTTCCAAGGTTAGGAAACAGCACAGCATGGGCATGTGCTCATGAAGGCTGCTGCTGGTATAAACAGGCAGACTAACTGATAGCATCTTCACAGGCCACTTATTAAGCAAAATCCAGCTGGCAGGTCTTAGTGGATTGTAGGAGTATGAAGACTGACGCTGCAAGCTCTGGGGATGTCTTCTGAGTGGCTATGGGCTGTCAAGAAGGCCAGCATTCTTGTGGGCTCCATCTTGGTGTAACTCACAGCTTGCAACACACTTCCATTTACTTACAACACACTTCCATTCTGTGTATATTACAGTACTTGGATGAGCAACAAAAGAACATTTTAAACAAACAAAAAATGAAATGATATACACACTGCAACTGGCTAGCTTGTTTCACCATGCAGACCCAATGAAAACAACAGTATTCCAGCTCATATTTATCACTGTGATTAAAACGTTGCAAAAACAAATTTTAGCAACTTATTTTATACAAGTGTTGTGTTCTAGCATTCAATAACTTTTTCTTATTTAACGCTGCTGAGTGACTATTTTGACATCATCTTGTGTTCGTTCAAATCCAAGGGCAGGATGACCTGACGAGTTGCATTGTTCCATGTTGCTAAGAAGATGTAGAGCATGATCTAAGTGGATTCATTCTCTGAATTCAGCCTGTTTGTCTGACCCCTCCACCTGGCCTGTCCGCCTGGCCTCCTCCTGTCCACCTGACTAGTAGGGTTTTTAGAAGGGCGATGTGGTGACCTATCCCCAGCTGATTTTCCTCCCTAACCCACTGGGGCACAAAGACCCTCAACCAAGAATGGCAGCTCGTTCTGAAGGGGAACCAGTGAGCTTTACTAGGTAGGGGGCCCTGGTTCTCTATACAGTAAAATCTTGCTCTAAGGCCACTTTTTACGGCAACTTACAGTAAACCTTCAATATTAAGGACATCCCAGGATTCAATGTTAATGTGGTCTTCTGCAGGCCCAAACATATCAAACTTCAAATTGTCTCTATAATAGTGAATTAGCACCTGTGTTTTTTTTTAACTCTGAAGGCTTGGATGCAACATTTGATTACATTAAAGACAGTAAATTAGAAATGGTTCAAATATTCAATAAAGTATTAACCAGTTAAATGAATTGGCTAAACTCAGAAGTTTTTTAAATATAAATAATCTAAACCCTATGGTATATAGTTGTTAAAATAAATGATATGCATTTGACTGGCCTGCTACTGAGGTTTTACTGTATATTTGCCAAGCGAGGTTTACAAAGAGTAATGGATTTTCTCACTGGTAACATAAAAATATCTGAGCTCCGAGTCCTTAGCCAATAATCACACCAAGGCTGGTGTTGTTGAAACAGCTAGTCTTCAATCTTCATTTATCATTCTTGTCGCAATCGTTGAGATGAAGAATGCAGTGACTTTGCTGACTGAAAAAAGCCCTTGATATGATTAGTGGTAGACGATGGTTAAACAGTGTGCCAAGTTTACTGTTTTCTTACCAGAAACTGGTTCTAACCTGTATGCTAAGTGCCAGGACAATGACTAATCAAAATGAACTGCAGAAGTATTGTGATGCGCTACTGAGAAAAATCACAAAGAAAGAGAGAGAGAGAGAGAGAGAGAGAGAGAGAGAGAGAGAGAGAGAGGGGAGGGAGAGAGAGAGAGAGTGAGAGAGAGAGAGAGAGAGAGAGAGAGAGAGAGAGAGAGAGAGAGAGAGAGAGAGAGAAATGTAAAAAACTAGCCACAAATCGTGTTCCTTCCAAAATAAGTTTGGTATGGAATGAACAGGGATTTGGCAACGACACTTCAATCACAGCTACATTTTGTCAGCATAAAACTATCCACTTAACAGGGCTTTAAAAATATATATTTTTTATTTGAGTATCTCAGATCTAATGCCACTGTCGAAGAAGCGAACCTTCCTCATGCATTAATCTCTGCTTTTCGACCATGTTTGATTCTTCCTAGTTGAACACCAGGCAAAAGCATTTGGCTACTAACTGAGACAAAAGTCAGAAAACAATGCTATATGATCTAACTCTAACAGACCCTCCAGCGATATTTTCAGAATTGATTTGTATTCTATGGAGTGATTATACTGGCAGACAGACTAGTTCCGATTTTGGGTGAACGTTGTGCCAAGTTCAGTGCTTCAGAGCACAAAAGAGCTAAGATATTACAGGCACTTCATTTAATGTTTTACCAGGCTTGGCATTCAGCAATGCAGGAACCCATTTCTGGGTATAACATGAAAAAGAAGAACAGAAGGCCAACCCAGCCATTCTTCATTACCAAATGTACTGGTTCATAATGGATATATTTAGAGCTTCCAAGTTTATAGATGATTCATTCATTTAATCTTCATACGTATCGTAGAGCTACCTCATTTTAAACGTGTGTGTATGTGTGTGTATTTGTATGCGGTCAGGGCGGAGATAGCCAAACTAAGGAAATTCAGAGCAAATGATACAGGTATCTATTATTTCTATGTTGACATGGGATACCAGTATCTCCTCCCCACTCCATCACGGCGTGTCATCAGATCAGCTGGTCAGAAACAACTCATGAACTGAAAGTGGTGAGACCTGTTGTGTAATTAAGAGGTTCATGGTGTTCCAATGAAGAACCCCAGCCCAATACATTACTCTAAAAGTGAGTGATATATATTTTTTTTATTTATTTAAATTTTTCAGTCAATGATAGAGCCTTGACGTCTCTTGAAAACAATAGCACAAAAAAATATGTGTTGAAAGGCAGCAGCCTAATTGTAAGTCACATTGCTACAACAGAAAACCATATGCAAAGAAAATGTTTCAAAAGCTAATAAAGCCAGTAGAAATTTAATTGAAAACTTTTTTTAATTGCAAATATCTATGGTATGCCTTTAGCTTTCATCAATTTCAGATACAGAATAGGTTTTCTTGACAGTATATATTGTTTCCAGTGTGGTGCATGTTTAGAATGGTATTACTTTGTCTGTGCACAAGACTACACTGTGCAGTTGCTACTGATTCTAAAGAGGACATGACTTCTAATTTAGATCACATTTTTTGATGATTTATTGAAATTTCTATTTGAATTATTTGGTGCCTGTCTGTCCTCGGCTTTAAAAACGAACAATGTCTGTCCTACATACCAGATTAAATAAATCATGTGTTTAGCTTGTTATAAGATCCTGCAAACAGGGCCGGATTAATGCACAGGCAAACTAGGCAGCTGCCTAGAGCCCAAAGTCATGGGGGGCCAAAACCAAAGTTTTTAAATTATTATAATTTTTTTTTTAAACAGATACGGAATTGCACACAAACTGGAAGAACTTCACTCACTGATATTTCAACGGAGGCAGTGTATCTCACTTGTATTCACACAAAAGCAGACTGGCTGACCCAGAACTTACTCTCGCTCACTTTCGCGTGGCGACACAACTAAATTCCAGGTCAGTCAGTTTGATTTTGCTTGAATACAGCAAACGATGTGTCTTTCAGGGGCAGCAAAGCATAAACACAAGAAACAGGAAGAAGAAGAATGCAAGCGGCAAAGGGGGGGCATTAGAAATATTTTTACAAATCAGTGCTCAAAGCCCCGAATTGCCGAAAACCCCATACCCGACCCTGGAGAAGCATGTCAAAAACCCCATACCCGACCCTGGAGAAGCATGTCAAAAACCCCATACCCGACCCTGGAGAAGCATGTCAAAAAACCCCATACCCGACCCTGGAGAAGCATGTCAAAAACCCCATACCCGACCCTGGAGAAGCATGTCAAAAACCCCATACCCGACCCTGGAGAAGCATGTCAAAAACCCCATACCCGACCCTGGAGAAGCATGTCAAAAACCCCATACAAGACCCTGGAGAAGCATGTCAAAAACCCCATACCCGACCCTGGAGAAGCATGCCGAAAACCCCATACCCGACCCTGGAGAAGCATGCCGAAAACCCCATACCCGACCCTGGAGAAGCATGTCGAAAACCCCATACCCGACCCTGGAGAAGCATGCCAAAAACCACCTCCGATCAACAGTAAAGCAAGGAAAGCTAACTGCCCATGTGATGGCAGTGAAAAGTAGCAAAAGAAGAATGCCAATTTACAATACTGTTTTGAAATGAGTATACGCATTCTTCAACCAAGTAGCCAAAGCACAGAGATCTCAGGAAACATGGTCCAGCTTGCAATGCTTTTACCACAGATTGTTTTTGGGAATATACTGGATAGCCTAGATGGAATTTATGCAGTAACAAGTGACGGACTTGACTGATCTTAAACGGGATCAGAAAGCAGATGAAAACTGGCACAAAATTGCGCTCTTGTCTACACCTAGCGGAGAGCCACGTTTTCCTACACTTGCCAAGGTTGCCATTAATGTGTTGGCTGACACATCTTTGGAAAAGGGGATGGGGGTGTTGGGGGCTGGACTGAAGGACAGCATGGGCTGTTAAGGTGCTATGCTTCAATTTTCATACAAGCTTTGCAAACTCATACAAGCTCCCCTCATGGGAATGCGTGATGCCACCTATAGGTGCAGAGAGAAGACCCTGAAAAAGAGGTTCTTTTTAGGACTACATCTGTAATTGAAAACTTACATTAAATCATACAACTACTTTTTAGTTTTAAGTGTTCGGAAGAGCCCAGTCTCATGAGAATGCAGAGAAGGAAATCCTTGTGCATACGTTACCTGGGCATGACTGATTAATGAACTCCCTATTGACATATAAGCAGGACTGGGACGCTCGTAGGCTGTAGGAACAGTGTCAAGAAACTGTACTGACATAGTACTACCAAACACTGAATGCTAAAGTTGCCATGTGTTACAATAAGAGGCAAGCCCTGCTGCGGGAAAACTGGTCTGTATCTTTATCAGGGGAGACTGGGAACCCCCTTTAAGAAGCTTGAAGCTTTTTTGCACACTTTTATTGTTCACTGACACAAAATCAACATTCTGAACTCTACTCCTTGTATTTGTGTCATACTCATTTGACATGCCCAATTTGAATTGTCACCTCACCACTGCAACCTACTTACTGAGAACTGAAATCAACTGGTGCTCTCTCTCACCTCAAGCCAATCACCTTTTTTGACCAGACAAACCTAAGCAAGCCTGGAGGAGAGGCCCAGTCTGGCTTGTCTCCTCCTGGCCTCTACTGGTCTATCTATTTGGCTTAACAGCTTTTAATAAATCTTTAAACCTGTTGTAGTCTGGCCGTGCTTTTTGAATTTTCAGTCCTAATTTTCAGTCCTAACAGAGGGTGGTGTAGAAGACTGATAACATTTAAATTGATGTTGCTTGGTTCTGGACAGACAACAATGTCAAAAATGGTTAGAGGCAGAGGGTTGGGACACACTTTCTATTAATAATCCCACACAGCAAAGGGGAAAAACAGCCAGGGGCCGGCTTTGTATGACCCCAGAGAGATTCCTATAACCACCAATTGTGTGATACATTGCATTGTCAAAGGGAACAGATGCCAAGCAGCATCCCAGAGCAGCTCCTCATTGCATGAAAGCAGTACAGTGTCCATGCAAGTACAGTGCAGTGGCTTAAAGGAACTTGCTTACCAGTGCCAGAGGACTCGCATGGAGGATGAACTGTGCTAGCAGCCCTTCACTTTTCACATTGCTGCTGCAGATTAATAGAAGTCCCAGCGGTGTTGAGAGGGCTGGGTGGCGCAGTCGGATAACTCCCTGGTTTTCTCCTGCCTTTCACCTCTGGAGGCCAGAGACTGAATGGCAGGCAGGTTCGCTGATAGGTTATCATTTCCAAAATAAAGTTTCCTGGCTCCTTTGCTCCCCCAAACAAACTTTAATCACATTGCCTTTATTTAGTCCTGTTATAATTTTAAAAAAATCAACGGGCAAGGGTCTATGGAATTTTGTTGACCAAAAATGACCTTTAATGGAACTAAGGTAAGGTATATTTGCAGAAATGCACCTGTCTATTGCCACATTCTTCTTTTTTCCATGTGTATCACAAACTATGTAGCCCCCCCCCCCCCCCCCCCTTGTGCAGGTAATGTTTCCTACTTTGCCATATTTAATGTAATGTAAATGCCACCTTTAAATAATATAATTTTTTAGTATTATTTCATAATTCTAAATTGCACACTGAAGCCTGAATTTTAAAATAGTTAATGAATGCCCTGGGCAGCTTTCCTACAAACTGGGCAGATATGCACAGCAGTGGAATTACTGAGCAGGCATGTCACATGGGCCTTGAGAATGCAGAATGAGGTTCAATGGCTGATTCAGACTCGTCTTCCTAGACGTGCCACACTTAAAGTTTTTGCAGTTGCTGTACAGTATTACAATTCTGGTAACACTTTACATAAAGTGTCTCTTATTACTGTGTATTTGCATAGTAGTTACTTAGTAAATGGATGTGTACTTATACATAATTACAATGTTATTTTGCATTGTTACAATGTACTTAATATGTAAATCTTTTTGCATGATATAACCCTTATCCTAACCCTATCCCTAACCCTAAACCTTTTCTGATACAATTGTGTACTTACATATATCGTGCAAAAAGATTTCACGTTAAGTATATTGTAACTATACATTGATAACATTGTAATTATGTGTTTATTGATTAACCACTATCTAAATACACAGTAATTAGAGACACTCAATGTAAAGTGTTACTTTAAAAAATATCTCTATTCATTTTCTTTTTGATTTCCATTCTCAAAAACTTGAATAAATCTCTTTTTTAAAATCTTTTTACTTTGCTCTCTTCTGCAGTAGCCTTCATGGTTTCCGTGGCAATAGACTGTTGTTGGGTGTTTTTTTTTTCTGTATTTAAACCAGCTTTAGAAATGTAAAAAATGAAAAAAAAATGTATTGTGACAATCCTGACAGACTTCCTGCAGTAAAGGGTCCCGCATGGCTGCTCTTTCCAGTGAAACAATGGAACAGGAACGGAGAGTAAATGACAGAAACTCCCCGCCCATTTGGGATGAGGCAGTCTGATATTGGTATATTTTAATGGGCTCTGCCAAGACAAACTGTGCACTGCCTGCCGGTTGTTAACCCAGGAGTGCTTGGAAACGACCCAGAAGCACCCACACCCTATCATCCTCTGATCTTGTTGTTCTTAGAAGTAAAAATAAAACACAACATTAGGAGGGAGGTAGATGAAATCGGAGATGTAAATCGCTGTTAAGTGAACCGAAGTGCTTAAAACATAAGCACAGTGGTGTGTTTTATTTCAACTTTTGATAGCAGTGGTGGGTTTAAAAATGAAATCCCTTATACAGTACTTTTTTTTTGTTTTTATTACTCAAGTCACATTGATATGGAAGATCTTGTAAATTGTGTGGATTTTTGGTGCAATGTTTGAGTTTTCAAACATTTTCACTGTGTTACAAAACTTGAGTGACAGCAATTCAAACAACATGTATGCCAGTAACATACAACCTCAGCTATAAATCTATCGGTATGATGAAAAAGTGAATGACCGTGATGTACCGGGGTATCAACACTACATACAGGATAGTACTGCTTTACAGAATGTGGAATATTATTATTATTATTATTTGTTTATTTAGCAGACGCCTTTATCCAAGACGACTTACAGAGACTAGGGTGTGTGAACTATGCATCAGCTGCACAGTCACTTACAACATCTCACCCGAAAGACGGAGCACAAGGAGGTTAAGTGACTTGCTCAGGGCCACACAGTGAGTCAGTGAGTGAATAGCTTGAATGTGTTCTCAAGATACATGTGGAAATGTAAGTGGGATCTACAGGCGGGCGGATGTACAGACCAAGACATCTCCATCTACCCCCACAATCTGATACTCCCTGTACCTTATGCTAAATAATATTAATATAAAGTATCATTACAAAACATAAGCAGATATCTAGAAAAATGTAAAGTTAAAATGTAACTAAATTTACTGGCTGTTCAAACCTCTGCTTCTCAAAATCTGAGAAAATGACATTTTCATCAGCTGTGTCAGACGTTTCTTGACAAAGGGCACTGGCTGTGCTGTTGAAATGTTTAAACTAGAGAATCGTAACCAATTACCATGTGATAGAAATTCTGCTGTGCCAACATTATGAGAGCCCAGGACTGAAAATATCAATACAATATTACACGGGTAGGTGCCTGTACAAGATTAAGGTGGTGAATCAACAGTGAAATGATTGAGGAGTTTCAATTTCGATTGCCAGTGCCCTGGTAAAAAATTACTTTATCGTGGGCTTGAGAGAAACAAGACTCCGGAATGACGTGTATTGTGCGTATTAATTAACCCCCCCCAGTCAGACATGTATCTGAAGATGTGAGTGACACACTTCTCCCACAATGGTTGCAAATACAATATTAGCAGGATCTTGTACACAAGTTTGCCTAATGTAACTTTGGTCAATACTTTGTGATACAGAATGTCCAAACTGCGCTTCAGTTGAAAACAGTCTAGAAATAGCAATTGAAAGGGAGAGAGCAAAACCATCGCTAATAAGTGGAGTCAGCAGTATCAGGAGCTCTCACCTGGGGAAATAAGCATTCAAATACAAACAATGTTACAACATATATGCCTGCCTTTTATCTGTGTAACTCAAATAGGTATAGATTACAACAGTGTTCATTCTTAACATGTATTTTCAATATATTACTAAACTGTACATTGTAATAATTAAAAACACTAGGACGTTGTAAGTATACACATTGTAGTGTTCTGCATGGTATTGAGCCAATGTGTCAATCTTCTGGGAGTTTGTGTTCCTGGAATAAACCTTTGAAGTTTAGTTTCTATTAAATCTTTCTTGAGAAATGTATATTTTAAAAGAGAATAAACTCAAGAAGATTAAAAAAAAAACAACTCATTTTTCATTTTCAAGAAGCCCAGATGCAACTCGCATATTTAATGGAAACTGTGTTCCTTCATGACTGGCAGTGTAGCATTGAAAAGAGTACAAAGCCGTTCGCCAATGTTTTGCTTCACTAATAGCAACTAAACTAAATAGCAACTAAAAAATAAAAATAAACTTTTGAAAATAAAACACACCAGCAGAGTAATTTGAAATTAACCAGTTTACTTTCTGTTAACATTTTCAGGCACAACTTGGATTTGCCTTTGACTGATATTGAAGACACATTTGATGTAATTATTGTATGTGTGCATTATGTTGTTATAACAACACTGATGTTACTCTTTACAGTATTGTACAGTAATTGTACAGTATATTGTATTGGCTGCAGTGTGAGCCTTCTTGGTCAGGTCACCATTGGAAATCAGAACCTGGTTAAATAAAGGAATTGATTAATTGATATTGTGAGCATCTTTTATATAGTACAATGTGAGATCTGCAGAGAGATGGTAATGCATATTAGGTCATATTTACTGGAATTATATTGTTGGCTACTGTACAGTTTATGCACTTTATTATTACCTGTAAAAATAATAAAAGGGCGGCTTTTTGTTTTTGCGTTATGTGGACCAAGATTTTCAATAGTGCCCCTAATTGATGTAGCTGCTGGGGGGCAGAACGCAGCAAACAGACTTGCTTAAGCCAAAGAGCCAGAGTGGCCGGCTGCTTTCAATTCCTGTGCAGATGAGCGCTGCAATGAAATATTGACATGGATGTCATCCCATTAGCGTTGATTTTCATACGTGCTGGCTGTGGATCTAATCCGAGTCAGCCAGGGTCAAACTGAGATTCAGAAACCTCAGTCAACTGCACTTTTATCCTGATCTGGATAGCGTGCTTGATTTGTATACCAGACGGTATATTGCACATGGCTGAACTCTGCTGTGTTCAAGAACCATGTGCATTGATGTGTTTGAGCTTCAGCCAGCCTGTTTGAGGTGACGAGTCTGCAAAGTTTTCTGAAAGATGATGGCTCCTTCATAAATGTTTCCCACAGTAAATCTGCAGTCATTTTGCATCATGCTTGTCCTTTGGTTATACTTTGCATTTACCATAGTTTACCATGTTTTTTTAAATGCCTTACCATACATCTCTGGACTTTGCTTTCCTATGCTTTACCACACTTTTATAATACTTTAGCACACTTTCCTATGGTTTACCATGCTTTTAGTATACTTTATCACACTTTCCTATGCTTTTACAAAAACTTTTCTTAATGATAGAGTATTAATAAGTATTAATTTAAACTGTAATGAATGTAACATTGTTATGTTTTGTGAAATCGATTTTGGTAATTTAATTAAGCAGTTTAGGCTTTGACAGAGTGATTAGCTCCTGATTATGAAGTAGAGACACACAGCTGCAAAAGGTTACTGGGATCAGAGAAGGAGAGGGAGAGAGAGATCTGTGTGGAAGCTCTGGGAAACAGGCTCACAAAAGCAACTAGTGAAGTTTAAGATCTTTCTCTAAAAAACACTGTTGCTTTCATTTTGAAACTGTGTTTTTTTTCCTTTTTGTAACTCCCCGACCCGCCTACAGCGACAATTTCTCAATGATTACAAGCTCTATTCCTTTACAGAGGTCAGTGGAAATCTGCTGCAAAAATTCATATCAGCTCATAAAATAAATGTTCTAATGAGGAAGGTAGCATCAGGTGTTACGCTGTTCAGGGGATTTCAATAATATGACTCAAAGTGCATATATAAACAGTTCTTATCATGTTTGTGTTCTTAATTGAGCAGATGGATTGAAGGTAATTAAGCAAATCCATTATTTTTGCATTTATGTGCAAAACATATCTTAATTGATGATTACATTTATCAAACAATCCTTCATTATTAATGTAATAGTACATTATTTCAAATCCATCAGAAATAAAACCTAATATATAATAACGTAAAAATGATTAAATGTCCTGGAGTAACGACAACCAAAGAAGAAGTGATCTCTTACTGTGACTGTCAGATCTTTACCTAGGCTGGCCCAGGACTGGAGGTTGGAGTTGCAGACTCCAACAAGCCTGCTGCCCACATTGTTTTAAAGGAAGGACAGTGGTTGGTAGTTTACAGCATGCTGGTCTTTTTAGAGAGGGGGCTGGATATGTGTAGAACTGCAGATGATGACATTAATACTAAATACAGGCGGGGCTTAGAGTTGAAGGGGACTTGACACTGCCGTCAACGGGAGCAAATCAGGACTGAAAAAAAGTGGCCTTAATTGTGAGGCGGTATGTAACAGGGGAAGTGTTACGTGTGGGTCGTCACTGAATAATCATCAGACACAGAGCATTAGGTGTTGACGGTCCGCGGAGGCGCGCAGATTTAATTCAACACAAGGGTACCAGCAATGGTAGCCCTAGTGCCAGATTTAACAAAGAAAACAAAAGAAAACAAAGCTAAAAAATAAAAGTATGCCACACAAGGTGAGCGCTAGCCTCACTGGAAGAGACACCCCGCTCCAGGAACCTGCTACAGTACGAAACCTCTCTCTATACTGTTTAGGATCAGCGTCCCCTAAACTAACCTACTGCTGTTGCTCCTGAAGTCCCAGCGTCTCCAGGTCCTCCCTGTCACATGGTATTTTAACTGTAGGGTTTGAGTGTATTCTATTAGCTTATTAATAGCAATGTAATAGTGCACTGGCCGAGAGAGCCCTGGCATTGATCAAGTGAAACAAATCAGCTTGGTCTTCAATACATGTACTGTATTCATTTCCTTTAGCTGTGAATGAGTGGCGGAAAGATCTCATCCCTACATCCGACTGCAGTGTTGGGATCTAAAGTATCTGGAATGGGATTTTAGGTACCAGTATGTCTAACAATATCATATTAAACACAGGGAAGATGATTCCAGCTTAGATCACAAGTGAAAACTGTTTTGTGGTCAATATAGATGTCAATAAAAAGGTATCTCAAAGCATATCCCCTAACTGTGTCTGACTGTAACCAGTGGCAATCAACACATGACAACACATTTACATTAAGCGTCTTTAAGTACTGTGTATTTACATAGTAGTTACTTAGTAAATACACGTGTACTTACACATCATTACTCTGTTATTATGCATAGTTACAATGCACTTAATGTGTAAACAGTTGTATCAGAAAAGGGTTAGGGTTAGGGTTAGGGTTAGGGTTAGGGTTAGTGAGGTGTGAGGAGGGCTTTAGAGGACAGCTAGTGTATATTGGAAACTTCTTAATAAAGCATATATCAATGAAAATAATTAACAATTAACAGCATGCGGTCAATAAAACCATTTTGCGTGTCAGTTGTCTTTTGTTAGGCATTGTTGCTTAGACAGTAATTTACTGGACTATTCTCTGGCCTTGTTCCATATTGTATTGCCTTTCTCATTGTCTATAATCATTCATAATAACACACCTCTGGAATGGTCTTCCAACATTTACATCAAAAGGAACTTACTTATGGCAAGATCCATTCAGATAGATATTCAGGGTTCTGTGAATGAAATCCAACTTAATTCAGTAATTCAAATATCTGAATACTGCTACATTCACCATGAATCTGAATAAAAAAATAGGGTTTGGGATCAGACCTGGATGAAGCTGTATAAAAGACCACCTGTACAAAGGAGCCACTGGAGAGCTCTGAATAATCTCGCTGCCTCACGCATTCTAAAGGATTAAGGCAGCACATTTGAATCAGTGCACTTTGTTTTCAGCTTTTCATTTTGAGGAGGGAACAAAATACTCACTGAAACATTATGAAACCTGTTATTTGTGAAACAGATTGAAGCTTTGCTCCTCTAACAGGGAGGACGCTTGGCACAAACAGTCCACCAAGCACACCACAAACAAGCATCTTAACCACTGTGCAAAACCCATTGCCTGCAGGAGTGGCTATAGAGCTTTTAACCTCGTGTCATTGACACGGTTCAAAATTCGCATCACACAACACGGCCAGCGGCTGGGTCACTGCCTTACTGCCTGCCTGACGGCTTGGGGAAATAGAAACAAATGACAGGATGTCAATTACATTCTGACACCTGTCTTGCTTAACTTTATTTTAAAGGACAAGTGAATCAGCAAGCCCAGTGTGATCGAGTCGGAGATTCCCTGATCTAGTGCAGAAGGAGTCTCTGAATCTCCAGTGCTGAACTTAAAGTCCCCTTAGCCTTATTGGAAAATGTCAATAAATACTGTGGCAGTGTGGCAGGGAGAGCCCTGCCGGTGCACGCTTGTATGTGTTGGTGTGGGGAATAATGGGTGGGCAAGGAGGGGGTTAAACTGTCAAAACACATGGGAATGTGGCTGGAGCCATGAATTGAATAAATGATTGGATGATTAATTAAGGCTCAAGCCACAGGTATATAAATAGGGTGATCACTAATGATAGTTAGAAGGAATTATTCGAGTTGATGTTGGTGAAAGGTGAAAGGTGAAAGGTGAAAGGTGAAGGTGTTTCGTGTTCCGTGCTGTCCCGTTTTGTTTGTTTGTTTATGTTCGTGAGTGTTTTTGTAGACCTTGTGTTTTGACCCTTGCGTTGGTTGCTTTGTTAATGTGTTTTGTTTGGTTTAGTGTGTCGTTTATTTGTATTTGTAATTAAAGTGCACATTAGCGTTTTGAAACCTGCAACTTCAGTGTCTAAGTCTCCCTTCCTGGTTGAAGCAACATTGTCAGTGATGCTGTCCTGTCACAATTACACACAGGGCTTTTTCTCTGTTCCAAGGTCGGCATGTTGGCTGTACTGGATCTGACTAACCTGTGCATTAGGGGCTGCTTTTTTATATAACACGGAAGCTAGTTATTGCAACTTTATGTAAACTAACCTTATGCATAGTGTCCCCATGGGTCACAGTGGAAGTTACAACCTAGCAAATTTCAGTGCTGTCTCCCTAAGGTACTAATACCCACCTTTACGTAGTCACCATGTAGTATTTTCAAAGTGCGTCAATAGCAAACCTTAAAATATAGTCTGAATTCTATTAATGACCATTCACTGCAGCTATTAAATCAGTCATTATTGGTTAAGATTGCTGCATTCTACGAGCGCTTGATTGTTGTCATCAGTCTGGACTGCCAGAAGGATTGTTCAAAGTAGTGCTGTTTTTTTTGTTTTTTTTACCAGAAATATAATTAAAACTAATCTCCCCCAAGGGACATTTAATATCTATCTCACTATTTAACATGTCAAAGTGACATAGTCAGTCCCAGCTTTGCTCACTGGGTCTATCCTCCCCGAGTCAGCCATTGTGCAAACAGATTAGTAAAGAGGCTTTTCAATGACTTTTGTATCAATGCATCCATCAAAAAACAATTTGAATTTTGAAGGCTGTACAAAAAATGTCAGTTCCATACACCCCCCGCCACGGCTGTAAATTCCTAATTAGAGATAAGTGTATGATGAAATAAAATTAGAAATGGCAATGCAATGTTTCATCTCAATTTGATAAGCAGTTCTATGAAAAAATGTAGGTGACGTACAGACATAAGGATGTACAGACAGGCAGACAGACAGACATCTCCATAGAGCCCCAGAAACTGTTATTCGCAATGACTTAATACCAAGTTTGCTGACGATTGGATAAGCAGTTCAACAGATACTGTGCATGCAAAAGTGTAAGTGTGACATACAGACAAATGCCAGTTATAAGTCATGCAAATAGTTATTGTTCTTTCTGTTTACTCTGTTTCTCTAGAAACGCTCTGAGAACAACACTAACTGCATATTAAACACTTAAGAAGACACTAGCCAAAATGTTTGTCTACTTGACTTTTACAGTTTTACCTTATAATCAAATAATCAACAGCTTCATTTAAAATAAATCCTGACATCAAAAGTGTGTTTCCGCAATTTCTCAACTATTATCAACCATATGGATCTCAAAAACGTATTCTCTCATATATCATAGTATGAGATATATTTGAAACCTTTATTCTTGATACCAGTAATATTATAGAGTAGTAGTTCTTCAGATATCGACAGTGACAGTAACAGCTGTATAACGTTTCAACAACTCATCCTTAATGATCTCTGGCTGTGTAATATATTTTATTTCTACAACGCTCAAGGTAATTCATGCTGCTGAGCTCACAACATCTATCCTTTCTAAAACCACACAGGCAGAAGGAACCGTAAACCTTAATATTCAAATTGTTGCATAAAAATAATCAAGTAGCAGAGTCTTGTTACCTCCAGAATATTATAAGTCTGCACTCTTATAAAGCTGCACTCCAGTAAATGCTTCTATTAGTCAAATCTGGCCCTGGTAATTCTTTCAGTTGTTCATTTTTAAAATGTGTCATCATAACCACAACCTTTACACTGGCTACCATCCATAACCACTGAGGTTTCAGCTATGAAAGAGATGAACTGTAGATTTACTATAATGATATGCACATGCCATTTGTAATTCTCCTCTCCCTTAAAGGACACGTTTGAAAAACAACTGCTTCTGCTCTCTGAATGTAAGGCTGGCTTAAAATACTTTATTTGCATGATACGGTAGCAAAGAAGACAAATCAATAATTGTTACATTATGGAAATTAAACGGTGTGAACCAAATAGAGCGCAATTATTCCCCTCTCTGAGGTCTAATTCTTTAAACACAGCCAAACCAGACACAAAGGTTTGAATTATAACTTGTTCAAAATGGGCCGATTGTGCTTCAGTAATGGCTAATGTAGCACAGCTTCAAGAACTGTTCGAACGCAGCAGTTACAATGGGAACCCTGGCTGATTTATAAGCCGTTAGCTATGCTAAACATGGACAGAGAATACCGCAAACAGTAATCTAGGAGGAGGTCGTGCTGGGGTTAAGGACTGAGTCAATACAGAGCTCCTTTCTGCTGTGCTCTTAATGCTGTATACAGGGAGCTTCCACTTAATCAGCACACAGCCGCGGTCTGCCTGGGTTACATTGTAGCAGATCGTATTATATACCCTACCTGACCCCTTTATTCAGACCCTATCTGTGCCACTGTTTATCACATCCCTGACGCGGCGTGGGGTATACCCCACAAGGTGCTG
The DNA here is from genome assembly GCF_902713425.1 of Acipenser ruthenus. NCBI lineage: Eukaryota > Metazoa > Chordata > Actinopteri > Acipenseriformes > Acipenseridae > Acipenser > Acipenser ruthenus. The sequence goes on from NC_081204.1 coordinate 22,284,277, forward strand.
GAAGGTGTCTTGATGGATGTTAATGTCTTTAACATTTCACACAATTGGTGTGGAGCTAGGCAGACGGTCATGATTTTTTTTAACCTCAAAGGGCACATTAATATGAACCAGCAGAATTGCTACTGAACACTAGACAAAAGCCCAGCCTGGGAAGTTTGTCTGGACTTGTGGGGAGTCTGAGCAGGAGGTGAAATGAGGTGAATTATCTTCAGACTACTGTCCTCCTTAGCATATAGGAGTGCAGCGGCTAATGCAGCAATCCCTGTGGGCTGCCAAGATTGGCAACTTGGCGAGAACAGGATTTAAAGTAGTGGAGATACACGGAGCTGTCTGTCCGTATATCCATCCTCCGGTATGTCACGCTTACATTTTTGCACACATCAGGAGAATTGTCTATCAGATTGTGATGAAACGTTTCATTGCTAATTCTATCTCATGGTCATCAACTGATAATGATAGCTCTGATTTTGATTTTACAGCCGTGGTGGGGAGTGGATGTTACTGACGTACTTGTTTTAGTAGATGAGCCATTATGGAATGCAATTATTGATTACAATTTGCAGCTGATTCAATTAACCAGTGATTCCATGAAGCATCTGTCGCTGTACATTCGTCTGCCGACTGCCTCATACTCAGATTTTGATATCAAGATTAATGAGCTTAAGCATTACAGTGCAGATCTGGGCTACACTGTCTTTGAGAGAGACTGTAAGGTCTGGACAGAGCTGTGCAAATGAGTACAAGAACTGATAAATAATGTACAGATAGAATGGAGATGTGCCCGCGCTTATCTAAAGCTAAAATCTCTTATACCAGGGAAGTCACTAAGAGCCTCGTTGGAATTTAAAATGAGACTTCAAATCCCATCACCCCTTTAGCACCCTGGAGCAAAATTATGGGACACAGAACTACATTTCTTCAGCCCTGGTGTTAAGCAATGAAACCCAAACCAAACTTTTCCTTGCTTAACAAAGAATTAAAAGTTAAAAAGGTAGGTATATACATATAACACAAATGAATAAATAAATGCATAAAGAAAATGACAGTCTACATGACTAACATTTAAAACAATTCTTCTAGTCTCCTCTGAAAGATTTTTTTTTTGTTTCAATGTTTATGAAGTTCTGAAAGACTAACAGCTTCAAAAGTTTTCAATAATAAAACTATACGAGTGATTAAAGACAATTTGACTGTTTTTATACAGTATTAGGAGATGGAATGCTAATTGAATTGAACTGTGCGTACTGTGTCAAGCTAAAAAGAAACAGTCAATCTATTCATCATGCTCCTAATAGAACCTGCGAAACAACAGGCCCGCATTTAAAAAGAAAACATGTACGCAACCTGATTCCTCACCCATTCTGACCTTTCAGATTCACATACCATTGAAAGGCTTAGTCACTCACTCCAGTGATGCCATGCAAGTCAGTCCATTGATTTCAGAGCTATTAAACAGCAATATAAACCCACAGGGGATACCAGGATATTCAGTGAGTGGGGGGTCTGATGGAGTAAAATGGGAAATGAATACCGCCAGTTGTCCTGCATTTATTCATCTGCCCCACTGTTTTTTAGAGTATAGTATTTTCAAGGCCCTTTATTTTCATTTTTGAAAGCTGCAGTTTTCTTTTACTGTTTCCACAATGTGTCAGCTCTGGTGGTGATTATTTTACTTTTAATATGTTCAAAAGTTCCTATTAGTTTATAAATAAAGAACACATCCAGCATTTCTTATTATTTTACTTTTTAAACCACGTACTTTCACATCCAGTCGTTGTTTTTCATGATTTTACTTTTACACTTTGTTTAGTCATTTTAGTACAACCTATAAATGGTACAATAGTACTGGCTACTCAGGTTAAACAGTGACTTGTTATGGGCAGGAAATACTGCAGCACTCTGCAGTCCTAATAAATTAAATGTGCACATGATAATGACGTCACTGGTACCTAGCTAAGAGTGATATGAAATCAGTCCTGTTCGAATCCACCGCCAGCAGCAGACCCAGATCAGACTGGTTTGTAATGGGACTGTTAAATCCAGTTAGAAATCGGTCTCACCGGCTTGCTGTGATGGAGGAAGGTGTGTAAAGAGAGTTAAACCTCAAACTGCTGAAAACTTTACAAACAGTACAAAAATAAAAACACAACAACAAACACACATTTGTGTTTCAGCCAACAAATTGCTTTAAAAAATAAAACTGTACACCTGTACAAATAAAAACCAGAGGAATAGAAGCCCACTTGATGAAAATGACATCTCTGAAATATGTCAGCATTTATTGTACTATATTATAGAACATAATGCTAGCCTCCTTTATCAGTGAATGAATCCAAGTCTCTGTGACCATAAAGTAAAACTTTTAGGAAACTAAGTCATGTATATAAACAGCATACTAACATCAGTTAGGAGGGAGTCGCCTCTCCCTGTGACAGCCATGTGTGAACATATCTGTTATTTTGAAAAGTCTGTTTATGGTGGATGACTGGGAGTGGTGTACAGGTGTAAAAAGGCATTAAAGACGGGGAAGGTGGAAAGGATGGGGGGTTTAGGGACCCCTTAATAACATCACTAAACACAATATAAACAACCGTAAAAAAAATACACCAGAAAGAGGTCAGATAAGAGTTTAAAGAGTGAAAGTCTTCAAACCCCTGTATGTGACTAGGGCTAAATATATTCAACTAGATTTGCAATATACTTTAGTTATATTTGTGCAAGGATATTTATTTCCCTTGCCATGCCTTAATGAAATAACAGCCCCACAAAATTAAACAAAGATTTAGTGCTATTTCACTTGGTTAGGACTTAAGAGCCCAATTATTCCCATCTGAACAAAGGCAGGCTCTAAAAAGGCCTATGCAGCAGGTGCACATGGCGATCTCAACATTTGGTGAACATATGTGCGTTTCTGGAACTAAAGAAAGTGCCAAGAACTGGCTGTGGAAAGTTTCTTTTATCTTTTGTTTATTTCTTCTTACTAATTTATTTTCCTTCATTTTCCAGCCCCCTTCACTGCCACACCAGCGCCCCCTACCGGGACAGCTGACGACGAGTGCGTCCCTGAGTCAGATGAGGAACGAGCTGGTTTAGGTGTCAGTTGTCATGGTGATGGTTACAAACAAGTTACATCATCAGGACGCACACACTTCAGATTTACAAACTATTCTATCTCATTTGCCGTTCCCCTTACGTTTTGCTCCGGGGATGTTTTGTATTGGTCTATTTTCTGATTTATTGACAGTGACTTTGGGTTGTGAGGCTCCAATACTCAGTTATAATTTTTAGCTATATCTGTCTTTACCTGGATTTGAACTTGTCTGGAAAGTTCTAACTGCCTAATATTGAACAGACTTCTTTATTCCGTTTAAACCATGTGACCAAGTGACCTTTCAACACAGCTGGCCCAATCTTACCATAAAAATCCTGTAAGTAGGCGCCCTGTTTTCTGTGAAAAAGCAGTTAATACTTTGGTATAGAAGCCCCTGTGATGTCTCTGAGTACAGGCACCCCCACAGCTGAAGATGTGTTTAAATGCAGGTCATGGGACCAGGATATTCATAAATCTGCATTACTGTACACCAGCAGCATCGATAAAAGACCACATTAAAGACTTGGATTGCCCATGCATTTTTCTGGCACACTCCTACACTTATGGCAGCAGTGTGGAGTAGTGGTTAGGGCTCTGGACTCTTGACCGGAGGGTTGTGGGTTCAATCCCCAGTGGGGGACACTGCTGTTGTACCCTTGAGCAAGGTACTTTACCTAGATTGCTCCAGTAAAAACCCAACTGTATAAATGGGTAATTGTATGTAAAAATAATGTGATATCTGTATAATGTGAAATAATGTATAATGTGATATCTTGTAGCAATTGTAAGTCGCCCTGGAAAAGGGCGTCTGCTAAGAAATAAATAATAATAATTATATAAGCTTATTTGCACGATTATACAGTGCTGTATATAGAGGGTGGGGCCAGCCAAGCTGAAAGGCCATTTTGTCACATGATTGTAATGAAATGAGGAAGCCTGTTTAGTCCTAGGCAACCACACAGAGAAGTAAAAACAGAATTAGATTTTTATTTTCTTAGATCAACAGAACCCAGTATCACTCAACACAATTGCAAAAACCTTTAAAAGGCAAGGGGAAAGTGAACAACACAATTAAAGGGCATTTGAAAATACTGCACTTGCTCGTTCAGATTATGGTCAAATATAAGTGATTTCCAGCTATTCAGTGTGCATGTCCGTGAATAAAAACTAAACCAGAATGAAAGCCTGTGGAGGGCACGGAAAGAGTTAAAGAAAGATGAACCATTCCCTCTTCTAAAGCCATGCTTCTGATATCTAGTAGGAGATATGAAGCCCTCTGGTCAGCTATTTATAGTAACAGCCGGTGCTCTGGTGCCAAGTTCTGTTCATACAACCCAGAAGAAAAACAGCAAGCCCTGACTGATGTATTTTCTCAATGTCTTCCCCTTGCATGTTCTCTCCTTGACTGGCACACATCCATTCCACGGATAATTAATGACTCCATTGTTTCCCTCATGGCCTCCTCTCGTTGCACTTCCTGCTTAGACAACACAAAGACTCTTTGACTACTAGAGCCAATTTAGGGTTTTTGTCACAACAGGGAAAAAAAAAACTCTCAGGAAATGGGGCATGTACCGCAGGCGTTCATGTACAAACAGGGAAAGCTAAACTAGGACGTGTAGCAACAGCTCCAAGCCTTTTACATCACTGATTTAACAACGATGTGAAACTCAAACCTCTAAATCATGAAAGGATGAACTGTTTTATACACTTCATTTTTACTTGAACAGCTCATTGGAATCATGTTCTCTCTGGCTAAAAAAAACAAACCTGTACTTATTAAAGATCTTGGTATCCCTGAATAAATAATTGTTTTAATGAGAAAGTCAGTTTTCTAGTAATGACAAACTGGGGGCTTTGCTGGCTGTTTTATCCCAGTTGTCTTCAGAAATAGGAAAACAAATGTAATAAACAGGGAATTCCAAAGACAAGAAATATGGGTTTCTGCAACTGCCAAGATGTTCAATCATGTTATACTGGTTGTCAGTGAACACTGAAATGTGTTAAGTCAAGTTACCACATGATGTGCTACATCCTGACAACTTCAATTAAGAAGAAATGTCAAGAAGATAATCGTTTCTTCAGTGTACTACTTAAGAACTTTATGTTTCGGTATTCTGAAATCAGTTAGGAGGGGTGACACCTTCCAGTGAGAGATATGGTGCTTAAGAAAAAATCAATTTGAGTATATACTTTCAAGAAATGAGTAAACCCACGTGCAAGCTAGAGTAAAATACTGTATACTCAACATTTAACACCATATGCTTTCTATGAGTGCTTGTATGTGTGCAGTACTGGATGAGTGAGTGTGATATATAATGGATATACATACTGTATACTCCTTGCAGAAAACAAACCATGTGTAAACTAGCATTCTTTTGTCATAAATCTCTGGTATACACGCTCTATCTGTTACACTGGGCATGAGATCAGGAGTGGGGTGGAGGTGTGAAATATGTGGATGAGTAGAAAAGGTGGGAACTTTGCATCCATATAGCAGCCGTGCACACGTTACGCAAATGAATTTCAGCTTCATAAGTGTGGACTTGCATATAAACTCGTGCGATCGGTTGAAGTGAAACAGACATTCTAAGCTTATAGGATTTTACTGTTTATTTTTAGTGGTAGTAAACGGAAGCAGATAAGTTTGGTTGAAGCTTCAAAAAGAAGAAAAAATCTTTCTTCTGAGGAGCCAGATGTGAGAGTTAAAAAAATCAGTAAAAACACCGAACTGTCTATTTCTGGCACTAACGGGGGTGGAGTTTTAAGAGCCGAAAATATGTTAGCAGCACTGAATGGTAGTCCTGCATTCTGGATTCTGCTGCTCTTCCAGGATTGAGCACATTTATACAAGGTTCATGTATATTAAATGTTGTATATTAAAATGAATAATACATTTCCTAATCATTAACACATAATTGACAAGTTATATTATTATTATTATTATTATTATTATTATTATTATTATTATTATTATTATTATTGATGTTTTATGCTTGTTTTGTCACAACTTGTAAGATAAAAGAAAGTTTATGTTTCTACGTCATGCTCAGGGGGTGAGCAATGATTACATTAGTTGTAGTGATTGTGAGAGTAGATTAGAAATGGAACCGGCATAACTGAGCTAGTTTTTCCCCTAGTTTAAGTCTGTATTTCAAATAGGTTTATTTGTACCTTTTAGTGTTGTCGTGGACTATTTGGCTGCTGTCAGTGTAGTTGCTGTTCAGTCTCGATGGCAGTGTTTATTCATTTTTAGAAAGGGAAACAGTGATGCAATTTGATTGCAATTTTCTAATGTGACAGTGCTGTGAAACGCAGGAAAGAACAAAAATGCAGCACTCTGATTGGCTGAAACGCTTTCCACGTTGATGCAGAGTCGTTCTCGGCATAAGATGGGATGTCAGCGTGGTTCAGTTTTGCATACCATGTGAACGATTTCTGGGACACTTGTAGGCAGGATTCCCATCTTCCAGACCCTCCTTTGCCCAGCACACATTTTACACTCCTGCAGTCCAAGAGAGGCCGCATGCAAGAATGAAGAAACATTGAAAACATGCAAGTCATAGGAAAGCAGGGACTGGTTACCGAGAAGGAAAGCCAAGGCATGGAGGAGATGGCTTGTGGGAGTTGTAGTCTTCATGCATTCATCACGTGACACCTCTGAGAAGTGCAGGACTGGGCAACTTTACATTATTTAATACGAAACAATTAAATAAAAAATCAAATTTACTTTTACCATAATCTGTGCGTCTTACTGTAATGAATCTCCTGCTTGTGGCTGATGACCTAATAATACTGACATCCGCATAAGACAGGTACTTGCCTCACGACTACAGAGCAGACTGGCCCTGTCGTTGTTTCATCCCATTCGTCACACACAGGTACATCACGCTTCAGTTCCACGCGACTCCAAAGGTTATCTGAGCTCTATTAAGTGTATTAAGCATCACCCCGGGTTTGTAATCACTGCCCCCCTGCTAAAACTGAGAAGCATGCACTGCTTCAACATTGATTTATGCTTTCCAAATGGATGAATACTCCTTCAGAAAAACAAGTGCATTTCTTCCAATTGAAAAACACACACACACACACACAGACACACACACACACACACACACACACACACACACACACACACACACACACACGCACAATAAGCTTTTAGATGGTGGTCTTTGTGTATTGCCGTCTCTCGTAATGCATACCCTCCAGAGCTTCGGCAATAAATGCATGATGTTGATAATAAATCAAAGCAGCCACTTGGACATCAGGAGAGTGTTGTACAGCATGTTCAAGGGCATGTATTTACCTTTTTGAATTGATATAAAATGATACAGGAATTTAAGTTAAAGGTAACACCGTGTAACAATTTTTTTTGTTGTTGTTCCTGGGTAGTAAGTGTTATTTCCTAATTGCTTATGCCTCAAAAGTATAGAAAATGGCTATTATTCCCCACAAACTTTGCTTTTGTGACCAGGACAGTGATATTTTGAAATTTACCTATTTTCCAGAACATTCCAGATAGATTCAGTGCTGAGTAAACTTGGACTAACTTCTAGAACTTTCTAGAACTTTCCAGTAATAAATAGTAGTATAAATACAGGGGCCTTAAGCCCACCAGTTTAGTTTAGTTCCAGCTGCCTAAGTGGATACATATCTGCATTTTTCTGAGATGGCATCAAGAGGCTGCAAGCATCCGGCAGACGCATTTTGCTATGTCTGCGGCCAATTTATCAAGACAAGAGCGAAAAAGTACTCCGTGGAAGCATCTGCTAAGATGTGTGAGGCCTACAAGGCATATTTCGGCATGCCTGTCGGGGATCAAGACAAACCCTGGGCACCTCATTTCACCTGCGAGCACTGCAAAAAAACTCTGGAAGGTAAGATGGACAATTGTTGCTCGGAATTTTATGTTATAAAATTTGTTAAAATTTGTCTTCACCCGTCAAGATGGGCTCTGCTTCTGCCACAATGTGACCAGTCTGTTCGAGGCAATCGGAATCGCCTGTAACCAGAATGAGTGGCGCCTCTTCATTGACAGCTCATCCAGGAGCCTCAAAGCTGTGCTGCTCCATAATGGTAACAAGTACCCGTCTCTTCCCCTGGCTCACTTGGTGCACCTCAAAGAGGATTACAACAGCATCAAGACCTTGCTGGACACCTTGCTTGAAGTATGATGAGTATGGCTGGGAGGTCATAGGAGACTTCAAAATGGTGGCATTCCTGATGGGTCTCCAAGGCGGTTTTACCAAGTTTCCCTGCTATCTTTGCCTTTGGGACAGCAGGGACACCAAGGCGTACTACCACAGGCGGGACTGGCAACAGCGGACCGAGTTCTCTGTGGGGAGGAACAACGTCAAGTGGGAGCCACTGGTGGACCCCTGGAAGGTGCTGATGCCACCACTGCACATCAAATTGGGCCTTATGAAACAATTTGTCAGAGCTCTAGATAAGGAGTCTGCAGCCTTCAAGTACCTTCAAGACTTCTTCCCTAAGCTGTCTGAGGCAAAGGTCAAAGCCGGTGTCTTTGTCGGACCACAGATAAAGAAGATCCTGGAGTGCAATGAATGAAAAAAGAAGCTCACTAGTAAGGAGAAAGCGGTTTGAAACAGCTTTGTCGCAGTGGTTCGGGGCTTCCTGGGCAATCACAAGGCCGAAAACTATGTGGAGCTGGTTGAGACTCTGGTGAAGAACTACGGCACAATGGGCTGTAGGATGTCCTTCAAAGTCCATATCCTTGATGCTCATCTTGATAAATTCAAGGAGAACATGGGAGCGTACTCGGAGGAGCAAGGCGAGCGCTTCCACCAGGATATACTGGACTTTGAACGTCGCTACCAAGGACAGTATAACGAGAACATGATGGAAGACTACATTTGGGGGCTGATTCGTGAAAGTGATTTACAGTATAATCGTAAATCTCGAAAAACTACTCGCTTCTAAATCTTTTGTAGTCATTTTTGTATTACTTTAGTATAAATACATGTTAATTTGGATTCATATGTTTCTTTTTTTCTGACTATGTGAACGAAAAGACACAAATTCGCCCATTTTCTCATTGGAAATAGGTAAATTTCAAAATATCACTGTCTGGTCACAAAAGCAAAGTTTGTGGGGAATAATAGCCATGTTTTATACTTTTGAGGCATAAGCAATTAGGAAATAACACTTACTACCCAGGAACAAAAATTGTGTTACATAGTGTAATTCATTTCCCAGTATGAATCTGGTTAACATAGGGGATGGAGGGTAGACTGAAAAGCATCTCACCTGCTTTTATTCGTTGTTGGGACGTTGTTGGAATGTGTTATTAAATCCTTACATTAGTATTTTGTGTGCCCACCCTTTGTTTCCTTTACAGCTTGCAGTCTTTTTTGTATTTTGAAACCAGTCCCTGGCATCTTTCCGGAGATATTTTTGCCCATTCTTCAACACATACAGCTTTGAATTCTGCAATCGACTTTGGTTTATTTTTTGCAACAGCAGCCTTCAAGTCAATCCATAACATCTCGATGGGATTCAAGTCTGGGGACTGAGATGGCCAATCCATAACTGTAATCTTCTTTATTTCAGAAATTCCTTTGTAGACTTCACAGAATGCTTAGGGTCATTATCCTGCTGGAATACAAACTTTTGTCCATTAAACATTCTAGCACTGGGAATCAAATGAGGGTGCAAAAGTTCTTTATATTTTGCAGCATTCATTGATCCTTCTATAATACAAAGGTCACCAGTGCCTGAGGAAAAAAGACAAGCCCATACCATCACACAACCTCCACCATGTTTAACACTAGGCATGATTAACTGTCTTTAAATTCTTCTCCTCTCTTCCTCCAAACATATTGTTGCTATCTTGGTGAAAAAAAGTTATATTTTGGAATCGTCTCTCCATAAAATTAGGTTGAAGAAATCATCAGGCTTCTTCAAGTATTCAATGGAAATCTCCAACCACTTTATTTTGCATATTGTTTTTGCATCTTGCTTTTCGTTGTCACAAAGACGGCCAGAGTGGGTGGCGTCAGACCAGACAGGAATACACAGACACGGTGATGGTGATGAGAAATGCTGAGTGCAATGGCTGCACTCAGCGTTTACTGACAAAATAAAAGGTTTAAACAGAAAACACGGGACACGGCACTATACGCCAAAATAAAGAGACAAACAAAACGTACTACACTTAACAAACGGTGCACGGAGACAAACAAACACGGTGAGTACAAACACTTATATTTACGATCTCTTTCACTTTACTTTCCTACTTCTCCTCACCCGTTCTCCACTCTCGAACACCCAACCACCAGTGAGTGAAAATGTGTCTCTATATATACTGTTGTGCTGGGATTCAATTACTAATTAATTATTCACTTGAATCCCAGCACGTGAATTAATTCTGTGCAACCCCGTGCTCACATATTACATTTAACCAGCACGTGAAGTGATTTGTGCCCTCCTCGTGCCTACATACAAATCTACACTTTTTAAATATACGTGAAACACAGACCCGTTTATATCCCGTGTACCAATCTATACACCAACATTAACATACGCACGCATACATACATACACATAACACAAATGCACACAGGGGCGGGGCGCATTGCCACATATACCCCCCCTTGTGCGCAGCACACATGGCCTCAACGGCCACCTCCCCCCTTAAAAATCCAGCAGTCCAGGACAAAGTCTCGGGCTGGGAAGGGAGGCTTCAGTGGGCCCATGGCTGGCCATGCTGTCAGCACCCCTGCCGGTAGTGGCACGGCTGACAGCCTGTTGGTCCCGTCCTGCAGCGAAAAAGCTGCGGGGGCAGGTGGTCCCCCGACCTCCCCCTTCTTCATAGCCGGCAGCTCCCTCCTGTGGGGCTCCGGCCACAAGAACTCCTGCAGCGAAACTGCTGCTGGGGAAAGTGGTCTCCAGACCTCATCCCCCTTCTTCGTGGCCGGCAGCTCCCCTTTCTGGGGCTCCGGCCACCGTACTCCCTGCGGAGGTACGGGCAGCAGAGGCAGCTCCTGCTCCTCTGCTCCGGGCGGTGGTGGAGGCAGAGGCAGAGGCAGCTCCTGCTCCTCTGCTCCTTGCGGTGGTGGTGGCGGAGGCAGAGGCAGCTCCTGCTCCTCTGCTCCTTGCGGTGGTGGTGGCGGAGGCAGAGGCAGCTCCTGCACCTCTGCTCCTGGAGGTGGTGGAGGCAGAGGCAGCTCCTGCTCCTCTGCTCCTTGCGGTGGTGGTGGCGGAGGCAGAGGCAGCTCCTGCTCCTCTGCTCCTGGAGGTGGTGGAGGCAGAGGCAGCTCCTGCTCCTCTGCTCCTGGCGGTGCTGGCTCCCTCTGCTGTGGCGGCTGGGCATGTGCGCGCCGTGCTGCCTTCAGCAGCATAGCGAGAGGCTGCTGGGGGACACCAGCATCCTGCCCTTCTCCCCCCCAAAAATTTTCAGGGGGTTGAGCCTGTAACTCCTCCCCTTCTGGCTCCTGGGGCTGAACCAGCAGGCATTTTCCCTCTGCTGGTGGCTTGGGTCCCAGGGCTGTGGAAGCCCCGACTTGCCTCCCTTTGGGCTGTGGACGCCCCGACTCCTCCCTGTTGGGCTGTGGACGCCCCGACTCCTCCCTGTTGGGCTGTGGACGCCCCGACTCCTCCCTGTTGGGCTGTGGACGCCCCGACTCCTCCCTGTTGGGCTGTGGACGCCCCGACTCCTCCCTGTTGGGCTGTGGACGCCCCGACTCCTCCCTGTTGGGCTGTGGACGTTCGGGCTCCCCCCACTCAGGCGTAGGACGTTCGGGCTCCTCCCACTCAGGCGTAGGACGTTCGGGCTCCTCCCACTCAGGCGTAGGACGTTCGGGCTCCTCCCACTCAGGCGTAGGACGTTCGGGCTCCTCCCACTCAGGCGTAGGACGTTCGGGCTCCTCCCACTCAGGCGTAGGACGTTCGGGCTCCTCCCACTCAGGCGTAGGACGTTCGGGCTCCTCCCACTCAGGCGTAGGACGTTCGGGCTCCTCCCACTCAGGCGTAGGACGTTCGGGCTCCTTCCGCTTGGGCTCCTCCCATTTGGGCTGTGGATGCTCAGGCTCCTCCCATTTGGGCTGTGGAGGCAAAACCAGCAGGCATTCACCCTCTGCTGGTGGAGATGGGGACAGCAGGTACTCACCCTCTGCTGGTGGAGATGGGGACAGCAGGTACTCACCCTCTGCTGGTGGAGATGGGGACAGCAGGTACTCCTCTGCTGGTGGTCCTGCTACCTGGGCTGCTGTTCCATTTATGGTTGCCTCCAGGTAGCTGAGGACAAACTCCACACCTTCCTCCAAGGTGTTTGGGGTGTGTTCCTCCTGATAGGCCTCCCATCTCTCACAGTCCATCATCCACAGGGCCTGGACGACTATGGGCAGAGACTGGGCCTCCAGCCCAGCATTCTCCAGCATCCAGTCCCGCACTTTGATGGCGTCTTCTGCCATTTTTTTTTTTTTTTTTTTTCTTTTTTTTAAATCCAAACTGCGGTTCCTGCTCTGGCCTGAGTCCTGGAGGCGCTGTCGATCCCACGCAGGACACCACGTGTCACAAAGACGGCCAGAGTGGGTGGCGTCAGACCAGACAGGAATACACAGACACGGTGATGGTGATGAGAAATGCTGAGTGCAATGGCTGCACTCAGCGTTTACTGACAAAATAAAAGGTTTAAACAGAAAACACGGGACACGGCACTATACGCCAAAATAAAGAGACAAACAAAACGTACTACACTTAACAAACGGTGCACGGAGACAAACAAACACGGTGAGTACAAACACTTATATTTACGATCTCTTTCACTTTACTTTCCTACTTCTCCTCACCCGTTCTCCACTCTCGAACACCCAACCACCAGTGAGTGAAAATGTGTCTCTATATATACTGTTGTGCTGGGATTCAATTACTAATTAATTATTCACTTGAATCCCAGCACGTGAATTAATTCTGTGCAACCCCGTGCTCACATATTACATTTAACCAGCACGTGAAGTGATTTGTGCCCTCCTCGTGCCTACATACAAATCTACACTTTTTAAATATACGTGAAACACAGACCCGTTTATATCCCGTGTACCAATCTATACACCAACATTAACATACGCACGCATACATACATACACATAACACAAATGCACACAGGGGCGGGGCGCATTGCCACATTCGTCCATGGACATTCATCCTGTTAAGGTATCACTGAATTGTTCACTCGTGAAGTTCTTGACCATCTTCTCTCAATTCTTGTGTCCATTTTTTTTGCAGTAATCCGAGGATTTTGCCAGGCTACTCAAATGATTTGTCTATTTTTCTGGTAGTTTCTCCTATCTTGTTTAGTTGTGTCACTGCCATTGTACTCTTTAGTTTTAACCATTTTTGTTGCTTTTTTAATCACAATTTTCCAATTTATTTTTCAGCACTTGATGATTAGGTATTTATTTATACTATAATTATCATCAGGTGTTGGTTTTTAATCATGATAATTGTCAAGAATTAGCAACAAATGGGATTCATACGAAATATGTTGATTGCCCAAATACTTTTGTCAAAGTATGAAATTCGTTTTTGCATGTTATTTTTTAATTTTATGCATGTTATGTAATAATTTGTTGTTTTATTATAAAGCTGAATTTCTACTTTTAATTGATATCTTTCAATAGAACAAATCACTTTCTGTGTGGGTTTTCTCTTTTTTTTTTTGCCCAAATACCTTTGTCTGCGACTGTCTATATATACTGTATATATATTGTGACAAAGTACCTGCCCTCAGATACCTTCCATTCCTTACTGTACCTCTTTGTTTATCACCCCTTTTCAAAGGAACGCCTTTCTCCTCTTCACAAAAATGGCTGAACACCGATTCTATAAGTTATTAGAAAATGAATTACAAAACATACTTTATAAAATGGCTTGTTAGAATGCTGCGTGCTGATTGGCCAATTAGTAGTTCCAAGCCGTGATATAATCCCTGGTATAGTAACAGTTGCAAACTACTTAGGTTCAAAGGTAAATCACTAGACCCGTGGCACCATTGTATCACTGCACCTATTGAAATACTGGTAATAAAAAAAAACAGTGCAGCGGAGGCGTGTTATTAGTTCGGCAGCGGCAATAAAGAAACAAGAAAAAAAATAACAAAAAGGCAAGACACCAGAAATTGTTTTAAAATGTTTTTCAAAGTGCTAATCTTTATTTTATACATTAAGACAAAACTACCGTAAACTGAAAAAGAACCATTCTCTCAGCATTCAACAGCTGTCATTCTCACCCCACCCACTTTCCTAGGCTACAACAGTCATACATGCAGTCAAACTCGCCACACGCATATATAGAGAGAACGTACACGCAGCTAAACTCACCACACACATGAATAATTAAAATAAAATAAAGTTAAATTGCAACTTAAATAAAAATTTTAATGAAAATCTTCCGCGAGTATCAATAGTTCATAGCAACTACTTTCTTTCAAAACACTAATTGTGTAAATATAGTAATTGCTACAGGTGTATACTGGGATTTAAAACAGGATTCATTTATCTGACTTTTTACATATCTGCCCTTACTCTGGTCCCACCGCAGTCGGATACGTGAAGGATTACTGTATTTTAACATTTAACATTTCACTATAACCTGTAAATATTACATCTATAAAATAAACTAGAACATTCTTATGTGTAGTAATGTTAACTGCTTCAGAGTACAGCTGAGTTAGTGAGCAGAGTTGTTTTTCATGTTATAAAATGAACTGGTACAAACACCCCCTATCTTTCTGAGCAGATTGAAAATCGAATCGATGTGTTCAGTCACAAACTTGTTTGCAAGGAGCTCAAACTTGAGTTCGGAACCGTTTGTGGAAATGAGATATTCCAGTCAGTTGTGAGGTTGGCAGATTACCAACACAGTGATTGCTCGAAGGCCAGTTTCCTCAGCTGACTCCATTGGTCTTCCTGTTAGCTCTGGATTGGCACTCCTTTAACATGCCACTTGTGGCAGTCATGAATTAAGACTCCCATTTCAGAGTGATAGAGCCAGCCCTGCTTTTACTGTGAGCCTAATAGCACTCCTGTAACATGGAGCTCAGAGTATAAAACCTAGAATGGCTAAAACCGCTCTGCAATGGGAGTGGTTATTTCAGTAATGTGTACAAAAAAGGAAAAGATACCGGAGTAGTAAAAATCTAAAAATAGGCTGTGTGGTCCAGTGGTTAAAAAAAAGGGCTTGTAACCAGGAGGTCTCCAGCATCTGACTCATTGTGTGACCCTGAGCAAGTCACCTAACCTTCTTGTGCGCCTTGGATAAAGGTGTCTGCTAAATAAACTAATAATATATGTTTCTGATTTACACTTTTTGGGTCATGTACAGTTTGAAAAATGTTTTTTATTTTTTTTCTAAAAAATATCTTACTGTTTGATCTGCACAAATCTGGGTTTCTGTGGGACACAGCACTGTTTTCTGTGTGCAGTACCTCCAGTGAATACATTGCAATGGGTGGGAATGCTAGCGGTTATTTTGCCTAAGCGTTTCACAGTGCCTATAGTATAATGTGTGGCCTCTTTATAACTAATGTTTGAGGAGTAAAAAAAAGCCCTATAGTTTCCTTTCTAACCCAGAAGTTAACAAATGTTGTTGACTCATCAAAGTAGCCACCTTTTGCAGATATAACAGCCGAACACACTCGTGGCATTCTTTCTACAATGGAAATCAAATATTGTTCGGAAAGTTCTTCCCAACACTGTTGCAGAAGTTCCCACAAATGTGTTGCACTTGTAGGTTGCTTTGCTTTCACCTTTCTGTCCAGTTCATCCCAAACCAGCTCGATGGGGTTTAAGTCTGGAGACTGTGCTGGCCATTCCATGATTTGAAGCCTACCGTCTTGTTCTTTTCTTCTAAGGTAGTTCTGACATAGCCTGGAGGTATATTTTGGGTCATTATCTTGCTGTAGGATGAACCCCTGACCAACTAGGCGTATACCAGAGGGTATTGCATGGCGCTGCAAAATGCTGTGGTAGCAGTTTTGGTTCAGGGTGCCACTCACTCTGTGCAAGTCGTCGACTCTGGATCCAGCAAAAGAGCCCCAGACCATCACGCTTCCTCCTCCATGTTTGACAGTTGGTGTCACACACCGAGGAACCATCCTTTCGCCTACTCGACGGCGTACAAAAACCCTGCGTGATGAACCGAAGATTTCAAATTTTGATTCATCGGTCCATAAGACCTTCTTCCAGTCTTCAGTAGTCCACTGGCGGTGCTTCATGGCCCAGGCAAGCCTCTTTTTCTTATTTTGCCATCTTAGCAATGGCTTTCTTACTGCCACTCGACCTGTCAAACCTGCAGCTCGAAGTCTTCTCTTCACAGTTGAAACTGAGACTTGCTTACTTCGACCAGTGTTAAGCTGTGCTTGAAGCTGTTGTCCTGTGAGCCGCCTATCACGCAAGCGGTTGACTCTCAGAAACTTGTTTTCTGATTCTGTTGTGGCTTTGGGTCTGCCAGACCTCTTCCTGTCAGAGTTTCCTCCAGTTTCCAAGTGCCTTTTGATGGTGTAGGAAACTGTACTCACTGACACCTTGGCTTTCTTTGCAATTTCTCTAAAGGAAAGACCTACACTTTTAAGGGTTATAATGGTCTGTCTGTCTTCCTTTGTTAATTGCCTTTTTCTCGCCATTATGAGAGCAATATACTACTTCCTGCAGTACAATACTGTCCAAATAATGCTTAAGAGGGTGTAGTAACAAAGTCTGTTCCAACACTGCTTTTATACAGACCGAGGGTTTGTAAGTAATCAACAAAAGTTGGGACACCTGTAGGAATTGTTAGCATCAACTTTCAAGGCTTAATTTACTTCCATTGCTGCAGAACAGCTGTAAGTTGTTAACCCATTACTTGTTCCCTGAAAAAGGCCTGTTTGTATAACTCTGAAATGTACATTATTTTTCAGTTTTTGGTAACCTAAACTTTTTTTTTTAACCTCTGGCAGTTTACCGCTTACCTTTGTACCATTTCAGGTTATTCACTGGACTTGAACTGCTTAAATTTCAATAACAATTGGAAAAATGGGGGTGTTCTAAAACTTTTGACCGGTAGTGTATATAAACTAGGGGTTTTATTCCTGGCATTTTCAATTGATCGATTAATCAGCCGATCTACAATCGATTAATCACACCTGTTTGCTAGTGATTTGAAATTGTATTGAAAGACAATAACAAGTCATCACTTTTAGTAATTTTACTTTTTTTTTTGAGCTGTTCTACCTGTTTGCGTTTCCTTCAGCCAAATGCCATGTCTAAAAAAAAAACGATTAAAAGTACTGTAAATTACCAGTAACGTTTGCCATTGACTTTCTTAAGTTTCTTTTAGTATTCCATTTTATATTAACCAACCATTATCAAAAAATGAACAAGCTAGTTTTCAGCCAATAAGAAGAAACTAAGAAAAAACCTCCTTAAAATACTGTGTGACAGAACTAACCATATGGCCCACCCAATGATGATAAAGAGTTGTTCATAATGGAGGGTGGAGCCTCCTAACTGGAAGAGACCACCAGAGCTGCATATACACCGGTGCCACCTACTGGCCATACACTACATCGCTATTCACCATTCAAATGTTAAATGTTCCTATCTACTCTGTGGACACTATGGATTCCAGAATGCTCGACCAAAGAGAAGTAGGAGCGGTATGATGTCCTGGATGTCCAGTCAATCTCACTGGCCTGGCTAAATTCCTTGTGGACTGGCAAATTTAATTGAACAAGTTTTCAATTTCCATTTGAAACTATTGTGGTGACCTATATCATACCTTCGACCAAAATGATTGGGATGAATATACAGCATGTTAGTGAAACATCTTGAAGTTGAAATATTTTCTTAAGCTAATATTAATGTATGACTTGTTAATATAAGTAACTCTTTACCTTTCTTGAAACTCAACGCCAATATAATCTAAATATTTCAATTTCTTCAGCCCTGATGGTAATCAGTTAAAACCCTAGCAAAACTAACAAACACCCCGGAAAAGGAACTACGTTTAAAAAGTAAATTAAACTTTTTACCGCTTAAAAATGTAATCTTCCCAATTGAACGTGAACACCATTCTACACAGGAGCCCCACACTGCCCCCCACCTTCCCATTCAGAGGGGTACAGCAATGATGAAACAGCAACCTAAAGGCAGTGATATGAGCTCACCCTCTCTGAGGCTCTTCACTGTATGCATCGAGAATCTGCATCCTGATATGCCATATTGTGACCTTTTGGTTCATGGATGTAAAACCCTCTGGCGAGATTAACGATGAAGACCATGCACTTGGGAGTACCTTCACATTTAGTAACTAGCTGGATTCTGTGATTCTCCTGATAACGTTTTATAATGCATACTGTCCACATATTTCAAAAACCATTTGGGATTTGGACTTCATATCTGTAACATTAAAATAAAAGTCTCAGACAAACTGTCCTCCGACCTAATACAGCTGCCACATCTGCTGCGGTGTGACCTTTTCCATATGACAAATACCATGCGCTTTCAAATATAGCTTTCAAATTCAGCTCAGCTCTGTTCTGTGACATTTCTTCATGAGTATCATTCAGAATCAGTAAAACATTAGTCTAAATCACAACGCATGAAAATCACACCAAATCATATAAAATTGGGCTGCCCATCTTGAGATGTGTACCAGTTTATGCACATAATATTACCTTTTTAGTATATGAGTTTGGTGGCCCAGTATACATTCCATCACAAGGTCACCATATAATTTGGCACAATTTTCAGTCTCTGCTTGAGAGGCCCAGGACTGAACGGCAGGCAGGGGGTGTTTAGGTCAGTATTGAGGTACACTCCCTCTCTCTCGCTTGCAGAGCTGTGAGGGGAAGCTCTCCTGACACCTGCCTGTAGCCAAAGCCACAATTCACTTAAAAAAATAAAAATGAGGTCATGTAGGCTATTGTGAATCTGTTGAGTGTGAGTTTTCTGACAAATCCACAGGATTCATAAGGTTTATCAGCCGAGCAGAAGATGAAAGCATGCTGCCACATCCTGTTTAAATATCTGAAAGTGGTCTCTACAGCTTGCAGTGAAGAAGAGGACATGTTTGCCAGTTGTTACAGTGCATTCTGACAGGCCACATAATGCATTGGCATCAATCTACCACACTGTACATCGCGCTGACAAGCCAGGATAGAGCAGGGTATTATTTTCGCAGAGATGTCACTGACTTTTGCAACATGTCACCGGCAGATTAAAGGCATGTGTTAAATGTGCTCAGATACTGTGCTATCAGATAGAAAGGATCCCTCGCCACTGTCATCGGCCAGTCAGTCTTCCCAATGAAGCATTTTACTGTACAAGCCTCAATTTATACTCTGTGCAGAAAGGACAGATGGGAATTTTTTATACAAGTAACGGCCAAAAAAAGAAATATTTGCTATGAGTGTTGCATCATCTTTAATGGAAATACCTTAGGGCATATTTCCCATAAATTAGCTTGTCCATTGCCACAATCTGTTTTCCATGTGTACTGGAAATATACCCCAGTTCTATTAAAGGGGAAACAACATCCATAGGAAATATGCTCTCTAATTACTGTGTATTTACATAGCAGTTACTTAGTAACGCATGTGTACTTATACACAATTACAATGTCATTATGCATAGTTACAATGCACTTTATGTGTAAATCTTTTTGTATGATATAACCCTCACCCCACTAACCCATTTCTGATACAATTGTGTACTTACATATATTGTGCAAAAACATTTACACATTAAGTACATTGTAACCATGCATAATAGCATTGTAATTATGTGTGAGTACACATGTATTTACTAAGTAACGACTATGTAAATGCACACTAATAAGGGACACTTAATATAAAGTGTTACTGGAAATATTTCATTTCATCCCTTGTACAATTTCCATCTTATAGACCTTCAGGCAAAGTGTTGAACTCAGAAGGGAACTGTCAAGAGGACAATGTTTTGTACAAACTGCTAAATGAAATAGAAGTATCCATTTGTGAACTCTCTTACCAATATAGATTAAACAAGTCGAATGGCTTATTGGCAATGTTAAATTGATATTTATATAGCGCTGGGAATGGGATTTTTTTTTTTCAATCCTCTTTGGTTTTGACTGGTATAATTGGTTATATTGCAGTAAATCTCAGTAAAATCAATCTGGTACCCCATCAAATTACCTTCTAAAAAAAGAGAGAATTGGGTCATTCCATTCAAACCCTTATAAAAGTTTCCCATAGTAAATACATAGCAAAGTGTATGCATGGTAAAGCAGAGGTAAGCATTGTAAAGTACAGAGAGGTATGGTAAACCATACTAAAAAAGCCTGGCAAACCAGGGTGAACTATGGTAAATGCATAGTATACTGTGCAAAAATACAGCAGTGAACTTTTATAAGAGAAATCAGCAAATCTAAGCACAATTTCCAGGGTCACCATCTCAGAGAGTGACAATGATGAGGACGTGTTAATTAGTGAAACACATGATAGCATGATGGACTGGTTGATAAGCCCTGATCATTCTGTCACATTTTGAGTGGTGACCTTGGAGCCATCTGCTGATTGGGTGTGGAGAGATCTCTTCTGCACAGTAGAATGTGTGTTACTTATTTGAATCATTGATGCATTGGTGTGCTTTGCATCTTTTCAATACAGGCATTTATGAATTTTGTTTTAGGAACAAATATGAACATGGTCATTTTTGGCAATGCATTTCAAGCAGTGTTTGTTTGAGTATTCAGATGTTTGACCCATCAATATAAGATTAATTAAAAAAAAATGTAAATGTATTTGTTTGTTGCATGTATTGCACAATCAATCTTGACTCAATGTTTGTATTTTAAGATATTTCAAGTTGATGTGGATCTCATGGAGAGTTGAAGACCCCATGGTCATAAATCTGGAACACTCTTCGGCTAATTTAGCCAAGTGAGTTCAAATTACAGTGCATTGCTGTCTGTGACTTATTTTTCATCTAACTGTGAGCTAACACTTTGTTATATTGACCCTTTCCGTTATCATATTGCTATTTAATGGGCCTATGACACATTGTGAAATAACCTTTGGCATAAGGGAAGCATGTCTCATTTTGTCTGGTCTACCCATAAGTAAAGAATTAAAAAGAGTTTCCGTAGCACAGTTCAATGAGAATGGTCCCTTTTTATTTGGAAGAAAATCATTATTGGCTCCACTATGTACAGCTTTTCTGTGTTTGCATTATCATATGGTCCTGTTCCCAAGGTGACTCGAGACACCTATTGATTTTCCCCACGATTCCCATTAACAAATAGGTCACAAGAGGCTTGTTTATGCAGCTTTTTGTAGTTTGATTTGACCGCTTCTCTCTTTCTCTATTAAAGATTAATAGCAGGTCAATTTAAACTCTGAAACGCACACTTTAGGCACACGAAGCATGTTAACGTACTGGTCTTATAAGGGGCACTCCGTGAAACACTGTCCTGTTTGAATTGACATTGAACTCCCTAATTAGATTACTCATTTTCTAATATAAATCTCATGACTTCACAAAAGGTAATTGTCACGTGGGGACTGGTAAGTAATATTTCATAAATAACTAATCTTTCTCTTTATAGGTTCTTTGGATTTCGAGGTGACCACCCCGACCACTGGACAATGAGAGAGGAGGGACCACAGCAGGTAAGAATCAAATGTTTTTATTTTCCAACACACACAATACTGAATAACAACACAACAGAAATCAATTTTGACTAAGTCACAAGGGAGCCAGGGTCTAATAGAAAAGATAATATAACACTAACTAATATTTAATACTTTTAAAAGCCGCTATTATTCCTAAAACTATAAATAGAAATCTCAATTTCACACTATTAATACCTAAAACCTTAAATATTAATTATATTTATTCTTATTACATTTATTATTTGGGCAGCAGTGTGGAGTAGTGGTTAGGGCTCTGGGCTCTGGACTCTTGACCGGAGGATCACGGGTTCAATCCCAGGTGGGGAGACACTGCTGCTGTACCCTTGAGCAAGGTACTTTACCTAGATTGCTCCAGTAAAAACCCAACGGTATAAATGGGTCATTGTATGTAAAAATAATGTGATATCTTGTAATAAGTTGCCCTGGATAAGGGCGTCTGCTAAGATAAAACATACAAATTATTATTTTACCTGCTAACTAAATACTTATCCCTGCCTAACTACATGCACCACAAATAATATATATAGTCAGACACAACATAATGCATCAGACCTGAACCCGAGCCTCTGTAGCATCAGTAGTGTTTGAAATGCCCACAACCAAGTTCAGTTAATCCAGTTGGGTTGGGGAAATGAACACAGTCTGAGCCTTGCGTCCCGCGCTGCAATTTGTAATCCTATTTTTATTTGTACATTGGCTGTCCCAGTGACCCTGGAAATAAAGCCACTAATCCTCTTTGGTCCTCCTCCACCCTTGGGGGAACAAGGATCCTATGCAAAAGAAAGTAAAAAAGCAGGTGTCAGAATTTCACATAAACTAGTCTCCAACGATTGTAATCCTTCTTGTAATATCTTTGTTGTTTCCTCAAATATCTTCTACTTTCTAATTACTTCCACAGCACTCAAAATGTATTCAGTATAAATTTTCTAATTCACTGCAGAAGTTACTGTAAAAACCTTTGTATTAGTCTATTTTCTAGGTATTTTTAGGGGGGTCCTAAAAAGGGGGGAGCGACTTATACACCGGTGTGACTTATACACTGGTTTTTATGGTATACATTTCTGATTCTGTGAAACAATACCAGATCATGTTCCTTCTTTAATTAAAGTTTGCCAAAAGTTTAGTACTCGTTGTCTAACAGTGACAAAAAAGGTACTTCCCTTGTTTCTCAAGCGATCCGTTATCCACTTCTGAATGGTTCTCGTGTTTCTTTCCTGCTCAGTGTGCACGTTGTTTAGTCCTGCAATCCCCTTGCTGGAGTCCAAAAAGAATGGCCAACTTCCTGAGTGCCCATGCCGGTGCCCTTGTTCTCGTTCCTGCCCAACTCGACTCCTCTCTGTATTTTTGGTGCTGGTTTTATTGCAGTCTGTCAATTGATGCAGAATGGCACGCACCTGTGGCAATTTAAGTCTGGATGCTAAGAAAGGTATGTGTTCAAAACAGTACATTATTCAAAATAAATCGCACAGTAAAATTCAAACAATATCTTAAATAATAATAATAATTTACACAAAAGAACACACACCTGCACACAATACGTATAAATTATATAGCTGTACCACCCCACGCTCTAAATTAGTCCCTTGTGACATAATCACTGAAGCATAGTTGCCAACACTATCTAAACACCTTGGAGGCTTGTCTTAAAAGATGTAGAAATAGATACTATACATTTAAAAACACAGAGCTGTGATGTTTGGCATAAGTGTTATAACACCCATCTCACAGCAGGTGCATCTAAACACATCAGGATTTCTGTAGAAAAATAGTATGGGTATCTGTTTTCTTTGCTCGTGTCTATAGTCCCCTTGCATTGCAGACAAGAGGCATTCTGGGAGCTCAAATGAGCTGAATGCTGCGGAGACAGAGAAGGCCCAGAGTGAAGGTTAGCCCCTGGAGCAATGCTCCTTTTAACAGGCGCCCATGTGATTACCTGCAGTTCTGTAATACACACATTAGTCATCCTTTTCCATTCAATTACAAAGCAAGAGGCGTAATGGGTGGAAGGCAGACTGATGACTTACTATGACTGTGCTGCAAGACCATTACCTCCTCATCCTCCACTCTTTATTACCCACCAGTGGTTCTCTCCAGACTCCTTGAAAGCAGGCAGGGATAAGTATCTGACAGTTTACTGTACCCTGGCTGAGCACATCGGCTGCCTTGCTTAAGACGTCTGTCTACATAGCTTTACACGAGGGGTGCTTGGTTTGCTAGAGCTCATTGGTAACTAGTCTCCGTGTTGATGTTCTTTAATGGTATGCTCGGTTGTAATTTGAACAGTGTAAGTGTGATTGTGCTGCTGCTGCTGCTGCTGCTGTAATAATTATAATAATAATATAGAAACTGTTTTATATCACATCAAAGGAAGTGAGCAAAAATGTGTTCAGTAAGCAGAATTAGAAATTGACCAGTTCCTGCCAAAATAAGCATCATCACACAAAACTGTTGACAAATACTGCAGGTATTACACTGATTTCAACAGTAATACAATTCCAATATGCTGCCTACTATACTGTGCATGTACAACACAGTGTAATAATTAAAAACGTGCATATCTCTGTATTATACACAGGAACATCTCAGTGTACTTGCATCGAACTCCAGTTAAGAGCCATGTTAGTACTTTCTGACAATTTGCACTCAGCAGTGAACTCTGGCTGTGGTGTCTCTCAGAACGAGACTTTTAAATAGTTTGTTGATAAAACTTACAACCCCAGAAATTGAATCTGTCAGTGTGTTTCAGTCCACAATTAAGAGAAAGCACAGTGACTCTATGTGCACTGCTGAACCTTATGGAGGATTGCCACAACTACATGGATTGTTGAAAAACCACTGCTCTTATATTTACATTGATACATGTGGATTTAATGAGCACATGTTCAGAAAGTAGACTGGTCCTCTTAGTTTGTATACACTCCTTATGGTATGAGCAAGAGGAGGCTATTGGTCCCATTAATGCACAGCCGGTTCTTGTAGCTTTGTCTAGTCACCTCTGGGATCTCAGTGATTCAGCAGAAATAATATGGCTTGTTAACCCATTCCATACACTCACCACTCTGTGTAAGAAGTGTCTCCTACACTCAATGCTCTCATCTGGTCCTGGTATCAGTGCTGTGGTTAAAATACTAACTAGGGTTAAAGGTAGAAGAGAAAGGGGTTATATATATATATATATAGTAGCACAGCGGGGAGGGGGTTGAAATCCTCCCCGCAGTAAAATGTGTATTTTTGTTAATTGGGGAAGGGTTTTGTTAATTGTTTTATTATTAATTATCCCCTGCACCTGGTAGCCATTGTTAAATTAGAACCAGGTGCAGGGAATTTAAGAGAGGCAGTCAGTTTGCTCAGGGCTGCTGTGTGGAGAGCTCGCTTGGTTGTGTGTACAAGTGTAGGAAGAAGAAAGGTAGAGTAAACCTGTGTGGTTTGTTTTGTATCGGTAAGCAGCTTAGCTGCCCGATGGTCAGTCAGGGACTGTATTCTGTTTAGTTAGTACTCCTTTGAGGAGTTAGGATTTTGTTTGTTTGTTTGGGGTGCTTATGAATAAATATACAGGCCCTGCCCTGTTTAAATAACATCTGTGGTCCAGTAAAAGTTTATTTTTCATACAAGAAGGTCCCGAATTGTAGCAAGGCACCCCCACTTTGTTACAATATATATATATATACTGTTGTTTGTTTCTGATTTTCATCAAATGATTGATTTTCTTGTAGTTCATCAAATGCATACATACTCTCCCTAACTCATTTAGTGTCTTTTTAACAGAATCATCTGTCTGTCACTATTTGATCTTATTATAGCTCATCAGTACCATCACATATCTTAATGACTCATATTATTATTATTATTATTATTTATTTCTTAGCAGACACCCTTATCCAGGGCGACTTACAATCGTAAGCAAATACATTAAGTGTTACAATACAAGTAATACAATAAGAGCAAGAAATACAATAACTTTTGTTCAAGCAAAGTATAAGTGTGACAAACCACAATTCAATAATACAGCAGATAATAGTGATAGTTACATCAGGATATGATTAAATACAAAATACTACAGGTTAAACACTTGGCAGATTACAGTATTCTGAAGTACAGGATTAAATGCAGTAAAATAGGGGGCAGATAAGAGCAAAATAAAGCACATTTAAATGAAGGGTGATAGTGTCCCAGGATACAAACAGAGGAGTTCTACAGGTGCTGTTTGAAGAGGTGAGTCTTAAGGAAGCACCGGAATATGGTCAGGGACTGGGCAGTCCTGACATCTGTAGGAAGGTCATTCCACCACTGCGGAGCAAGGGTGGAGAAGGAGCAGGCTCTGGAGGCAGGGGAGCATAGCAGAGGTAGAGCCAGTCTTCTAGTGCAGGCGGAGCGGAGAGGTCGAGTGGGGGTGTAGGGAGAGATGAGGGTCTGGAGGCAACTGGGTGCAGTCTGGTCAAGGCATCTGTAGGCTAGTACAAGAGTCTTGAACTGGATGCGAGCGGTGATCGGGAGCCAGTGGAGTGAGCGGTGTAGTGGAGTAGCGTGGGCGAAGCGAGGCAGAGAGAACACCAGGCGGGCAGCAGAGTTCTAGATGAGCTGGAGCGGACAGGTGGCGGACGCAGGGAGGCCAGCCAGGAGGGAGTTGCAGTAGTCTAGGCGGGAGAGTACCAGGGCCTGGACCAGGAGCTGGGTAGCGTAGTGTCGAAGGGTCGGATTCTTCGGATGTTGCTCAGGAAGAATCGGCAAGTGCGTGCCAGAGTGGAGATGTGCTGGGAATAAGAGAGGCAGGGGTCCAGGGTGACTCCGAGGTTCTTAGCGGAGGAAGAGGGAGAAAGTGTGGTAGATTCCAGAGGAACAGAGATAGAGAGATCAGAGGAGAGGGAGGAGGAGTGAAAGAAAAGGAGGTCAGATTTAGAGAGGTTGAGTTTGAGGTGATGCGAGTGCATCCAGGAGGAAATAGCAGACAGACAGGTAGAGATACGGGAGATAACCTGCTTTGCGAATAATAGTTTCCTCTTAATTACGATTTAATTAAATCAATTTAACTTGAATTGTTTGCATTCGGTTTGAATTAAAAATAAGGAGCTGCATTTTTTTCACATTATCAATGAAACAGAATCACAGTCTCAATCAAGTTACGGGTGAAAAAACTAAAGTGAACTTGTAACACGTTTAACTGAACGGAAAATAAAAAGCGAAAACAAAGAGCCCTCCATGTATCGCTGTGCAGAATAGGAAATCGTTTAGAGGATTCTCAATCCCGCAACAGTATACGGAGGGTGTGTCAGTAAAGGTTCTCCGAACTCCTTTGTTTAGTGGGAGCAGCGCTGAGCTAAACTAAATAGCAAACTTTTATTTTTAGCTGTATTTTTGCATTTGTGTACACTTGTTGCATGGTCGCCCATGGTTCACCATTGCTGGTGTAATCATGCGGTTGTGTTTCTGTATAAATAAATCCTGCGTGGCTATGAGGTGTTTCAATATCAAGCCCTCTGTCTCTCTCAGTCACTCGCAGTGGATTAACACACCCCTTTTACAGGTCCAAGTTCATCAAGGACGGAACACCAAATTGCAATTTGCATTATTATTTCTGAAAGGATAAAAGAAAGTTAACAAACAACTTTGATTGCTTAAACAACCTTCCTAGTTGTCCTTTCTTTGTTTGTTAGATCAACAATATTAAACAAAATATGCTGCCATTTCCAGTTAAGTGGTGTCACTTATAAGTTTACTGCTGTACATTTGCACAGTAATTCTGCAGGTTATATGGTTATGCTTTACAATATTCTTTACCATTCCTCTCTGGGATTTACAATGCTTACCTATGCTTTACCAGGCTTTCACTGTACACTTTGCCATGCTTTTACTATGGGGAGCTATGACGAGGGAGCTCTGGCCCAATCTGCATTATTCAAACCAATCCAGACTTCAAGCAAAAGATGATCACCATGAGCTCAAAATCAGTCTACAGTCATGCACTGCACAGGATTAAACTTCTTGGCAAGTGTGGGGTATTGCCACAGCTGTTCCAGATGTTGAAATACCATTGTTATGTCTCTGGACATATCTAGACACTAACATCACATGCAAAACAACATTAATATCCATTATATGTTAAGAGAAATAAGCAGTTAAACAGTGGAAAAACCCTTGGGACTAACTAACATAGCTCTTTTTCTAGATCACATACAGACGTGCTCAAATTTGTTGGTACCCTTACAGCTCATTGAAATAATGCTTCATTCCTCCTGAAAAGTGATGAAATTAAAAGCTATTTTATCATGTACACTTGCATGCCTTTGGTATGTCATATAATAAAGCAAAGAAGCTGTGAAAAGAGATTAATTATTGCTTATTCTACAAAGATATTCTAAAATGGCCTGAAAACAATTGTTGGTACCCCTTAGAAAAGATAATAAATAATTGGATTATAGTGTTATTTCAAACTAATTAGTTTCTTTAATTAGTATCACACATGTCTCCAATCTTGTAATCAGTCATTCAGCCTATTTAAATGGAGAAACGTAGTCACTGTGCTGTTTGGTATCATTGTGTGCACCACACTGAACATGGACCAGAGAAAGCAAAGGAGAGAGTTGTCTGAGGAGATCAGAAAGAAAATAATAGGCAAGCATGGTAAAGGTAAAGGCTACAAGACCATCTCCAAGCAACTTGATGTTCATGTGACAACAGTTGCAAATATTATTAAGAAGTTTAAGGTCCATGGAACTGTAGCCAACCTCCCTGGGCGCGGCCGCAAGAGGAAAATCGACCCCAGATTGAAAAGAAGGATAGTCCGAATGGTAGAAAAAGAACCAAGGATAACTGCCAAAGAGATACAAGCTGAACTCCAAGGTGAAGGTACGTCAGTTTCTGATCGCACCATCCGTCACTTTTTGAGCGAAAGTGGGCTCCATGGAAGAAGACCCAGGAGGACTCCACTTTTGACAGAAAAACATAAAAAAGCCAGACTGGAATTTGCTAAAATGCATACTGACAAGCCACAATCCTTCTGGGAGAATGTCCTTTGGACAGATGAGTCAAAACTGGAGCTTTTTGGCAAGTCACATCAGCTCTATGTTCACAGACGAAAAAATGATGCTTTCAAAGGAAAGAACACCATACCTACAGTGAGACATGGAGGAGGCACGGTTATGTTTTGGGGCTGCTTTGCTGCGCCTGGCACAGGGTGCCTTGAATCTGTGCAGGGCACAATGAAATCTCAAGACTATCAAGGCATTCTGGAGCGAAACGTACTGCCCAGTGTCAGAAAGCTCTGTCTCAGTCGCAGGTCATTGGTCCTCCAACAGGATAATAACCCAAAACACACAGCTAAAAGCACCCAAGAATGGATAAGAACAAAACATTGGACTATTCTGAAGTGGCCTTCTATGAGTCATGATCTGAATCCTATCAAACATCTATGGAAAGAGCTGAAACTTGCATTCTGGAGAAGGCACCCATCAAACCTGAGACAGCTGGAGCAGTTTGCTCAGGAAGAGTGGGCCAAACTACCTGTTAACAGGTGCAGAAGTCTCATTGAGAGCTACAGAAAACGTTTGATTGCAGTGATTGCCTCTAAAGGTTGTGCAACAAAATATTAGGTTAGCGGTCCCATCATTTTTGTCCATGCCATTTCCATTTGTTTTATTATTTACAATATTATGTTTAATAAAAAATCAAAAGCAAAGTCTGATTTCTATTAAATATGGAATAAACAATGGTGGATGCCAATTACTTTTGTCAGTTTCAAGTTATTTCAAAGAAAATTGTGCATTCTTCGTTTTTTGTGGAGGGGTACCAACAAATTTGAGCATGTCTGTATCTATATGGAAGATCATTTTATTCCTGCTGTTTTGTACAAGTGAAATGTTCTGGTCAAATTTGGTAATTGAATGTTTTACTCAGAACCCAATGACCCGATCAATCTGTATAGTTGATAATCCTGGTTAATTGAAGTTGATGTTCACCTCCTATTAAATCAATATGATCATACATTTAATTTCGCATGTCATTTTAAATGAGTGCTGACCAAGGATTTAAAATGTATTTTCTTATTCGCATTAGCAACATTATCCCTAGCTTGTGCTGAAGATCTTTTTGTCGATCGCCTATTTTTTATACATATATCAATTTTTCAAGTGTAGATAAAAAAAAGAGGCTGCTTCTTCCTGGTATAATAATCATCTGTTTATTGGTTTAAACTAAATAAATGAGACAGCCCATAAAAGGCAGTGAATAGTGTTCAGTTCAATATAACAGCATTCTTTAGAGTCACCCCCCTTTGTTAGGACTGTGGGTGTCTGCAGACCGCTGCAGCAAACATTGGTTTGCCTCAGGGAGGCTCCGGCCACAGATTTCTAAGGGGCTGTTTATATTTATCATAGCAGGATGTGGAAGTCCACACACAAACGCACACACACACACACACACACACACAAACTGTTAATAATCACATGCTTCCGTACCCTCTGAAAAGAAAAGACTGCAACCACATAGGAATATTTTTGTAATTACAAACACACAATACTAATTATTATTATTATTATTATTATTATTATTATTACTATTATTATTATTATTATTATTATTATTATTATTACTGCAGTCATCAGTCATGCCCCCCTTTTTATCCCCACATTGAAAATGTCGCAGACACAATATAATGTGAGTTTGTCGGGACAAGCTTCTGTGTGTGTGTGTGTACGTGTTTGTGTGTGTGTCTGTGTATGCATGTTTATTTGTGTGTGTGTGTGTGTGTGTGTGTGTGTGTGTGTGTGTGTGTGTGTGTAAGTCGCCCTGGATAAGGGCGTCTGCTAAAAAATAAATAATAATAATAATAATCCTCAAGGCTTTCAGGTGCACAGCAGAGTTACAGACCCATTGAACCACATCTATATGCAATTACCTGCTTAACGGGAGTCTTTCAATTAAAAAATGTAAATGCAATTAAAGTCCAACAATCAGACTGTGACAATGGAAGAAGCTACCTGGAGTTCTAGAACTTTACTGATCATTAAAGATGAATCAGCTTCAGATTACATTTTCATATTTTTTTTTTTTACCATCCACTCATTCTAACATTTGCAATCATTCCGAGTTATTCTTTTGGCAATAAATCAATCATACAGCTATTAAACACTCAAAAGGGCTGGATTTATAAATATTAAAATGAAGACATTGAAAAAGACTTCTGATCGAAACATTTGCCATTTCATTTTTGTTTGTATTTCTTAATTTAATCATACCCGTGGAAAGGTACTCTTAATATAATCATACCCATGGAAAGGTACTTTGTTCTGAATTTTAAGAGCAGCTCCCCAGTTCTGGGTACCAGGTTGTCCTTCACCATAGACTTTACAAAAGGAAACTTGATTCGCTAAATGGCACTGACTCGAACCTAAACACGCTGCTGATCTAGTCTCTGTAACAATAATAGCAATAACCATGCAGAATGAAGAAAATATCATAAAATACACAGCAGGAGCATTGCTGTACAGTGACTCAAAAATGCCTTCAATTAAACAATATTGTAACTCGCTAAGCCACGCAGCAGATTTCACAGCCTACAAAGAGAGCATGTTCTGATTGATAACCACATTATTTTTAATGCACAAGCCATCTTGAAGGAGCATGTTCTGGAGTGATGATCGACTGGGGGGTGAGACATTTATTGCTCATTAATCCCACTTAAGCCCTTTGTTTACAAATTATCTCGGAATCCCTGATAGCTTGATAATAACAAGTGTAGTAGCAATCCTTGTATTGTACTACTAATGCAGAATGACTGGGGGGGGGGGGTATTTGTTCAGTATACCCCCAAAATGTTGACGGAGAAGATGCTGTCACAAGGCCTCGAATCACCGTAATTGTGTGGTTTTGATGCTTACCTGCCTGTCTAACATCAGGGTTTGTTGACTCATCACAAGTGGCCCTGTTTTTCACTGTGCTATAATGATAAGGCATGACTTATTTAATTATGGTCAAAAAAGGCCACCAAACTGTTTGATATTTTACTCTTAAAGCACACAAAGTAACTCAAAATCCCCAAAGCTTCTTGCATTGACTTGCATTTCAGTGACTCGCATTTCATTTTCCTATGACTGGCTTGTTTTCAATGTCCACTTAGTTTTTTTCATGAAACGTTGACTGAGAGTGTAGCACTGAAGTACCTGCAAGGTGCAATCAATACATTTTCTTCACTAAAAGCTTCAAATAAATGACCTCAAATTGGCCTTAACCACAGTGCATTGCTCATACAGGAAAATGTGAGACCTGCAGTATGGAATAATGGCAATATTCAGTAAGATGTACTTGAATTATTTTGTTAGCCCCATGTACTTCAAACAGTATTTATTTCCATCGTGCATGCCAACCTAATAAGGGGACATGGAAAATCTAGACCAGTGGTTCAAAGAATTTGGTAGGAATCTCCTGGGTTATGAAGCAGGTGAGCAACTCGATGCTGGCTCTCTCCCCTCTTCACCAGACTCCCCAGCAGGTTGATTCATTTCCCTTGTCCCTTTATACAGCCGTGCTTCAGAGCAGGAGTAGCAGCAGTGGGGTTCTCAGTCATTCACAATCTTAATTACCTCAAGTAGCGGATTTACTGAGCTTGTTTCAAAAACTAGCACTATCCAGTCTTTCAGTCTGTTATCAGGGGAGGCAGGAAAACAATGAGCCAGGGTCTCCAATGAAGCTCAATATTGATCGTGGGAAATGTTCAGGAAAAAATTAAACAAAAGATAGGGTACCGCTCAATGTAAAATCTATTGGAGGGGAGGATTGTAAACGGTCCTGCTTCAGTCTCCCCTGACTAACCTCTGACCCTTAAAAAGTACTCAGGTGGTGCATTATACTGTAGTGCTACAGAAGAAGTGATACGGTTGGACAGTGTTTTCAATCAGCAGTCTTTTTAATGATTTCCATGTAGCATGGACTTCCGTTTCTCATGGTATCTCGCTTCGACGTCATTGTCGTGAACACTCCAAGCGACAAAGCATTTTCATGATGCAATATTCTCATTCTTGAATGGACCTAATTCCACTGAGGTGTTTCCTCCATTTGGGGTTGAAGATACTGAACCACATGTGATGGAAAAAAGAGTGACACTTTACACAAAGTGTCTCTAAATACTGTGCATTGCCATAGTAGTTACATAATAAATACATGTGTACGTACACATCATTACAATGTTATTCTGCATAGGTACAATGTACTTCATGTGTAAATCTTTCTGCACGATGTATGTAAGCATACAATTGTATCAGAAAAGGGTTAGTTTTAGGTTTAGAGTCAGGGTTATAGCATGCACACAAATGTACACATTAAGTACATTGTAACTGTGTATAATAACATTGTAATTATGTGCAAGTACACATGTATTTACTAAGTAACGACTATGTAAGTACACAGTAATTAGATACACTTAATGTAAAGTGCTACCTAGAAAATTGACATATGAGGTTGAGTAACCCCCGCAGGTACATTTGAGAGGGAGGGACCCCATTGCAAGATACTGGACTCATTTCACTTGCGCTAGACCCAAACCCAGACATGCAGAGTCAGAGTCACATGTAGAAAAGGGACCCCCTTCAAATCAGTTAAGGCAAATTAATGTACATGTGCATTTTGCATTCCATATAAAGAAATACATGGATTTTAACACATAAATGTATAATACAAAAATATTTCTATATATTCTGAAAATATTTGATCGGTCTGCAATGCAATACACATGGGTAGTTTTGTCCTCTTATGTGCTCTGTAAGCATGCAACTCTTTTGTCCGTTTGCATGGATTTTACCAGCTTTAATATATTCAGTGGTTTCCCGAGACAAATCAATAACAGACAGACAGTCATTCCCCAAGGCAAAAATATACATTAGAAAAAGAGTAAGGAGCCAGACAAGCGAGCCTGCTTTTTTCCTTTCTTTCCCTTTTTGCTGTTATTTGCCAAGGTTGCCATCCTTTATCTTTTGTGAATTCTGTGTAGGTGGTTTTATTTTTGTAGCTCAAACTTGAGCACACAATGCACGACTGTACGGGATGGTGCGATCTCTTGACTTTTATCAATGGGAGGTGCTGGCCCAAAGGATAGGGGAGTCTTTGACCTCTTTTCTTATTTTTAGTGAGTCGTTTGGTGAACTCTCAGCATGTTCTAATTTGAGACGATTATCAAATTGCAGCAGTGTAAGTGCTTTTTAAAAAAAATTTTTTAGATAATTTAGTTCAACAGTCACTCAGAAGTAAAGTTAATTTATGACCCTTTTACAGTGAAAACCTCTTAATGTCATCATCAATTTGATCACAGAAGTAATGGATTTTTGAAGCAGTAGGTAACAAAAATGTGTGTAGACTTATATGCCCATAGTTGTAGAGTAATTATTATTATTTTCACTGCCTAACTAAGAGACTGTGGTCATTGGCACACTGGTAAATTAGGCCATGTACAGGAATTACTGGAACTGTAACTATGAGCAGGCTAGTGATGTTAATCTAGGCCAGAAGGCAATATAGACAGTCCCGATATGGATTCCAGGTATAAGCACAGAGGACATATATTTTAAAATGTTTCAGACCACACATAGTCTAGTGCCACAG
The DNA here is from genome assembly GCF_902713425.1 of Acipenser ruthenus. Taxonomy (NCBI): domain Eukaryota; kingdom Metazoa; phylum Chordata; class Actinopteri; order Acipenseriformes; family Acipenseridae; genus Acipenser; species Acipenser ruthenus. The sequence goes on from NC_081204.1 coordinate 22,318,629, forward strand.
CTCCATTATGCAGCATACATGTCACAGAGTCAGGCACGGTAATCCATCGCATATTTGACTGCTGTGGGACCAGAGTAAGTGCGGATATGTAAAAAGGTGGATAAATGAATCCTGTTTTAAATACCATTATACACCATTAACTGTGTAATTACTATATTCACACAATTATTGTTTTGAGATTCAACTTTTATTAGGGAGCTCCCCTAAATCCCTTGTTTTGAAAGATACAGGGTATTAATGTTTGTGACGGAGTAGCCGTCTGCCGTGTGGGTGCGTGCATTCGCTGTTGAGTGACAGGCAGGAGATTGAGACAGAGGTTGAAGTTGATACGCCCCGCAGGCAAACAGGATTTATTTACATATCAACACGCTGAACAGCTCACATGACACTACCAGCAATGGTAATGCACAGAGCACATAGAACACAGTGTACCAAAACTTTGGTAGGATCTACAATCTCTGATCTTCTCTGTTCAATAATAAACTAATGTTGCTGAAGAGCTTGATCATGGCAGATAAACGGTTAGTGCGGATATGTGACGGGCAGATATGCGAAGGATTACTGTACTTCTACCATTTAGCCCACTAGTTAACCCGCGTTACTCCAGATATACCTGAGATGTTACAAAGGAGCATAAATACAGTATATATACAACTAACTGTATGAACACTGTCCAAACGAATATATTATGGATCTATGAGCATATATGCTAGATCAGCTAATTATACCAATATAATGAAGCAGCAAAGGGACCAATTTGATAGTGCCCTCCTGCCTAGCATGTCATAATAAGTGAGAAGCTGGGGGTTAAACTGACAAGCACAATATTCTCTGAGTCAGCTTCACAATGCCCCTGTCTCCTCATTTCCATAAGGTATTGTATTTTTCCATTGGACAGTTTCTTTTCATTAATTCTATTTTTTAATGAATTTTGGTGATCATTAAAGCTGTATGATTAGTAGCAATAGTCCTCTCTGTTTTTTTTTCGCACAGCAACACCAATGACAAGGAGAGCTTCCCTAAACTAGACCAGGAGAGACCGTTCTTTTAAGGGGGGAGGGTGCAGTTCATTCCCTATGCCCAACCCTTTCTTTGAAAGTCTGCTTCTTTCAAACGTTTCAGTTGATTTTGTTCTGTGGTACTTCTTGATTTTGGATTTTGGTATTCCATATTTCTTTGATACTGCTCTGTAACCATTTTCTTTGTTGTAGTTTGCTATAAGTGCTTTTCTCCAAAAGTAAATCCAATTCCTTTGTCTTGACCATCAGCTGCTGTGTTGCCAAAGCATTCTTCTTCATCACATGTTGGAAATAATTGCCTCTTTTTCTGGCCATTGACTTTATAATGCAGCTTAATTACTGTGTAATGGTTTTCAATCAATGAATGCTTTATTAAAATTAGTTCTATAGCATTTTTACAGACTTTTAATGTAAAGGTGCCAATACTTTTGTCATGAATAAATAATTTAAATTGCTTAAGTGCTTTTGTTTCTCAATAAAGACTGTTTGTTAAACTACCAGGAATGGTGTATTTTGGTCTTTGTCATATGTAGTGGTGAATGTTCACTAAATGGGTGTATTTAACATGTGTTCTTGAATGATCTTATATTAAGTGTAGGGTATCAGCACTTTCATCTGCAACTGATGGGGCTCCAATTTAATTGATATAATACTGTACGTTATTTAGAGCATGTTGATTTAGAGACCCCGCTTATACAAGACTTGAAAAGGGCATTCTTGTAGTTATTAAGAAGTCTCTGTGTATTTGGAGTGTATCAATATGTAGCATTTTTACATTTACATACAGTGATTGGGGCATGTTAATTTACATTGTTACTGATGTCTCTAATTTTGTATTAACAGCGGGGGATGAATGTCACTGACCTGTTTTAGGATAATATATTACTGAAAAAAAAATCTATATCCAATACAGAAAAGCTGTCCAACGTTCCTGTCTCCTGTCGCTACTAGAAAACGCTCCCAGACCGCACTTCCGTTTAATACGGAGACAGAGTGACACTGTATCTCATTAAATTGACCTCTTCCCCCCAGTCCACATGTGGCTGACCTGGGATGCTCTGCAACAAGGGAGTCCTTCTTGGGGTGGAGGGTAAGGCAGAAGTCAGCCTGCCTGAACAATAAGGATAATGGAATCTGAACTCTGGAGGCATGTGGGTTGACATTCTTAACAAGCCACACTGCCTTGTTTCTATTTGCTTCTATTTATGCAGTTACAGGGATGCAAATAAGACTCCCAGTGCATAGCAGTTTGATCCATTCCTGGTTTTACTATGTGACTCCTAAGCTTGTTACATATGCACTGCGGCTCATCCAGCTTCTATTGCAAACTGGAATGGGTAAAACCTATGCAATATGAGTTGTATTTCCATCCCTGAGTTAAAGGGATACTTTATATCATATACATCTCATATCATTTATAGTGGAGGTGGGCACACTTACAAATATACAGTTCTGCACATATATGTAGAAAACCACTTGTCATATGTTGATGCCTGTTCATCTATATGTCACAGCTACATCTTTACAGAATAATTATTACCTGCTTAAAGAGACAGATATGGACAATGGACAAGGTTTAGCGTCTCAGGTTTTATGACCTCAGAACAACAACAAAGAAAGTGGTTTTAATTTATTGCATGTAGTTTACACCGAAAAAACAAAGAAAGCCAAAGGACACCAGAAGCTTTAAAATGGAGCTCTTATTTTTCATCTGTCTTTGCTAAATTCAGAATGACTGCCACCAGGAAATCAAGATCCACTATGTCACACTTTCATGCTATCTCACAACACCAGAATCTGATAGAACAAACTGTCACCAACGTTTGTGTGTGTGTGTGTGTGTGTTTTGGTCATACACAGTTATCAACAATAACACAGGTCCTAATTAGAAGCACGTGTTTAAGATATCATACTCTCCAAAAAATAAAAATATAATTTAAATGAAAACGTCATAGGATTCTACTTGTTCTGTCCCCTTAGAAATAACTTTTAAAATAATGTACATCCAATTATACAGAATAAGTCTGCAATTCCATCAAGGACTTCTGGAGACACATAAACCACAAGAGCAGAGAGAACCAATGGCATAGGATAAGCAACATTAAATATCTTCATGATGTAGGTGTCATTGTTTAAATCTTTACAGAAAGACTACCCACAGTTTCAGCGTCTCATAGTAAAAATAATCAAATGGAAATGTATACATACTGAGAGTAGTTTACTGCTCTGCTGTGTTGAGTGGAGTTATCTTTCCTACACTACTAGATCGCTCTGCAGTTTTGAACCTTTCCCAACCTTTCAATTAAAAATGTTGCTATTAAGAAGTGCCCTTAATGTCAGGCTCAACAGGAAAGCACAGCACCGTGTAGCTTTGAAAGAAGAGAAGTATTTGAATATGTAATCTGCTCTGAACACAAAAGAGAAGTTAAGAGTTCAGGTGCCTTGTTATTTCTGTGCATCCTCTCCTATGTATTGGTTTCCTTGTAATGATGTGCTGGTAATGTTGCCCCCCTGATCAACTCATCCAATCAGGTTTTGGTAGCTCACTCATCCTTCATTATGTACCTCAGAACTTCCATACTCCACTGCCAACTCCACATCCATTATTGGGAAATAATAGACCTCAGATTAAGTCCATTATCACAGACTGGAGAACTACTATTCTGAGTCCTGATCAGACCTTGTCTAGTCTTTGTTTTATGTTTTTGATACACAAATCAGTAATAACCCTTGGAATAAACTCTACAGAGACTGCTGGAAAGGTTTCACACGCATTACAGATTTGTGATAGTGAAGTTTGCTCCTACATCTGCTAATAGAATCCCTTTTGTTCTGATAGAAGTTCAGATTAGAAGTTTGAATTAGCATGATGCTGGCCCAGGAAATACTGTATATTCTACAGCCACACCTTGCTGCAACTTACTGACCAGACAAGTACAAATTGCCAATGCACACAGATTTATTGTAGCTATTCTTTCCCCCCTGACATTTTGTAAAGGATGTTGGAATGTGCTGCTATAGACATATTCCAGTACATGTCAGCACAATTTTGGAGCACATGTAAAAACCCAGAATGTCAGATGACAAATGATGTAAATGGCCCAACTTGGCAGTTTTCTATTTTCCTTGACAGTTTAAAAGTCATTTTTTCCAACCATTTTAATGGATAAAGTGTCATCTTTAAACAACTTCAGATTGCACTAGTGGGCCTGCATAGGATTCAATACACATGGACACAATAAGAAAAGTTCATTTCTGCAAATATATTCTATAGCATTTCCATTAAACTTGAAACAACTTCCAGAATAAATATTTCACGTTTGCCTTTCGCTTGTAGACACAATTCCATTGTATAGACCCTTGTCCTTTGCCTTCTGGTCTATGGGTTAAACCTCTCACACCATCTCTCCACGTCCCTTATTCAAGAGACGCTATTTCAAATTCAGTTGAGCCAGGTTAGTTGTGTGTTAGTCTTTATTTGGCTTTTCACTAGCAATTCCGTTTCTGATGGTAGATATTGTCTGCTTAATATCGTCACTTTACCACATTTGTGTCTGTTTCCATTTCCATTTTCTTTGCTCGCGCGGTGCTCTTGATCACATTACTGCAGACCAAAGCCCAGCGTGGTGGTACAGTGGATTAAAGCCTGCTTCAGTGCAATAGTCATCCATCACTGTCTAGCACTCTCTCCAAAGTGACCCAGAATCATTCCGGCCTGATGGCTCGGCTAGGCTCCTGCTGCTGCGTGACTGATATGCAGGGGGATCTATCAGCTAATGTTGCTTCATTGCAATCGTCAGCTTTCTTCTCCGAACAGGGACTGTGATTTAGTTTAGCTCCATAGCAGAGCTCTGAATCTGTTCAACAGAGCCAGAGACACAGAGCTGGGGCTGCATGGGGAGAGGCATGCAGTATTTCAGAAGGCTGTTCGGTCAAAACCCAGGTTCAATTCAAGACACATTCTCTTATACAGGCTTTCACATGTAACTATTGGGAAAAAAGCTTTTACAAGTGCATCTGTATATATTCATGTATACAGACACGTGGTTTGAATTTATATTGTATTGAGACAACACTATAGATTTAAAAAGTTTAAACAGTCCTGGGTATTAACCCCTTCCTCTGCTGTTGGTCATGTGGTCGGATTGCAATTAGATAATAGGAGTAAATCTGGCCTACAGCACAGGAAGGTATTAGGTACCAGGAAGCAAGTGCAGCTTTTAATCTGTTTTGCTCTATTTCATAAATCTGCATAGTGTTAAAGTTGAGCTCAGTTGTAATAAACATGCCCAGGTACTTTCAGGTGCGATTATAAGGCAACAACTCTGAAGCATGTAAAATTATATATAATGTGTTGGGGATTGGCAGGGATAGGGTTAATTTCTATCCCTGCCAGAGAAATATGAGTGTGGCTGTGTTTGCATAGCCACAGGTGTAATGATTTATTCTAATTGAGACCTGTGAGGTTTATCAAAAGGTACTGTGTGAACCTTTTTGTTTGTGTGTATTTCTAGTGTTTTTTTTGATTGGTAAATGGCTTAGCCCTCTGATTTTAGTTAGGTTCTAAAGGAAAAGAGGTTGAGTTAGTACTCCATGTGGGAGTTAGGGTTTGTTTTGATTATTTTATTTTATTTCTGTAATTAATAAAATCACACGAACGTGCTGAAGCACTTTACATCTTGTGTCTGGGTCTCTTTTTAAGGAGCTAGAACCTTAAATTAATATATATATATATATATACATACATATTACAGTTCATGTGTAAAATTGGTAAATCTATAGATTAACTGGTAAATGAGTAGATTTACCAGTTCAGCTGCCTAAGAATGGTTTGGAAGTATCTAAAACATATAACAATGATACAGCAGTGCTGAGTTCATTGCAGTCATTGCTGATTTACAGTGCAAGTGATTTACAGAAAGGGGTTCACAGTGCAAATCACATTTCCTTTCTGACTGACTGGAACAGATGTAGCTGGGAGAGATAACGTATGGTGTACTGTAGGCATGTTTCTGCAGGTGTGGTAGTGAATCATCTGGTAGGCTTAGCTGAACTAGTTCACTGTCATGCACATTCTTGGGATTAAACACAACCAAGAATTTGCTTGGAGATGTTGACAATCAATGTTCAGATTGGTGGCAAGACAAACTTAGTGCTTTTGGAGCTGATAGTGCCAGTGCCAATATGGGCGCTACAGCAGGGGTAGGGACTCTCTTGAAAAGTGAGATTCAACAGCATATTATATCCTTTCATTGCTTGCCCCATAGGCTTCAATTAACACAATAATTGAAATAAGTTTCAATGACTGGTGGATTCCCAGCCAGAGCCAGATCCACAGCAGCAGGGTCAATCAGGCAGCAGCAGGAGCAGAGACCCCAGCAATAGATCTACCAGCATTACATTTCAGGATATTAAACTTAAGGGCCCCCAGACTCATGCCATTTTAAAAAATGACCTAAAGGCACATATTGAAGAAACTGATGAAATCACAGTTAGGGTTTGAGTACAGCTTTGGCAACACGATTAAGCTTTGCACTGAGGATAGGGTTTCAAAAGGACCCCAAATTATTCAATGTTCTGCCATGATACATGGCCTGATGATCCTGTAGACTTTGGTGATGAACAGTCAGAAGTCTTACTGGATTGGTGTAGTGACCTTTTAGCAAGGAATGGATGCAGTGTTGATGCAGTTCACCCAGAATGGAGAATGCTTAAAACACCAGTCAAAGGTCAGTTTATGGATAAATCCTACATTGGTTTATGGGAGGTCATGCTAATAAGAGAACCCTTCTACATTTCGTGGAAATCATGTTTGTGCTGCCAATATCAGCTGCCCAATGTGAACATGGATTTTCTGCACAAAACAGAATTGAATCCAAGCTACGCTGTCACTTAATGTGGCAACTGTTGAAGTTTGTGAGATTCAGTGCAGAGGGCCCGTCCCTTGAAAAGTTTGATCCAGAGCCTTGTGTTAAGCGCTGGCTTTCCTCAGGTAATAGGAAACGAAGACCAAATTACACATCCTGGCCAAGTGACGTAGACATTTTAACTGTTGGCGACACTGACTCAGATTGTAAATAATAAGAAAGATTTGATAGTTGTATATATTTCACAGGCTTAAATTAAGGCCAAATTACAATTAGTTCAGAGGGCTGAGTTAAGGAACACATTGCCAAAAGGCAGAACTGCAGGACATTTGAAGTTCACTTTTAAAGAACCAAAGATGTAAGATGACAGCATGTGAAGAACAGTTCCAGCAGCAGCATGTGATCACAGGTGTAGTGTCAGAACAGCAGATCATATGGAGGACTGGTGCAGTGTCAGAACAGCAGATCGCATGGAGGACAGATGCAGTGTCAGAACAGCAAATCACATGGAGGACAGGTGCAGTGTCAGAACAGCAGATCACATGGAGGACTGGTGCAGTGTCAGAACAGCAGATCACATTGAGGACTGGTGCAGTGTCAGAACAGCAGATCACATGGAGGACTGGGGCAGTGTCAGAACAGAAGATTACATGGAGGACAGGTGCAGTGTCAGAACAGCAGATCACATGGAGGACAGGCAAGGCAGAGCAAGGCAGTGTCAGGGAGCACACATGAATAATGAGGCAGCAAACCAGTGAGTACAAACATTACATTACGGTTTTTGCATAATTTTAGTGTTTTTTCTTGTATTTTAAGCAGTTGAATATGGAAGCAGCCATTGGCTCCTAAGGCAAAAAGGCAAAACACAGCGCTCCGACGCGTTAGGGGCCGTACTCAGGTAGCTGCATCCTCTTTGTACTGCCAAACTCCTCCCTGTGATCAGCCCGGCGCCACGGTCTACCCAATCGCTGCCTGCCCCGCAGTTCATCACCATGGATTTGTTTAGCAAACTCGCAGCTATATACTGTATATATATATATATATATATATATATATATATATATATATATATATATATATATATATATATATTATACTGTGTGGGACTTTACTAAATGCTAGGATCAAATTGATTATGGCACTAATATCCCTTATTACTGGTTTTAAAGATTAAAAGGCTTCAGTAACACTGTGCAAAATGATGTACAGTAATGTCAACACTGTATACATTGCCCAGAACCAAAGATACTGTGAAAATGTTTGTCAATAGTTTTACTACACGTTCTACCTCCAAGTATTTTATACTTATGGATGATCAGTTATCTTTATTGCAGTCTTTATTCATTTCATTATTTGATTGATTTGAGTGCATCTAACTTTAAAATAAAAAGATGCTATAAGAAACTCAAATTGCGAAATTGCACATTACTGTGTTAGAATTCAACAAACTGTACAGACTGTGAAATGCATTTGCAGACAGTACTATCTGCCAGTGTTACTGAATAGAAGGGTCATTTTCATCAATGAGTTTATTTTTGTCTATTGATTGTAAACCCAAAAAGGGGATGAAAATATTCAAAAATGTATTTCACATTATTCAAGGTATATTCAATATAACAAATTACCCACAAGAGTATGCAAAGTTATTTTTGTGTGTTTTTTATTAAGTTCCATTAAGTAATGTAATTACAAACTAGTTTACATGTTATTTAATAGAATTGGACGATTTACTCAAGTAATTAAAGTGGAGCTACATGCAGTAGTTTACTTAGTTAGTGGTTAATTACTGTAATCAGACAACAGGAGAATGAGCTCCCCGATACACAGAGAGAAAACAAACTGGAGAAAAGATGACAAAGCATTTCATTTCCAGTGTCTGTTATCCAAAAGAACAGCAGATGTTTTCTCTGCAGGCAAACAAAAAGAAATATCCAATATATATATTTTTTTCTTTCATATCACAATGTATGATGTTTTGAATTATTACAAGTGTTTTTTGTCTAATTACTCAGATAGTATTTGTGTCTATTTTGTTACTGTGCTTTTTATGTCTGTGTTACTGTACTGTCCCCTTCTAGGTATTAATGTACTATATAAATGCACAATAATTAGAGACACTTAATGTAAAGTGTTAGCAGCATTTGTAATGCAGGCTAGAGCAGACAAAGTACTTGTATATTACTGCACAGCTAGTGTATCTTCTAAAACTAAAGGAGTCTTTGTTGCACATCACTAAATGACCTCTATAAAGATACTTTGGCTGCATATGATTCTAGGCTATAAGGTATAATATATATCTAATAAGTGAAGTCAGTGCAAATACTTAATACCAAGCAGTCTGTAATCAGCTATCATATTTTTACCTTGAGCATTTTATATATATGTAAATGTATTGGGTTATTATGTAGAAACCGTTCAAATTAACTGTGTAACCTAGCAACCATCAAGGGTTCTTAACAATGGGTGGGATCCCTTACCGGAAGGAGCCTCAAAAGAAGAAGCAGATGCCAAGGCATCCCAGTCATACCAATGAAAGTTTACATCCAGTGCGATTTATCCTTTTAGCGCAAACGGAAAATAAACAACAGCAAACCATTTCTCATGGTGAGATAGTCAGAGTTTTATGGTGGTCCTCATTCTCATAAAAATAAACATATAAAAGTAGTGACAGTTCATGTTAAACTATATTGCTGGATAGACAGTATGTCTATAACCCATGGTGAAAACACTTGGAATAGCATAAAGATGATAAGCCGTCCTCACAAAGTCCACACACAAGCGGTCGCTATAGAAAGAGTTTCTCATTCAGAGGCAAGTACTAGCTGCTGTATTGTGAGAACGCGCCAGTGTGATAAAGGACAGGCCCTCTTCACTTTCCCAGGGCCACCACAATCTCCCAGGGCTTCCAAAAGGAGCGCTGGATCAGGTTGCAGCTCTAAGCCCTACTTCTGAAATTCCAGGACTGTGATACAATCATTAAAATCTGGAATTCAGCGCTCCAGCTGCCACAAGTGAAACTCCAGGATATTTGGATTCCTGTTAGTAGTTTTACATTTTCTTTTTTAAAAAGTGTATACGTGGAGCAACTTGGTAAGGGGATGAAATCATACATAAGCTAATTTAGTCTCCTTGTCACCACATCCTGGTGACTTTTTAAAAACAGAGAAGTTTAAAAGTCTAGAGGTCTCTTTAGAATCCAGTCTAACCTCCAAGTACATCAGGCACACCAGAGTGTGTCCATTTACCTGTCCCGCTGCAACACTTGATCCCGGGTGGATGGATTAAATACCATATTACCATAAACCATGTGGGTTCAAACTAATATGTTGTACTCCATAAGTGTCTAATTGGCAGCCCATGCAAGTTATTCAAGGCTGTAGAAATGTGATTGTGCTCTTCCTTTGAGTCAGGACTCAGCACTCCGCTCCACCCCTGACTTGGCAAGGGATAAAGTATGCAGATCAGTGAGAAAGGCATTTCAATAATCAAGGCGAGATCAAGCAAATGCATGAATTAAAGGGACACAGGACAGCGTCCTTCATTAGTGCTGTTCTGGGAAAATAAGACTTTCATTAAAGTCTTTCCACTTGAGCGGTTACATTGTCTTTGTTTTTAGTTGCACCCTGCTCTCACTCCACTAAGTTGCTTGTTAAAAGTTGTGGTTTTCTTTTGCTAACAAAATGATGCAAATTGCAGTTCAGTGCAATAAACCTGTTAAAACTGACCTCTTGTTGATGTGGGCATGCTTGGAAAACTTTGGATGTGTGCTCCACTTCTAGTCTGGACCTTTGTTTGTAGGTATTTTGCCCGTTGTGTCTCTTTGGATGAGAGTTTCTCACTTATATGTCATCTTTGTGTAGAAAACCCTTTTACAGCATCATTTTATATTTTCAAAATGACCATGAAAATGTTGCAACATTGGTCTAACTTAAGAATAATAACTTGTATTTTTATGAGTCACACGATCCACTTGACCTGGAAATCTCTAGCAAGCATCTTTCTTTTCCATCAGTAATCTCATGCCAGAAGGCTGAAGCACATGCAGTGAATAGATGGTAGCTGGAAGAATCCCACAGGGATTCCCACATATGTAGTAAACAGATGTTTGGGATTGAATGGGTAATAAATGTCTCTACTCCAACACCACATACATACTGTAGGCAAGAGTACAATGCATAGGTCCCAAGTTTCATCAGTTGGAATTCTGGTCCAATTTGCTGCGGATGTGGTCGGGGGGGGGGGGGGGGGATTAATCCTAAATTATTAAAATGACATTTCAAATCAGTAAAACAAAACAACATCATTGGTTAATTTGAAATTATATCCTGAATTAAAAAGCCATCAATGAATGGAGTGTACATACAATTATATGTTGAAAATGACACCGTTTTTTACATCACCTAAACAGTGCTCTTACGTATCAGTTTTGTTTTGCAGGTTGTACAGTGACTGCCGCGGGTCTGCAGGTTTTAATGTCAATTTGCCAGTCTGCCCATGTAATGCGGGTCACTTGAGTGGTCTGCAATACAGGTCTGTATGACACAATATATAGTATATCAATATTGATATTGTAGCGTTTTAGCAAGAAAGAAGCATGAAGCAGGTATTCTCAAAACTCGTTTATTCAGCAACAGGCAAGCAGACAGATGTTTAACACGATTCTCTACTCACTGGAATCCCCCCACCACGGCTAGCTCACAGGCTGCCTCTTTTATAGCCCACAACCCAATAAACATTGTAACATTGTGCTTGAACCTCAGCCAATCAGTGGCCGCTACCCCTAACCCTGCAACAATGCAGTTAAAAAGTAAGTAGCAGGAAGAGCGATTAAAAAAAAAAAAAAAAACATAACAAGTGCTCAGGCTTTTCTGTTCCATACCACATCATGGATTGTTATTGCTGTGTTACCTGTTTGACAATGTGGGCAATAATCCTTACACTATCAGTGCACTAGAGCGGACATTTTGAAAAGAGCTTTGAAACAGACTTTAAAGTTGTAAAAAGTTGTCACGATGTTAACAGTCAAAAGAAAAATTACAGGTCCGGTATTTAAACAGTTGTAGCAACACTTGGTATTTTTCGGAACCCCGCTACTTACTCTTCAAACCCTGTCCAATCAGTGGCCTCTTCCCTTAGCCCTTGCCAGGTGCGCTCAGTGATCCCTGGGGAGTCTTCTCCCCGCTCTTGGTAGGGGTCAGCGCTCGTGCAAATTGCATCAATAATCCAGAATGGGGAGTAGGGCTGGAAGCAGGGGAGCATTCCCACATGCGGGAAATCACAGGTGCAGGGTTGTGCAACTCAGTCCCGCACACAGCTCTGCAAGGCAATGCTGTCCAGCACTGTTCAATCACAGTTCCACAGACGCACACACAATAACAAAGTTCCAGTGCCAGCCCACTGTTACAGTATGTGTGTAATATGTGTGTGCATGTAAACAGTCACAAGTCCGAACAAAAAAAAAATCCTTTAACTGCTTTGAAGAAATGATTTGAAGTTTATGATTTTAAAACATCTACCAGCATTCTAAAAATATGTAGTAATCAGGATTTTTGGTATTTGTATCATTCAAAACTAAGGAGGCAAGGAATTCAATTTAGATTTGAAATTGCAAAACCAAGTGGTTTACTTGCAAACTACGTTTTTGAGCTTTTCTGAGTTTGAGTGATTTATTCTTTTTTCCCAATCTATCAGGTATTTGTTAGAAATCTGGTAGAAACTGGGACTACGACCATGAGCTGCTGATTACTTTGAAAAGAATACCTGAGCAACCACTAAAACAAAAAGAACCGGGAATTAATCAGAGAAATAAGAGCTCTCCACTCAGTGAGCTCTCCACTCTCCACCCAGACAATATATACAGGTATATATATATATATATACATTATATATTACATTATATACATTAAAAGATGCTGATAGTGTGCCTATATGGGTCTGGGGAAAATGTGTTACTAAACCCAGCGTGGCCATTATATGAATTAATAATATGCTTTTCATCTCAGACAGACAGTCTAGGAGAGGTCACTACAGAATTAGTAAATGTTGTCCTACTTCAGATCTTGCATCTAAAAACAGACAGCATACAGATTCAAGGAAAATCATTAATGGTGTATGATAAGTGTTGGGATTAGAGAAATCAGAAGCATTAGTGTTTAAACTGCCTTTTCCCCTTCTAGGTATTAATAATACTGGGCCATCTTCCACACACTGCAGCTGGTCACAAGACCAGAATGACAGACAATTTTTAAGAAAAATACCTTTGCTTTGATGTCTAGTAGATTCTAAGAAATCATGCAGTGCCTGTATCCTTTCAGTAATATAAATCATACAATTTAAATGGATAGACACAGTTTATTTAAGCTAATTCAAGTACAGGTATGCTCCAGTTGTCACAGTTCTCATGCATAAATGTCTCGTATTGCAGGCTAGATCGGCCCACCCTTCTTGTGACCAGGTCTCAGTGTGGAGAATAGGCAGGAAAGCCCTGTGCTGTTCCAGTGACTGCCCTCCCCTCCCTCTGCAAGCAGGGTTCATTCAGGTCTCAGTGTGGAGAATAGGCAGTAAAGCCCTGTGCTGTTCCAATGACTGCCCTCCCCTCCCTCTGCAAGCTGGTATCAGCCTCTTTGGTGGCCATAAGCAAGGCATCCTACCTACTGTAATCATGAAAGAGTAGTGGTTGAATGGACTGGGGTATTGCAGTACGTTTTTATACAACTTGTCAGAATAATAGATTGCATTGAGATGTCTTATCAATAAACCCTTCTTTCCCAATCTTGCAGACAGGCTTTATATCAAAGGCTGCAAATCGAGCTGCATTCAATAAAGCCAGGACAGAAAGAAGCTATCTAGAGAAGTATTTCAAAGCTAAACCTTCACAGTGCAGACATAATACAGTGCTTAAAGGATTGTTAATAAAAACCCAAGTTCATTTTAAATCAAGATATCATCTCAATGAAAAGGTCTCATCACCAAGCACACTTGAACTTGGTCAACCAAATTTGCCACCTATGTTAGGCTATTTTGTATAACCCAACTGAATGTATGACATGTACTCTTACATAGAAAGTAGCTTCATATGTCCCTTCCCTTCACAATGCTTGCAATCATTCCCAGTGGTTCTGGGTTCAGCTGAGTTATTATTCACTGTTGAGCATCTTTCAGTCAAGCAGAGCACATGTTTCACCTGCTGTATTCAAAGACTCATCACAAAGATCAACCGTACCATATTGAGTGAGTTTGTACCGTGTGTTATTCTCAATATTGGTATGGTTGACATCACCTTCCTTACACTGCAAAGTCAATTCCAAACCATTCACACAACTATAGTTTAACTATAGTCTCTGAAGCAATATTTTCTCTCTTTTCAATGTATGTTGTATTTTGCAGTACAGCAGTATATAACAGAGTTATGGGACTGCAAGTATCTGTGAATAGCTTATATTGAGTGCACGAACAATTGCATTTGAAGCTATTTACTTTTTAAGATAGAATGCACGTCTGCATTCTTGTTTTTCCTCTATCCCTCTCCAACGCAGGTAACGCTAGTTCCTCCTTGCTTGGTCTTTGTTACAGACAGTGTCTCAGCTTTTAATCAGAACACGTCTGGCAGAACTTGAGCACAAACCCTTCTCCATGTCTCTGCGTCAAGTCAATTAATAAATCTGATATTCTCCAGGTCATCCTGGGACATCTGGTCACCTTGTGTATAAAAGCTGAAATGAAAGCCATACCACAGCACAGAATTTAAACCCTGCTGTCTGTGTGAGCGGAGATGTCAGCTGGTGTTTCTGTGATTTAAATCACTGGAATGGTGCGTGTCATTACCTCAACTTCTCAAAAACTGTAAGCCTGTGGTGCACTGGCTAATCCGTAGCAGTAGATTATAAACCTGTCTGATTACTGAATCATGGTCAATAACGGCATGCTGTATACTTCCAGGTTATATTCCACTGATAAGACCTGTCCTTCAGCTAAAAAAAACCCATACGTGTGCCAAATTCAAGTGTTGCTATATAGTTGCCTTCAACTTGTACATTGATCATTTCTTTTGGGACATGCGGGGTGCCCGAAAAATTGTTTTGGTTGGTTTTACAGATTCCTATTAGCAATAGATATGGACTACATATCTACTGGGGCAGCAGTGTGGAGTAGTGGTTAGGGCACTGGACTCTTGACCGGAGGGTTGTGGGTTCAATCCCCAGTGGGGGACACTGCTGTTGTACCCTTGAGCAAGGTACTTTACCTAGATTGCTCCAGTAAAAACCCAACTGTATAAATGGGCAATTGTATGTAAAAAAATAATGTGATAACTGTATAATGTGAAATAATGTGATATCTTGTAACAATTGTAAGTCGCCCTGGATAAGGGCGTCTGCTAAGAAATGAATAATAATAATAATAATAATAATAATAACTACATGACTTAGTCCTATTAATTCCATCTATGGAATTGATAGGAACATTCTGAAAAGAGACTGGCAAGTTAAGGGTTAAAGCAATGTTGTTAGTGCTGCAGGGTTCCAATTCTCTGCAATACGTGTGGAATTGGGCTTCTTGTTTTATTGCTAATTCAATCTTCAGTCTGGTTTTTAATGTGGCTCTCCAATGTAAATTGTACGTTATTGATTTGTGTAGGCTGTAGCTGTCAAAGCCAGACTGCTCTTATAAACCAGATGAAGCATTGCAGTGACCTTTCATTAGCAAAATGCTTTGTAAATTAATACATCAATTAATAAAACCTACATAGCAAGATAAGCTAGGAGGTACAAACCATAAGAAACCATATCAATGAAGCAGACAAACATTTTGCACAAATGTTCAAGACACTCAAGACTTCAAGGGAAAGTGACCAGCAGTGAGCAGGCTGGCTCTGTGCTTGAGCCTCTCCCTGTGAAAGGGTGATAGCATACTTCTGTATCTGTGGGCCTGGAGAAAGCTATAGAAATCACTGTATGAAAGCATTGGAGTCTTCTTGGAGAAAGACATTACAGCTGTCAGCATCTGTAGAGTCACACTGCCACAGCAGGCATCATGGAGAGTATAAAAGGTACCAGGCAAGGGGCAGTAGCATGTGTGGACAGTGCCATCTGCAGGCAGCTTTGATACATACCTACTAGTGTCCCTGATGTCCCTTAATATACCATATTAATAGAAGCATGACTGCACCATCTGTTTTACTTGTATTGTTAATACATAAATGTATGTTTTAGCTATGAAGATTTTTTATCTTATGAAGTATGATACAAAAAATAGAAATATGGCTTGTCATTTAAAGTTGTATCTTTATTATTGGTTTTGCTTCCATGACAATAGAAGTCCTGTCTTTTTTATACATGGTTGCAGCATTATGCAAGCAGTATGAAAATTGGATGGACTTTGCTGCGTTGACAGAATAGGAATTTTATTATAGTTATCCCAGACTACTTTTTTCCAAAGCTGTGCAAGGAACTGCAGAATCTAGACCTTGTTGGCTATCATGTTTGTTTACATTCCAAAACTTTGAAACAACTTCCAAAGTAAATATTTCATTTTTGGCCACCTGCAAAATTCCAGTCTTATGGTCCCTTAGTAGTTCTAAAAAGCAGGACTGGGTTCTGGACATGTAGAATCCGTCCCCTACCTTGGACAGGTCATCTAGTCACGTATCACGGTTGGAGGCTTTGAGAACAAAATGCAGGTCTGACCTTTGCGATGAGGCCGCACTTCCTCCGTATGCTGTTTCAAGATGTCACATGACGGAACATGAAGGAACAGAGAACCAATGTGTGAGGCTTCTGAGAGTGGGAGTTTTAATAAAACTCCAAGGAGCTCCTCAGTGTTTAATCGCTCCACATGTTTTCAATGTCTCAATATTCCTTCATGGGACGCTTGAAGTACACCTATAACTCAAGATGTTCCATCACCTAGAATTTTAGGATTGAGACATAATTTAAAAAAAACAAAAACTATATGAACATATTTTTTTATTTAACATCATGTAATTAAAGAAAATACAAAATATTATCGCAAAAGTCTACCAGAAGCCATAATAGTAGATTTTAGATTTCGAAATGTCACATTTTTCATTAAGTATATTGAAAACTGCAAAGCACTATGTAATTAAATATGTTAACGTAACATTATTCAGCAGGTTTCATTCAACTTTATGAAGCACAATGAGCTCATTCTATAGGGTGATGCAAAACTTGTGGCAATAGCAAGGACTGAGCGGAGGTGCAGCACTGAAATATCTTGAAGGAACCATCTGTAAATTGGGCAGGGAATAAAAATACTGAGAAAATCAGACAGAGGTCGCACACACAGATAAATAAACTAAATAAATATAAACAGTCTCGACCAGGATAATCAGACCAGGGCTTGTTATTGAAAAATCCCCAACCACACAGCCTTTAATGAATCCACTGGCAGGATACTAGGTCATAGACACCAGACACACAAGCCTAGATCTCTGTCCCTTGTGTAGTGCTCCAGACCACAGCTAATACACTCCTTTCTGCTCCATTCCAGTATCTCCTAGCTCCAGCTTGTCTCTGCAATTTATCAATATATCCAGCCACCAATAAATGCCTCCACACACAGGTGCTCACACTAAAAAAGCCACTCATCTGACAGAAGTAGAAACTGTCATCCACAATACAGGGACCTTGGAATGTTCTGCATAGTTCAGAGGGTACTCACCAGGAACACTACAATACCATTAAAGAATCAAACATTTAGCACAATAGTAGTAGTAGTTGTAGTAGTTCATTTAATATCTTTTATAAAGAAAACTGTGAGAACTTTGAACAGATAGTAATTCATATTGGATAAGATTTACTGGAATCATCAAGTTAGCTCTAGTGAGTGTTTTGGTGTAGCGGTGGTGCAACTAGCGCTCATAGAAATGTTAATGTGAATATAGTATTCCTGTTCTGAACAGGCAATTACCGGTAATAGGACGATGTGAGAGAGAGAACCTGCAGGCTATCTTTGATTTTATTTCTATTAAACGACTGCAGGAGATCACTCACACCATCTTCATGGCTATCTCACACTGAGACTGTCCTTGAGAAGAAATATTCTGCCCTAATACCTGCCGCACTGGAGATGGGCTAACGGTGGGTTAATAAAACTACATTTACGAGACTGAATAGAAAAAAAGAGAAGACAGTGACTTTGGCATACATTTTCCACTTTCCTTTATTAAGATGGGTTAAAAATGCCCCTTCATTCAAGGTAAAGTACACACACTGTTACAATACATGCTTTTTAAAGGAATATTTTTCCCTTTTAAATTTGTATAGTATTTTGTATGTTTATTAAACCATGGTATTTGTTTTTAATTATCATGTATCACATGGATGTTTAATAAAGTTACATGCATATTTTCCACTAGGATTGTCTCTGAGCAGGGTGGGGTTCTATAATGAGGACAATATAAAAATGAAACACTGCAGTGTGCACCTGTAATTTGAACCTGACACAGTTTCTTAAAAGGATTTGAAATTGTAATTCTGGCAAACTCACTGTTTCAGGGGGAAGAAATGACCAGTGCACACCCTTGGTACTCATTTGTATATAGCTCAGAGACTACCCAAAAGGTAAAATATTCTGTTAAATATATCCCACTCAGAAACAGAAATAATTGATAATCAAGTTCTAACCATTTTCAAGCAACAATTCCGCTGCACAGTCTGAATACAGAGGAAAGGTTACGAAGACGGTATTCTTTGCTTTTCATGTTGAACAGACATGACCTGTCAGCGCCAAGATCAAAAACACCATTTATTTGAACAGTTCTGTGGATGTTGCCTTCTTGCATAGTCACATGCTCAAAGAGTCACATGTCTCTACTGCTAAATTTGTCAGGAAAAAAATGTTTTCTCAAATTAGAACCCAGGTCTACACCGGGACACAAGTTTCTCAAAACACTGGACGTTTCCTTGAGTATGCTGGGCATAAAAAACAACAGCAAAATTCCCTTAATCTGTAGCATTCCTTCAGCATTAACTACCTGCTAATAGCAGCTGACACCAACAGATAAGAGTATTCAATTGGAACTGATTAGATCAATAAGCACAACGAATGTGTCCTTTAAAACCACTAAAGGCCGCTACACACCTGCGACAAATGAATGTGTCATACGACACACTGCACCCCCACAAAAAAAATGAAACATGTATTTTTGATACAAGCCATTCAGAGTGCAATGCGACGGGCAACACTGAAGCGATGCGAAAAAAATAAGATTGATGTATATTT
This sequence comes from Acipenser ruthenus, assembly GCF_902713425.1. Taxonomy (NCBI): domain Eukaryota; kingdom Metazoa; phylum Chordata; class Actinopteri; order Acipenseriformes; family Acipenseridae; genus Acipenser; species Acipenser ruthenus. Next base: position 22,337,755 of record NC_081204.1, read on the forward strand.
TTGCAATTTTGTCGCACGGCAGCTAGGGCACTGACCAACGAGGAACAGCTTCCCTTGCGCGCCATCAGTAAACAATGGTGGAAGAAAAGATAATTCTTGCAGTATCAAAATACCCGGAGCCATACAATAAAGGACACAAAAATTATAAAAGACACGACAATGAGGGAGAACAGCTGGCAGTCCATGTCCAGGGAACTGGATATAGCTAGTGTGTATGATTCGTTTACCTTTACTGAAATAAGTATTCTGAAAAGCTATTATGTATTCTATATTTTTATTAGCTGTATAACAGGACTTTCATACGTGTGATTTTTTTCCGGCTGGATACAATCACAGGAGTGTCGTCTATCACATCGCGGGTGCCTGCCGCCCTGCAGCGAACGTACCATTTTATCGCAGGACGCATCGCATTTTAGCAAGGGAACCCCTTGTACCAGCCACTTATTTTCTGTGGTAATGCTGAAATAAGCACATATAGCTGGGTGATGCAGTTCAGGGTGGTTAGTGTAACAATCCAGCTGTTATCAACTCCTAAATATGCCATGAGCAATGACACATATTTTTATTGAGGACGTTTCAACAGAGGCTGCACTGGCTGGGTGAATATTTGAGGCTCCTGTCCTTTTCTTACTTTCCTTCATGGTTTAGGGGCTTTGTACTGCATTGATGGCTGAGGCTGAATGATAGCCACCCAGATACTGCCAAGCACTGTTAGCAAACAAATAAATCATATTGATCGCGACTGCCTTCAGCTGAAAGAGCCAGTAAATCTGCCGACCCATTGTCTGCAGCTCTGCCAGGATTCACTGGGAACGCTGAGGTCACACTATCAGACCCACCACCCTGCCTTATATTTTTTAAACTTTGTTTTTTTGTACAGTGACATACTAATTAATAAGATCATTCATTATCAGGACTGTTTTCTGTTATCCAGTAATGATTTTATTACTGTTTAGTTTCAAATCTTTTGCATTCAAATTACCCAGTGCAGAAATGTATTGATAATAAATTAGTTACAAAATTTTAAGTTGTTAATTATATAGCTATATACATGTTCATTTTTAGATGTGTAAAAAAATATATACACGCATGTGATGGGGTGCAGCCTATTTTGTGGTGGTTCTGTGTTTTTTGTATTGTTTAGAGTGGATGTGAATGAGTTTGGGGTGTGGTTCAGTGAGTATGTGTGGAATGTGCCTGGGCTAATGAGGTGCGAATTGCCCAATTAGCCCAGGCACCTGTATAAAAGGCAGTGGTTGGGTTTGTTAGGAGGAGAGTGTTTGTTAGGAGGAGAGTGTTTGTTAGGAGGAGAGTGTTTGTTAGGAGGAGAGTGTTTGTTAGGAGGAGAGTGTTTGTTAGGAGGAGAGTGTTTGTTAGGAAGAGAGTGTTTGTTAGGAGGAGAGTGTTTGTTAGGAGGAGAGTGTTTGTTAGGAGGAGAGTGTTTGTAACAGAGAGAAGACGTGTGTGAGAGAGAGAGTGAGTGGGGTTTTTTTGGGGGGTTTGTTTAAAGCCTGTTTTGTGTTTGTCTTTTTGGTTGGCCATCGTGCCTTTTTATTTGTGTTTTGTTAATTAAAATATTTTGGTTTCACTGCACTTTCTGTCTCTGAGTCTTCCCTCTGCCGCTATCCTGCCACAACGCAGTATATATTATATAGTCACATACATATTGATAATGAATTGATGCAGTGTGGAGTACTGGTTAGGGCTCTGGACTCCTGACCAGAGGGTCATGGGTTCAATCCCTGGTGGGGGGACACTGCTGTTGTACCCTTGAGCAAGGTACTTTACCTAGATTGCTTCAGTAAAAACCCAACTGTATAAATGGGTAATTGTATGTCAAAATAATGTGTAAAAAAAAACCCAACAATGTAATTGTATGTAAAAAAAATTTGATCTCTTGTAACAATTGTAAGTCGCCCTGGATAAGGGCGTCTGCTAAGAAATAAATAATAATAATAATTATATAAATCTAGACCCTATTACTGATGGTCTACAGCCATCAGAAATGATCAGATGCAGCAGTAAGATGAACTATACTGTTGAATTATTCGTATGTACCTATGTATGTACCTCATCCAAGATATAAAGCATGTAATGCAGTAAGATACCTCAATGCTGTGTTTGCTGTTCCCTTGTTCCACACCAGGGTGCAGGATTTCTCCGCTGGGAGCAGGTGGAGTGAGGTCTGAAGGTCAGTGCACCTTTCAGCACAAGAGCAACTTCACAAAAACACTTCACTCAATTAATATGATATATTTAACCTGGGATTATCAGTGAAAACTCATTTTCATTTTTTCCCATCTAATAAAAGTATATTGTAACCACGCTTAATAACATTGTAATTATGTAAGTACACATGTATTTACCAAGTAACTACTATGTAAATACACCGTAATTAGAGACACTTAATGTAAAGTGTTACCAGTATGCTTTTAAAGCTTCTTTCAGGGGCTTTCCAACAACAAAACACAATCATTGACACAAGAATCGAGTACACCCCTTGAGATGGAATGACCCAATTGCAATTCAATTGTAAAGACAAGTTCTTACATCATGTGCCACATAAAAGGATTTCTGAAGGAGGCCAAGCCCTGTAATCAAGAGCCAAGAGCTGTCATCACAGCCAGCCTCCACATTTACTGTGTCTCGTGTGTGGGTTTGAGGGCAGACTGGTGTGTCTGCATGGTCCCTGCGCTGGACACTGCTGTCTGGGACAGCACATTTTGGGGTGGGGATATTCAGTCAGCAAATTGGAATGAGCTTGACAGCCCTTTGAAATTTTTAAGTTTATTGAAAAACAAAAGCAGAGGTTAGAAAGAGGCCCCTTTTGTGTGTAATTGTGTTGGAAAAGTTATTTTAATCAATAGGAATTCTGCTATAGTTCTTCACCTGTTTTTAATGGCACCACAAAAAAGCAATGTGTATTTTAAAATATTTAAAGTTATATTCCCTGCAAGGCTATTCAGGCTTGGTGCCTCAGTGTCAAATACACATATGCATGAGCCTATTATACACAGTAATATACTGTATGCATCAAGAAAACTTATTAAAAAGCAAGAGGCACAAAAACATACTCGTCTGAAAACCTTACAACTGAAAACGTGCATCTGCTGGTTATGTAACATAATATGTCACGGTCCTGTAAAGTATGATAGTCTGGTAAGCTATTGAATGATCAATTCATTGTTGCATCTTTGGCAACACTGAAAAGAAACACAGGTGTAAAAATGTAGATTTTTGTTCTTGTTAAAATAGAAACGTATACTGAGGTCTAGACTGCACTCCAACACAGTTTACTGTACACTACTGTATGCGCTACTGGCTTCCTGAATAAAGCTACACTGCCTTTTAAGCTTTTTTATAATATAAAGCTCATTAATTAGCCATTTCAAAAGCAAAGCATGCAAAAACAGCCTGATTGAAGCACTATATAATTAAGTTTTCACGGAGGAATTTCATCCAATTATTACCATGTGCTCAAGGGTCATTCTGCTGTATATGACCCAGTGCCTTCCCTAATAACATCAAAGGGCCATTACTGTAACATATGGGTTCCCTGCTCATAATCATGAAAGTGAAGCTGAATGTTTTTTAGTTTCAAGACACGGAGCCAAAACAAAACTTCATTACCATATCTGAAAAACATTAAAGGAATTTTCTCCCTTGGCTGTCAGCCACACACTTTTATTTTCAATCAGGCAGTGATTATTTAGATGAAAGGGTTGGATTGCTTTTTCTTTCTTTCAGCCCCTTTTGTTGGTATTTGGTCATTTCGATTTCAGTGAAGATCTCTTTGCTTTTGGGGGGTATTGGAGTAGACCTTAACTAATTAATATACAATTCCATTCATCGTATCTAATACGTATTATCATCACTTTGTACATTTCTGATATTTTCCCATATGAAAGATGTCAACCGTGTATTTAGATTGAAAGGTCTTTTTAACACTGTGCTTCCTGCACAAGCATGGGTGAAGACCAGTACACACTCATAAAGAGAATTTCAAACCTAAACTCTGCTATAAGAATGTGGCCTGGCATGGAATATAGAATAATACAGTGGCAGTGTCAAAACTGTATTCACTATTCTCTTCAAAACAGATACTTTACAAAGTGTGGACATTCCCAGATAATTTAGTATTGAACAAATCAACCTGCTCCGCCCCTACGGTTCTTTAGAATAAGCAGGCCTTGCTTAATCACAAGCGTCGGGCCGCACCCACAGTAGCTGATTGAAAATGCACTGCCACCAATCTGCAATCCTCAATCTTATGACAAATCAAATTATCAATTTGAGATATCTTGAAATGATTTAAAGATATGTGAAAATGCATTTTAGATATCTCATTTAAAGCTCCATTTAAGGATATCTGGAAATCATTTTTGAGATATCTCTAAATGTATTTCAGATATCTGGAAATGATTTAGAGATATCTTAAAATATTTAGAGATATCTATAAATTAATTTGAGATATCTCTAAATGATAACTTGGCTTGCCAAACCATCTGGACACCAATATGCTTAAACTGATATCTCTACCACCATAGTGTCCCCGCCAAGACACTGCCCCCTAGCTGGCTGAGAAAGCATTGCATCCACCTGACATTAACCTTCCTCGCATTCACACACAGCTAGTGTTGCAAGGCACCAACAGAGAACCTGGTACCATCCAGCATCTGACTTCACTGAGAGCCAGTGTCGGCTCCTCCCCTGTTACAGTCCATCCCCTGTCCCCCCAATAAGAGATGGTCCCGCCAGGGCAGGTTAGAGGCATGCTTAGTGTTGCACAGCAAAGTCAAAGCTAGGTTCGAGCCCAGGCCTTTAGCAGTGAAAGGCTTCAATTTAGAATAAAGCATCTGTTTAAGGATTTTTACAGCAAAGAAAGAGCAAAGTCCATTAACAGGTGCAGACCAACAGACACAGGAAATATATTGTAATTGAACAGTTAGACTGCACAACAATAAGGGGATTAGTGGAGAAGCCACTTGATTGATTCATTGAAATGCTGCAGAACTCACTAGATAACACGCTGTCTTTAATAATAAAACACAAAATCACAGTTCACCTAAAGTGCAATTTTCACTCAGGAAAAAGCATTGCTGTAGAAAAACCATGCTGCTGCTGCTGCTGCTTTGTTGTGGAAATGTTTGCAGTCGTAACCGCTTGGCAACACCGCCCACTTGGGGTTCACACTCTGCTGCACAGCCATATGCGAACGCACACTGACAAACAGCAGACAAAGTCTCAGGCTGCCAGCTCCATCTAGTAACAGCTACTGGGAACGGACAGCAATACAAAAGGAAACAAGATGCATAGTGGCTGCTCTAGATTGCACTGCCTTATACAGCTATACTTACCCTGACCTAGCCTGTATTACACATGTCTTTGGTGAAAGTGAATCTGGCAACTAGAGCTGCTACAATAGAAACCTATGAGCATGTAATCTGAAGTTACATACTCTACTCTGTTAATATCATTTGAAGGTATGAACAAAGAGTCCCAGTGCAAAGCAGCTTGAACCATTACAGGTTTTACTGTGAGATTATACGTGGTTGTTAAGAGTTTTCAGCATGCTTCCATACATCAGCCTGTGCAATCCTCTTGATCAGATATCAGGCCTTGTCAACAAGCCAGTTTGTTTAAATGATCTGTCCCTCACATGTCTGGTAAACAGCATTCTGTACTATATAAAAGCTGCATCTCCCAGTTTCAAGTGAGTGTCAGCCACGTTGGGAAAGACAGATCTTCACTGTTAGCAATCCTGGAGAACACTTGGCTGCTTATAATAAAAACCAAGACAGCTTCTCTGAAACATGCATCCCCCGCCACTCTGTAAATTCAAAATTAGAGCCATCAGTATTACAAAAAAGTTGGTGACCAATGGCAATGCATTGTTAAATGACAATTGGTTCTCTAGATATACTGTAATGTAAATAGTGTTACCATATGTACATATGACTGCCTCCACTATACCCCTGTCGCTGCATATTTCAGCCCTTGTGGGGGATTAGAAGAGGCAGTTACTCTTCCAGAACAATTTAAACACTTTGAAAGTCATGTATTGTTCATAAAAACTATTAAAAACCATATGCATCACTATAGCACATGAGTACTCTGTAACATGGTTGAATTATTAATGTGCCTTGTCTCAGCATACAGTCAGTGGGTTCAGGATTCCTAGACAGTAGCACTGGACTAGGCTCCACTCAGGAGACACGGTCTGATGATTAGTAACATATTGACAGAGGTTTCCAGTGAATTACCCCCAACAGTCTCCCCTCTGTTCTCCTGCGGGGAATCATTGATGGGAAAGACACAGGTCTGGTAACAAATATGGAGACTGTGTCTCTTATACCCAGACTTGAAAGTGCATTGGAAAACCAGTGAGCATCTCCACAATTCAACCTGCCTCTCATCCTCATCATGTAAGGTTTAAAATAAACATGTAATATTGTATTCTGTGTACAGATATGCATTTGGAAGGAGTCCCATGTTAGCCTGGTATGTAAGTTTTCTATTGTAATGTTCCCACAGGGGTACAGGGTAGAATGGTAAAATGGTCTCTATTGTATAAGTCCATTATATGTGAAAGGGCTGTGTCAGCTAAGGTGAAAGTGTGCGGGTTCAGAGCCAAATGAAATGCAAAACTATATAAGCTTGGAGGAGACTGTATTTCAGTGAATTGCTTGGGTTGAAGTGGACTGATCACATCTCTGAAAGGGCGTTCTTGGTTGAAGGTAATGAAGAATGGGTTGCAATAATTGCGCTGTTTCTGTATCTTGAATAACCAATGGATGTAAACAAATGTAATCATGTATTGACTATATCATCTGTTAAGAATAATCTTTAATTAATCAATAAACTGTGTAATTGGGATTATAAAAGTAGAATTGTCTGATTCATTCTAATAAATAATAAAGTTACCACACCCTACAATCATCATCAAATTATTGGGCCATCACGAGACGTTACATTCTACTGTATGTTTATGAGTGTTCAGTGTATACCTCTAATCAAATTGAGAGTGTATTTCTCGCACACATTTTTGCGGAGTCATGCCTGCAAGCAAAGCAAGTTGGGTTGGTCATACAAAGAGTTTACAATCACATTTATAAAATATGATTACTTACATTATATAGTGTGGGTATAAACTGCAAACTTTTAAAAAAAAACAACTAAAATCTACCAATTTTAGTTCTGTAGCAAAAGTCAGTTTAATATCCTTAGAGCTGTTTTCCCTTTTTAGTTAATGCCACAAAAGAAAATGTATTATTCCTTCAGTTCAAGTAATTAAATATGAAATTGATTTCGCTGTCGGCCTTTCTAACAAAATTCAGCTCCCGCCCTCCTTTGTTCTTCTGACTACAGAAATTCAAAGAGATCTCACCTGCCTACCTGCTGAAAGGAGTAATTAGCACTTGAATACACCTGATCAACTGAAAAAAGCACGCCTCAATTCAAGACTGTTACACATTTCATCAAGACAGGACAGAAATGCATACCCCAGTACTGAATATAATGGAAATAATTGATTTAGTTATTTATCAGCTCACCATTGAGTTCACCAATTTACCAGAGCCTTTTTTATATACCGTATCTACACCACCTACATAACACATGATCATCACATTTTGAAAACATGATTTGGAATGAAGTAAACAGATATGAACTCCTCATTATTATTATTATTATTTGTTTATTTAGCAGGCGCCTTTATCCAAGGTGACTTACAGAGACTAGGGTGTGTGAACTATGCATCAGCTGCAAAGTCACTTACAACTACGTCTCACCCGAAAGACGGAGCACAAGGAGGTTAAGTGACTTGCTCAGGGTCACACAATGGCTGAGGTGGGATTTGAACCGGGGACCTCCTGGTTACAAGCCCTTTTCTTTAACCACTGGACCACACAGCCTCCTATGCTGCATGCTGCAGCAGTTCGCTTGTAGTGATTTATACACCTTTAACTGTTATACCACTGACAGAGTGCCAGGCAGAAAACAAAAAGAAAATCTTAGGTAATTACATGAGAGTGTGAGGCTAAGCCAGAATGATTTCTATCTGGACCATTGAGTCTGTAAAACTCAGTTTCCTCTCGTTCCAGTGACAAACTGCAGCTGCCTATCTGCGACCAGACAAGTGTAAGGCTCACATCTTCCAATAGCTGGCATTTTAAAAAGAATCCTCCTACCTCTAGGAGAATGTCACTATTCAGAGCCCTCTATTCTAGCTACATTTTATAAGCAGTCCTAAATTTAACTCTTTCTCACTGGACGCTCATTAGGTAGCTTCTTCTAACAGAGAAGCAGGTTGGAGAATCCCATATCATCCAGCAAGCCACAATCTTAACCAGGCATGACAGAGTCCCAATTCAAACCGGTTCCCTCTCTGCAGATGGGAACAAACTGGATTAATTTCAAAGGGCTTTGAACTCCCATTGTCAGAAACGTGCCATTATTAAACACCACCACACTTCGATAGATTTGAAAATACTGTACTGCATTGATTTTAGTTATCTGAAATGTATTGCCCAGGTACAGTACATGTTATGCATTACATACTGTGTGTAAAACAGTTGATAAGCATTGGTAAATCAATAATAAATACCATTCATTGTAAATGTGTTTTCTGCCTTCCCCAGCTGGACATAACAGATACTTTAAAACACAAATTCCACTCAAACAACTGCCAACTAATGTACATACAAATTGAAACAAAAATAGTGTAACTGACAGATATGACCAGCTGTCTCATAAATAAACTGTCAGATCAAATAGAGTCTGAACTAAACATGTGTGGCTGCTTCAGATCATTCAATGTACCTTTAATCTGCAACTTTAAACTGCTGTACAGTGAATAGAAAAGCCCCACTTACCACTTTGAAATGAAAGTGGAAGAGGAAGGACATGAGCAGTGGGCCGTTCTCCAGAATCCTAGGCTCTCCGCTCTCATATCTCCTGAGGAACCGCTGAGGAGGGCTTGCTTCAGGTTCAGCAGCTTCTTCAGCTCCTGATAACAGACCATACATGCTTTGAAGGGAGTGATTCCTGGACAGAATCTTAAGAACACTCTCAGCAGGCTCAGCACACAATAGTGCCTGTATTGTCAAACCAGCTTCATAGTCACACCATTAGTTCAGCTAGGGTAAACTCACCTGGCTAGCACGGGTCACATACTTAGATCAAAGGCATTTCTCCTATGTTGACTGCTGATGTCTACTGATTAATTGCTATGCCTTATTCAAAGGCATTTTGGAGCCCAACGCTACACAGAACAATCTAAACTGCAAGAAAACTACAATATTTTAGGCTCTTTAGAAACTAGGGTGGAGCTTAGAAATAGGATTCCTGCACTCTTCCAAAACATTGCTTTCAACAGGGCTTGTGTTGGAAATGACAGTGTCTTCTAATGCATTTCCTACTCTGAGCATGCAATGTGCTCCAATTGGGACACAGTGCGGAGTGAGACTGACCTACACCAGAGGAAGTGATCAATAAATAGCAGGGTATCATATTAGAAGAAAATAGAATACATTTTAAAATATGTTTTCTAATATAGTTCTTTACATTATGTTGCAATTTTTTAATTTTTTATCTTGCAATATTTTAAATTGCAGGTGGACCTTAATATACTAAATGGAATACTTGATTGGCCAACTGACCAACCAATCAGGGTCCCAGTTTCCCCCATTCCAGCCCCATTCTCACATGGCTGGAATGGAGGTTTGGGGGAAGCTTTCTTTGAAGCAGGGTCAGGGGGGGTTAACCCATTCCCTGCCAAACCTCAACAAACTCAAATACCTGTCACAGCTACTAAATGAAAGCTTTCCGTTTGCATTTCTTACCTTCAGTTAGACATTTCCTACATTGTGTAGGTGAAATGACTTTGGACGTGCAAGTGTGAGAGACTTGAAAGTAAGACATGTAACCTGAAAGTAAGACATGTAGGCTATTTCGTTAACCAAGTATGTTACTGGATTCTTTCAAAACTGCACCTGAGTACAATACAGTGAATGCATGAGCATGATGGATAAGGTAATGTAATGATTTCATTCATTAAAACCTGGCTGGTTTCACATACTGTTCCTTTGGCTTTCATGGTGTTCAAATTGCAGCTAATCAAATATTGTATACTTTTTTTGATTAGTCTGCGTTAAAGGGCTTTGACTATGAGTTCAGTGGCTGCTACTCAATTCTAATTGCCAGCCATAGATTATGTTTTGCAGTCCAGATCAGCCAGTGTCTCTATATCAGTGAGCACCAGCGCCATCTAGTGCACATCAGTGTATTGCAAGCAAAACAAAAGGAGACTTGAGTCAAAATGGCAGATCACTAACTGGCGTTGGCTCTTACTTCTATGAAGATGTTTTGACTGATCAGGTCTATGTTACATATATCTGTTGTAGACAGCTGGAACTGAAGAGCAGCTCCAGAAGTCAGGTGAAAGCACCTCAACACAGACTGATCAACAAATACAAAGCACAGCATTTGAGTTACTGCAACGAGAAGCACTCAGTATGATCATAAACATCATACAACGTTAAGGGGACTGTGACAGGGGTGCAGATCTGAAGCTACTTGCCCTTTCATGCAAATAACCTTAAAAGAAACAACGAATAAAAAGATCTTTCAAATAAGAACAGGGGACCACGCACTAGTGATAATATTGCATTGCTAATAATAGGCAAGGAAGTGGATGAAACACTGCAGTATGCAGTAATTTGCTAACTTTAATGGAAGTCATTCATTTTCTTAATGGTACAATCAGCTGGGGGTGCAATATGCCATGGCTAATTATCCCAACCTGTGCACAGCAGAACACTACAGTACAGCAAAATGGAAACAGCTTTACAACAGATCCCTCAACAGATCACTAGTGGAGTAACACGCTATAGTACATATTGTAAATGCAGCCTGTCAACTGAAATGAACATGAAGTAATATAGGATTGATCACAGCGTATTGTATGCTGTGCAGAGTGCACATCCTGTTTGTAAATTACCCATCATTAATTGTGTGATTTACATTGCCCTCATTTCAGTGATACCCCTCAGATGTGCTCAATGGTGACACTCCACGCCTTGCCAACAGCTTAGCATAGCTATACAGAGAGGCAGCAATACAGTCCACCTAATATTAAACTAGGACAACCCCAGGGTTAACCAAACATGTGCATGAAATTAAGAGGCGACAGCATGATATTATAAATGATAATATTATTACACCGTTTTTAAATGCTGAGAAAAAAAAGGTATTGCCACACAAGATTTAAATTTGGTATGTGATCCTGCCGCATTATGGAACATGATAAAGCATAGGACTGTAAGCATTGTAAAGAGAGGTATGGTAAAAAACACATGGCAGATCATGGTAAGCTATGTTACATGCATATAGCAGTATAACTACGGGGAAAGCATGGAAGAACTTGCATATTTACTATGCTAAACTGTTATAAGGGTCTTAAAGTTGAATCTTTTTTTGGAAAGCAATTACAAGCTATTGTTTTGCTTCATTCTTAATTACATTCCAGATATTCTTTTGCATTTGCAGTTTGTTTCCTGGCTAGTCCGTTAGTGTGTTGCAGCTAGCTTCCTTGGCTTTGTGTGTGCTAATCTCAATGGGAAACCACCAAAGATAATGCCTGAAAGACCTACTTAGGACATAACATTTAAAGCACCTAGCTAAGCTAAACTTAACTCTGTATAATGTATTGGAGCTGTGACTTTTAAACAGTTACACTCCTTTAATAACCAGCATGCATCTGTGTCTTAAAGATGCAGTGTCACACAGGCATGTTCAATTCTACAATAAGCTAAATTCATTCTTTACTACATTCTTCTACATTCTAGAGCACTGCTTAAAGCGGGCCTTGTTGACAGTCAGGTCTGTATACATTGGCTCACACTATAAGGACACAAGCTTACGTTCTTGCAGCAAAAACATGTGCTTTATTCTGAAGCACAGGAACTAAAAATGAAAATCACATTTCTGCAAAACAGAGCATTGCATGTATATTTATGCATTATATTTCAACATTTCTAAAAGGGAGTACATTTATAATCTACTTACCATGTTTTGAAAATTAGGTCGCTCTTTGAGCCTAAAGGACTTGGTTATCAGTCCTTTAATTTTATATAATAATATTATATGAATCTTTGTCATTACTTTAGGGTGTCACATCTATTCAAATCTGCTAAACGTTATTGCAATGTGAGCTGACGGCATCATGAACTGATAAATGACGGACTGTTTCTCAGAAGAGCTATGCATTTGTTTATCTCAGTGCATGGAAAATGACTCAGACACTTAATTAGGTAGAAGATGTATAGGCCTACAGCAGGCTTCACACTGTGTGGAGTACCTCTGACAGAAGGGAATTTAATTATCAACATGCAGGTGGCTGGGGATTGGATTTCTGCTGAATAAATGGCATCCAGATGTAAAACAAATGAAGCACTTGCACTGATTCTAACAAATCTGCAAGGTCTTTAAATTGCTCTGGAAGGATTCTTCAAGATCTGTAACAAAGCCTGTTCTCAATGATCAATCTGGAGTCTTTCTTCTCGTAAATTCAGTGTTGTATACTGAATCTGCTATCAGCCCTCTTAAAGATCTGTTCTATTGACCGTCTTGCTCATTGTGGCTGAAACTGACTTGAAACAGGGAGATGCAGCTTTTATATAATATAATACAGAATATGTGTCAGAGATTCAATCTGTGAAACCCGCTGTGTTAGACTCAATCAGTGATGTCACTCCACCATGTTCCTACAGGTGTAATGCAATGACATCACAATGCCTCGCTTGCTACGAGTGGAATGATATGACATCATCACAATGCAGTGACACAGGATTGCTTGCTCTGATACATTTACACAATACTGACACCTGACTGGCTGAGCAACTGAAGGCTATATCTTGGAAACCTATTGCCTGCTTTCTGATAAAACTATAAATGGGCTTTCTGGAAGGCTATTCTAGATGATGTGAATGTAGGCCATTGTGGTCCACTTTTTTACGGCAGTGACACCTGTAAGGTCTTATTGGTATTCTCAGTGAGGGATACCTATGTTACTGACAGTTTTTACAGCTAAGTCCAGTAAGTCCTGCTGGGTATAGGTTTTACATATCAAGCACATTAGCAACAAAGAATATTTTAAAAGAAACAGAATGAAACGGATATTGAAATAATACCAGTTTTATTGGCAGTCAGACAAATAGACTATTAAAGTACTCTAGTGGTTCTTGTTGGGCCCCATGTACTCTGGGTTCCTGGGGGCCCCCCTGGTAGAAGGGGGCCCGCTGGGAGAGGTGCAGTTGCAGTTGGTGCAGTGATGGTGGTGTGGCAGTGCCCGGTGGTGGTGCAACGATCCAGACATGGAGAATGCAGAGGCAGCCGCCATCATGGGCATGGAGAACCAGGGGTTGCTAAAGGGCAGCCAGCTGGCTAGGTGGGCCTGCATGGTGGCCAAGTCGGGGTACATGGACGAGAAGCCCGGGAAGCCCATCATTGGCCCAAACCCAGGAGCCGGCACCTGGGGCATGAAGTGGTAGACAGATGCAGCTGCAGTGGTGGTGCTGCTGCTCGCCTCCATGGCATGGCTAGTGGAGCGGGGAGGCGGGCCGTGATGGGGGGGGAGAAGCTGGGGCAAGTTGTTTGCCTTCCCCCCATGATCCCCTGCCCTTCCTGGGGTGGCCAGTGGAGACAGGCTGCTGGAGGCAGTTCTGTTGGCCCCCTTGGCTCCCACGCTTGTTGAAGGTGCCTCTGTTATATTGGGGGCTGTTTCAGTGGCAGAGGGGGGGTGGGGACTTTGCTGCCCCTCCGAAGTGATCTGGTCCATAGAAGTTCCTGCTCTCAGCTGGCCAGCCCCACTGTACTCTGGGTCTTGAGAGCCGCTGATGGGAAGAGCACTTTTAATTCCAACCCGTCGCTTCATTCTCATCACAAGGTTGGGACAGCCTCTTCGGAAATTGGGATTGTAGTAAAACTGAAACTGAAACACATTTTAACATTATTTAAATATCCAATATTTTTTAATGACATATATAATAACAAGTTTGACTATTGGCATGACTTAAATGTAGCTCACCATCATTTGTAAATGTATTTCTGTATATAAAAAAGATGCTTTGATTTATATTAGAATAATGTTTCCATGCATATACTATTTTTGGTTACATCTGAATTTTTTTTTTTTTTTAATTCGTGTTTTATTTACCTTGGTTAATACTGCCGCTTCCTTTTCCTCAGCCAGGAAGTCACTCAATGAAGCGGACCTTTGGTAATCCTGGCGGATTTTGCTGAATCCATAAAGGTTGAGCTGCCGAATGAAACTTTTCATGCAGTCGGTCTCGAAAATCCTGAGGGGGCCTTTCCTTTCCAAAACGTCCTTCTTAAAGAACTCCTCGTCGATCACCACGCAGTTCCCTTCATGGTCCCACTTAATAGACTTGAACTGCTCGCTTTCCACGATTTTCCAGAGTTTCCGTGGGAAAGTAAGGGAGAGAAACTCGCCGTCCACTATCAGTCCGCCGTGGCACAATGCAAGACGCGGCTTCTTCAGAACCGTCTCTTCTGTCAACACCTGTAACGCGTTTTCCTCCAGCATCGACCTCAGCTCGGAGTCCCCCCCGGCTGCCGTTTGATCGCAGATTGAAGACACCGAATGGAAAATCGACTTTGCTACTGTTTTGGTGTTGGAATCGGTAGGTTCAAACTGATGAGAAGAGGTGCTAGGCACAGCCGATGCTGAACTTTGGTCAGCAACCTCCATGTCTTCTTTTTCTATTTTCACTGTTGGCTCAGTCGCTGCCATATTATTAGTAAAACGATACTTCTTCTAACTAATTTTAAGAGCAACTGGCATCTTAAAAGTCAGAAAGCAGCTAAGTGTTAAATGACAGTGTTCCAAGACGTCACAATGGGAAGACTGCAGCATAGTGCAAACTATCACAATGGTAAATGGCATCATCACAAATTAACATTATAATAATCTTAAAGTAAAAAGGTAAAACATATATTAAGTCAAATACATACAGTTACCGCACTTACTATAATGTGCCACGTTAAAATATCATGAGTTTCTCAGTAACAGACTGCTGGCATTTTAAATATTTTTTCCACATTTCTTTCGAGAGCGATTTACTTCGAAACATTGCTTGCAGGACTAAAAGCTTAGAGGTGTCTATTTTGAAGAAAGTGTGTTTTTAAATACAATCTTCAAGGGCCAAAAAAGTTGCAGCCTTCTGCTATATAAACCATACCCCGACCCTCCTGTCCAGTGACGTTTGAATCACCCGGTATAAACTGTGGACCAAAAAGAAAAATGAAAAAACGGCAATATGTAGTACACACTTTATGAAAATGAATATCTCAATAGATTTCCAGTGCAATTTTTGCATAGCAACATAAACTCTGAACACACTACAACAACCCCCCCCCCCCCCCCCCCCCCACCAAAAAAAAAAAAAAAATTAAGCTATTTAATATGTTAGTGAAAGCCGTTTAAAAGTTTACATCGATATATAAGCTTACTGTGTTTTTCTCGGTGCTTACAATGCTTACCTATACTCTAACTACTTTATTTGCCTTTGCTATGCTTTTACTATGAGGAACTTCATCTTATATGTAGAAAGTGAATTATATGAGTTTAGTTTACAGGACATGCTTACCCATTTCAATACAAGTGAATGTGTACAGGGCACGTTATTTTGGTACTTCTGTGTGTGTGTGTTTTTTTTTTCTGGAGGCTGAAATGACTTGGAAGATAAACTTCTCATCTAAATGTGGTCTCTGTGGTCTGTGGTCTGGAAAACGTGTATTTTATATACATATTCAGCTCATACCATTAAAATGTATCACTACAGAAACGGTTATACATTGTATAGTGCTAAGACCCTTCCAAATGTTGATTTGTATTTTTTTTACTCATTATTTAATTTTCTTTAAATTGAACAACATTAGACAATGTATAAATAAATGCATAGTACACACATTTGTAAGGGGTATTAAAACTTTCTAGGAGACATACATCCAGACAGGCACTTTGGTTAAATATCCTAAGGGATAAAATAATAAATACATCCCTATTTTGCAAAGCATGAGGTATGACATCATAATATATGTGGAGCAGTTAGTACAGTGATTACATCTGATGTCACAGCATTCTAGAGTTTGGAACCCTCCAACACATCCACGGAATACCACTCTCATCTGCCCATCCTAAGAAATACTACTAGTACTCATCTCAAACTGTAATATATCAACAGAAGGGACATTTAGAAGCATTTTGGTTTTGAAAATGCCGTTGCCTAAAACGAAAATGCCATTGCCTAAAAAAAGGATCCACCAGAGAACAAGCTAACTCTTTGTCAGTTGTAATGACCACCTCTTCATCTCAATATAACACAATAGATTTATTGAATAAATCAATGAAACTAAGCGTCAAGAACAGACCTTCTTCAGACCAGGAAAGCAACACCGTTCCAGGGTCCATGCTGGAAGACAGCACTGTACCAGAACTGACCAAATCTCTCATCCCAAAGAGACCCAGACTCCAGGACTGTGATCTCCTGTCACTCACCTTCCCGCAGACTGTGGAAAATCACAGGGAGTGCAAGCTACAAGTCCATCACCTGGAACCATGAAGGAAACCTGGTGATGATCGACGAGAGCTTGTTCAAGAAGGAGATCCGGGGAGCAAGCGGTCCTTTCAGGGTGTTTGAGACGGACAGCATGAAAAGATTAATTCGTCTGCTCAGTCTGCACGGCTTCACCAAAATCCAACAAGGCTTTCACAAGACTGCCACAGGGAAGGAAGAGCCCCCACAGGTATCTGAACATACAGCACAGCCATGTTTCCAATCTGTGTAATTACTATTTAATAACTCCTGTTTCTTGAAAGAAAACACCTTCTACTCTAATGAAACTGAAACCACTTGAGACCGTCCTTTGAGACCCCAAAGCCTTCTGTTCATTGGATTGCATTCCCCTTTGAACTATTGATACGTGAGACCCAAATAAATCAAAGCTCACCTGTTTTGAAACGCTAATAACCAGTGTATTCCGGGTCACAAGAGGTTATAATACATAGTTACTTGGTTCTATTTTTTTTATTAACAGTTGTTTTTCTTTAAAAAAAAAAGGAGTTAATAAATTCTGGAGCAAATACTCTGAAATGTATTCTTTCAGATTGAGTCATAATCCAAATGATATCATTAAATTATTGCTTGAAGGAGATAAAATAAAAGTGTCAGAAATCACCCCATAACAACACATCTCAGCACTCTTTTGATGTAACTTTCTTTTAAAAAGCCTTGCTTTCTACAAAGATTAAGTTTATCACACCATTGCATTTGTCTCTCATATATTTCTGTCTTTAAAAATATGCAAACAACCAGACAGGCCTTGTTTAATGGTTTAAGAAGCAGCCATATTTAGAAAT
This sequence comes from Acipenser ruthenus, assembly GCF_902713425.1. Classification (NCBI taxonomy): domain Eukaryota; kingdom Metazoa; phylum Chordata; class Actinopteri; order Acipenseriformes; family Acipenseridae; genus Acipenser; species Acipenser ruthenus. Next base: position 22,355,195 of record NC_081204.1, read on the forward strand.
GCCACCTTATAGATCAATTAAATATACTGATATCCAAATGTTTTTATATTTATTTATAGTTATGCGTTATGTAGGTGGAATGCTATCGAAGTCACTTCACTCCCTGCTGAAAGTACAGTGCTGTCTTACTGATTATACATACATAGAATTAACACCTTGAATCACAAATGATCAATGCATTTGTCCTGAGAACTTACTTGACAATTCCATCTCATAAGGGATTTAAAGGATATGTGCTTAAAAGATTAAAAAGGAAAAAAAAACCATCAAGAAATGAAATATTTATAATAATGTCTTCACCGAACACCATACAATTCTTTTTTCATTGTTTTCTTTCAGTTTTACTACAACGCTAACTTCCAAAGAGATCATCCCCATCTGCTGGGGAATGTGAAGAGAAGAGTCGGGATTAAAGGCGTGTTTCCCTACAGCGCCACTCACAATAAACAAGCTTATACTGCTCGAAGCCTCCAGCAGGAGGCACCTTCTACAGGAGACACGTTTTCACAAGATCAAGGCTCACAGGCTGGGGCTGACGACAATGCAGACACCAGCAATGTAGCACAAGGAGACACAGCAAGGCCCCAAGGAAACACTGCTGGGGATCCGGAAATGACTGGAAACGTTCTGACCCATTTCTTCTCTGCGTGCACCAGTAACCATGCCTCCGAGCCTGGCTCTGCATCCACTTCCGTTTCTGCCTCTGCATATAATTTTGCGCCCCCCGTTCAACCTCCAGGGGTGACGATGTGCTGCCCAGGTTTGCCATACCGCGATTGCTGGCTGCCCTTTTGCAACCCCTGGTTCTCCATGCCTATGATGGCAGCTGCCTCTGCATTCTCCATGTCTGGATCGTTGCACCATCACCGGGCACTGCCACACCACCATCACTGCACCAACTGCAACTGCCCCTCTCCCAGCGGGCCCCCTTCTACTAGGGGGGCCCCCAGGAACCCAGAGTACATGGGGCCCAACAAGAGCCACTGGAGTATTGTAATACCATAGAATATTATTTGAATAGTCAGGACTTCAATAAAAACTACTATTATTCCATAAACGCCAGTTTCACTCTTTTTTGTATTGCTTTTTATTAGTATTTTTTTGAATAAACGTGCACAACGTTTACATCATCTATACAAGCAGTTTGTAATTTACCTGTACAGAAATATGAAAACATCTTTAACCATCCAAGGCTAGATAAAGTGAGCAATTCATTCATTATCTGAATGTCTTACTGTGAAATAGCTTGACAGGAGATCACAAAGACTCTGACATATTTTGGTCATGCCTGTTAGCCATTTAGAGATGGCAATTTCTTGTTGGTTTGTAAAGGCTACTTCGAGCAACTAAGAGACCAGACAGACAATACACGTGACAAGTTAAATACCTTGTATGAAGCTGTTGCTTTTTAAGATGTATCTGTTATTATTTAATTTAGTGTGGTTCTTTAAACAAGCACAGCAGATCATTCATTTATTAGCTGCAAGTCCGCAAAACATTTTCAAAGCAGATCTTTTTGAAATCCATTGATTTTAGTTTCTGGAGCTTATTACAAGTTTTTGGGAAAAATATAAAATAATAATAATAATGACTCCCCCGCCCCAAGAACATTATACAGTTTCATCATACCACTTATAAAATTAATATGCCATTCATTTTAAACTATGATGCATCTCCGATCCATATACAGGTAAAAACAGTCAAAATCACAGACTACTCTTGGTTAGTGGTGGAGTCAGTATTGCACATTTACACAAGAACCCCTCACAGGGCTGCTTATATAAGTGTCACCATTTCTAGTATCCTGAATACATTGAACACCACTGTACTTTGCACATGACAGAGACTGGAGTCCTGCATTCTGGAATCCGCAGCCACCCTCAAGACAACATCATTGGGGGGCTCCCGAGTGGCGCATCCAGTAAAGGCGCTCCTCGCAGGATGTGCCCTATAGCCTGGAGATCGCTGGTTCGAATCCAGGCTATGTCACAGCTGACCGTGACCGAGAGTTCCTAGGGGGCGGCGCACAATTGGCTGAGCGCTGCCTGGGTAGGGAGGGCTTAGGTCGGCAGGGGAATCCACGGCTCACCGCGCATCAGCGACCCCTGTGGCCGATAGGGCGCCTGTGGCTCTGCAGCGGAGCCGCCAGATCTTTGTTGTCCTCCGGCACTATAGGTCTGGTGGCATTGCTGTGGATCTGCAGTGCGAAAAATGACGGCTTGGAAGGAGCACGTTTCGGAGGACGCGTGTTTCAGCCTCCGTTTCCTGAGTCGGCTGGGGGGTTGCGAGCGGTGAGCCGGGGATACAGATAATAATTGGGCATGCTAAATTGGGGTGAAAACCGGGGTAAAAATAATTGGCGACGACTAATTAAAAAAAAAAAAAAAAAAAAAAAAAAAAAAGCATCGGCACTGTGGCTTCAGATGGCAGGCGATCTTCTGTTTAATACGCATGGGTAAGCACTATTTAAAATCAACAGTATTCTTTTCATTTACAATGCACATGACAGTTTAAACAGACGTTCTTGAAAACGATGGGGGCTGCTGAGCGCTGTCGCGAGTTTCTAAGGCACTCCCTGGATGGATGAAAGGCGCTCCATCAGTGCCCATTCCAGGAGACAGCGCTTGTCTTAAGGCAGGAGTCACACTGAGCAGGGCGATGGGATCAGGCGCTCTGGGATCTCGATTGTCCACACGTCCTTGCGCCCCCTGGAGTACAGCGGCTCCCTCAGCCACCTGGGATTGGAGACCAGAGTCAGGTACTTCTCCTCCAGGCCGTTCAGCAGGGCTTTGGTTTCCAGGTCCCTCATCTCTTCAGCGGACAGCTCTTCAGGACACTGCCAGGTCTCACCAATGTCAACCAGGCCTGTAGACAACAGCAAAAGGACTGTTAACGGACAGTTAGAAAAATCTACAACGTAGTTGAACTGCATTAGTGGAGTTTAACAAGTCAATGCAGCTCCCTTTCAACTGCAGTCCATTCACTCTGCTGTTTGCTGCAAACATTATACTGTACTGCACTCTCCTTCATCAAGGCTCTACCTGCAATAACACCTCTGCCGAACCTCTCTCCTTGATCCACCAGTTGCTGGACTTGTTCGGTTGTCATCGCAAGTCTGTCTGTGAGCATTTCTCTCCACACCGCGTCTTCCCAGTCCTGCTGTGCGATGTGAATCGCCAGAGTGCAGTTCCTATGTTCAGACAGCAGGGGTCTCCAGCGTGTCTCGATTGTTTTTATACCATTCAGAAGTAACCCTGCATAAGGCTGTCTGAATGATAAGCAGCCTACCTGCATTGTACCGTACAGCGCTCAGCTCGCTTTTATACTGTATTGGTTTTCACTCGTGCATTTTTATATTTTTTTTGGTGGTTAAACGCGCCTTTCTGTAAAGAAAAGAGAAAACAACGTTACCAAATCAATCACTACATCCGACTGTAATGCAACGCCATTACAAAATACCATTGCATTGTCACTACAAATAATAATAATAATAAAAATAATAATCACATAATTCTTTGTTTATTTGGGTATATTTAATACTGCGATATTACGGTCAGATCAAAATATTTGATAAGGCCAGTCTTTTAGTACTAAAAAAAATTAAAAACTACGTGTTGTACCTTACATTGGAGTTTACAGAAAGCTTCTCTGCATCCACAGGAACCAGCAGTTCAAACAAAGGTATATGGAATATCTTTTTTGGTTCGGAACGCTCTGATCTGCCTACAAATGCTATTTGGCTACAGAATGCCACGTGATACTCGGAGAAACAAAGATTCCACTAGTTTGCAAGAGTCGTATGTTCAAATATAAAAATCCTATTTTTTCATGTTACGCCCTCTGGTGTGCTCTGTGGAGTATTACTTTTAAATAAAATGATGGCAATAACAAATGCTGTGTTGTTGTCAAGGGGAGCAAAAAAAAATGGATTGACACATGCAATGGCCTGGCTCCCTTAAGTAAACTGCAAAAGTAAAAGCTTAAAACTATAAGAAACTAGGTTAAATACGATAGACAAACTTTCTGGATAGTGCTGCCTTAAGCCCCATTCGCACTGGCACTCCTACCCGGGTCCCAACCCAGTTTCTGGCTACCCAGGTATCAATTCTGTGTAGCGTGAAACCACATACCTGGGTAGCAGCGAGGTTCTGACCCCGGGTTGAGAATGCAAAAAAATACAGCAGCAGCTCTAGATTAATTATGAATGTCTGTACAGTTGCAGTATTCAAGACATGCACAAAATTATTTAACAGAATGGCGAAGTAACTTCCCATAATGGACTTGTGTCTTAGTCAGGTTTTTTTTCAAGCTCCAACAATTTCCTATTTTTTGTAGCAAAAGAAATAGCGGCGCGTTTGTGGAAATCACAGTACAAGCCAGTGATATGACAGCGGTTCTGGGAAGATTGAATAAACCAGTGTGCCTCAAGACACTCTCGCCATGACAAGTCACATCTGATGATTAAGTTTGATGACGAGTTATCAGGTTACAAAACAGTACTGTATCAGTTGTGAACGAATCGCTAGCTGTCCCAAAAAAGATGTTCTTTTAAGCGAAGTTCCTGTTCTTTTAGCCGGTGCATTTACAATGGGAAAAATCAGTTTCACCACAAGGGTGTTCCCTTAGGCGAAGTGTTCCTATACACAGAGACTTCTGTACCTCATGTTAATTTAGGTAAGGTAGTCCAAGACTAGTGCTAATGGTCTGTGAAACCAGCAGTGTGAAACTAAATCAAGTAGACTTCTTCAGTGTACTACAAAACAGTAAAATGAAACAGCTTTTATTAAGCATGTACATTGCACAAGCCGAGAGGCATGAAGGACAAACATTATGGATCACGTTGTCATTTCTGCTGTTACATTAGACTGTATTTATGTAGGAAAGTGGCGTTGACAAGTTGAGATTGCCGGTAATGAATAGGAAATGTCTCCAAGGTTACCTTTGTTGTAGCTTTCGAAAGGTTTTGTACTGAGAATATCCTTTCACATGGGCATATTTTTTGGGCATGTTTGTGCAGTAGTTTCCTGTTATTGAAATTAGAATCACTGAACTTAGAAATGACCATGGAAGATGCATGTGCTTGTCTATGTATTATTAAGTACAGTACTGTGTTTTTTTTGGTTGTGCTTTGCAATCTACATTAAAAGACACAAGTTTAACCATCAGTATTACAACACGTTTTATTTTTTTAGAACACAGATATATACTAACAGATAGTACATAATAAACTAATTTCCAAAATGGAAAATGACTAAATAAATTGGTCCACTAAACATCAGCAGTGGTACTCGCTCATTGCAATCCTCTCAGACCTGCTGAGAGAGCTCCTTCTGTACACCAATCACAAAATGTTAAATACATAAAGCTTTAAAAAAAAAAAAAAAAAAACATATTTTGACCTACACAGAAACACCTCTCTCTATCTATATCTATCACACACACACACACACACACACACACACACACACAATTAGGGCAAATAATGACCAAATGTTCATATTCTGATCACAAATTTGATTAAGAAGAGTATTTTTTTTCCCGCACTGCCATCCTGCTAACACTGTTTTTCTGAAGTACAAAAATAATATTTTTTTGGTCGCCACTACTTTTACATAATATAGAATTGTTTTACAATATAAATTCTCCCGATTCTAAAGGTTTAGTATCAATTAACGTTGCTGGTCCACAAAAGCATCGCACTAGTAGTACCTGCTAGTAATTACATTTTAGCGCTGGCCCCTTTAAAGACACACACCCTCAATTGTTTTTAATTCGTGACTGCAAAATTCTACCGATACTCTAATCTGTTAAGAAAAAAATTGAAATTGTTAATAAATACATAATTACATATTAAACAGGGTAGATGGTAGCCAGGTATTAAGTTTTTAGCCTCTATGTGTTATGGGAATTGATTCTGTGTAGGTTCTTACTCACAAGCCTATATGCAGAAGCAGAAGACTGTACAGCTGTTTGGCGAGTTGATGAAAGACAGAAAAAAACATAGCAAAATAAAACCATTGTATAAATAACTGTTAAATAAAAGGCAAAATGCATAATAAAGAAAAGTGCCTTTTCTATTAAAAAATGAACAGGGTATTAAAATAAAACATTGTAGTTTTGTACATGCACTCTGCTTCTAATCTCCCCACCAGATTGTTCTCAATTGTATGATCTGTTCAAAAGCAACATGCCTGACAAAAATAAAACTACTGCAGTCTGAAAAGCTCTTAAATATCACAGCAACAAGTCCATTCAAAGCACACACTAAGGGTTATATGGTTATGCCAAGAGACCTTTTTACAGCAACAGAGAAACACACGCAGCATGGACTATTCTTCAACCTAGACCTCATATGTTTTTAATTACAGATTCATTACACCATCTGAAATTAGTAAAACAAGATATGCCTGACTAATGGCTGCTTCAGTCAGAAGTTAGTAAAACAAAGCCTCTGCCGAGTCCTACCTTTTCTCTTATTTTATAATCATGCATATTGTTCTCCGTCCAATTTCAATACTACACAATCCACAATGTTTAGAGTCCCAGCTCCACCAAACCAAATGATATGTGCACTAATTCTACTATGCATTGTATTGAGATCGCAATTACAAACTCACAAGTTTCACTTTAGATGGATTATGTATGGTGCATCCCTTGTCTATTCATTTTAATCATTTTTTGTGGGTTCAGTGTGTTATGAAACTGTACAGGGATTCATGTAATGCATTTCTTGTTCAAATTTAAAGTGCCTGACTGAAACTCTAGATTTATCACACAAACAAGACAGTAATTGCTGCCCAAAAACCTTTGAATTCAGTTTCTTTTAACTAAAATTAGTCAGTTTCCAAAATGATATGATGTTTAATAATTTGGGCTTACAGTATACGTCCCACTGTTCATATTCGAGTTACAGGCAATTTGAAAGATTGGGGTCTGTTATTCTGTAGTTATTCATTTATAGGCAGGGATCTTCAAAAGACCACAGGCTAGACTGTCACAAAGGTTTAACATATATTCTACCAGTAACTCAACTCCTCCTGGTTTTGTTTAACAAATTAGGATTTTCTGTAAACCCTGTAAAACAGGTAACTTTCTCAGCAATTGGATTACAGAGAATCTAAGAATTGATTTTTTAAAACGAAAGGCCCCATCATGAGGAGGACACACATGCAAAACTGCACTGGATTTTCAAGGTACTAAAGTTGAGTAGTTTTAGTAAAGACCACAGGAAAAATATGTTTGGTTTTAAACAGTTACAGGTAGAAACTAAAGGAATGACATTTGAATCTTACATCAAACTGCTTCACTTACTGACAGTCTTTCATTAAGTCTTCCCACAGTTCTATTGGTTTCAAATCAACCTTTCCTTCCCAAACACCAATTTCACTTTTGGGTATGGTTTTAATCCTGGACCACAAAGCTAATACCCTTATACTTGTCACACAAAAACAAGTAAAGAAAAAGGCTTTCGTTATCTATTACGCATTGGATGAGTACCTGACAGAACAAAATAAATGTAAAAATATAAAAAAATAAAAATAAAAAAAAAATCCACAATCCCTCCTTTGAAGATAACAAAGTGTCTTTGTTTAGCCAACAGCTCCCAAGTTCTAGTGAAGAGCAATTCCAAAAACACAGAAAACCTCTTTGATTACAGTTCCAAGCGCAGGTAACGCTCACTTCATTTCTCTGATCGTCTGACTGAAGCAGCCGTTAGTCGGGCATGTCAATGCAAAGCTTGGCAGGTGGTACAAAGTATTTGCCTGGACTCTGGGTGATGACCACTCCAGTCTTTTTGCGGAACATGGGTGCGATTTTGGGGGCCTCTGGTGTAGGAGTGTCCTCAGACTCCTCAGTGTCTTCGTGATGAAGGTCGTAGGAGATGTTTCCATACTCCCGGAGGAAAGGGAAGAGTTCCAGGAGGAACTGGCAGAAGTCCTTGCGGATACCGAACCACCCTGAGGACAAGGTCATTGGAAGTTTATTATTAAAACAGGAGCGGTTAAGTTATGCCCCCATTAGAACCTAGCAGTGGCAAATACATTTACAATGATGCATTCTACAGGGGTTGTTATTCCATACCTTGACAAATATTTTTAATATGAAAGTTAATAATAAACAACGATTTGATAAACTGAAAATGTCCCTTTTACATGGATCATTACACTGTGTTTGTCTGCCTGTAATATCTGTCCTCTACAGTGTACTTCTGAACCATTTTTCAAACAAGTGTAAAAGTATATTTGAATATACTTAAACGAGTACAGCAGTACACACTGCAGGCTAGCCAAACGCCAAGGAATGGACGATCTCAATTTAGACATTTCACACTTCACTACGATGAGGAGGGAGAGGAGGTTCTGGTTAGTTTGGGTTGGGTTATTAAAGCTGTATCATTTATAAAAAATACTCTTGAGGATATTAAAGCCACTGGGCTTCTTTCCCACGATACTTACAGTGATTTCCCCCCTTCTGACCAAACGTTGTTGCCATCAGAGTTATAAGAGACAGCCACAAAGGAATAAAAACTGGGACATACGGGAACTTGTTGTGGCCATCCAATTTATGAACCAATAGAATCTACAATAAAAAAGAAAGTTACTGATACAAAACAACTCAAATCATCAGTTTTTTTTCAAGTTTGCCTTGGGTTTCATTACTATTTTTTAAAGGGACTATACCTCGAATGTTAGCAATGGCACAACAATGGTCATCCAGCTTATTGCCATGGTTATATGAGTTCTTCTCTGCTCGGCAATCACATCCATTGAGCGCAGGAACAGTACAGACCAAACAATGTAATACAGAACAACCAGGCAAAGGAATGACATCAGAATCCAGAGAGGGACGCAGACAACCTAGAAATTGATAGAGAGACAATATAGTTACTTGCAGACAGGGCTCTTAATGGAAGAAAACATAGAATTACATGTCTGAAGAGCAAGACAGTTCGGAGGAACATCTTCATTCAAATCAATTCAAACCAAATGCAGCCACAAAACAAACAGTCTGAAGTCAACCAAACATCTGAACAGAAATTAACAAAGAAGGCTTACTTACTCAAAAACGTAATAACCAGAAAACTACTAATCCTTGTAATATTTGCAATCAACAGTTTCAGAGTATCTCTTACCAGCCAGGGCCAGTTGATGATCTTGTCCAATCGCAGGGCAATAAATATGAACTGAAGGATATTTACAGAGCACAGGATTTCCAGCTGAAGAAAGAAAAACAGTCAGGGTGTAGTTAAACTGCTTCAGCACAGTCCAAACCCCTTAACCATTCATGCTAAGAGACTAAACGACAGTGTACTGTAAACTATGTAATACAAGAGTTGTACAGTTTGTCCTTCATGTTCTAAATTCAAAGAGTTTAGTTGAGTTTTGAAAATCGCTTGTCTGCATATTACATCAAGCCACTGTCCTACTTTACATTCTATAGGCCTATATTTGTTTTACTCTTCTTTGTATTGTTTGGTTAAAAACTAAAAAAGAAAGATTCTCAGGGACAGACTCTGATACTATCAACAACAGGGTGACATTATTGGTAGGGGGTGAATACTTGTGCAAACCACTGTATATGAACCAAATAGGAAGAAAATACATACAGTTTAATCTAACATCAGAAATCAAAAACGTTTCATGACCTCAATACTGTACTAACCTCCAGGGAGCGGTCGTGTCTGAACCCCCAGACGCAGGCAGCCACAGACACTGGCGATACGAAGAACAGGGGCATGAAGACCAGGAGCCAAAAATGGTTTCCTCGCTCAATCCTGTCACACACCAGGACTTCAAACATGAGAAGCAGCAGGTGAATCCCTACTGCGATCAGCATGGCCTTAAACTCCACACACGTTTCACCTTCAGCCCTGGGAGAAGACAGAAGAAAAGAAATCAAAGATAAATAAAAAAGTAATGATCTAAAACAATTGTGAAAAAGTCTTGTGCAGAGTTGGAAACTCACCTAGTCCTCGGTTTTAAAAAAAATAGGTATTTATTGAGTTCTCAAATTACCAGGATTGTCACTGTAAATTGGGGGTGAAGTGCTACCTGTTGGGTGCTATGTCATCAAATGACAATGACATGATTTTTCAACCAATAAAATCAAGTGCTATTGATTCTCCCATAATCATTTCCAGGATCTTTTTCAAGAAGAAGGGTGTAGTTGTAAGTCATCTGGGATATGCTTCGCTAAACGTAATGAAAGATATGAATCGGGATTGCTGCTTAAATAGGATAATTGATGTCCCAATTGTTTAATTAGGATGTCACTTTGTTTAATTGGGATACAGTATTTTCAAATGATGAATGGAGATCGCTTTTCAGAGCAAGACATGTAGGAGTCTCCTGTAGTTTCTCAGGCTACTGTTGCAAAGAGTTGTCGTGTCAACATCACAGGTGCAATTCATTTTGTTTAAAACAAAATTGACTTATTTTAAATTATGTATTTAACATTTAATCATAATGGGATTTCTTTTTCTTTTCATTAAGAATCAAAAAAGTGTGACTAAGGTCGTCTCAACTGCCTCTCGTTTAATTGGGACAGCCGCTTATTCTGGATATTTTTACTTCTCCCGAGGCGTCCCGATAAAGCAGCAGACTATTAGGAAATTAACACAAATGTTTTCGTGGCTTCAATCATTTCTTTGGCTGTACTGCCACCCTGAAACCCAGGACATATGTAGGTGTAAAACTACACAAAACTAACCAGCTGACAGAACAAATCTAAGAATCTGAATGACAAACAAATAAATAAATCATGTCCTATTAAAATAGAAAAACTAAATACAGTAGTTTTCCAGAACTGGGTTTGATGGCTTTGAAGCACCTGTATGACCTCTAGTTACAGTAGCATCTCCTTACCTGTACTGAGGGTTGCGAGCCCACACACCAGTACCCACCGAGGCTCCAATAACCACCATCAGCTTCCACAGCCAGATGGGGGCAAAGACTGCCCAGTAACTCCAATGGATAATGCCATCCAAGCGCAGTGAGAGGAGGACTGAGAACAGGAGCAGGGAGGCATAGATGAGAAATTTACTGAAACAAAACACACCCATTCAATACAATTAATATACATGAAATAATAAAAACACCATAAATACATCAAGGATGGGAGTAAGGATTTACAAATTCACAGTCCAGAGAATTTAACACACTGTTTCCCTAACATCTGTCATTTAAAAATATGTTGCTCTCATATAATCTAAAGAATTGATCAATAGTCCAAACCTAGCTATCAGAATAAAATGCATGCTGATAGCAGCTGTAGAATTCAAACTTCAATATAGTAATTGTATTATAAGTCTTTAAAAACATTTACAGCTGTTCGTATTTTTATTCAAAGGGTATTACTGATTTATCCTTAACTTTAAATCAAAGAAAGGACAGCCAAAGCATTTTTGTTGTGGTACAGATAATAAATAAATGACTAAGCTAAATAGCGTCCGTTCTGTACTTTAGGGGGTGATAAACCAATAGAGTAAAAAACACCGCCAGCACAGTGCGGGTCAATTCCTGTTTTTCAATTACAATTCCCATTCCCTTTAATCAATTCCAACACATACTGATCACATTTGCAATTAGTCACTATAAGACAATCCAATAGGCTTCAAGATAATAGCAATTGAACAATCATAATTATGTCTCTAAAATATAAATTCCATTCCTTTCGAAAGAATTGGAATTGGAAATTGATTTTGAAAAGGAATGGAAATAGAATTAAAAAAAACAAACAGGAATTTACCTCCAACATGACCTTCAATATGAACAGGTCAGTCAGTCTTTGAATTCTCAAAACAACACAGAAAGGTTGTTTTATCGGTCTATGATGGCACCCGCAGGATAACATTGCAGGGTCTGTGTACTGTGGCACTGCGCTTGTTCGTGCAATTCCCTGCAACGGATCACGAAGCAAAAACAGTAAATACACCAGTTCATTCTGTGATCCGAATCAAATGTTTATAAATAGTCTAAATAAGTAAAGTTAACTGTACTTGCCTGTGACATTCATAACAAAACAACGACATTAAAACATATTACAACTATATCTAATTTAATTTAATACACCATATCTGTAAACTGTTTCGTATTAGTAAATAATTTCACTTATAATTTATTTATAATATTTGCATACTGATGCTAGATAGCAAGTGGAAGATTGTAATATGAAAATATGCTTAACCCACGCTCAACAACACGGATTCGCTACCCACATTCCTAACACATTCTTTGGGATCCACTTCAATTTTAGTCCGAGGCTTACGGCACACAGCCCCACATCGCTCTGTCTAACTAAGCTTTCACGCAAAACATGTTAAAAACACACACAGAGACAATTCTTTAACAAATACGCAAAATATATGACATACATAAATAAAATGCCCGTGACACTTAAATTAAGTAACCTGCTTAGCTGAACTGACGAATACATACTGGGCCTTCAATACTACAGACGAAACCAGACAATAAATCGTTTTTAATTTGATTCACCTTGGGTTGAAGTCCTGGAATAGCCCCCTCAGATTCATGATTGAATAATATTTCTATCTCATATTTTATAAATACAGTTATTACATTACAAACGTCTGAAAGCACTTCCTTTCCGCTATAGTCGCCAGTACCACAGATCCCCAACAGTTCACCTCCTACTGGCCGCCTACCCCGTTGTGCTCTCTGCTCAATCTTCTCTGTCGGAAACACTCCTCAGCACACGATTCTATGGCTCGTCGGGACGCAGTTCTCAACGCATCCAATGAGGTGGGGGAATGGTTTACAGACGGAACAGCAAACGAATTTTAATGTAAACACAAGTAAAAACAAACACTTATGCATCTGCCATAAGCACCCAAATCAACCCCGTGCTGTAAATTAAAGTAGGTGAGCATGCGCTGGCAAGAGTTTTAAATTGGAACACAATTTAGGGGGTTGTTTTTTAGGGGGAGGTCAGAAATTTGGGGGAGGGGGGTTCATGTAAATGTTGATGGGCTTCGGGGGGGATGGGGTCGGGCCATTCAACTATTGAAAGACCAAAAAATTATGAAAATGATTAGCAAATTATTCTGAAAACACTCATTTTTTAAAATTGTACTTATTATTATTATTATTATTATTATTATTATTATTATTATTATTATTATTATTATTCAAGAAACATTAGCATTGGATTCATTTGTTGTGTTCTATGGGCAATGCCTGTGCAGTTGATGGAAACTGATGGCAATCGATCAAACAAGTGACAATAAGGCAAAACAGCAAATTGGCCAGTGTTGAAATCCCAGTGTTAATCGTTAGTGTTGCTTTTGGATGTTACATTTTCATTTTGACACCACCCGGTGTTGTTTCATATCCTAAACAAGGTATATTTCACAATGTAAAATTAAGTACACTAATCCAGAGTAATAATATATTGTACGGACACGGCTGGACTGACTCACCGTTGCCACCTGTTCGCAGATTGTGTTGTTATTGTTGTTATAAATGTTGTGATTATTTTAAGTGCCCCTATTAGTTATTTTGTCATACCCTGTAACTGTTGAAACCGTCCTGTGTTGTTTTATGTAATATGTCAATGTCACTTTGAGAGGCGGGTTGGGGGAAAGGACGCTCTTCTGAATGTGGTCGCGTGTGGTCGTGGTGCTGATTTGGATGTTGGTTACCTAACTAAACAACGTAGTACCTGTGAGCCTTGGTGTGTGTCTGCAATTATTCCCCTGCTCGCTACAACATTTAGTTTTGTGACAATGAAACAGTATTTGTCAAGTTACGAAGTTATTAATTTATGCTAGCTAGTGTGCATAGTTTATATACAGAGAGAATACTTGTCATTACAGCAGTGTTAATGTCCAACACTTAGGTAGTTTTACAATAAAGGGGTGCTAGTTATACACTGAGAGAGATCTAAATTTAACTCCCATAGTGTTAAATGTTTTACACTATGGAAGTGTTACTTTTTTCAAAAGTGTACGTTTTACACGGTGGAGTGTGGAGCTGTATGTACACTGGAAAAGTGTTAGATTTGACTCCTATTTAACACTGGCCAATTTGCTGTGGAGTTTATTCTACATGAAAATATGTAAATACATAGAAACCACTCCATTGCTGTTGTAAATTGAAATGTAAATACATAGAAACCATTCCATTGATGTTGTAAATTGAAATGTAAATACATAGAAACCATTCCATTGATGTTGTAAATGCCTTCTCGTGAACACATGTAAGGTGCTTTACAGTCTTTTGGACTATCTAGCTGAAAACTATCATAACCAGCTTGTCAGTCTAACTTAAGTGCAGAACATGTTTTTACAACCAGAGATCACATTAGTCAAATACAGCCAGCACATGCAGAGTGTGCCATAAAGCTGAACAATTTGGGGTTTCTGAATCTGTGTCAGTTGGGAGTTTGGGCGGAACCCTTTTTACTTCAAGTTTATTTCGACACAGAGAAGTGCTACCCAGGACTGGAAAATGCTCTAAAGAAAACTTGGTCAGGTTCTATGGTGATCAAATCAACACCTCATCTTAAAATCTGAACTGGATCAATTAGCTATGCAACATAAGAGGTGCAATATAAGTTTATTTTCTGCAAAACTGTGACACAAAAAAACAAAAAGTCAAGAGAAAAGTGTTTATTGATTAATGCAATGCATACATATGACATTCTGCTATGTTCTTATTAACACTGTAAATGCATTTAGGGTAAATACGGATTACAATGATGTGCAAAACAAAAACCTTCAACTCTCATAAGCTCTAGAAAGGTTTACAGAGCATTTAAACGTGCAACAGTACTGCTTGATATCAGAAAATGTTCAGACATAGATATTAACAGTAACTATACAGTATTAGACTAAAGACTGGTCATGTTCACTCTGGGTTTGTATGAAAGTGGGTGTGTGTGGTGTGGCGTGTATCTATTCCAGTATACCGCAGTGTCTAAAGTGGATGCGTTATTATTTTTTGTACATCTCAGAAAAAAATAATTACAAAAAATTCAATCTTTATCCAAACCGGGATTTAGAAGGTAGCTAATTCCATTTGAACACAAGAAAATAACCCACAATGCACTACAACACATTTAAATCTTCTGCACCTTATGTGAGCAAACGAATGTATGCAGTGTTCTGAACCACAGGAACTGAATTGAGAATCAAGCCAGTGCGAACATGCCCTTTTTAGAATGTGGCCTCTAGGCACACACTTCTATCCCCTTTCCTAGATCAGGCTGCACAGTAAGCAAAGTTAGTAATCTACTGGACTTTCTGGCACTTCCAACACCAGCCTTCAATAGGCTTTGGGACAGATGCAGAAATGCAAAACGACTTTACCCCACTCAGACAGCTTGCTTAATAAAAGTTTTTAAAGAACAGCAGTACCTTGTTCCACCACCAATTACATTATCTGTCTAGACCCCCACGCTCTAGGCTAGGCTGTGATTGTAAAAACAGCTTGCAGGTTCTAGCTCTGACTAGGCACCATACGTGGATTGCGAATCTTCCTTTACATATCATATCATATCACATTAGAGGTCTGTATCGTGTTGCATGAGTTAAAACACTACATAGCTACTTTCAGTCCACCACGTGGTTCATGAATGAATACCTGCGATTTATAGCTGGTATAAATATATGCTCCTCCTGTCTGGTCTTGGTCTTTTACAAAAGAATCCATCATCCGTTATCGTTTTACCTAATTACACATCATCCAATGTAGCTCTCAGATGTATCGTGCTACATATTTAATTGTACCGTGGCCTGCACATCATGATGTGTATGGTACCGTGATCTTAGTGTATTGTTACAACCCTAGCTCTGCCTACTGCTTAAGACCCTTATTTGCAAGATGAGGCATATCTACTTCTCTAGGCTGGTAGGTGTGATTGCAAAAATGTAAAGAAATGATCTCACTACAAAAACACAAACACAAGAATGGATGAGCTTATGCATGCTTTTCTTTTATAATACAAAAAAGTAAAAGTGCTTAGCTTAATGAAAATATATACATAGTGAAAATGATTCACCAACAACTACATCAAGTTAAGTAGACAGCATTGAATTTCTTTTTTTTTTTTACTTGGGGAATCTGATCAAGTACAAAAAAAAAATTAACTTGGTATTGCCCTGATATTTTTTAAAATCATACGCAAATTCATAAAAGATTTCTAAAACGATCTGAAATAAAATGACCATTTACTGTACTTACAGTTTGTAAATTCTTCTGAGCAGAAGTCTCACTCAACTAGCAACACTAAATCAAAACTACATTTGAAACAATCACAGTGTGTTTTGGGTTATTTACAAAAATGCAAACATAATTAAATAGTCTATATTACCTTTTGGGTTAACCATAGCTTTAAAATTATTTTTTTAAATTAATTATTAATTAATTGTTTATTTAGTAGACGCCTTTATCCAAGGCGACTTACAGAGACTAGGGTGTGTGAACTATGCATCAGCTGCAGATTCACTTACAACTACGTCTCACCCGAAAGACGGAGCACAAGGAGGTTAAGTGACTTGCTCAGGGTCACACAATGAGTCAGTGGCTGAGGTGGGATTTGAACCGAGGACCTCCTGGTTACAAGCCCTTTGCTTTAACCACTGGACCACACAGCCTCCTATAAAACACAACTCAATTGTATTAAACAACATTCACAAGAGTCAAGAGTATGGGTTCACTGTTGATTTGATTGTTTTCACAACTTTATCTTCCCACAACACAGTACTGTTGGTAGATGTCCTGTGTTTCCACTCCCCATTCACTTCCTGTGTTACGTGTAATAAGACTCCACCTGGCCGCAACGTTTCCTATGTGTCCTATAGTACACAGCTGTAAAGCTCAAGTGGGGTCTTATTATATGTACCCCAGGAAATGAAAACCAAAAAAATCAACTATGACAAGAAAAATTTGCTTCAAAAATAAAGTATGGGAAACAAAAATATTCATAGCAAAACAATAAGGGTCTTATGAGAATGTTGTTATATTATTATGTTTTAAACTGTTGGTTATGACCCATTTAACCCATTTTAATACTGCATGTAGTATGCATGAAACAATCAGACTAGACACTGTTGATATGACTAGCTTGACAGCGCTACCTAAAGTGCTAGGTTTTATAATAACTGCTACAGTGGGGAATGTACACAAATGTGTAATATAGTGTAATACTGTCTATGTACAAGTGTAGAACACTACCTTACACTGCAGTAAGCTACAAAGACAAATTATTGTGTATGCTAGTCTTTAGACAACTGTAGCAATTTGAGCCATTCCTGGTGTTTTACTAGTACCCTTGAAATGGTTGGAACAGTAGCAATCAATGTGATTTCCAATTCTACCAATCCCTATTTCAGGACTGATCGGATTAAGAGGTATTTATCTGAAATTCGTGATTATAGACACTACCTAATAAATGACAGGCCTCATCTGGCTTGCACGATCTACCAGAAATGAGAATGCAATGATCAGGCTGTATCACTACCATACTGCTTAACTGAAACGTGCACAAACTATAACAATGCTGAACAAAAATTACGCCATCTATCTTTAACACGTTGACTGCCAGCCATTATTGTTTTGTTGGCGAAGTGCAATGGAAAAGGGTTTTTTTTGTTTGTGGTTCTGAAACCTCGATAAAAAAAGCTTGGCTTCTGGCCAGTGAACTGATCCCTGGTCACGGTCAGGCTCACACTTCTGACATGGAAGTTTGTGAAAGAACCAAGGCTCTTCTACTCTCTTCTCTTTTACTAAAGGGTAGCTCGTTCTTCCAACCACAACACTACAATTCCACTTGGAAGGGACATGTAAGAAAGTTATGCTAATGACAGATAGGATTTTTTTTATACGCCTTGATTACTTTTGAGGGTTATTAACCAAGCCTTTTAAATAAAGTTCTAACCTTATTAGATCAACATTCTCACAAGAAGTTGCATATTATTAAAGATTTGTTAATTTGCCCTGACTGTGTGCAGTAAAATGTCACCGCACTCACTATACATTAACCTCCTGTGAAGCAGATATTAGGACCCCACATACCGTATTTCTCAGAGTTTTACACACACTTACACATTTTAGGAGGATTTCCTGCATGTTTTATACATGTGCGCTGGTTATAACATACTACATAGTACACAGTGGTGTAGAGTAGCCTATAAGAGGTGTGAGTTATATAAGAGGTGATCATTATGCAGTGTTTGTAACCCATGTGAGTTATACATCATGTCAGAGTCCTAGACTGAATGTGAGCTCAACACATTGGCTCCTAATACCTGCTGCAAAGAAAGTACATGAAAGAATGCTGTTGTAATTGTGAGAAGCTGGTCCTTTCAAGCACCCCCTAATGCACTAATTCAGGCTGGTTCTCCACGAAGGGAAGCACTCCACTGACGTAGTAGGCGATGCCGAGGGACAGGAGGGCGATGACCACGATGAGCAGCAGCACTCTCCAGAAGCCCAGGTCTTCCACAAACTCCTGCCAGGTGGTGCGGAAGCTGGAGAGAACGCCTTCGCTGTGCTGCAGGTTGGGGTTGAGCAGGGAGTGGCTCTCCATCGCACTGAGGACAACAAAAACAAGCATGTTAGTATCATCAATCCCCAGCCACAGCTTTTAATACAGAAAAAGAGTCATCAGCATCTGTATGTAGAGAGAGTCTCCTCTTTATATTTTCAAATCCTGACACTATCAATATGTTGTGCTAAAGAACATCCTTACCAAGTTACATTACAATTTGATGAGTAGCTCTCTAGATAAACTAATCAAACTAGGCACTACTGTTACTAGTTCATAGCTTGAAAGCACTACCTTAAGTGCTTGAGAAATGTACATAAATGTATGCGTAAGACCGGACAAGACTATGCAGTACTGTCTATGTATAAGTGTAGAATTCTACCCTACACTATACTGTAGTACACTACCAAGTCAGAATAATTTTGCGTTGGTCTTTAGACTCCTGTTACACAGCAGTAAATGCTAAATTAGTGCGACCTTTTTACATAGATAAGGGCAGACTCCTCAATATTCCCTGATTTCTACACTCTTTTGTGTTTACCAAGTTGTATGACAATTAGATAAGCAGTTCACTACATGTGTTTGTTGGCACCTCCTTAAATCCTCAGATTCTGATACTCTCAATAACTTTTGAAAAAGAATGTCCTTACCAAGTTTCGTCAGAATTGGATATGAGGGTCTCTAGGTATCTGTAAAAATGAAAGTGTGACGTAAGTACCGACATGGACAGGTAGGAAACTAGATAGGACAGACATAAATACATTTTCCTGACGCTGGGGGATTCACTGGAGGTCAAAGAACTACATAATCCCAGATCTAAAGGGGGTCAAACTTGTTTTAAGAGGGTCATCGCTAAACTTCACTGAAGAAGTGTTTTGCACTGCAGAAATATTTACATGAAAGCAAACTTTTAAATCCACTCCAGCAGTGCCAAACATGTTTAATGACATGTGAAAAAAAGGCATTAAGCTTTAATAATTAACCACTGTAGGACAAAAATAACCTGCACTAAATATGCATTATACAGTATAATAGACATAAAGGTTCACCTTGCAGTATCTGCAAACAATCAACACCACACAAATTTAGCACTGCAGCAGGCTTTTTAAGCTATGGCTGAGCCAAGTCCTCAAAGAATCAATATACCGTTTCTCCTCGGAAACAGACACCCCTGTAATCCATCGGTTTTGACCTGAAAACAAAATTCCTGCCATCATTAGACCCTTTTAAACCAGAACCCCCTGCCCACCCCCTGACACATCTACTCAAGTGCATTAGACAGGTGCTCGCAGCACGCATACCGTTTTCTGTAATTATTCTGTACAGATGAACATTTGTTTGGAAGTTAGCTATGAAAGCTTGTGACAACACACTGTATTGATTTGAAAATCTGTATTCACCTTCAAAATGGTGGGGCAATAAAAACATATATTATTATAACAAAGCATTACCTTAAAACACAGAAAACCACTGGATATTAATAGATCTAGGAGCATAATCAAGTGCAAGGCATGATTTGTTGTGCAAGACAAATATCTGTGAGTAATCTAGCTCACTTAAAAACTAAATACACCAGCTGTTACTAATCTAAACTGAACTATCAGTAGAGTGACACATGTATCTATTAATACTACATATTTTCATGTCTAGAGCCACAACAGGAGTGCCACCTTCTGCATCTCTGCTGCAAATGTATTATTGACGGGGCAGTCTGTCCTTCCGTCTGTCTGTCCGTATTAATTGTAATAAAACTTGCTAGTGATATTCTTTGACACAAGTGTCCACTTCTTTTTTATATGTATACCAGGTCGGTCTTGGCTTTACATTTTCATTATCCTGCTAGTTCTAATTTGGCGGACGGGGGATGTATATTTAAAGTGTACATTCCATTGATCCTTTCTAGGAGGTTCACCTGCCCCAGTGAAACCCACCTTTCATTCTCTGCAGTCTGCATGGTCTCCAGTTTGGAGTGGGTTCCTCTGTTGAACCCCTTCACCTCCTGCTCTTCCAGGCCCTCCAGTAAGCGGATTGCATCCTTATTCACTCCCCTGCGCTTCGCCAGCACCAGGGGGGTGGCACCATTGTGATTGCTACATAAAAAAACACATATTATCTAGAGTTAGAACAGATAGATGCACTACAGCGAGTCTATTCTCAGGGACTTTGTGGCAGATTGAGGATACGGCCACAGCCATTTTCATTTTTAGAAGGCCATTATTCTTGTGAACAGATCTAGACAGTGCAATATCACCTGAAAAAAAAAACAGCATCTATAAAATAGGGCTGTTCATTTTGAAAATTCTTATAAAAGCAAAACCTCATATGGAGTTGAGCACAAATGAAGAAACATTTGGACTACAAATTGGTTCTGAATGAAACCATTTCTGCAATGCTGCAATTGATTACCAGAGCAATCGGATTTCATGGGATATTATCTCATATGCACTTACATACTGCCATTAGTGTATAGATGAATCATGATTACTTTCTTTACATATATCGTATCATAATAGAAGTATGTATCGTTTGTGTCATGATACAAGACCAAAAGCACAACATAGCTCAGTGTAGATCACCAAACACAGTAGTCTTTGAATGAAGAATAAGTGTTTTATAGTTGATATGGATACATAGGCTACTCTCTGTATCTCATTAAAATGTTGTCTTTTAACAAAATGGTCCATCATTTAATGACCATTTGATCTTATTACGCGTCACAGTCAATCGGGACAATCACATGTATCATACACTTTGTATCCTGACCTGCATAACGTGATATGTATAGTATCATGAGTTTACTGTATCGTTACACCCCAACTACAATTTTCTATTACTGTTTAGATCATTATTTGCCATGCTTAATAACTATTCCAGCCAAAATAGCCATTCTCCTTTTAAAGAGTTGATTTGACAAACAATCAAGGTGAGCAGCTGAAATATATGTCCCCTCTGAATCTGTGACAGTTGCAGAGGGGTCAGGAATTACTGTTGCACACCACTAGAGGACATTTCTAAAACCACTTTTCACTTCAAAAATTCAACTTTTTGAAGCAAACTCAGTGGCTGAAAACAGGCAGAAACAGCTATAAGAGAATTATCTAAAAAACATAATAATAAATTGTAGATGGTATTATGTATTGTTGCAAGTTTACCTACCAGATGTCAATTTTGAGTCCATTGGTAACCAGAAACTGGATGGTATCCACATGGCCACAGAGGTGGAGAGCTGTGTTGCCCTGGTAGTCGGTGGCAAGCAGATCAGCCCCGAACTTGTGCAGAAGCCTGCAGATCTCCACATTGCCCCGGGCCGCGGCCAGGTGCAGCCCTGTACGGCCGCGGTTATCCCGGATGTTAGGATCAAAGCCGCTTTCGAGGAGGCGCTTTGAGTAGTTCAGGTCCCCGTCGATACAGGCTTGCAGCAGCGGGACGTTTGTCTGGCACGAATCGTTGATAAAGACATAAGACATGTCTGAGTGGGTATCTGTAAAGTCCAGTTTACCTGCAAGGAAAAAAAAAATACCTTCTATATTTGGCAGACAGCCTAATCCTTTGCCAAGTTTAACCTTCAGTACTAGCAATAAAAACAATCTAAATCCAGTAGCAACCTGCTCTGCTGTGGGCCAGGAACCCAGTGCTGATGCCCCCCTTCTTGTAAGTGAATCCATGAATTGAGATTCTTTCTTTACATGATACACAGTACTATATTGTAATAGAGGTAGGTATTATTTGCATTGTGATACACGACCAAAACACAACATAGCTCATTGTCGTTCACCAAATGGTCCTTGAATGAAGTGTTGTTTCGAGTTGTATGAATACATGCTCTCCCCATTATTTTATGTCTTTTAATAAAATAATGCATCACTAAACAATCACTTGATCTTATTATGAATCGCACTGTGCACATTATGAAAAAGTACATCAGGAAGATAGGGTTAGGGTTTATCTCAGCTACCGAATTTAAAAAAATACCAGTTTAGCACACAAATAAATAAACACATTTTCACTTTTAACAAGGGGCACGATGTACTGAGTTTGGCCCTTAAAGTTATTTTTAGTATAATTGTTTTCACAATTCAGCAAATGTAGTGACTTTAACTGATTAGCAACAAATTGCGTTATTTAAAATTGGAAACAAGTTGCCTTATTCGTACTGATTTGTGCAGTACTCAATTGCAGCACCGACCGCGTGCCATTTTCTGTCGTTACACGGGTCAAGTTTTGGTACACGTACCACATTTTGACGATGTACCACTTTCTGGCAATACACCGGTAGGTTACAGTAGCTACCGGTACCGTAATGATAATCTCAGTGTACAATAAACAATTATAAATAACGTACAATTGTATTTTTATTTTATTAGTAGTATTTTAAAAAATGGCAAAATGAGCGTTTGAAAACCAGAAACGATTTAGACGTGGAATATAAATGCCCTGTACGACACCTCAGAACAACAACATACTGAAAAAAGAATGCAATACCAATACGCCCTTAACCTACTGCTTACACAAAGAGATTACAATACGCTACTTCGAATGCTCTACATCCGTTATGTTGGTTTCATAAAATTACCTGCTGATGGTTTCCCTCAACAAAGCCGCAAATACCGGTCTCCTCCTTGTTGAGTTGTTATTGTTGACGGAGAGAGAAAAAGCAATCGTAAATTAATTGATGATTTCACGACAGGATCTGTTTTACGACACCAGAAAAAACACGGCAGTGGGAAGTGCTACTGCTATGGTTACACATCCAGGCATAGTTTTTTTTTTTTTTCCGACTATGCCTACTGCACCTACAGTATAAACATTGCCTAATTTTAACAAGAAAAAAATGCAATGTCATAACTATATTGATTAATTTGATAACTAGGTTTCATTAGGTCGACAAATTAAAACCATAAGATGCAACCAACACTTAAAGCTAATAACACATAGTTCAAAGCAAGTCATTAAAACAGCATACTGCAACATGTGGAAGTACCTGTTATATTGTCGTCCAGTTTACTTTTTAATTCTTATTTTAAAAAAAAAAAATGGAATGCCATTCTGAGTTAATTCTTATTTACACATTACATCCCCAACAATGGAGACTTTTTTTTTTTTATAACATTAAGTGCTGCTGGTAATACAGAACATACTGTTCAGTTATGTAATAACCAAGATGGACATGACACCATATTTCCAGACATGACACCAGACTTGGCTCTTTTGTGCTGGTTCTCTTCAACATGTTTCTGAACTGACTGTGCCTTCACATTGCACTGAAACAAACATACCAAATTCCTTTTAGAGACCACCTCTTGAGAAGGACAGTCCGATGTGATTAAAATGAACTCAGAAAGGGACTTTGTTCTTCGTTCTTCATTCACATGATTCCAAAACTAACTGAACCGCACTCAGTTCAATGGAAAGACAGCAACAATAAACCAAAAGACTTCATTCATCTTATAATAGTGGCACTGGCATATCTCTACTATAATTGATACAATCTGGTTTCTGGTAAGTTGACATACCTGCACCTGATGTTCTTAACATTGCAGTGTGTGCCTGTTGCTGCACCACGAGACCCTCTTGTAAAAGATATCCTAGTGAGTTAAAACTTCTAAATACAATTAAATAAATGTCTTGCTCTTTGTAAACATTTCGTGCCTGATTAGTAGCTGTCCTTCAGTCTACTGCAAATTGAAGTCAAGTGAGATTCCGCAGAAATGTTACATCAGGTCATTATCCCAAGCAGGCCAATTTAAGGTGGTTCACAAGAGTTTTAATTCTTTTTTCATGTGTCATCCTACACACATAAATTGACATGTTATGATATGTATACATTTTCTACAAATAGAGCTTCAAAAAGAGCAAAAATCTCTCTTCTGATGATCCAGAAAGAATGTCGGAAAAAAAACAGTAAAAGCACCAACCCATGCTTCTGGCACTAATGGCAGTGGCGTTTTAAGCACCGAAAATATGTTAGCGTTGGCAGCATTGAATGTTAGTCTTGCATTATCTGAGCACATTTATACAAGTCTCATTTGTATTTTAATTTTTATCAGTGTCTTATACTAAAATGAATAACACATTTTGAGTGATGGCAAAATCATATCCTTGAATGGTACTACACTCAGAGATGACACGGTTTTGAGGAATTCAATATGCCTTCCCAGGACGCTAAATCATGCCAGTACCCTAAAACTGAGCATGTTAGATCAATCAAGATACAGCTTTACTGCAATAGACTCAACAATATGAATTGGTTGTCAATACTATAGTAGTAATATTATCAATGTTTCCTATTGGATGAAAATAGGATTTCTAATGAGAGTTTAAATGTTTAACAGCCCAGTTCGGAGGTCGTTTTTTTATAATTAATTGTGAGGAAGTAATACTCATTTTAATTATAGTTTACTTGACCTGTGAAATGTAACTGTGTTAATTTGTGGCCCTTTAAATACATTGTATAAACTAAATCAAAAGTGACGTGATAAAATAAATAATAAAAAAAACCTTCTCCAACACGCCTCAAGTATGCAAACATTTCGTGGCAGCGGCCTGTGTGGGTGTTGTAGTTTATTATGAACAGTTCATACTGGAAAAAACAACAGCACCCAGAATGCATGGCATTATTATGTTCCTGCTGGAGAACGCCTTTGATTCGATTGCTGTATTATGGGAATTGCAGTCCACGCTCCGCCGTGTTACCTGGACAAAAGTAGCTAAATAACTACAATTACCAAGCACCAGTGTGTTGTATTTGTATTAATCTCCCTTTAAACCCAGTGACAGCCGGAGGATGGAAGCAGGTAAGAAAATGGGACATTATGAGAGGAAAAAACTTAATGTGATAAGATGTTAAAGTAAATAGCTTTCGGAATTCGGGTTAGGTTTGCACAGCACAGATTCAGAAATCGATGGAAGTGTCGTTGCATATGCAGTTTATGACAGACGAGACTGAGTTATAACTTTTGCATTGTTCCCACTTGGGCCACATATTAAAAACTTTTCAAAGCAAAAGCTTTGGTTTTCTTTGCTGAACAGCACAATACGGCTCTTTCAAAACCGGATATATGTACATTCAAACCCGTACTGTTAGTGTTAGGAGCAGTAGATATACATGTTTCATTTTCTGATTTTGCTGACTCGCTTCAACGCTGTATAGTTTAGCGTTTTATTGAAGCTACTGTAATACGTGGAAATAAAAGTGAAACAAAAAAGCGAATTCTAGGGGTGGATTTCTGTACGGTACTTTCTATAAACTATAATGAACTTGTTCTGTATCACCCTAATGCGTCACACATCTTTGCAGACGCTGTTGAAAAATCCCACCACGGGCTAGTTTTTAACTAGTCATGTTGCTTCAAGAGACTGCAACGCAGTTGCTGGGTAGAAAGTAATATGTGTGCTGCATCTATTGCGGGTCGCCAGTAAATAAGTGTTTCAATGACAAACGTTTTTAATGACAAAGACTTCTAATCGAAACGCTAGTCATTGAATTATGTTTCTTTCAGTATTTCTAAGTAAAACTTGCTGAGGGACTTTTTTGGCTGAAGTTATTAGGTGTATCATAATTTAGGGGTGTATGTAGGTTGTCTGAATGGCTGAACGTCACTGACAGGCTTGTATCGCTAGTGTCTTATTGAGCCTGTTTTTGCGGGAATTATTTAGTTGATGTGGTTAAGATTTGACAAAAAACAGAAACATTTAACGGATGTGACTAATATAAAAGAACCATCTCCCTGTTGCAAATCGGTTTCAGTCAGGGCAAGACATTAGATCTAACAGACTTTTACTGAGGGCACATTGTCGGTGCTCTGTTGGTTGGTGTTTCCTTTTCCATAAATGATTATCTAGAAGAACAGTGATGACAGTGTGGACCATTATACTGGTAATCAGGCTCAATGCATGCAGAATTCCTCAAAAGAGAAATGGCTCTCAATGTGAAAGCAGAGGATAGACAATAGGTTACCTCTATCAGAATATCTCTTTAGGAAGTTTCTTGATTGGGAAAGTCATGTAAAAGATGTCACTGTCATAATTTGATTATCTGAACACCCCCTGGTCTCAATTAGTTCAGGTACTGTTAGTTTTACTGTACTGCATTAGCACAATTTTTTCTGAAAAGAGAAAAGCACCTGTTCATGTTATAATGTGTATTTTATTCCTGTATAGACCGTTTCTGTACAGTTTTCAACGACCCGAAATAGACTAGAAAACGTTTTAACTTGCACACGTTTAAAAAAAAAAAATTAAAAAAAATCTCTTATCTAAGTACCCAACCTGATGTCAGGTTACAGCAAACTAAGTTTTTTAATGGTGGCGCTATGGAATAAATAGCTTTGTGGTACATTTTAAGACACTTCCAGTCCAAATTAAGAGCCCTGAGTCAAGTTCAAGGCACACGTCTACATCTGAAAAGTATTTTTCCTTCCTGTTTTCTCCTTCTAGTTAGAGCTCAGTGTGAAACTCAGATCAATGCCTTCTCTGACCTCCTAGAGGACCTCCCGGACACTGCTGAGCCAGTCTGGCTTCTAGGAGAGCAGTACTGTGTGAAAGCAGGTGAGATACAGGCTGTAGGCTCTTTTCAGCTGCATTTCAGTGGGGCATTGCTTGAACCTTTTTCAAATACCCATTTGAATTTCCATGTACCTGGACCCATACCGTTTGGAATCTGTTTTTTTTTTTTAGTTACATGTCAACAGTTATGGCCAAAAGTGTTGCATCACCGTATAGAATTAACACATTTTGCTTCATAAAGTCGAATGAAACCTGCTGAATAATGTTACGTTAACATATTGAATTACAAACCACTTTGTAGCCTTCCATATAGGTTACTTAATGAAAAACTGATAAGGATTGAAAAATGTGACATTTCGAAATCTCACATGAAATACTGTACTACAATTATGGTTTCCGGTAAGCTTTTGCAATATCTTTTTGTAGTGTCTTTGATTACATGATGTTAAATAAGATCTAAGTTATGTTTTGTTTTTTTTTATTTTAAAAAACATACGTCTCAATCCTAAAATTCTAGGTGATGCAAAACTTCTGGCCATAGCTGTATATCTTGTCATTTAAAATCTTAAACTGATTGCAGCTTACAAAATAATTGTTTAACCCTTATCTGTTGTGTATTTCCATACACTGTAATGGAAATGCAGTTTTGAAAGAAACGTGGTTTTCTATTCTAACATGATATCTGGTGCTACACTGAGACATTTATGTTTCCTCTATTGACTGACATGCTACACTTATGCTTTACCCAGTAACATGCTTTCACGCCGAAGAAACTGCTGAGATAATGACCTAGGAAGTGCAGGTGTGACAGACTTCCTGAGAGTAAGGCATGCAAACTGAGTACTTTCTTGAACCTAGTGTAGTACCAGATAGTTTTAAAATGAAAATACACATTTTTGTGCCTTTTACCCATCCTCGTTTCATAGTGCCTTAACTTTCATTTTTAGTAATACTAAAATCATCATGATTCTGCTCAATTTGTCCAATGCTAAATAACTACAGCTGTTTCCTCTCTTTGGCTTTTCTTGCAAACACATTTAAAAAATGTTCTGTTATTAGGTTTCTCAAAATAAGTATTTCAAGAACAGTGCAGGTGGTGCCAGCAGAGCTGAAAGCTCACATTATCACATTATGTGAATGGAATGAGAAAGTCTGATCAATGCCAGGCAGTTAGCATTCTGCAAGCAAGCTCAAAGCCAGGAGAAGACAGATATAGAGACAAATATTCATGTCAATATTGGAGCAACAGAATCTAGAACCAGAATGATTGAAAACATCATAGAAATGTTAATACAAAAAATTGAAATGGAATTTGAAGCCATTGAACTCCAAAAATGTGTTTAGTAATAAATGTGGAGATGTTAAAAGGAGGCCTAGTGTGTGAGGTAACTGGAACTGAAATCTCATGCATGTAGCAAGGTGTGGTTTGCTAGAAACAAGAACAGGTTTTGTGTGCTTAAGGACTTTAAAAATAGAACTTGACATGTTATTGTACAAAGGGCTTAAAGTCTGCAAATATTGTTGTCACACACTGTAAAGGTCAACCTACAAAAACATTTCCAAAGTGTGTTAAAAACTGTCTCAAAACTAGATCAGAATGCACAAAAAATCAGAATTTCTTTGTGCAAGTTAATTATTATTAGCATTGAAACCTTAGTGTGCATTAATTCCGAGTGGACCGAGTTCTGTTGCTCCATTTCCATTTTTATTTTTCTTTGCATCAGAATCCCCTGGTATTGTCTGAGCCTGTAGAATCCTAGTTTCCGGGTAGCTGCTTCGTGATTCAAAAGGAATCAAATGAAGCTTGCAGCTTCCAGGCTGCTGTTCCACTCATTCCGTGCTGTTGCTATTGATAATAATGTTCCTCTACTTGACTGAGTTTCTTATTTTAAATGGCTTTATTTTTCTATTCTCTCTTCATAGAAAAATCTGAGCTGCTGTCCGACATCAGGTCGAGACTATGGTTTACATACCGGAAGAAGTTCTGTCCGATCGGTGGGTAATGGAGTGACCATTTTTAACTCAATGCTTCATAAATCTAAATACTGAAATCATAAAACTGAATTCAGACTTGAAGCTGCAGTATCCCACAATCATGTTTAATTTCAACGTACATTAAAGCAGGACTCCTGGTGAACTATTTCCAGAGATAGTTATAGGTTCAGGCACACAAGATTCCTGGACACCGACAGTCTGTGAACTAAAAAGACTACCCCTGCTACTACCTGCCCAGCAGAGGGTATAAATACCACTTGTAAGCTCTGTTTGAGCTCTGGGAAGTAAAAGTAGACTATACTGTGTTTTGATAGTCCATACTGTGGTGATAAAGGCTGACAGCCAACATGTTTATTTATTGGACTGTAGATTTTTTTTTAAAATCTTGATAAATTCTTACAGTTATAGGTGTTTCTTTATTATTTCACTTTTTTAATAACAGTCTAGGTAAAAGAGTGAACACAGTTCAGCTGGGCTTCTGTTGTTTTTTAATTCCTGTATAGGAGGTCCTCGCTGTCAGGCTCTTTTCAGGTTTGATTTGTTTCTCGTACTTACAGGGGGTACCGGACCCTGCTCGGACACTGGCTGGGGCTGCATGCTGCGCTGTGGGCAGATGATCTTAGCCCAAGCCCTCGTCTACAGACATTTAGGAAGAGGTAAGCTATAAGACTGTGGGTTTTAAAGAAGAACAGAAGAACTGTTGGGAACAAGACTCTCAACATGTTATTCCCTGTGGAGGATAATTACTTCTAATTATTAACCAAGAATTCTCTTCATTGCTATCAAATCTCATTTCTTTCAGCCTGTTCAGCAATTAAAAAATAAGTAATATAGTAATATATAGAATGAACTCATTTTGCTTCACAAATGTCGAATGAAACCTGCTGAGTAATGTTACGTTAACATATTGAATTGCATACCGGTTTGCAGTTTTCCATATACTAAACGAATAACTGACAAAAATTAGAAAATCGGACATTTCGAAATCTAACATTACTGTACTATTATGGCTTCCGGTAGACACGATATAATTTTGTAGTTTCTTTGATTACATCATGTTAAATAAAAGATCTAAATTATGATCATATAGTTTTATTTGTTTTAATTATGTCTCAATCCTGAAATTCCCTGCCATAGCTGTTGAAAGTGTACTGTGTCCCTGTTTCAGAGTGGCGCTGGGAGAAGGAGAATTGTCAGCCCGAGGAGTATCACAGGATCCTGCACTGTTTCCTAGACAGGAAGGACTGCTGCTACTCCATCCATCAGATGGGTAAGAGGAGAGGTTTGACAACAGGGGTTGGGGCAATAATCTAATTTTATTGTATTGATTGTTTAAAAAAAATTGTATTGTTTGAATACTATTAGTTACATGTAAAATAGTGTGACAGATAAAGAAGTGATCTGAGTGTGATGTTGCAATAAGAACTTGAGGATGATGCCCCTTACTGTCCTTCTTTACAGCTCAGATGGGGGTAGGAGAGGGGAAGTCAGTCGGAGAGTGGTATGGACCAAACACAGTTGCTCAAGTGTTAAAGTAAGCCATGTTTTTACATGTGTGTGTAGCAACCTTATTATTTATATTGATCTCAAACAGACATTTTTCTAAAGTATTTAAATACATGGTTTCTAAGAGAACTGTGCCTTGTTGTATTTTACAGGAAGCTAGCGCTGTTTGATGAATGGAATTCCTTGGCTGTATATGTTTCCATGGACAACACTGTAGTCATTGAAGATATCAGTAAGTTTCAAATATGTGTTGGAACCGTCTTTTAGTAAATGTATCCAAACACGGATTAATTACTCCTCTCAGGACAGCCAGTTAAACAGATATGCCATATCAATCCGGTTGAATAATGGCTAAATGCATATACTGCCCACACGTTCAGTGCATTGGGCAGCAGTGTGGTGTAGTGGTTAAGGCTCTGGACTCTTGACCGGAGGGTTGTGGGTTCAATCCTAGGTGGGGGACACTGCTGCTGTACCCTTGAGCAAGGTACTTTACCTAGATTGCTCCAGTAAAAAAATGGGTATAAATGGGTAATTGTATGTAAAATAATGTGATATCTGTATAATGTGAAATAATGTATAATGTGATATCTTGTAACAATTGTAAGTCGCCCTGGATAAGGGCGCCTGCTAAGAAATAAATAATAATAATAATAATTGGTTTGAGGTAAAAATACAGAGCTTGTTCTGATACTATTTCTTAGGTATATTTCATTATATTTAATGGGAAAAGGTGTTGGCCAAATGAGGTGAAGTTAGTAATAATGTCTGAAGGAGAAAGGCCCTCATACTGAAGTCTGTATCCTGTTACTATAAACAGCAGTTACTCTGTGAGGTCCTATCAAGGTTTTTGAATGTAAGTCCTGACCCTCTGAAATCAACTCTGGTTAGAGTCTACATCCAAGGGCTGAAGGGATTTTCAATGAGGTTTGACTTGTATTGCAACTCGTTGATTGTTTCTGCTGCCTCTCAGCAGGAACAGCCTTGATAAATATTTTTTTAATAAAAAATGTATATAGCTGACATTTCATGTTCATGATAGAACAAACCCTAAACAGTTAAAGATCAGCAATCAATCAATCCCGATAGATTGATATTGACTGGTAGTAACATATATTCTAGTGTCCTAGACAACATGCATAACTTTGACATCTCCCAAGCTCTTGAAAATGTGTTGAATAAGCTGTTTTAAAATAAACATGTCCAGTACTTTACTAATCAAGGCAGAGCACAGCCCTGTCAAATCCTGTATGCTGCTTCATCCCTGATGCTTTTACTGTTGTATTACGTTTTTTCAGAAACACTGTGCAAGCTGCAGCCCATGAAGGGCCAGTTAAAGCCCAGCAACTCAGGGCAGGTAGAGCCCCAGGCAATGGGCAGCATGCTCGGGCAGCTCAGCCCTCAGGCTCAGGGGACCCCCGGCTCACACCCAGGCTGGAAACCGCTGTTACTTATCATACCTCTGCGCATGGGCATAAACCACATCAACCCTGTTTACATTGAAGCTCTGAAGGTAATGGTGTCTGTGGACTAAAAGTTGCTAAAAGAACCTGTGAGCAGAACTACAGCCTCATCTGTGTCATCTTTGCTTAAATCTTCTCGTCAGTGGTTTAATGTCAGTGGAAGGGAAACTTGCAAGCTGATTGGATAGAAACCGTAACCCCTGCTAACCTGCCTGAGAACTCATCACAGACGTTGGGAGTAATATCTCTACTCCCCACAAGGAGGGCAAAGGAACATACAGTGCTACCCTGTTATAATGTGGTTGTCAGGGTCCATAATTAGGAGACCGCGTTATTTTTGTTTTGCATTATAATGAATATTGGCATTTTTGTTTCTGAAATGATTTGCAAGCCAAATTAATATTGTAGCGTACAGTGGAAAATGAAGGAAGGAGACACACACAGTTTGCAGGTACTTGAATCCACAGTTTATTGGGATGATTATTTCCGGACCCTGTCAGCCTGGGCCACACCAAAAACAACAAACAGTCTTGCTCTCTCACACCAGCACATTCACACAGCAGCTTGTCTCACTCGGCTCTGCCCGTGCTGATGTGGGCACCCCACCTGTACGCTTCCATGTCCCTGCCTCCCTGTTGACGTTCCTGCAGAAACAAAGTGAATAAAGCAGAGTCTAATTCATTGTCTTTAGCGCAGCATATTTTTTTTCCTAGAGCAGCCCTCTTTGGAGTCAATCTTATCAAGAAAACTTTGTAGTTTTTCTTCATCTTTTAGTCATCCGCATAATGTAGATTGTGCAAAATCTCTGTCTTTTGAAACTGCGGCTTAAGTTTCACCTTTTTCTTACTCTGTCCACCGCATCGAGTTTCATTTTAACAGAGAAAGATTTTAATTTTATGCTGTCTGCCATGCTTTGTACTGTATATCTGGAATGTTCACCCAACATCTGCAAGTCAGATTGCATTATGGGGGAAATGGGAGCCAGGACCTTACCGTGTTATAACCGATTCCACACAATAACAGGTCGCGTTATAACGGGATAGCACTGTATATATATTATCATATACAAAAACATAATAGCACTGTTATCCTCCACTGTGGGCATTCCTGCTAGGTAATTGACCAGAAGTAGACTCTGAAGCAAGTAGAAAGTCAAAGGCAGTGAGAAACAACTTAGTTGCTGCAAGAATTTCTTTTTTTGTTGGGACACTTAAACATCACCATGGTAATGTATCAAGCAGGAATGCCTGCTGTGCTAAATATAAACAAAAGGGGAAACTTACATTTTTGTACTTGACTTAAGTTTATTATTTGTGTTCACTGTGTTTCACCCCACCCCAGTAGTTCTCAACCGAGGCTCAAAGTGTTCTTGTAGTATTTGGAAAAAGATTCAGACACTTCAGAAACCATCGTAAAGCTGAAGTGCAAGTATAGTGGAGCAGTGGTGAGGATGGGTGGATTATTCCCAGAATTGAACTGTGTGGCTTTCTTTTTCTTGCAGGAGTGTTTTAAGATGCCACAGTCCCTGGGTGTTTTGGGTGGAAAACCAAATCTTGCATATTATTTCATTGGGTTTATTGGTAAGTGCAAACATTGTTTTCAAATGGTTGATTTAGTGGCCAGCAGATGTTTTCTCATGCACTAAAGTTATTGCACTTTCAAAAAAAACACAATTATTATTATTGTATTTGGATCACAGCCATGGATTTCTTATTAACAGGAAAATGTGCAACTCTTTTGATCTCACAACCCAGTTGCTGCATTAAAGCAACAGCAGGGATTAGATTCCAGACAGGTTCAATGAAAGGCGGCTAACACACACCATTTTCATATCTGTGGTTGGGTTTTTCTTGGTATGGAAAATTCATTGAAGAAGACTGGGTTCTCAATTTGAATGCCCAGCTTTGTTATTCTTGGTTTTAATTTGTGTTCAGGAGACGAGTTGATCTATTTAGACCCTCACACGACCCAGGCTGCTGTGGATCCAGACTTTGATGGGACTGTGGATGACCAGAGCTACCACTGCCAGCGGAGGCCACGGAGAATGAAAATCCTGAACCTGGACCCCTCTGTGGCAGTAGTAAGTGCTTCAAGAGGATGCAGACCTGGCTGCACCTTCAAAGACACCCATAGTCTGAGCCAGTAGTACTGTGCTGCTCTGAGCTTCACCACAGTATAAATACCAAATATAATTGGAATTGTGTGGATTGTGGCCAGGGGCAATTGCATGATTGAAGTCAGTTTCCCCTGGCCACATTCCACACTTCAATCACTCACTCAATTAATCAAACAATGCCATGTGGTTGTGCAAGAGTGGCCATCTTGGTTCCAGCTTCCTTCACCAAGATGACCGCCAGCCACCAAACTCACACACACGTATCCCCATGTGCAGAGCCTCAGCTGTCACAGGCCCAATGCACATTTAATCCAATTAGGGTACAACTTAGTAAGGACATTCTTATGCATATGACATTGAGAGTGTTAGAATGTAGGAACATACGCCACACATTTGTACACACACTTAGAAACCTGTTTATCTAGTAGTTATAGAACTTGGTAATGACATTCCTGATGGAGGATGTCCTTTGTGACAGGGATGCATGCTGGCATTCTGGTATATCTGCTTATTTATACACATGTTACTAGTGTATGCTACTTAGATGTGGTACTTGTTTTTTTTTTATTTCAGGGATTTTTTTTCAAGACTGAAGCTGATTTTGACAGGTGGTGCACATTTGTACAGCAGGTAGAATATGTTGGCTGTTTCATTTATATTGGGTTTGTTCAGATTTCTGCTTGTGGACTGAAGACATGAAGAGATGTATTGGTATTTGCAATTTAATTCAGTTTCTATTTAACCAGGTAACAATATGAGCCAATACATTCAAGTATATACTGTACATACAGTATTTTAAACAATATATTATAAAGTTGTTTAGATATAAAGCACAGCACTGTTACAAAGCCTGTCTACTTTACTCAGTAGCTTACTATTATTATGATAGTGTAATTCTAGATCTAAAACTAATAGAAAAATTCCAAAGCACTCTGGAGTTGGAAATTCAGAAGCCCCCGAAGCTTGGTCTCTCAGATCTAACATAGCCTTTTTTTTATGTCAGGAAATCTTAAAGAAAAGATGTTTCCGAATGTTTGAGCTGGTTGAGAAGCACCCTCCCCACTGGCCTCCATTCATCCCTCCCACTAAACCAGAGGTACAGACGACAGGAGCAGGTAACTGGGCAGAGCTAAGAGGACTGGGATGGGAATGGCTCAGCGCTTTCTACTGCTTTAGACAATGTTTGTATACCTCTCAAGGACCTAAAAGCAACCGAAAGAAGATTAATTCACCTTCTCAGTTTATTCTTTACAGTGGATCGGAGGACGCCAACTGTCTTTCAGTTCTCATGGGCTGTTGTGGGGAGATGGAAAGTTTTCTATCATTCTCTACAGTGATGCTAAATTATTTAAAAATAAATAAACTCATAGGTTAAAGTTTGTAAATACGACACATAGTATCTTTGTTGGCAGATGGATAATTAATAAGAATATCAAAAATATATACAGTATTTAATAAAGTATGCTGTAGGCAGGCATAAAATACTGCACATATCATATCAATAGGACAATCTCGCCACATATAAGAGAGTATCTATTTGCACATTGCACTGGGCTGTAGTGTTGCGCAGAGACATTGACTAAGCCCTTATATGGCTTGCTAAAGACACGACGGCTACACAGAGCATTCCACAGTCCCTGTGTGTAGCAGTGAAGGAGTGGGAAAAGTGCCAGTGTAATCCTAGAATTACAGCAGAAGCAGCTACTAAAGCTATTCAAAACATCGGCCCCTATTTCATCCTTTTAATATTATTTATTGTTGGAAACAGATTTTTCTTTTCATTCAAATGTCTGTCAACTTTGAGATTTTGGTTTCTAGATGATAAAAACCTCAAAGCCTTTTACAGTAAGACTTTGATTATCCACACATCTCTGTTATCTGAACAGCCCCCTGGTAACGTCATGTTGTGTGCAGAGCCCTTGTGCTCTGTTGTCATAGAAAATGCGCTAACCAGCCCTCAATCTCTGGTATTTACAGTACAGTGGTACTGTATGTTAAATATTTAGGTAAAGGATTGTATTTTATGTTTTTTAGG
The DNA here is from genome assembly GCF_902713425.1 of Acipenser ruthenus. Classification (NCBI taxonomy): domain Eukaryota; kingdom Metazoa; phylum Chordata; class Actinopteri; order Acipenseriformes; family Acipenseridae; genus Acipenser; species Acipenser ruthenus. The sequence continues at coordinate 22,391,322 of NC_081204.1, forward strand.
GGGTTCTGGATTGGTAAAGATGTCCCAGTTTTAATTAGATTATCCCTCTGGTTGCAATTCATTTTTATTACAGATGTTTTACTGTGCTGAATTTCATTGCACTATTTTCTATGTACAACACTGTAGATACAAAAGAGAAATACCGCCTATGTCATTAATGGTAATACTGTACTGTGTTTTGTGGCTTTTCTACAGAACTCATCGAGTCAATGGACAAGCTGTTTGAATCAGAAGAAGAATTTGAAATCCTGAACGTATGACTTATTTTTGTTTTTTTGATATTATTGCCTTTTAACCGATAAGTGCCTCCCACCACGCTCACACAAAGCACAAACTGGAAAGGATCTGCAAAAATACCCATTGAAAACAGCATCGGAAATGGAATCGGTTCTGTTATAGGAAGGAGATCCGTGGGAGACAGTTTCTGCAGATTTTTCAAGGGGTTCACGTTTGTTTACAGCAAAGGGGTCACGCTGGCCCTGTTATACCGTACGGAACCTGACTTCACAAAAAGGAATATTGAAGTAGGTATTGTATGCATGGATCTTTAAATATCTGGACTGCCTTCTGCAGAAAAAGGCTGAATAAACCAGGTTTCCAAGAAAGCACGTTGGAGGAAGACTGCTTATAAGATGACAGATACAATCCTATATTGGTTGAAAGCGGTATATAAAAGTGCCTAACTGTGAAAAATATCATACTGCAACGTTCTTGATTGGTTGTTTGCCATAATTGTAGTTACAGAAGGTGGTGTAATAACTGTAGATCTGTCCTTGTTTTAAAAAAATAACAGCTGCAGTCGGTAGCAAAAATAAGGTGTATTCATAAATGTAAATATGAAACCAGAAGTCAAAAATGTATTTCACAATTTGAACCTGTGAGTACTTGAGAAGTCAATTTTATAAGAAAACAAGAAAAGGCTCTTAAAGGCATGCATTATATGATGTAGATTTTCTCTAGTATTTAATTTCATACCTGTTTCTCTAATTGCTATTTTAAAGACTTCAGTAAGTGAAGCAAAGTGGCAGTGTTTTCTTGTCAGCCTAGTCTTTCAATTTACCATGTGTTTTACCATCACAGCGTACTATAGAGCAGATCTGCCCATGTTTATAGCAATGAGGAGACCATTTACTCTTTATTCTTAGCACACACACTCCATAGAATCCAATGATAAAGCTGGTCTGCCCTGTCATCTTTGAGTCCTACACTCTTGGGTCATGCATAGCATGAAACATAGGGAAAATGTGAGCATTTATTGTTTTTATATGGGCTGGGTCACACTAATAGGAACAATTAGCGGTCTACTATTCAAATTTAGTTTTCCAATTTATAATCTTTTATAATTTCATATTGCATTGCTAATATATATAATGTTCAAACACATGTATTGGATATGGATTTATTGACACTGTGTCTTAATAATAAAACCCCATGGCCAGCGTAAAGGGTGTTTTACACACTGAAAAAATATGAATTACGCATTAGATTTAAATTCAATGTGTAACGAATACAATAATAACAATCTTTCTGCACAGCTTGAGTTGTCATGTTATCAAGCTTCTTGTACTGTGTTGGTTCCCGGCGTCTCAATGGTCAATTGTGAACATACTGCAAGCGGTAACTAGACAATGGATCATAGAAATGCCGGAAACAAGTGACCAATAAGTCTGGGTTTTCTATAAAAAAAACAAAGTACTGTTGAATCAATACGGTTTGTGACGGGTGAATAACCGACTGGATATTCAGGATTGCTCTGCTCCGTCTTAGTCTCTCTCAACCTAACCTACCAATCTGTCAACCGAATTTTTGGAAGGTAAAGCTATATAATAAATAGAAAATTCTGTGTTTGGAGAGAGTCGGTGCTTTATATTGCTGTATCAAGGTGATCAATAAGGAATACAATACTAGGGCAGTAGCTAACTACATCGAGAGGAGCAACTTCACAGACTATAATATTAATAATATTATTAAGGCAGGACTAAATGGCTGCAACAAAGACATGGCTGGATTTCTTCAGGTGGAAAATAAGGAAAGGGAAGTTGTTATTGGAAGCTTTTGTACAGTAGTTCAAAGTAACATTACAGTTCAAATGTAAGGCTGTAGTTAATGCATACCTCCTAAGTTAGCATTAAATTATGTACTGTATTTATTGGAAGTACTTGTGATTTCAAGGTAATATAGATTTTACACACATAGTGTTTAAATTGGAGAGTAAATTACTCAAAACCTTATCTGGAGCATTGCCCATGACACACACAAAAAAAAAATTGTTTATTTAGCAGACGCCTTTATCCAAGGCGACTTACAGAGACTAGTGTGTGTGAACTATGCATCAGCTGCAGAGTCACTTACAATTACATCTCACCTGAAAGACGGAGCACAAGGAGGTGAAGTGACTTGCTCAGGGTCACACAATGAGTCAGTGGCTGAGGTGGGATTTGAACCGGGGACTTCCTGGTTACAAGCCCTTTTCTTTAACCACTGGACCACACTGCCTCCACATCATTTAGTATCGTTCTACTCTGGATCAGAACATTAGACCGATAGGACTTTCAAATAATTGGGAACAAAAGCCTTTCTGAACATTGTCACATTTGCCCTATTATTTAGCCCTATCAGCTTGACCAAGCCTATATATAAAAAAAAAAAAAAGATTGTGCTATAAAACCTTTGAAGCATCAAAATGTGTCAGGGAAAGTTATTTAGGCTTGGAAGAAAAATACATCTTCAAGGAGTGCTGAACAATGCTTTAAAATTGATTTTATGATCTTTCCCATTTCAAATATGTTCTTCAATTGTTTTTAATATTAGTTCATGATGTGCAGATGTCTGTAAATGAAATGCTATAGATATCCTTCCTGGTACCTGTGTCAAAGGTTACATGGTTATAAAAAAGATCTTGAACAGGAGCGATAACATTGCTGGTGTTATTACAAATTGATAGGCTAGCTGCTTGTGGAGCAATAGTGGAGAAAGGCATTGGTAACAACAAGCACTGGCAATTGGTAGACAGAGCTGCCCCCAGATGTACACAGAGGTTTACATCTGTTTGCTGTGCAGTACTTGTTTCTGGGAGGACGTTGGAAGCATCACTAGGATTTTATTTCTGTTATTATAAAGGCATGCAAGGCTTTTTCACTTTTCCAGGGTCAGCATTTGTCATGCTGTGGACACGACTAACCTGTCCGTGCACTAAAAGCTGCCTTTTCTAGTGGTTAATGCAAGTCTGTGTAAGTGATGTCTCCCTCTGCACCACAGTGGAAGTTGTGACAGTGTGGTAACTGACTACCAAATGTCTAAGTGCTCTTTTGTGTAATTTATACTTTTCCTACACCATTGCTGTTTAGTCCCCAAAGTCATTTTATTACATTTCTGGTCTATTTTGGTTCAATCACACAGGTAAAGAAACAGTAAAACCTTATTATTGCTAGGAGAGGCATGACCAGATTTATTTGTTTTATTTGTATGTACTTGATTTTTGTTGCTGTAAATCTTTTTTTTTTTTATAAAACACTTTAGACTTTGCATACAAACAGTATGACAGATACACCCATGAAATCAAGACATTGGTTCACCTCAGTGAAAATGGTTACTTCATGTGGATTATTGAATGCAAAACGTAGAGAAACTTTTGAAAGCAAATGATTTGGATGTCAAGTGGTAAGCATGAAACAGTAGATTGATGTAAGCACAATGTATACTGAAAGATGTATTTCTACTGTATGAATACCGCTATATAGTCTCTCCATTGTAAAAATGAAATATGTACATGTTATTTTCTAAAAAGGAACATAAATCCTCAAACAGTCTATGCAGAAATATTGCAGACAACAAAATACAGTGCTGTAAAAACAGAGGGTTATGGGAACTGAGGATTACGGTTACTGTTAAAAAACTTCAGGTCACTGTGATGATAATGTAAAATCAACAGCAGAAAATACTGCTTGGCAATACAACGCTTTACCAATAAAACACATCATTACATATTTACCAGACGGCACCATAGCTTTGACACTGGTATGCTGCTCTGCAAAAAAAATAAAATAAAAATAATTCACCTCAGTTTGGCACACCTGTCACAGGTCTAGCAAGTTGTACATCATTAAATTGTGTGTGGTTCTGCATGAGTATCTGGTCAATTAACTGCATCATATTTGTACTTTCTAACAAGGTTTTTGTTTTGGAACACTCCTCCCCCTCACTGTATTATGTTCAGATTTCTGATCTGTGGGTAATGATACAACTTCTGTTCAGGTCTCACTAGACTTCTGTGAATTAATAGCACTTTAATATTACTGTTGTCATTGCATTTTACGAGTAAAATTGGACATGTTATTTAAACTGTCTGGTTTCATCTATAATCCGAACCTATCATAATGAAGTGCATGCTGCTAGCAGCTGTAGAAACTTCAATATCACACGTCTATGACTGTAAAATATTTTACAGCTGTCTTTTATTGAAATGTTTTTGTGATTAAAGTATAAAGTATGAAAAGCATGCAACAAGGACTAATCATTTTAACATGGTACAGATTACAATCACTACACCAATCTGATCAGGGTCCAGTCTCACATGGTTCAGATTAGCGAGCGTCTCCCTCTTACTCAACCATTGAGAGTGTTATAGTTACAGATGGGCTGAAGGAGGGAGCATGGTCCTAATGGTGAGATCAAGAAAATGACTATAAAAAAAACTTTGAAAAGTTTATTTCAAAATTTACACAAGACCATTCAGAGCCAATATCTCTCAAGAGTACTGTACACGAAATGTAAACTGAAATCCATCCAATATTCTTCGACTGATAATAAAATGTTTAATAAGACGTCTTCGGACTGCGTAGCAATCAAAGCCTGGTATTTTCTTTTTCTTTTCTTTTTTAATATACTGTGGTACAGCACAAGCAGCAGTACAGACTGGATCCTTACACCACCCTGCTAAGTGTATGTTTGTAATTACTGATCAATAAAAAATCAAATGGAATTATAAAACAAAGCAAAAACAACAATACAGGTACAATTAAAAAAGTGATTTTAGCGGTCAAATGTACATACACCCCCCACAGTATTAAACTTTTTATTTACGCCAAATGTATTAGCTAGGGGTTTGAATATAGTAAAATTATACACCATCTGGATACTTACAAAACTAGTGTACCCAAGGCTACCTCTGAAAGAAAAGGTTACAGTGAAAGACTAGTGGTCACGAATCAGCCCCTCTTGTAAGTTTAAAATCAGTAGAAGCCAGATTAAAATAATGACAGCAGATTTTGGATGTAAGCTTTTCTGCCAAGTAAAATAAATGTCGTGATTTACACCAAGAGCTATATAAAGCCAACGGAATATTAAAAATATTTTAAAAAGATGAAATATGTACACCACAGATGGGTAGGTATAAAGAAGTTAAAAAGTGTTTTAAATTATTATTTTTTTAGTGTATGTTTGATCAGAAAGTTTCCCATTAGCATCAGTATAATAAAAGCATTATGAGAAGCAAAAAAAAAAAATTCAGATTATCTTAAGCTATAAAAGAACATGATGATGACACAGTGGCAAGCAGCTCATGGACCTAACAGCAAACCCAGAGAAATGCAAACAAGCGTCTGTCAATAGAGTCTGCATGCCAAGTAGAATGCACAGAAGTACAATTGAAGCGACTGTAAGAAATTCAGCTTTAAGGGTCTGAGTTTGGGATAGCATCCCTGTACCTAAGTCAACTGAAAGCTGTTCTAGTTTTGGAGGAATTTGATAACACTAACAGGACAACGTCTTTGTGGATTTGAGCAACTTGCACACTCCCTGATAACCCACCATTCCTTTACGGATATGCCTGAAGTAATCTGTGACTTATAAAGTCCTGTCGCGTGGGTTACCATTTGAAATGCATACACATCCTTCTGTATTCTGTAGAGGCTTAATAAAAATGTAAGCTGTAAAAGGTGTGCTGCTTCCTTTGCTAGCCATCAGTGCATTCATGTGCCTTTCCATTTTTAAAATCAATTCTAAAAATGTTTAGCGGATTGATTTACTTCCCGAGGTAGCCGTGAATAATAAAACACTTTAAACAAAATTAATAAAAACATTTAAAAGTATAGCACCATTTTGAAAAAAAGTCTAGCAGTCTCTCAATGTTTCACTCGAGCCCTGTTTAATAAAGGCTTGGTGGTAGTGGAGGTTTCTCTGCTACAAGTTCTTCACACAGACCTGGCAGCGGCCGACTCGTGTACGGAGCTGCCCAGCTTTGAGTGTTTCCGAGGGGGGAGCCTCCACGAACTGCCGCCTCGGCTCCACGGTGGTCAGCCAGAAGCTGTACTTGTTGGCGAAGTAGTGGCAGGTGCCGCGGGCACCGTTGCACTCGATGAAAGGCGTGGCGCGGAAATCCTCGAGACAGGAGCCGGGAGAGACCAGGGACTGACCGCCCCCTTCCGCACCTGCTGCCGTGTGCTGTAAGAGAGAGAGCAGGGGTTTAGGAAGTGCATGCTGCTCCATCCCCTGTACAGAACTGGAGGAATTCAACACTTACAATACTTTATTTCACTATCTAATGTAGGGTAACTATTATAGATGATCTAAATCAGGTGTGCACGATTAACACCTGAAGAGTGTAACAGGTTCATTTAAGTAATTAGGGTACGGTTGTTACAAATAACACTGTGTACCACTGATCTCAAGCAATCCCGGTGCTGTTCTCACCATGAGGAAGGAGTATCCGATCCAGAGGCTGCGCCAGCCCGCGGGGCAGGGCGGGATGGTGATGTCCTGGCTGTGCACCGCGACGGCCAGCGAGGGCACCTCGCACACAGAGCAGCGGCTGATGTACTGCGGGATCTCATTGCGAGACACCGGCATCATGGGGATGGGCGCGCTGGTGGAGAGCCAGTAGGACTTGTCATTGCGGCTGGCGTAGTAGCAGACCTCATTGATGTTGCAGTAGATGAACGGCATGGTGCTGAAGCGAGGCAAGCAGGAGCCGGCAAGACCTGGAGGGGAGAGAGGCAGGGGATTGATTGCAGGTCATGAATACTCAGACAATTACACAGTGATAGCTCAACTGTTGGTGGCTTAACCAGCATGAGCTACAAGCGATTTCCCAGCCAGTCCCTGTAGCCAGACTTAAAATGTAAACCTTCTCATCTTCCTGTAATAAAATAGAGCCCCTATTTCTAAAATTCAGTTCAGTTTTGCTAAACGAAGTGCATTCAAGTGATTCAAGATACCAGACTTTATGTATTAATGAAAACCACCTTTAACGATGGCAATCAATGTGTCTCGACTGGCCTGCCCTGTATTGGTGCAGTTCATTTCTCTTACCCAGGTCCTGGTTGTGTGCTTTCTCTTGTCCTTCCACGTACAGCAAGCTATACCCGTCCCATAGCCGGTCCATTCCCAGCGGGCAGGGGGGCACCTGGTCTGACTGGCTGTGCTTCACCAGGGTGTAGCCGACACTGACGCTGCGGACAGAGTTACCAGGCAGGCCGGCTCCACCCTGCTTCCCAGGGGCACCTGAACCAGGAGAGGGACAGAGTCAGCATGGCACCACGAGCCCCATACACTCACTCACAAATACTGAGGGAGAACTAGAACAAGCTCACGTCAAGAAAACAAATGCTTCAAAAGCACATACTGCACAGTAAAGGAACTACTACTAGGTCATTTGCATTTTCATCATCCCTGCAAATCTAATACACAGAGAAAGGTCATGTGTGAAGTATGATCGCAGAAGATCGCCTAAGCTCAATTAAAAGTGTACAGGTTTTCCCAATCCACTGCTCTTAACAGCAAAGTGTGATGTGTTAACATATTACACATACTGCACTTGAGATAAACCCATTTCAAGCAAAGAATGGTGGGTGCTATGAAGTTTGAAAAATGAGAAATCACTTGTCAATCACCAATTTGCTTTTAACTAAGCTTCTTCAAAAACAAACATAGTAAAAAAAAAAAAAACACTTCATAGAAAAGGATGTAATTAATATAATGTGTGAAAACAACAATTATTGGATTATCTCTCTATTATGAAAATGGGCTCAGTTTTACCATGGAGTGGGCATTTGCCTGCAATTCACACTAAGTGGAAAACACAGACCAATAGATGTGTATGTGAGAATGTATTGGAGAACTCTAGGTCCAATATGCAAACATAATCAAACAGACAGACAATACTGACCTTGCAAACCAGGGGGCCCGGGAATGCCATCGGGACCAGGATCTCCCAAAAAACCATCCGGGCCAGGCTTCCCATTCCTCCCAGTCTTCCCAATGATACCAGGAAGGCCTTTCTGACCTGCAACGCGATCAAAAGACAAACCATCAGGCATAAACCAGACTCTCACGACAGGTGTTTAAATATAGCAATCATACTGCGGCTTCCGTTTCTGGAAGTTAGATTCTGGTTTTGGATTATATTTAAACTGTAAAATGCTTCAGAGTACAGTCTTGCTTCCATTGGCAACCGAGATATGATTTTGCCTGGATGCTACATATGTCAATGTGAGCATTTCTCCACTTCTTACACAAAAAATGGTATGTACAACTCTGCGCTGATATCTATTCCATTGTGTTTATCCATGTGTGTGTGTCTAGAACAAAAAGAAAATAAAAGTAAGGATGCACTGTGAATGTTTAATTTAACTGTCTTGTGGACAAAAGGCTTTGTTCCAAAGTGTCTGCGTTCCGTTAAGAGGTCTCCGGGTGTTACCTAGCCTCCCCATCTCTCCCGGCCGTCCCTGGAATCCTGATTCTCCGGACTGCCCATCGATTCCGGGCAGGCCGGAGTCCCCAATAGGAGTGACAACATTCTCTGCACGATACGTCTGACCTGGTGGGCCAGAGCTTCCTTTGTTACCTGGAAGAGGGATCAAGACGACACCTTACTGACGGGAGTGGAATCCAAACCCATTCGTAAGCAGGGAAGCAATGGCAGCTGTCTGCATAGTCATGCTTCATGTCTCCTCACCTGGACTTCCTGTTTGACCTTTGGGTCCTGGGTACCCGGGGTCTCCTGGGAATCCATCTGTGCCTGGCATTCCCATAATACCAGAGTCTCCACGGCCACCTGCAGTACACAGCACAGAGAGGTTAGCATTTCCAATACATCCACCAGCAGCCAGGGACATGGCATACAGTATCAGAACTCAGGACTAGGGTGGAACAATTACTATTATTATTATTATTATTTATTTCTTAGCAGACGCCCTTATCCAGGGCGACTTACAATTGTTACAAGATATCACATTATACATTATTTCACATTATACAGATATCACATTATTTTACATACAATTACCCATTTATACAGTTGGGTTTTTACTGGAGCAATCTAGGTAAAGTACCTTGCTCAAGGGTACAACAGCAGTGTCCCCCACTGGGGATTGAACCCACAACTCTCCGGTCAAGAGTCCAGAGCCCTAACCACTACTCCACACTGCTGCCAATACAATACACTCATCTTCCAATACAATACATAGTGTATCACAACATGCAGGTTGCGATACCACATGCATCACGATACGTGGAACTGTCCTGATTGGCTACTCCTATGAAGCATTAGAGGTTAAATAATCATTTAAATGATGGATCATGTAACAATGTAATGAGATAGGGAGAGTATGTATCCATACCAACTATAAAACACTTATTCTTCATTCCAGAACTCTTTGGTGATCTGCACTGAGCTATGCTGTGCTTTTGGTCTTGTATCACGATGTAAGCGATACGTACTTCTATTACAATACAATATACTATGTAAAGAAAGTGTCATGAATCGGTACACCCCTATTCAGTACCATTGCATCTTTTTATCCCTGATGGATGGAATGGCCATGGTGTTTAGAAATCCACTCTCTGCTTGTGACCAGCTCACCATTAAGACCAGTGTCAATCAATTGGAACACAATCTGAACAATCTATTAGGACCATCTGTTCAGACCCTTAGCATGTTGTGTACAATTGAGAATTTGTCAATTTTCATCATAACCTATGTTCATCTAGCTCTACTAAGGTTGCAACCATCATCATAAAGAAAAAGAAACATTTACAAACTTGTGCTCGTAGCCTCAGTAGTATGATTCTCCAGACTGTCTTACCTTTGAGACCGGGGGCCCCTGGAATTCCTGGAGACCCGCTGGGCCCAGGGTCTCCCTTTGACCCGGGTAATCCTGGCAGGCCAGGGTAGCCTGGGTCCCCTCTGTCTCCTTGAGCAGTCCCAGGGCCAGGGGGTCCGGGGGGGCCAGTTCTGCCTGGGAGACCTGCACGACCAGGGCAGATACAGCACACCTGTTAGCCCTGGAGTCGTCAACTTACAACAAAGATACAAACACTTGGTGTCTGTTTGCCGTCTTCACAGCTTTATGGAACAGAGTGGAAGTGTTTTAGTAATAGGGCAACACACTGTTCCACTGACTGGCCAAGACATTAAGGAATGACCTTCATTGTGGGCAGAACCACTTGACCCACAAGCCTTTGTTTGAGTTCAAGACTGAAGGACGTCTGGTGCTTCTCTGCGGGCTCCATTCGGCATTCCCTATTTGTGACCAGAGTTGTGTTTTCTGGAGATACTTTTCTACAAACGGTGCAACTGGAGAAACACATGCTGGTCACTGTCATGACCCTTGTGAAATCAGAGATGCTTCTGTTTTTCTGTTTTTGTTGCTGAATAGTTGCACAAGACTCGGCTTTTAGAAGTCTAACCCTTTGCAGTCAATTTATTAAGTGCGTGTCAGGCGAGTCAGGTCCAATTTATTTTCACACGCGCAGTTAATTTTAGATGTGCTGTTTAAAAGTATTTTTTTTCCACAGTCAAACGGGTTTAAAAGGCCCTGCACATCAACAAAGCACTCACTAGGCATCTCCAGCCTCGCCCCACCCTTTCGTTCGCTATAGCTTTCACATATGCTAAGAATTAAATAATAATAATAATAGTCGTACATACCAATCAATCATCTCCTGATCACTCGTTTTATCACCAAACGCCTCAATAATGCGATCTAAGTCATTATTTTATTACTATAACATCTGAAAAAAGCTCTGCAAATGTCTGTGATATTCTCTGAGCGTTGATGCACTCACAGCCAGCTTGTTTCCTTATGGCCTCCATTATCAGATGCCAGGGGCAAGTATGACTAATCATGAGATACGCCCCTTTTTTCTTTTTTCTTTTTTTCGGCTCGTCTCGGCTCCTGTCGCTCCCACTCGGCCATTGAATGGTTTTCTCGGCTTTTTCCGGAGAAAAAACGACTAAAAATCCTTTTTTTGCGTCTTTTTGATGATGTCGGACAGCGTCCGACATTGGACCTGATAGGAATAATTGCAATGTCGGACCAGGTCCGACATAGGACCGCAAAGGGCTAATGGGTCACATGACTTGTTACGTGACTGTGTATATTTCATCACATTGCAGACAAGGGGAGTTTCTAATTTTTGGCGTATGATCAATCATCAAACACTCAATAGTACTAAATTTAGAAATGCTAAAAAGAAACTTGATGAATTCCATGACAAACGTATTGGTTAGATGAAGACATTGAAAAATAATTGATTTAGATTATTTTAGTATGTTTAATTGTACGATCAATACAGTTGCTACAATGCCTATTTACTTCACACTGCATTTTAGATCATACCCTGTTCTCTTGCATTATACACCTGTTCCAGAGCAATGAACCCCGGTCACAGAACACCCAGTCGGGGTACGCACCTGATTCCCCATCCTGCCCTGGGGGGCCCATATCGCCCGGTCTCCCGGGAATGTTTGAGGGCAGGGAGATCCCAGCAGGACCGGGGAGCCCAGGGAAGCCAGGAACACCAGCAGAACCTGAGACACAGAGGGGAGGACATGCTGAGGTCAACACACACACACTGGACTGCTTTGACTGAGGTCTGTCAACAGTGTTCAGTTTAATCCCCTGTATTTAAAGAGGACAGTGACTGACATGATTGAAGAAGTGCTGAGAATCTTTCGGCTATGTTTGGCTATACATTCAGGATATGCAAATATTTCAAGTACAACATATATATCACATAGATAAACTGCTGCATCCTGGTGCCTTTGCTGTAGGTCACATGGTCTGATTGCAGCTAGACCATTGGACAGTGTTTCAACAACAAAGGAAGTGATCAGGTACCTGGAAGCAGCAACAGCTTTTCATCGAAAGTGCGGTCTTTGCTTGTATTTTTTTGGAATATTTCACAAGAACCAAAAGAGTCCCCTGTTCACTCACCTGGCTCTCCCTTGCCACCCTTCTGCCCAGGGAAGCCTGGCTGCCCTATCGCTGCTCCCGGAGTGCCCGGATCCCCCTTGAATCCCTGGGCACCAGGCTGGCCAGCAGCCCCAGGCTCACTCAGACCTGGCAAAGCAACCGAGCTGGGTTAGAAAGACACACTCTTACCACGAGATCTACTGAGACACGCGACCATATCTAGTGTTCAAAGGGCTTGGGAAGTGAAGAATTTGTTCGGGCTGAATCTTAGAATACTCATGACTACACAACAAGAAAGCAAAAAACACTATTTGCCTCAAACCCACATGGTTCTTGGGCTCACCGCCTTCCCAGGCAGATGAGGCAGTATAGATCCTCGTAATCCACTGGACCAAGGGGTAGCTTTAAACATGCCAGGAGGGAAGTTAATTGCTTATGTTCTGATTGGTCCAATCAGGTGATAACATGACATGTAATTTTGTTGAAGCTGATACCCTGGGATCCTTCAAGAAGCTGCTTGATGAGATTCTGGGATCAATAATCTACTAACAACCAAACGAACGAGATGGGCTGAATGGCCTCTCGTTTGTAAACTTTCTTATGTTGTGCCTCACGTGTTATAAAGTGGAAAGTGGTCAAATAACTGAGAAACTGACCTGGTGTTCCTGGCGGGCCCTTTGGCCCCTGCAATCCGTTCAGACCATCCAGACCAGGGGGGCCAGCGAAACCTGCAGGACATTAACACAAGGGGTACTTCATATCCTCTCAACGTGATACCGTCACTGAGTTTGTTGAAGTTTTAAAATGGGAAATACCCTACAAACTCCCTGTTTGCACACCCCTAGTGGTCATTTTTAAACTGGCCTTATTACTGAAATTCCACCTAGCTCAGGCTTGCTCAGAGGCTGCCACAACTAATATGCTGGTGACTATTACACATGCCAAACGACAAATGTTTTAACTACTTATTGATCAGTTGCAGTTCTATTCTATTGCATTGTATAGTATTTTCATTAAAACGAATTAGCAGGCTGTGTGTGACGGACAAAACTTCAGTCCAGTATCTTTTCCCCATTTTACCTTTTTGTCCGGGGGTGCCGTTAGAGCCGGGGAATCCAGGAGATCCAAGCAGTCCAGTTGATCCGGAGAAACCAGGATTACCACGAGCACCGGGGAAACCAGGGCTACCTAAACACAGACCGCACAAAACACCAGGCTTAATGCTACCACAGTACTAACTTAAACCAGACACAGTATCACAGACTCTCTTTACATGCACACAATGATGATCTATTTTCAGGACCTCCCTCCCTTCCGTTTTCATCTCCTACAGCCTCTTCTGTTTTTTACTGACTCTACTTGGCTTTCTTGAAGAGTAATGCAAACCCATTCCATTCCCCTATAGTAAAACCATCTTTATCTGATACTTGGGAAGCCCTGCTGAAATCCTGGAGCGCCTGCCTCGCATGTAGAGTGTGGGGCAGCAGTGTAACATGGGGGATTTCAGGTCGGTAAGCACAGACCTACCTGGCAGTCCTGAGCGGCCTGGGTCTCCAGGGAAACCTTTCTGTCCGTTGATTCCGGGGTTTCCAGGGAAACCAGCGTCGCCCGGCTGGCCGTTGTTACCTGTCGTGCCTGAAAAAAGAGACAAAGGTTAAACTACCGGGCAAAAATACTGACAAAGTTAACCAACCTTCTCACTGTTTAATATAAAAACCAAACTCAATCCCGTAAGAGTATTTGAGAGGGATGGCATGGTTAAAGTAGTCAGCGCACATTACCTACTGAATACAGAATTACAGTGTAGGGTATCCTGTGTGAAAACTGTATCAGCAAACAGAAAGTGCAGTACCATATTTCTCAACTCAAGGACTCTCCCCTCCTCCACTCACCAGGAGTTCCAGGCTGGCCGGGGAATCCTTTGTTTCCAGGGGCTCCAGGAGATCCGGTGCCATCGCCACGCTCACCTGAGGAAAAAGTGCAGCGTTAGCAGGGTTACACACTCCAGCAATCACCTGAGGAAAAAGTGCAGCGTTAGAAGGGTTACACACTCCAGCAATCACCTGAGGAAAGAGTGCAGCGTTAGTAGGGTTACACACTCCAGCAATCACCTGAGGAAAGAGTGCAGCGTTAGAAGGGTTACACACTCCAGCAATCACCTGAGGAAAGAGTGCAGCGTTAGAAGGGTTACACACTCCAGCAATCACCTGAGGAAAGAGTGCAGCGTTAGTAGGGTTACACACTCCAGCAATCACCTGAGGAAAGAGTGCAGGAATTTTGAGCGCCTGTCACAACTCTTAAGTGACTCCTACTACTAAAAGAATGCATACAGGAAAGCACGAGGACTTAAGAGACCTTGAATGTGTACGCGGTTGTTTGGTTTGTTCGGTTACTGATGAGCTCCTGATGATGTCAGCTCTTCTTACTGTTACAATGTATGCTCAGTCCTTTTGAAGTGATATTTAGCGGGTTTGACTGTACAGAAGCAGTAAGTGTACTGCATGCCAAACATGACACAAACACAGCAGTATTAGTACAATTGACTCCAGTACATTCAGAGACACTGCAATGGCAACACAGCACTGTTACTCTTACCTTTTTGTCCGGGTGTCCCCGGACTGCCTGGAAATCCAGGAGGTCCTTGAAAGCCATCGGAACCCTGCGGAAGAGAGCAATGCAGAAACCGATCTTCAGAACGCTACAATCACGTGGTGGCCGTTTGTTTAATATACAATTCATTTGTTAAAGAATACAGGTCAACAAAACCGAGTCCACCTAACTGAAGCCATGGATGTGGGTAAATGTTTTCTCAAGTAAGTGGTTTAAATGGAAGTTTTATGCATCAAAGTATCAAAGCCCAGAAGCATGTATCACTACCTAGGCCAAGCCCTGAACCCTTACAGAATGTCTGGGGCTTGAGATTCAAAAAAGAGAGACTTATCAAGTACTGTTCAACACAAACCCTTTAAAAGAGACAATAGTTTCAAATGTCACTATTTGTTTTTGTCATTTCTCTTACTATGTTATGATTCAATCATTGTTAGTGGTTCTGGGTTCTCTTGCTCCAATATTAAATTGTTAGCATCTCTCTCTAATCTCCCTTTGCCTGGCTCAGAGCGTGCGTGCTCAGAATGATGCAAACATCAGAAAATAGTGCGCAACATGAAAAAATATATATATATTAAATTACATTTTAAGCGAATTAGTCTTTAACACAACAATATAGAACAAGACTGTGCTCCTACCCTTTCCCCTGGCATCCCTCTGAAGCCGATGATGCCGGGAGAGCCCTTCTGTCCTGGGAATCCTGGTTGTCCGCTAGGCCCTGGGTAGCCTGGGTCTCCCGGAGAGCCCTTCTCCTTCCCTTGGAACCCCGGCAGACCAGGCCGGCCGGGGCGGCCTCCCTGCCCAGGCAGCCCTTTATCACCTGGGCACAAACACAGACAGGACAGGCCATCAACCCCTCAGCAGGAGCATGGAGCTGGCTTGGTGTTTAACTCCTCAACAGTCAAGCTCAAGTGGACCGAGGGGGGGTGGGGGTGGGTTGTGCCAGCCCCTGCCTCAATGACATCAATTAATACTTTTTTTGCTGGAAAGCCCTTGAAACAAGCTTCAATAACAAACCAACTTTATTTAAGTTACTCAAGTCTTATTAGTTCCTTTGCGTTTCTCGTTTTGTGTTTTGGATCGGACTAGTGTCACTTACTGCCATGTACTAGAGGAAGGTTTACTCTGAGGCTTACCTCGTGGCCCAGGGAATCCATTTGTTCCTGGATATCCGTCGTCTCCTCTCTCTCCTTTTGACATGAGATGGAGCGGGACCACTCTCTCACCGGGCAGACCTGGGTTTCCACGGTCACCTGCATGGACGCGCACGCGTACACACGCACACACGCAAGAGTCAGAGAGAAACAAAGAAACGGTTGCAGCAGTCGATTACAGTGATTACACTTTAAAACTAGCATTCATTCAATAGATAAACGTGTATCATATAATATTACATTGGGACTTTTTAACTCTGTTCACTGCACAAACTTAATGGTAAAGTATGGAAGCAGGTTCTTTTTTTATTAGATTTTTTTCAAAATTTAGTAAATCGCCAATTGATTTTATCCCGTTTTTCTCCCAATTTGAAATGTCCAATTGTATTTTTATTTTTTTTTAGGCTCAGCTCACCACTACCACCCCTGCGCCGACTCAGGAGCGGCGAAGACGAACACACGCTGACCCCTGAAGAGTGTGCTGTCAGCCGACCACTTCTTTTCACTCTGCAGGCCCGCCATGCAGCCAACCCAGAGCTACAGCATTGGAGGACAACGCAGCTCTGGGCAGCTTACAGGCAAGCCCGCAGGAGCCCGGCCAGTCTACAGGGGTCGCTGGTGCGCGGTGAGCCGAGGACACCCTGCACCCCACCCCCCCCCCCCTCCCCCTCCCCCTCCCCCAGCGGTGCTCGGCCAATTGTGCGCCGCCCCCTGGGAGCTCCCGTCCACAATCGGCAGTGGAATAGCCTGGACTCGAACCGGCAACCTCCAGGCTATAGGGCACATCCTGCGCCCCACGGAAGCAGGTTTATTATGACATGATGAACACTGGAAAAACCACACAGGTCTGTAAATGAAATGGCAGCCAGTACATGATAAACCAACTTGAACTCTGAACCGTTCAGAATGAATGACCTCTCCCCAGTTCCTCAAACAGGACAGTGTGACGGTTACCTTTCTGTCCTTGCCCTCCATTGTCTCCGCTAGGTCCGACCCTGCCGGGGAACCCACGCGGTCCCTTCAGCCCCGGGGCCCCTGGCCGTCCAGCGGTGCCGGGCATTCCCGGAAACCCCACCATGCCAGGGAAGCCCTTTTCACCTGCCACAAACACAAACACCCAGCTTGTTAACACAGAATCCTTTAATCCTAACACAGAAACACTTTACTGCGCTTCTGTTTACCACACGTATCGCTAAATTTAACTACAGCTGCGTCATTCTTGTGGATTAACTCATTGTTTTGATGATTCAGATAATTAAATATCACTCAATTGCAAGTTTGACTTGTTTTTCAGTTTTTTTGATGAGATTTGTTAACCAAAATCCTCAATATAAATCACACTTCTGAATGCTCCATTTTGCTTTACTATTCAATTACAAGAAAAAGAACACAGTACCAAATAAATACTACAACAATAATATTCATCTAATTTCTTGATAAAAACCCCAAACATGAAAAATCTATGTATATATTTACTGTTAGTTTATCGATAAAGGTGGTCTTTGTTTTAATACAGTTACATTTAAATGTAATTCAGCAAGTTGACTATGTTTGGAAAGTACATAAACAGTCTACAAACACATTCCACAGTCTAATTATATCTAAAATGATTCTTCAATGTGGTCTTTATAAGCAGGTTGGAAGGTAGCAGGGTATTGTCAGTTTTTTACCATTTCTTCCATTTACTCCCGGCCTGCCCTCTCTCCCTTCTGGCCCGGGGCGGCCAGGGAACCCCTTCTGCCCCGGCAGTCCTGAGGCCCCCGGGAGCCCAGGTAGACCCTTCATACCAGCGGGCCCTGGGGGGCCAGGGTCCCCCGATGAGCCTTTGAGCCCTGGGAAGCCTGGAAACAGACAGGGCAATTATCAAGCAAGGTCGTTACTTCATATATCCTTACAAAAATATACTACAGCATAAAAGGAGTACAGCTGCAGTAAAAGATTTGGGATTTTACAAAAATATATTGCACTAAATGACTGTATATTTTGGATTCAATAACCTGTAATGCTGCTAAACTATTGCAGGTGTTTGAGCACATTACTATAATAGTAATACTGTAGTACTTTTGTGTCTGCCTATTGACAAACTAAAACTACATTGATCAAGTCAATCGTTTTATAAGCCAACAGAAGTTAGTAATACCAAAACAGTGTTATAGCTGCCTAACTAAGCCACAGACTTGTCCACTAAATGTAATGTAATACTGCTGTTCTAAAACACATATGCTTGCTTCAGGGATAGACATGTACACATAAAGATTTAAGCCTCTTCTGGCTCGATTTCATACCAATATCCCTTCCTTGGGTTTGAGCTTTCAGAATGTTGGTCCAATTTTGAAAGAACTCTGTTTGTCAGTGCTCACTGAAGCGTGCTTGGTTGGTGCTTGTGTTGAGAGCACTAAGTGAGCACTAACAAACAAGTACTGTTTTACAGCATGTTCATTTAGCAATATTATGGAAAGAGGAGATCACTGGCAACAAGTAACAGAAATTACCTGAATGATCACTTTATTGTACACTTCAGCTAATTAATATGGTATTTTAATGTGAGAATTTTGTTAAATAAAGTGCAGTTGGCACATGAAAGTGTGGATTGTGGAGTGTCCAGTTGTTTAGTTTAGTTGGATGGTTACTGGACTCATGGCATGTTAGAAGACATGTAAAGCAATGTGATGTCAAAACTGCACACATGTATGATGGGACTCGTGGGGATGACCATGAAACAGAGGTTTAATGACGTCATCATCAGAGACACACAGCCACTACCACGTGAGGCGAGATTCACTGAAGAGATGGGTTTAGGAAGCTACATCCTGAAAACTCACAAACTGTACTTGGGTTCCATGTTAGCTCATCTACAGTTTAACACACAAACAAACTCTACATCTGAGCCATAAAGGCGTTTCACAAGACAGGTTTATAAATCAACTGCCAAGTTTCTTTAGTTTTACTTTGGTCATTATTATTCTGTTTTCTATTAAAAGGTGCTGATAGGCTTAAATATATATCTTCTCATAAGCAGAATAACCTAATATCATTTGTTTTCTAGGTGATGGTGAAGCCTGTGTATCTTGCCTCAACACTGCAAGTTGGATGGACATGCTTGGTTACCTCTCCCCATTCACTTCCTGTGTTACATATAATAGCACCCCACCTGAACTCAGGACATGGGGTCCTATTACCCGCAACACAGGAACAAAGTTACCTTTAGAGTGTTGTGACAGGAAGAATTTACTTAATCTGAAATACAAATACAAGAAGAATCACATTTTAGGATCTTCTCTATTTGAATGGGTTGCTTCAGCTCTAGCGGTTCACAGCTGTCCTTATTCCACACGGCTTTCAAATGTGTTCCAGCAAAACAGATGACAAAATGTGCCACCTGACAGCTGAAAAAACTGAACTGTGAATGTACTGTCTATGCCAGACAAACAGAGCCTCCTACTGTAGCTCTAGACACCAACCTGCTTTGAAGCAATCACAAAAGCAGGCTCAGCAGAACCACAAGGCTCTGCTGTAGTCACTATGAGCACACAAACTACAGAGCGACGGGATAATAAACACGGACAAGAGCTTTACTGCTAACCTACACCAGTAGTAAACAACAGGAAAGCAAAAATGAGACATGCCCTTCAGAGGAAAAGGAGAAAACCGAAAAAAAGCTAGGTTTTGAATTTCCATGTTACTGAATTTTTTCATGTTTTAAAAAAAAAAGGAATGGGAGTGAACTTTGGCGCCCTCCTCAGGTTGCTGAAGAGCATGCTCACAGCAGCACATCGGTCATGTGTTAGGTTCTAGGAGGTTAAATCTACAGTCATTACGCTGCTCATAGCATTAAAAGCAGAGGCCTATTTGCTTTGATGCTACTGCAACAGCTCTCTCACCTTCACAGCCTAGGTAGAAACCCAACACCCAGACAGAGTGACACCAGAAATGGAAGGATGATGGGAATGGGGATGGGACAGACGCATGGTGAAGAAAAACACACACACACATTAAAAATATCAATATGTAATAATGAAAAGGCGGTGACAATTAACTCCAAAAGCAAGCCCCGCCCCCTTAGAGCCTCAGCTAGTTTTGCTTTATGATGTCACTGGTGTTCTGGGGTTAGACCACAAGCCTGGTACTACTACACTTAAAACTGTCACTGCAGTTAGATGCATCAAAAATCAAGACTGATAACCAAGGTTTTAAAATCCATATTCTTCAGTCTTATTTGCATTAGCACGAATAGTTTTCTTGTGTGAAAGATGTCTTGCTTTTTAAAATTTTAATTATTATTATTTTTAAATTATTATTATTATTATTTATTAGCAGACGCCCCTATCCAGGGCGACTTACAATTGTTACAAGATATCACATTATTTCTTTACATACAATTAACCATTTATACAGTTGGGTTTTCACTGGAGCAATCTAGGTAAAGTACCTTGCTCAAGGGTACAGCAGCAGTGTCCCCCACCTGGGATTGAACCCACAACCCTCCGGTCAAGAATCCACAGCCCTAACCACTACTCCACACTGCTAAATGATATCAAAGGCTACATACAGCACTGGGCATAAATACTCTACATGTTAAGCCAAAGGTCAAACCACTTTAGCTCTAATACTGTAAGAAAGACTGGATGGAATACACATCATCTCAACCGAACGGGATGGGATTGCGTTGGTCCTGACGTCACTTACCAGGTGCTCCTGGGAAGCCTACTCTCCCGGCTTGTCCGGGAGAGCCGGGAATGCCGTCCAAACCCCCAGCCCCCGGGAGACCAGGCAAACCGGGGATACCTGGGAAACCATCCTGACCACGCTCTCCTTTGGCACCGGAAATGCCAGGTCGGCCACCAAACCCTGGAAAAGCAATGAGGAGCAGAAGATTACCATAGCGACCGTGATTTCTGTACTGTGCTGTCACACATTCAGCCACTTGAACACCTCCCTTGAGGAGAGTGTAGAAAAACACTTTACTGCATGTACGCAAAACATAATAAGGTGAAACAGAGAAAGTTACATTTAGAAATGCTTTAGAAAAACTCTTTTATGGGGGGGTCTAACCAAATTTACTACATGGTTTTACTTTTTTTCTGTGGGGGTTTTTGGACCTCGCAACCCCATACTAAAAACTATGATTTGCGTTGTCAAGGAAGTTCAATTTCAGGCCTGGTTGGTATGAAGATCTCAAGGCACACAATCTGTATGTACATTTTGCCAGCTGAATCTCCTCAGTAAGAATCTCCAGGCTCAAGTTTCAGGCCCTGGTTGGGTTCCTTACCTTTCTGTCCTGGCAGCCCTGGGTCTCCTGGTAGCCCCTTGTCTCCGGGCCCTGCAGACAGGCCTGGAAACCCAGGGGGTCCTCGCTCTGCTCCCAGCACCTCTCCGGGGGCCCCCTTCGGTCCATTCAGCCCTGGGGAGCCGTTCTTTCCCAGAGCCCCTTCTCTGCCATCCATACCCGGGAGACCTGGGGTGCCCCCATCACCTCTCGGTCCGGGGAAACCTGCAGACAGACAGACAGACAGACAGACAGACATGAGCAACACCATGCACATGCTCAACCACACTGTTTTGTTCTACCAGTTGGTATTCTTTAGATCCTGTATTTTGTTTTCAGTGTCTGGTATTATCTGTATTGTTTTGTGTCCATATGTCCCTGTCTGTACGTTCTAATGATTCAGGTTTGTTAAAGCTTCCTAGAGTCAATTTTCATACAAACAGCGAAAGAGTGTTTAGCTGTTACTCTCCAAGATTACAGAATGTCTTGCCACAGGATATTAGGGAGGCAAAGTCTTGTGTTTTGATTTCATCTGAAGATATTTTGTTTGAACAAGCTTTTTTTTCAATAGCAGACTCAAGTTAGTTGGGTCAAACTGTTTGATGAACCTGCTGTAAAGCGGTTTGGAAGGACTTTATAAAAAAGTAATAATGTTGTTGTTGTTTCACACCAGCAGAGAGGCTGCAGACCATCCCAAATATTCAATAAAGGATTTAAAATCCATTTTGTTTTGGGGTGTTCTTACTTTACAACATAAGCCTTTTTTCCATCCAATGCTCAAATAACAACTCACAATAACAACTATTAGGGGTTTAACATTACAGACAGGCGTATAAGCTTCTGAAAGTGGCTTCACTGTACCTGAGGGTCCTGGCTGCCCTCCAAATCCAGGGTTACCACGCTCTCCCTTCTGCCCATCAAACCCTGGCAATCCAGGTGTGCCGGTCAAACCTGGCTGTCCTTTCAATCCTGCACAAAACAGACAAGCATGAGCACACTGCTAGGGACTCAAACACTGTTTATCCCTTCAACACTTCAAAATGAACTTAAAGACTTATTAGGTTTGGTCACAGCATGTATATCTTAATGTTATAGTGTTGGTTCATTTTTATTGCTTGCCTTTGCAGCTGTGTGGGTTGAATAACAGTAGTGTTCATGCTTTGAGCTGTCTGGATAGAAGAAGGGCTTTAAAAGATAGTTATAAACTCATAGCGGTTTGAAAGAGTTAAATCACTGTATAAACTCATAGCTGTTTGAAAGAGTTAAATCACTGTATCAACTCATAGCTGTTTTAAAGACCTGGACTACAGATGAAGGTTGTGTACCTATACCATCCCAGTGACCTGCATTTCACGGGTCAGACCCACAAATTAACATTAAAACCCACAGACCCATGACAGTCACTGTACAACCCGCAAAACAACATGTATATGCAAGATCATTGGGTGATGTAAAAAACTGTAGTTTGTTGTTATCAACATGTACACTCCATTCATTGATGGGTTCTTAATTCAAGCTGCACCCCCCACCCCACGATTAGTCTGGACCAGCATTGTCCCTCAATACCTCCTTGTGCTCAGTTTTTCGGATGAGGTGTAAACCCGAGGTCCTATTGTAAGTGACGCTGCAGCAGCAGTTGTGAAGCAGAGTTCACCCCCTAGTCTCTGTAAATCTCTTTGGATAAAAGCGTCTGCTGAATGACTGATTCATTATTATTACCTGGTGTTCCTCGGGGTCCAGGCAGTCCGGGTGCACCCTCAGTTCCAGGAGAGTTCTTACAAGGCAAAGTGATACCTAGAAACAAGCAGAGCTGCATCAGGACCCCAACTGCCTTTCAACAACACCCGTCCAATAAGAAAACGACAGGGTTTGGAAAGGATGGTCCCCTCGTTCAACACTGCATCACAGGACAACTGGCAAGACCTACAAACGCCTACCCACCACCTCCCCACCACTACAGATAATATGAAAAAGATGGCAACACAAAAGTGTTTTAAAGCACAGCGGTCTGCAATACTTTTTGAAAATGTAAAAATTCCAATCAATATCTGGTTGAAAATGTATCAAAACCTTTATGCCATGTGTACGGCATCAACTAACCAGATCTTCTGGGCATGCTCAGAAAACAAAGCTAAAAGATATGGTGGGGGGGGGGGGGATTAAACTGAAACATGACTGAAATTCTGAAAGGAATTTGAATCCATTTTGTATATTTGTTTAATGTTTTTAAAGTACTCTGGCTGAAATGAATAAAACACTTTCTTCTGTATGGCACAGTGCCTCTCTAGTTCATTTGGATGTATTTACTACAGAAATATTTCTCGACTGTAAAAGAGAAGAATAATTCAATAAGTATAACTAATATAAAGCATGTTGGTATCTGCAGCCATTGCCTTACACAGCCAGCCTCGTCACAGCAGCTGCACTGTGCCTTGCAAAAGAGAACAGCTTTGTTGAAAATGAATCGGGACCAAGCTCTTGTCTAACTGTGTAATTGTACGATGGCTGTCATGGCTTGTTTTAGTTTTATAGGGAGCCCTGAAAAGGTGTCAACCATTGATAATGTATAATTGGTCAAATGTATTTATACCATTGAAACACCATTGTACTGTACAGTTAATTAGGCAGCAGTGTGGAGTAGTGGTTAGGGCTCTGGACTCTTGACCGGAGGGTCGTGGGTTCAATCCCCAGTGGGGGACACTGCTGTTGTACCCTTGAGCAAGGTACTTTACCTAGATTGCTCCAGTAAAAACCCAACTGTATAAATGGGTAATTGTATGTAAAAAATAATGTGATATCTGTATAATATGAAATAATGTATAATGTGATATCTTTTGTAACAATTGTAAGTCGCCCTGGATAAGGGCGTCTGCTAAGTAATAAATAATAATAATAATAATAATAATAATTTCCAGAGCTTACCAGCTAATTAGAATATTTTAACCCTGAACTGAGCATGCCCAAAGCCATGGTTGACTGGGAGGATACCCTATCCTACTAAAATACCCCTCAGTGTAACACCAATGTGTTTCCCCAGTTCATGCAGGCTCTGTGTTAGGAATGTGTCAGCAATGGTGCAAGGGGAGTTATTATCCCTGTCATCATCGCTATGGCAACCTGACATCTCACCTCCCTCTGTGTCTAAGAGTCCATTACCAACCTCTCCACCACAGCAACAGTCACCTGCCCAAACAAACATGCAAGGAGGTTGAAAAAAATAAAAAAAACAAACAGTCAGCACAAGCCATTGAGAGGAAAAAAAGATAAAAATTGGGAGCAGACAATGACAAAAGAATTTGGTTACAAAGCATAAGCTATTTGGAAGAAAATTAAATGTATATTAATTGCATTAACATAAAGGTGTTAGCTTAGTACAATAAATTCATTTTCCAATACAATCAGTGAAAAAAAAAAAGGTTTCGGTGGTGCTTGTGAAAGGATATCAGATAAGCAAGCCAGAAAAAAACAAATCGGGATAAAACGCGGTTTTATTAAAGTTAGCAGCTGCCCAAAGCTTCCTAGTATCATCGTAGCAGTGTATTAAAGCGACACAGACACACCTTCTGAAGACTTCCTTTCGTGGCATGTTTTATTACTGGAGTTTGATTTTGAAATAAAACAGCACAGTGGAAATGTTGATTCTGATACAGATGTCTCATTTTGTCCAATTATGTTCTCCCAGCGCAGCAACCCCTGGCTCAGGAAAACTGTCCTCTGAACCCACGACCAAGCCCATTGCATCTTTCCACCCAAGAGCTCTACAGTGAATACCTGCTACTGCCCCCTGGAGTTCAAAGGCCAGCCCTGCAGATTTCCGACTGGACTGTGGTTTCGGAGGCCTTCTTCTGGCCAGACTGTTGCCCTTTGGAGGGACACGTACCTGGGGGTCCGGGCTGGCCGGGCAGGCCTGGAATGCCATTCACACCCGGTTCACCAGGCTCACCGCGGATCCCTGCCGGACCAGGGAAACCGATCCCAGCAGGGCCTCGCTCCCCAGGGCGCCCATTAGCACCGGGGAATCCTGGGAGGCCTTTGTCTCCGACGAGACCTGGGCTAGTGTCTCCCTGCAAAAAGACAGGTTAGAATCACACAGAACAGCTCTGTTATTCACTCCCCTGTGTAATTCTGCTGTGTTTGTTTATCTATAATGCCTGTAATGAAATCTGCCTCACCTTTCTGTCTACATTTGTTGATACAGTAATTGTGCTTTCTCCATGACCAGCACACCACTTACAGGAGAGCCTACAGTATCTGGTTGCATTACACGCATGGCTGAGTCCATACTTCCAGGTTGAAAGTGGGTTGTTCGGTAGACCGGTCAGTTTGTAAGTTTGATGTTCGTAACTCTGGAATTCTACCTTACTGACAGTTTTTAGTACCAGTGGGCTTCCTATTTTGAAATGGTACAGCAGCGGTACACACCAGACAAATTCTGCCAGACATTTTTTATTAAATTTTATTTGCCAGTACCTTTGCTTTTTTGTGGGCAATAGACACTTTTTACAGTGGCTGAAAGTATACTGCAAGTCTGATATTTCACAAAATGGAAGATATGGGAAGCACCTTACAAGTCAAAACTTAAGAGAACATCTGGAAACAATTCGTACCTTGGTCCTATAAAAAAAAACCCTGAATTTAAAGATGAAAACTGATCCCAACTTGGATGTTCTTCACGATTACACAGACTGGTGCCCAGGACAGGTACTCACCGGTGGGCCTGGTCGGCCTGGAAAGCCTGGGAGCCCGTCTCGGCCTGATCTCCCCGGCTCGCCTGAGGGGCCTCTGAGTCCAGGTACCCCTGGATCTCCTGGAGGGCCTCTGCTCACTGGAACGTACTGGTCTCCCTTCTGTCCCTTGAGTCCGTTGTAGCCACGTTCCCCTGCAACACCCTGTGTGACAGCAAGTTCAGCATTATAATGCAATACAACACACTACACTGGTGTATCAACAATACAAACAGCAGTGGATCTTACTGGCATAAAACAAACTCAGTACGTCTGTGCTGGACACAGCTAACCTGTTAGCAAACCAAGAGCTTTGCAGGTGTTGATTAATACAATTCGATAAAATATAGGGATGTGTAGCACCCTCTACGGCAAAGTTGTGGCACACCAGGCTTCAGTCCCCAAGTGACTTTTTAATCATGCTGGGGCAAACATTGTTTCATGTTTGTTTAGCCTTTTAAAATTTTAAAGAATACTCAATTCTTTAATTTCTTAATTTCCCAACAAATCAAAAGTATAATTCGTACCATTATCTATATTACAGTAAAATAAATCTCCCTGCACCGCATCAAGTTACCAATTAAAGAGAGAAGAGAAACGCTCTTT
Source organism: Acipenser ruthenus (assembly GCF_902713425.1). Classification (NCBI taxonomy): domain Eukaryota; kingdom Metazoa; phylum Chordata; class Actinopteri; order Acipenseriformes; family Acipenseridae; genus Acipenser; species Acipenser ruthenus. The sequence continues at coordinate 22,417,873 of NC_081204.1, forward strand.
GGTATAGTATAGTCAGCACTCGCATATCCGACCCTATAAAAATGCTGACTTCAGTGACGGTTAAACGAGTGTGACGCATATCTGATTATTTCATTTTGGCCCGTTCCAACCCTTGTCCGTTTTTTCAGGGAAAACAAGAGATACAATGTAAGAAATACACAGCTTAAAGGACTGTTTTAAAATAAGTAGGCTTCCATTTAGATGTACTGTAATTGGTTTTGTTGGTACAGTACTATATTTTTAACAATAGTAGTATTTTAATTCAAAACGATATGATACTGAAAATATCACTTGCCAAAAGAGACGACACGTGGACTGTAATACAGTACATACTGTAGCGGGGGGGGGGGTGGGGGGGGGGGGCAGCTGATTTGCAAGACAATGGGCCTGATTATGGACTGGGAAAGGGGATGGGAGTACTCTGTAAATAATGTGTGTTTGTAAACTGTGTTATTCTTGTTCAGATCTGTTAGCATTCTCTGTATGTTTTGGTGCTTGTGTGACTCAGAGCTGAGATTGCCTGTGTGTGAGTGCGTCCCTGAGGGGGGTGGGAGCAGGTATGACACGACCAATCAGAGATAGGGAGTGTTGGACCAATGAGTGAGGAACGGGGAGGGACTTGGGTGTGTGTGTGGAGATGAGTCTGAAAGAGAGAAGCGGGACCTGACGGCGGGAGAATTGAGAGAATTGAACCGCAACTGTTGTCTGTCTCATTATATCCTGGAAACCCTGCAGCTCAGCGCTGTTACTTTTAAATCCGGATACATATTGTAGCAGTATGTAAAATTCCCCATCAACACCCCAACAGCAAAATGAAATCAAAATGTCACCCATGCACAGGACTGCGTAAAACAGAAAAAGCAATGCAATTTAGCAAAAGATTAAAAAAACAACAAAAAACACTTTCCAGAATTAAAACAGTATCTAAAGTCAGAATTCAAAATTGCAGAATACAGTGCTCGATAAGGCCCTAATGTTACAGTTCACTTGCAAATGAAAATGCACAAACGCAACTAAAGATCACAGATTAAAAAAAAAATGCATCACAGTATCTAAAACTGTTTAATGATGAACTGTTTTACATTACTGTAGCTTGTCTCGTTCGCTTTTTTTTTGCTGTATTTTCATCATGTGAAACTGAAGGAAGCTCTGTGAAACTGCACAATCAAGACAGACTGATTTGGCATGCAAGAAAAAAAAAGAAAACACGGGCTGTGAAGGATAAAGTACATTGTAACATTGAAGAGTGGGCTTTGTATCAGAAAACTGGTGACAGCGTCGGAAATCGCGTGTGACGGGTTAAGTGCATTAATTTGTTACATATATATATAATGGGGATTGATTTTATTCTTAATACAAGGGTGGTAAAACGCGACTGACGTGTATCTGGGTAACGGATATCCAAGTGCTAACTGTACAATGTTTTTTTTTTTGTTTCAAACATCATTTATGCATCGGCTTCCTTTGCATAATATTTTCGGTCAAAATTCTGTTATATGACCCAATATGACTGAATATGTTTCAAGCAGTGTTTGATGGAGTATTGATCCCAGCACCACTTGTTAAGCACCCTAAGGAGCCGGCTTCAGGAGAGGGGTCTGTCCTCCTCTTCGTTCCACCTGTGACTTACTGGAGGGCCTGCTGGTCCAGCCTGGCCGCCTGATCCTCGGTCTCCAGTAATTCCCTTCACTCCAGGAAAGCCAGGTGTACCGGGTGAGCCCTGGAGCCCAGGGCTGCCCTGGAAGTTGAAATTGTTATCCCCTCTTCCTTGGCAGAGGCAGTCACCTGGGTCTCCTACAAAATTCAAGAGGTTTTAGTACAGTATTTAACATACTGCATCCCCTGTCAAGAACATAGAAACAGCGCATCATGGGCTCAGTCCTCAAAGCGCTTCCTCTCGTCTGTAATCTACTATTCTTTTATAAGTAAAATAAACGAGTTAACAAATTTGTGAGATTGCTTAAGCCAGGGGTTCCTAAACTGTTCCAAGGAGGGCCGCCACACACACAGACATATTCCCTCCGACACCTGCTTAAACTGAGGTGTTTTTATAGCCTTTCCAAAAATATACAGTAGTGTGCAAATTTATTAGAACAGCTCAAGATGTGTTATTAATATCCTTTATATATCCACCTGCATAAAAACCTCAGTAATCAGTGATACAGACACACTAGGCACTCATATGTTAAAATGTTAGACCACTCTGTGCTTTAATTAGGAATCTTAAAACAACTTCTAAAAAAAGTCTCATGCATTTTACCATTTGTGGCTATGTGTTCCTTTTCTCTTACTATTTTAAATTAATTGCACATGTGGCCTATTAGTCATCAATTAAATTAGACAACCACTAATTTGCCTATTTTGACAATTTTCCAAGATTTTCAGTTAAAGTGGTTTGATTTCATATGCACAACAAATAACAACTAAAAAAGCAATGGGGTGCTGTAATAAACGTGCACACGACTATGAGGAGATTTACCAGAGTAAGCACTGAAAATATACCCAGAGATGTGTCAATACCAGCAGTCCATACCGGATGTAATTTCACATGTAAAAATAAACAAATTGCAGATTCGTCACAAAACCACACAGTTTTATACATATTAACAGAATGTATAGACAAAGGGTGCTGTTTCCTGGATCCCCCTCTCACTTCCTGTGCTCACTGCCTGGTCCCAGCCTCACTATGGAAGACCAACAGCAACCTTTAGGGTTAGCTCTAAAACAACAGCACGGTACTTCAGCAATTGTCATACCTTCCTTTTAACGCTTAAAAAAACCTGAACAAACAAGTAGAACCCCTGCTCAAGGATAAATGGTAACAGTGATAATGCCGCCATTAATAATGCATGCTAGGATTGTGAAGCTGCACTCAGCACTCTCTAATGTTCTAATGGCGAAGGTCCCCGTTACCTTGGAGCCCGCTTGGCCCTGGGCTCCCAGGAGGCCCTCGACCTCCAGGTAATCCTGGCTGTCCCGGGTCTCCCAGAAGAATCTGGGGCTGCTGTCCTGGACCTGGAAGACGGAGATGGTATTAAGTCAGGACCCAGCCAGGGCATTACAGCCATGTACAAGTGGCAAGCGCTGTGTAATTATCAAGGTTGTCTTTCTTTTCCCAGAGCTCTGAAAAGTTTCCTTCCCCTTCCTCCTCCTTGCCTACAGTCACCTAGCACAACTCGAGGGAGAGAAGCCCAGCTTCGATTACAGTCACCTAGCACAGTTCGAGGGAGAGAAGCCCAGCCTCGATTACAGTCACCTAGCACAGTTCGAGGGAGAGAAGCCCAGCCTCGATTACAGTCACCTAGCACATCTCGAGGGAGAGAAGCCCAGCCTCGATTACAGTCACCTAGCACAGTTCGAGGGAGAGGCGGCCAGCCTCGATTACAGTCACCTAGCACAGCTCGAGGGAGAGAAGCCCAGCCTCGATTACAGTCACCTAGCACAGTTCGAGGGAGAGAAGCCCCTCCTCCTTGACTACAGTCACCTAGCACAGCTTGAGGGAGTTCTGCCACCTACTGGAACAAAGAAGCACTGCAAGAACCATCTTTACCTAGAACTGCTCAACAAAAACGTGTTGCAGCAGCTTCGTAATGAACCGTCCCTACATTTCCTTTCTTCGTGGATTTTAGGAGCTCTGGTCAATGCACTGGTCAGTTTGTATTAGCCATGTTGCAACGCACAGTAGATTAACAAATCTAAACTGCACAACGATTTGCTGGTGGACGTATTCCTCTTGGCATTTCGGAATGACAAAATACGTCTCATGCTTTAGTCAGAGTCCAAGAAGGGAAGGGCTATGGATCAACAGTCACTGCAATACAATGAACGAATGACACTGCATAACCTATTGTTTTCGACTCTTATATAAAGCATGATGTTTGGTTAGTCTTGGTTGGTTTGAATATTACAGCGGTGACTGCAATATTTCAGTTCTGCCGGATACCTTTGACAATGCCACCGTCTGGGCCAATGGAGACCACCTGGCACTCTGAAGAGTTGACTTGATAGAAAAGAAAGGTAAGAAGAAAGCGTCCATTCAAATTCTTCTGTATGACATTACAGGGTAGACTTAGATTGATGTTCTTTTGATATAGTCTGCACTAATAAAAAGGAAACTTTCAAACTTGTGCACAGCTTCCACCAGAGGTTCACAATTCATGAACCGCAAGCAGGTCAAAAACAAAGATCTCCCTCTCTCCGCAATCACGAATTAGCTACTTTACTTTCACCTGAAGAAGAGACCTTAAGGTCTCGAAAGCTTGTGATTAATTATTATTTAGTTAATCCAATAAAAGGTATCACATCTCCTTCTCTTTGAAGATAATTTGAAAGAAAAGTCTGTTAAAAAGCTGCATTTCTGAAGATGCTACCTCTACAGATACTCTCTAACACTCACTAACATTTACACACTCTCTCTAAATATAACCATTTCATATGTTCCTTTACTCTCAAGTTAAATGAAATGTCATATTGCATGTCCCTTACACAGCTCAACTGAAGGTGATAACTGTTTTAAAAGTTTTGATTATAACTGGAAGGTGATTGTATTTGAGACAGTCGGTGTGGTGTAGGGGTGCAAGGCACATTTCTACCCCCCTTACAGTGACTTACGGCTGGTCCCGGGGAGTCCAGGTGGGCCGGGGGATCCTAGGGCTCCCGGTTTCCCAGGGGAGCCAGGTGTTCCGAAGGCAGGTCTCCCAGAGTCTCCTTTTTCTCCTTTGGCTCCCGAGACACCGGGGAAACCTGGGGTGCCTGGTGGACCTGCAGAACAAATGCATCGTGTGTTAAATCATAAAAAATACAAGGACTTCTATTAATGATTTATTTCTAGTTTTTAAACATATCAACACGTGGTACATTTCTAAATCAGCTGGCACATACATGCGAGCTTTCAAGATCACAAAAGTCTCTTCTTCAGGTGAGAACTGGAAACTGACAACTCAAAACAGATGAAATATCTTTGCCAATTTACACTTCTCGTTTACGGTCTTGAAAGCTAGCGTGTTCATTGTAACATATCTGAGCTGATCTTATTAAAACAGTATCCTTGTTCCTACATCGAAGACGCTCCAGTCCAGTATGTAAGAATGGCATGTCTGTGTGTTGGTATGCAAGTATGACACGGCTTTGTGCTACCTGGGGTGGCTGGGAGCCCCGGCAGGCCTGGCTGTCCTGGCAGCCCATTGAACCCTCGATCACCTCGGATTCCTGGAGTCCCGTCCTGGCCTGGATCTCCTGGAGGGCCTTTGGAGGAACAACAAGCAGAAGCAATTAGAACAGGGAGGAAGAGCCCCTTTAAACACAGCGCAGTTCAAACCTCACCTGACCAGCGTACAGAAATGCTGAGGGGGAACATCACTCACTTAAGAGGCATTCTCTGCTATTGAGGTACCAAAGTGAAATTCAAACAAATGGATTCACTTTTAATCAACAACCAAATGTTGAGATTAAAATATACCGTGGACAGTAAGAAAACGAATGCATTCACTGCATATGGAAGAACTGCTTTGAATTCTTTCACTTGAAACATTCTAGTTATGGATTCGTCTCGCAATACAAATGTAGATTTAACAACGTATAACAATTCCCAATTGAAATATATACCAGTTTAAAAACATTTTTCATAACGGGTTTGGAATTTATCTTACTCTACTTTTTAGGCTAGGTTTGAATGTTACATTGGACAGACTCTTTTTGTACCTACATAGCAGAGCTTAAACCACTAGGGGCAGTATGCTGTATAAACTACTTATCTTAGTACTTCGTTAGCAGTACCAATAGCTCTTCTAAGCTACATTGAGGTAAGTAGCTCATATAGAATACAAACTAGCTTACTGACACATTAGATTGTTTGTGTAATATTAATGATAGCTCATATATAGAATCTGACTTAAGTATTAAAATAACCTGATCTCACTTGCAAAATGTCACCACAGTGCCATATTTCATTTGTCTTTGATAATCTTAAAGCAGGGTGCGATTTGCCGTTGGCACACGTATCCTAAACAGCACATGAAGTATTGTGTGAAAGAACACAGTGTGGGTTAACAGAAAGACCTGGAATGAACCAGACTGCTCTGCAATGGGAGTCTCATCCCATCCTGGTTGCTGATATGTACCTTTTACAGAAGCTCCGTCTCCGTTATAATATACAGATGTACCAGGTGGACCAGCTTCCCCTGGGAAACCCTAAAGAAGAATGCAATAAATCACAGTTTACTTTGGATCAATAAACATAATCTTAAACATCTGCAACCCAACTCTAAACAGCATGGTAATCTCTCACCCTCGCCATCACACTGGCTTTGACTTGGTTTACTGCTTGCATAATTGGAAATGGAAAATCAAAAAATATACAATTTTTGCTCTGCCAGTCACTGGGAATTCCCACTGCTACAGCACAGTAAGCACCTCAAATCATTACCTTTCGTCCTGGTATCCCATCTCTCCCTGGTTGCCCAGGGAAGCCTGGTTGACCCTGTTAAGGAAATTAAACAAAATTCAGTCACACTGGAGAAGGCTTACTGTACATTATCACTGTTTGAATGTACAGTATGTATAACTAGGTGTGTACTGGATGATTTGAGTGTAGCTCCAGAACTTTGCAATGTAAACCAAACTGACAACTTGATGTAAATGGTGTCAATTGCCCATTTGATTCACATACCAAAAAAAATTACCTTCTGAAAAAAGCTCTCCCCTTATAAAGGACAGATTTGGTTGGTCTCTTGACTAGGATTTCACTGTATAAAGATGGACGTGCCATACTTCAAATTCAAATTCAGCATTCGGCTCTAGAAACCACATCCAGTGCTGATGTCAGACATTAGTACTATAAACAAATAAAAACACAAGGAAAACAAACTGGCTCGTGAACCATACCTTTCCTCCTGGAAAGCCAGGCTGTCCATCTAATCCAGCCGGTCCCTGTGTAAAAAAAAAAAAAGACGATCGTGAGAAATGCCCCATTTAGTTTCTTTGCAAGTTCCTGTAAATGAACTGAAAGCGTATATAGCTTAATACCAATGTTAATACCAAGTGTCATTGGATAAGCAGCTCTGCAGATACAGTACATGCTAAAATGTAGGTGTGACATACACACACACACCCCATATATTCCCATAACTTGATATTCTCACTAACATAATCTAAACAACGATAATGCCAGGTTTCATTACACTGGATAAATTATATGGATGTGAAGTGTAGACACATGCATATGACTGCCTCCACTACATCTCCTTCATCACCACTGGGGGATATAAAACACTTCATTAACTTCCACAATGAAAATACACACTTTAGGTCAAAGAAATAATGAACAATAATGTGTTTAATTTGGCAAGGCCTCTTTTAACGAGTCTTCACAGCGTAAATCTGGGGGGTCTCTTTTGCCCTGGTTTTAAACAGATGCATGCTTGAAGACCAGCCTCCTCAATGTGACTCACATATTGGGTTGAGAGAACAGGAGACAGTCTGGAGGTGTCCACCCACTTGATGAAATATATCATTTAAGTGAACCTTTTTTACTACTCAGAGGGGTGATATTGAAATTAACAGAAGTGCTCTTGGACACAAACAGAATAAAGAAATATTTCTTACCCGAAGTCCTGGCAGCCCAATGATGCCCTTTTCACCCAGCTCGCCACCTCCCCCATAGTGCCCCTGTAACAATTACAAATACCTCTTCACAGTGAGCCAGTAAGGGGTAAATAAACCTATCAGAGATTCCGTTCAAGTGCCTGACACTGCCCCCTTGCTCTCGTCTCAGGAACAGCACTGCACTGTGTGTGTAATTAGAGATCTGCTGAGGCCTAAAGTTAAAATCCGATCCAAACCCAACCAAACAAATCTGAACCCAACCCGAGACCTTTGAAATATTGGCATTCCCAAATCGACCCGACCATCTCCACAAACATCAATTCCAAACATACGCTACTGAAACCAAGTACCTTCCATGCAGAGTCTATTCCCGATTTCCAGTTAAAAAGAAAAAAAATCCCTCTCCATTAATCAAATCTCATTTACTTCCTTTCCTAGTAATCCAACACTGCATGATTTTAAAGAAGACAACAACAGGCCTCTTCAAAACTTTGTTACCATAAACAGCCACACAGAAGATGCTCTTGCAAATTCGCATCCTCATTTTGGTCAAGCTTATAGCATATCAAATCACAAAATTAACGTCCAACAATAAATATTACACCACGTCTATGGCTTTTAAAACAGTAACGATAGGACTAACTGTAAAGTCGTCTCTTACAGTAATCCAAACGTATTTTGGATTTGTGATATCAGTTTACTGCTACACTTACGTTTACTGCTCTCCATCGTACACATTTTTGGTTCACTGAAGTACAATTCCAAAGTAACACAGGTAGGTATACACAAGCTTCTACAGCTTACGGAAGTCCTTCAGTATAACACAGTTATATATGACATGCTCACCGGTAGTCCAGGAAGACCAGGTTGCCCAGGATAGCCAAAGCTGCCCGGCTCGCCCTAAGAGAGGAGAGGATGATGAATTTCAAAGGGAGAAGGAACAGGGGCTCCTGAGCAATGTCTTCACATGCTCTGCCCACTGACAGACGGCTAAAACTCGTGCTTTACAAAACAAAAGCCTGGGGTTAAACAGCTCAACAGGCAAGTTAGAATTCAGCACAGATTTTCCTTAGCAACGACACTAATGGCAGCGACACTGTACTCCACTAGAGGCAGTGTCGATTAAGGAACTAACACCACCAACAACAACCAACAGTTTCAGTACCAGACAATTTTGTTTTTAAAATATATATTTTTCAATATGTCAAATTAGCTTTTTTGGAAGCTTAACCCTCAAAAGCCAAAATGAACCAAACATCATGTCATATTTCTACAGCTGCTGAATTTGAAAATTTAAAAATAAAAAGTCAAAATAAAAGTTAGGTTGGTTAGTTCAGTTTGGCATATAAATCATTAAAAAATTTATGACAAATAATAATTTAAAAACATGTCAGCAGTTGTAATATTGTGACATACGCTTCCCTCCAGTAAGTGTTGGCACACATGAATAAATGCTGAACAGCTTGTGCTGTTTCTGCACTGCTGACACCACGACTTCACACCTCATTGAACCTCATGCCAACCTTGCAGGCACATTCCTACAAATCTGCTTATATTTGAGTGGACAGGGGGTATTCACTTGTCCCAATACTTATATAAAAGGTAGCATAAAGATTGGTTCACTTTGTGATGCGGGTACCCACATCAGGTCTCATCCCCCTAACTAAGGGAGCCTAAAACAATAATTAAAACATTCACATAAAAAAAAAAAAAAACACACACACACACACACACACACCATAGACAATGGTATGGAAGATATGAAATTAAAATGAATCCTTCCCAATGCATCCCTCCTCCCCTCTCCCCGCCCCCCGGCCCACCTCACCCAGTCAAGTCGTTTTTAACCCTTAAGCAGACTGGAGCTCGTCAATCTCTGTGAGAGTCCGTGAGGCGATTCCTCCAGCTCCTGTTCTCACAAACCTTTACTCCTTTGTCCCCCTTGGGAAAGCCCACAAACTCCACTATGTCAACGGCCAGCGGCTGGCCTGGATCACCGGGCAGGCCCACGTCTCCCTGGATACAGTAACCAAGCAAGGGGTTAGTTTACTCTGGGGGCCGCAGGGATGGCAGTGCTCTGGGTAAAGGGACACTGAAGCAGGGCAGGAGGCAGAGGGGCTGTTTAATTCCAACCCTGGGAGTGTGCGTGTCAGGGCAGCCTGTACTCGACATACGCTTTGACTGCATTGCATAGTCCTGGATCTGAACTATAGCGCTTGCAGTAAAATACTGGGCAGAAGTGGTTCCTCTCATTGTTATATCATCCTCACTAGTATTATTTTGATTGATTTCTTTTCCAAGACTACTATGTCTCCCATTTATATACAATCTTATTGTATGACTTGTATTGTAACACTTGAATGTATTTGTATTTGCTTGCGATTGTAAGTCGCCCTGGATAAGGGCGTCTGCTAAGAAATAAATAATAATAAAATAATAATTTATCCTGAAGATCCTTTTACTTCCTTCAAGGTAATAGCAAATGGTGGGCTAGGGAGTATAATATGGTAACAGAGGAAACAGAGACAGCTGTGGCAAAAATAAATGCCTTTCAAAGTGAAAACGAAGCACAGCATAGGGCGAATGCTAGGCCGACGAGAGGTAAGAAAACATTTTGCACCCATGATTAACCATGCATTGGACACTGACAATGAGTCAGAGGTAGTACAATGGGCAGTTGCAAAGGAAGGGGCTTTTTATTCATTGTTTTAAAGGTCTGACTGAATCATCAGTTGAAGAGTCAGTTTTCTCTTATTTTATGATACAAGGTGCGCTCCCGTGTCACATGCCTTGTTTCTGCACTGCCTGACCCTTTGACCCGGAGCGGGGTGGCTGCTCCCCTGACGTGCGATCCCCAAGGCCTGGGATCACCTCTCCAATCTGTGTTACCTTATCTCCTTTGAAGATAATGCTTACTGACGGCGCGCCTACGTAGGGTTCCGTCACTGGTTTCCCTGGGGGGCCAGGCTGGCCAGACTGGCCCACCTCTCCCTGAGATCCAGAGGAATACAATTAATCATTAGTTTTGTTTTTTAAAGAACAGAGGAACCCAGTCCCACGTCACAACTCTGGAGTCCTGAGACACACTGCCTACCGAACATTTACAATTCAAGAGCTCTGGGGTTTGTGGGTCTGTGTGTCTTTGTCAACTGGGTCAGCCTGGAACAGATTATGCACCTCACTGTGTTTTTAATAGGGAGGGGGGTAAAGGTTTCTACTCCCATTTAAGGTGTAATTAACTACTTTTAAGCAGAATAAGATTCTTAATTCAAAATTAAAGGAACAAGAGAAGTCAGTGCCTCTACTTCAAAGCGTTAGGGTAGGGAAAAGATCTCCTACAGCCTCTACCCATTCACGCACCCTAAATGATGCAGGATCAGCACTGAAAACGTGAATAAAGAGAATTAATGTACATTGTTTAGGTTGCGTAAACAGAGTATAGGAAGTTTTTTTACTTTTTTTTTTATTGAGGGATACCATTGCGCGCAAACATAATTAAGAACACCTTAAAGGGGAGTAAAAAAATAAATTAAATAAACTCACACTGTGTGGAATAAGACATTTCTCTCACAGCACATTATGAGAGCAGGGCCAGACAACGGATATGGTGATGAAAAGGGGAAGGTACAATTTCCAGTTGCCTGGCTTGCAGTCTGGTTGGGTGCTGCTCTCTTTCTCTATAGAAGACTGTACAGTAAATTGAGGGTTTGGCAACACTGATAAACCGCTCGTTCTGAAACGCCACTGAAGTGTTTGTGCTTACTTAATAGTGCCCAAGTTAAAATAATCGTATTGATAAAGCACACTTCAGTGAGCACCACCACTCCTGCTTCTGAATCCTTGTTCTTGTGTGTTTATCGTGTCACCAGAACCTCTTGGTTATTAGTGTCTGTTATTAGCCTCTTGTGCCTTTCACCTGTGGAGACCTGGGTTTGAATCCAACCTCCATCCATTTGTGTAATTAATAGAACGAACCCCACCGAATTCAGCTCAATTAGCAATCTCTGTTTGAGAGAGGCCCAGGACTGAGGGGTGTTCAGGTCAGGACTGCAGAGCTGTGAGGGAGGCCTACTGCCATTGTCACTAAACTAAAAGACTTGTTATGTACAGCTGGGTGTAAATTCGTTATTGTTTTTTTTTTTATTTTTTATTCTTAATAATATAATTCTGACCTATTCTTGCATTGCGATTACCACAGCATTCAATTGCACTCATGTCCCTACATAGCATCTTTGAATGGGTTGTCATGACGTTATGCTATAGTTGTTGTACAGGGTTAACAAAGTGTTTTTTTGCACATTGGACAGCAAAAACTTATATTTATTGTACAGGAAACTTGTTTGACATTAGCAGACCACAGGGGGCACCATATTTCTGTAGGTTCTGAATTAAAAAAATAAAAAATAAAAACACCACCAGGGGGCACTATACATCAGAATGTCACTATATACACATACAGAAATATATACACTGAATGTCAATGAAAAGTCTCTCTAAGATCCGCTTAAAAAATTGATATAGTACCAAAACAGTTTTCCTGTACAATAAACATCATTGGTATCCCTCTAAATTTATCAAGGAAATGAAATTAAGAAACAGCTTCAGCTGGCTTTCCCCTCTTCACCTCTCACAAATCGAATTGAACAAACTGGGGACCAATGTCTCTGAATAAGAGAACACAGCAGCAATGCTTTAGAACTGGCACACATGTCAAAGAGGCCTTTGTAGCTCCACTCTCAGTTAGTGTGTTTGGTGAACCATGCAGAAAAAGAGATCTGGGATTGGTGTTCAACATGCAAAAGTACAGAAACTCGCCCCTGCCAAACCCACACACCACCCCCGAAAGAACCCCCACCACCACCACAAAGCATTAAATCAAATGGAAATAAAATCACACATGATGCAGGAGCAGGTGATTCCAATACAATGCACAATTCAGTCAAAATGGCATCACTTTAGCAAACAATATGGCAGCTCATAGATTTAATAACAGTCATTTTTTGGACTTTTTTTGTTGTTGTTCTGCTTTTTGCTTTTTAAAACCGCTTGTGTTAAACAAATTCTAACATTGTAGCGAGGCTGTTTACTTATAAATCGTTGAACTGCCATGAACAATAAACACAGGAAACATTCCTCTAGCGCTGCATGATCGCTGTGTTAATATCTCGGACATGGCTGGGAAATTGACTGCAGTCTCTCCTGAATCACCTGGTCACACAATGGTCAGAACTTGCTTTAAGTGTCTCTGTCATTGCATTGTACTGAAGCCAAATTCTTTCTGGGGTTTGACCGGCTAGTTCAGGGGTCTGTAAAGATTGGCTCTAGCCTCTCATTTTTATTTTATAATGGAAAAAGTGTGTTGTACTTAAATGAATCTGTTTTTTTTTAATGATTTGGTTTAATGCAAATGAATGATAATTTCTGGTTTCTTTCTTTTTATAAACAAGGGTTTTTGAAAGGTGTTGTCTGATTGGTGGCATGCCTGTTGTGATACATTTATTTTATTCTCAGTTTTCTTCAGCCAAAGCTCACTGCTAATGTGTTGAGTTGACTGTTGCAAGCTGAAGGAAAATACAGAAATCAACTGTAAGCACATTATACTTTGAGATTTTTATTTTATTTTTTTAAGAATTTGGTCTTTACACATCTTGACAATGACCCTCAATAGAGCTCTCAGAATCATGTCAACCCTGGCAGGACACCTGGTACACCAAAGTGTAACCATTAACCAGTCCCCCGCAACACTGTGTCCCTTGTGAATGTAACAGTTGCATCAGTAAGGAATACTTATGTGGTATTTTCTTATAGGAACAGGGAGCAGATTGTTGCAGGGGGACAGGTTAATGGTTACACTCTGGTGTACTTGGAGGTCAGACGTGATTCTCAGAGCTCTATTGATGGCACAGGGGAGGTTTAAAAGGTTATTAGGATAAGGGGACTGAAACTGAAAATGATAAAGTGCATCTAAACAGTGGAAATTAGGATTGATGTTTGACCCCCACACCAAGTTGCTCATGTTTTTGTCTCTCTTGATTTGAAAAGGTGAATGTATTTTGGTTTGCAAAAACTAGCACAAAACATAACTTTCTTATTCATTTTCCATTTAACAACAAATCCCTGCAGCACTATAGTCATGTGACCAATAAATGAAAAGACAATCTTAAAAAAGGGAGGTGAATGAATGAATAAATAAATGCAACACATGATGGCTTTGAGGTAGATGAGTAAAAAAAAGTACAATTATTGGCAAGATGCATGGTGAAATCACACACGAGTGCAAGGGGAAGCCCTTCTTTGCAGTGATCAAAGTTTTCATGCAATAGATTATTCCTCTTCGACAGTCTGTCTAACTAGCAGCATCTACAATTATAGCAAAGACCCACCACCACACCAGCCAGGAATCCAGATTAAACACAATCACTATCTGAGAGAGCCCCACACCACATAAACACATGCACCACTCCCCTCTCCACCCCCATGCAAACCTCAGTATCTGTGGCGTTCTAAGTGCCACATATTACACGATATCATGGCAACGTTCTTTATGTCTCAGAATATTAAAGATGTCTGCAACAAACTAACCAATATAGAACATGCTTAATGATTTGTCGGGTATCAATATTGAATGCAGTGAAGTACAACAAGCCTCTGTTTAATGCCAGTTTGTTTTTCATTTCTCCTAATTGAAGGCCTGTATTTGCTGAACCACTGTATAATCACACAATGTTTAGGTAACATACAACCTGCATTCATAGTTAATCATTTCAGACATTTCATTTTCCACAGGACTTACCTTGTCTCCTCTTTCTCCCTGGAAACCAAGCCCCATGTTGCCCTAGAAAACAGTTTTCATATTTGTAGGCAGTATACAACCTTATCGTTTCAGAGAAATAGAACAGAACACAAGCAATGAAGATTCCAATCTAATTGCAGGTGCCCTTGGATAATAACAGCAGCATGTGACTTGGATGTTAAAATGTCATCGCACACTCTTGTTTAACCCGATATCAGTGCTGTATGTTAACACATGCCATCGGAAATCACCTTGGAACCAAACGGGACTCCTCGGTCTCAGTCTGAGCTTGTGTAGAAATATAAAATACGTGTTTGTCCTGCTCTCTTGTACACTCAATAAAGGAGCTCCATCTTGACTTATATAAGGGTAAAAAACAATTTCTCTTAAAAACACCCAATTGATTTAAATCTCACTTCTTACTTTCTAAATTAGATCGTTTTTATGAAATGGCTTCATTGTCCAGACCTGACTTGGTGAATTTCCTTTTTCTAAAAGGTGTCTGAATTCTGTGTTGAAATTCAGCGCTGCTTGTTTCACAGGCCCCAATGAGTCATGAGGCAAGTCCAAGGCTAGTGCCAATTGCAAACCTGTGACACCAGAGGCTATTGTAACAATCTTACCAGACAGAGGAAGACCATTCCTGATTCTGAGGTAAAACAATACAGCCAAGCAAAGTTGCCTAATGGCAGAAAGTACTGGTTTCTTCTCTTGTTAATTGGATTTTGCAGTGCTATATACAATTCTTCCATAACATCATACACAAAACTAAAAGAAACTAAGTCACACACAACATAGACAAATAAATACTTACAATAGGTCCTGGGAGGCCTGGAGGACCTGGTAAACCCTAAAAACAAACAAAGAACAAACCAGAACCATCGTTACTGAGGGTCTGAAGCCCTGTATTAGCTGAAGACAAGATACATGTCCCAACTGAACTCAGAAATCCCTTTCTGGTCTCAGCCTGCAGTGTTCCACAGTGATGTGTGTTCCAAGTCTGTTTGTTCAGTATCTGTAGTTTTGTTTGGGTGTTTTATGCAGGGAGATTCACTTACTCCATATCAGAAATATGTAAAGTTTTTCTTGAACAAATCAAAGTTGAATACCAAAATGCAAGTGTTTTCTTTTTTTGGTAATACGTTTACACAAAACTCTGAGGACCACTGTGGCTGTGGACTGCATCTCTAAAATGATAATACAAGTCCTCTCGAGTATGAAACGAGTTAATGAGGACGTAGTTTATAATCCAGCATATATTCTGACGATTAGGTTTTTTTCTGTTAAATCATGAAAGGAATTGAGAGACAACCAATATAAACAAACAATTAGGCCTCATTTACGGTACACCCTGTATACAGTATGTCAACTTTCAATCTACAACAGGTAAGAACACAAGTGGAACCAATGGTTTATAAAACAAGCTCCGACAACACAGTATCAATGCAGTGTACCTACCGCAGGACCAGTGCGACCTCTCGGACCAACCAGCCCTGGGAAGCCAGCTGGACCCCTCTCACCCTGAGGAGACACAACAGGAAACATCAAGGCATGAGATGTGTCTCTTCACCAGGCCCAGTGCTGAGAGGAAGCCGACAAACTGCCTTTAGCTCCCAAGACATTTACACGGCAAAAGAATACATAGTTATGGAAAAACAACAGTGCTCTGTGCTGCGGTATATATAAAAATGACTCACCGTCAAACCGTCTAGACCTGGCAGGCCCGACTCTCCCTGAAAATCAAGAGAAACACAAAACATTCTCAATCGCACACTCCCAAACAAAAGACTGCAGCACGGGGATTATCTGTGAACAACCGGGAGCAATAAAAAGATGTTCAGATTACTGCTTATTCACAAATAGCACTGTGTAGTAAGAGTTAGCAAGTCAAATATTTAGTGCAAAAATAAAAAAAATGCGAAGGGGTTAAGAGGAAGAAAAAGAAGAACAACAACATTTCAAACTTATGAAATTGAGCTAAAACCTAGATTTGAAAATAATGTATAAATGATGTCTATATAGTGAAAGATAAAATAAGGAAAACAAGAGATGGAAACAAGAAAGAAAAGAAACTTCCATTTACAGACTGTGCGTCTCACACACCCCACCTAGTGGTTAAAACCAGGAATGACAGAGCCGAGCTTGAAGTAGGGTTTCCACCTCGCAATGTCTGATATTTGATTTACAGCACAACCCAAAATGACACAGCAAATGTAACCATTCTGAGCTACTTCTAAGACACGTACAATTACACACACACATCAATCCAGATTGACAGTTCCTTAAGAGATAAATCAGCAAGCCATAGTAATTGCCTACAAAAACATTCTAGCAGATGAAAAGATCTGTTATCAGTTTTAAAAGCATTATCATCACACCCAAACCCTCTGTCCTCCCCTATCATTTCCATACCTTTCGTTTGTTACTGAATCCCTTCCACAGCACCCATATACATTACACACTGTAACACAGCTCCCTCCATCACTTGTGCCGACAGGCTCCAGCTGCATTAGAAACCCACTGCTTTGCAATCTCATCTACTGGCTGCTGAAGCAGAAGATTTCACCTCGATTATACTGGTTTGTCCAGTACATACAGTGTGGGGTGGAAATGTGTTGGTTGTCATAGGAGAGAAAATGTATTGGTAATCATGGGAGAGTAAGGTGTGTTGGGAACACGCAACCAGTATGCTTAGGTTTGAAATGACTGGAGAGATGAGGCACGGGCAGGAATGGAAGGAGTGATACGGTAGATTGGTTGTGTTTGAATGGAGAAAAATCTAGAGCATGAGGTTCTATTGATGATTAGTGAGAGGAGGGAAACAGACTGTGGTCACGTATGCTCTTAGCCACTACAATCTACATACAAGGCATGGAGGCGACACACTTAGAGAAGCTTTTTATACTTCCACCATCATCGTGGACCATCGACATGGCGTTGAGGGCTCTCTCTCCATGGGTTCAGGTAACCCAATCAATTGCCTATGTCTGTTAATACTAGAGGCACGTACTGTATCTAGACAATAACGTTCAATGTAGAATGCAGTGTGGGTATTTGTAACTGATAAATGGTAAACCTTGTTAATTTGAAACATGATTTGATCTCATCATTACAGCGTAACAGAGATCTTAATTCCATGCTATCTCAACGCATATTATTATACATAGTCATTTAACGCATGCATGGAGAAAACTATTATAACTTTTTTTTATTAATAAAAAGCAAGAATATATCTGATTTTCAGATAAATGTTCACCAGCAAACAAACAGTCGGACGAGCTCTAGTCCAGCAACACACAAGTACAGCACGTGTTGCTGGGTAGCTGCGTGAGGCTCCAAGTACAACACAATCATGTGTTCATTGTTGGACTTCTAGAAGTCGTTCACTGGTCACTCCCTCAAGTAGGAGGGGCTGTCTTGAATGAGCGAGTGACAAAGCAGGTGGCTCCATGGTTAATACCAGGGCTGCACTTAGTCTGTCCTCGTTAACCAATGCTGTGAAGAGACTTCCCTTTAAGGGAGAACAGCTGTTAACAGCTGTATCACCACTGTCTCAATCTGTCAGAAACCATGGTTACTGATTGAATTATGGGTCCTAATAGCTATCATTATTTATTTTAGTTTTTTTAAAGTCTACCTATTTTGTAATGACCAAGCTGACAAAATCTACAGGCTAGTGCTCATAGAAAAAAAAAGACAATTAAAAAAAAGGCAATTGGTAATTGAATATTACAATAGAAATGACCAGTGATTCTATAATGTACACTGTAAAGGAAACATTTAAGAGATCTAACCAATTTGTACATGATTATTGGAATCCTTTTTTCATTGTTTGTTTTTATTACCTGAGCACAAGAAGAAGAAATGTTATGAAGTTGTCGTGAAATTTAATTTGCATTTCCAGTCTTTATTTTCCAGCCTGAGGCTGTATGAAGCCTGCAGCTTGTAGTATTAATACTGGAGTTCAAGACCATTTCTTACCCTCAAACCAATGCCTCCTCCCCCAAAGACAGGCTCTCCTTTCTGACCTTTTGGACCAGTGGGACCCTGAATGGGGAGAGAACGAGAAGGGGATTAGCAACCCTGAACTACACTGCCTTTAATTGCTAGGTGACAGACAATGATAGTAATGAAAAAGAAAGCCGGTGTGTCATTTTAAAAGAGAAATGCACCATTTTGTAAGATATTAGGAGGGCTCTGACCAGTATACTCCAAACAGACTGAAGTCTAAAGAAAATATACTGGCAAATACTGTCCACATTAGAGAGAAGCTGCTATTGCAATAATTGTGTCAAATAAAGCCAACCCTCTTACGATACTGTCTTGAAAGCGGGTGGCTTAAAAGAGCGAGGGTCTGAAATACTAGTTATCTTCACAAAGGAATCCTTGTTGCTTCGAATCGCTTTGTATTCGAGTTTCAGTCATCTGTCTTCTCTCTGATACAACTGGTACAGAGTGCAACCATTAACGCCCGCAACACTGCCCCCAGTGGATGTAAGGAATACT
The DNA here is from genome assembly GCF_902713425.1 of Acipenser ruthenus. NCBI lineage: Eukaryota > Metazoa > Chordata > Actinopteri > Acipenseriformes > Acipenseridae > Acipenser > Acipenser ruthenus. The sequence goes on from NC_081204.1 coordinate 22,436,774, forward strand.
GCATGTCTTCTGGGTGGTATTTCTTGCTGATGTATTTTTTACACTCATGAGGACAGTGCTGTGGGACGGCAGGTCCAGGGTTCTCATCTCCAAGCTGGACACACGTCTGAGAAACCTTGTGAGGCCACGGGGTGCTTCAAACTTCTAAGTTCTAGAGAAGTCCCCAGGATGACAAACGGATAATGATATACACAGTGCATCGAAACAGAAGCAGAATACATTGGTTCTGGATTACCTTGAATTTGTTATGCTCTGTACACCTGCATACAGATCTAGGAAAACTTGTTCAGTATAAAACTCTTCATCCCGGAGTCCTCTTTCAGTAAAGTTACTTACTTGCTGCTGAAAGAGTTTGAATCTGCACAAGATCAATATTTGGGATTATTAGGGGCAGGGGGCAGGTCACTGCAACACTTACTGGGAAGCCTGGTGATCCTTGGATCCCATCTCTCGCCCTAGTCCCGGTGTCTCCCATCGTCCCATTGCAGCCGTCCAGGCCTGGCAGACCCCTGGAGCCGCCCTGGCCAGGATGACCCTGTAAGCAGAGAAAGGAACAAGCTTGTGAAAACTACCAAAGAGCCCTGCTCAACATGACTCTTCCCAAGGAGCTGCCGTTTGAATGACAGCCTAGAGGATACAGCCATCTACACTTTGTTTCACTCATAAAAAGAACATTTAAACTAGCTGTCTTTCATATTTAAACACATTTGTATATAATATGTTTATTTTAAGCATAATGGATGGAATATATTACCTGTTGTAGAGCGTTTCAAGTTTTTTATTTCCATTGTGTTATCAGTGCGCATTTTACACCCAGAACACACACACACACACACACACACACACACACACACACACACACACACACACACACACATTACAAGGGTACTATATACTATTAGTTCTTTTCTTACAATACCAGGTACCAGAATACACATATCTGTATAAATCATACAGCTAAGAAATATTTCTAAAAGACACCACTAAGTTTTATTAATCCACTGTGTCAGTTGGAAAGGCATTCCCATACACTAGGTGCGAGATAACTGAAAAGCCAAAGAAAATACTTCATATGTATTTTAGGGTTTTGTCGTGTTTGTGATAACATAAAAAGAGATGGTGTTACAAATGCTATCTCTGAAATCATTTGGCAAATAAAGCAGGTGTAATGCCTGTTTTGTACATTAGGTGGCAGTAGTGTGTGATGTGAAACTCGCTGATTCAACAGGCAAAAATGAAGTGCATTTTTCTTCTTTTAATTCAAAACTATTTGTTGCTTATTTTCACTATTTAAAACATGATATTGTGCACATTGCTTATGGGGGCCCCGTTGGGACTCTATCTGGACATGGTTTAGAAACTTTACTTTTAGAAGTCTAACATGTTTTTACATTACTGTTAGAACATGTTAATCTGGTGAAAACATGAAAACAGAAATGACAAGGAAAGTGATATAGCAGCACTTACTGGAACGCCATTGACACCCGGAAATCCTGGAACACCCATTGGTCCCTGCAAACAGAAACAAACAGAAAATACAGCGATTCATTAAACACGTTATACAAAAAAAACACCTAACATTATAAAATCTCCTCTACTATATAATCCAATGATGAGACTTTTATTTCAGCCCCATCTGGTGGCCACATTATGTACTTCCAAATCTGACCTGTACTGGGGGTACAGTATACAGGTTTCAATGCAATCAAAGAAAAAGAAAGGACGGAAGGAAGAAAGAAAGAAAGAAAGAAAGAAAGAAAGAAAGAAAGAAAGAAAGAAAGATTAAATGTAATAAATCTGCTGTTCTGTCAATATACTTGAACTCAGTAGCAGCACAGACACCCACCTTGTCTCCTTTTGGGCCGCCTGGCCCTTGCAGTCCAGGGTGCCCCTTATCGCCCTTTGGTCCAGTTAACCCCTCTGGACCTTGAAACCCTGGGGGCCCCTCTGGCCCTTGAGGCCCCAAGGCACCTGGCCGACCCTGCAGACCACAAGAGAGAGAGAGAGAGAGAGAGAGAGAGAGAGAGAGAGAGAGAGTGACCTAATAGATAGAGGAAACGACGCACAAACAAAACAGTAGTTACCAAAGACCACACGTGGAGACCAAAGTGAAAAAGTTCTGAATTTCAGAACACAGCTACGTGGTGCATGTGTAACAGGACCGACGCTGCGTGTAATGTTGCACGCACTTTGGCTCAGTCCGTTTCAGAGGGGGCCGGGGGTGTTCAGGTCAAGGCAGGGCTGTAATGACGCTCGCTAGCACTGTGCCTGGCTGAAGCCAATGCCATTTCCCTCACTTAAAATTCACAAGCTGCAACAAACTGCAATAACATGTCCCAGCTGTGTCTTCATGGCTTTAATTAAGCCCAGGAACGAAAAACCAAGCAATGCGATGAGACTGAGGCATCGTAAAACAGTACAGGCCTCGTGATTTATTATTCTTTTTTTTACAATTGTTTCTGATCTTTAAGGATCACAAAGTAACATGACCTGGAAGCTAGAGGTGGAGCTCTGAATTGACGATTACCCTATTATTGGAGCGATGTACCTTCTGAGCCCTTTCAATTTCTGTGTCTTCTAAGCAGTTCTCCATTCCCAAAATGTTTCATCCAGAACTATAGGACAGTCAATGGTGGTATATGTAGTAATACTAAAATAAACGTTACAAGTCTAATGTTTTGACTATAGCCTGGTTTCGCAGACCCTGGTTAGCACTAATCTGGTACTACCGTACCTAAGGTTTCATTGGGTAGTCCAATATTAGTGTTAATTGGGACTGTGAAACCAGCCACGAGTCTTTCTTAAGGTCTACAATGTAGATTCTTTTTTTAAAATAAGTGATGATTCATAAAGGAGTTCATGTTTAAAACCTTAACCTCACCCACCACACACTCAACATGCTACAGGTTTGTGTTAGAAGTGTGAAGCTTATGAAAAACCACAACGGACGTAAAAAGAGCTTGAATCAGTGTTCGTCAGAGATGTTAAACCGCATTGAAGTTAGATTCACACCTTGTTTCCCTTCTCTAGACTTGCATACAAACGTTAGATCATGCATTTTCAGAAAATGCTCTCACTTTCTCCACCCCACCCTAAAGCTGTTCTTGTATTATAAAATATTGAAGGAGAACACTTTTCACTGGGCTCCCTTCTGCAGTGGTGAAAATCTTTTGGTAACGTTCTGATGGTCGTAGTATGCAGATTATTCAAGTACGACACTACCCTACAGATTGCACACCCATGTAGAAAAGGGATTACTTCCTGTGCTGTAGGTCAATCTCATAGAGCGAGGCCAGACGAGAGCGAGACTGACCAGCAGCAAAATACACCAAGAACCAAAAAGGCAAATCGACAGCATCAGGAAGACCAGTGACGCTAAAAGAGGGATAAGAGGGAAAATATTTTGCTTTGGTAATCAATCCTTTCAAAGCTTTTTTGGCAAAAATATATATTGAACCTTTGAAGCTATTTTGAGTTCATTTTTTCTCAATGATATACGGGTACTTAATGGAACTGGTTTTCGCTTGCTGTAGGAGACACCCATCACTCCTGTGAGAAACACAGCCAGCGATAGAAAGTAGTTTCAGGTCACGTCTGGTATACGTGCAACTTAAATCAGGCCTTACTTCTAAGAACATGTATGCTTGTGAAATTATCCCATGACAACAAAACTATTCAGATTGAATGTTGCAAGCTGTGCAGAGCTGTGAAGGAGTATGCACATTTTTTTGTCACGCATTAAGGGACCAATAATCAAGTTTTTAAAAAAATAAAAAGACTTTTCAAACTTTATAAAAGATTACTGCAGTAAATTTGCAGTTTTCCTAAAATGCATTTAACATAGCTTACCATGGTTGCCCATGTTTTTTAATTTGCTTCTCAATATCTCCCTGGACGTTGTGCTTTATTTCATGTTAGATTTCGAAATGTCACATTATTCAATTTTTGTCAGTTTTTCATTAAGTATATGGAAAACTACACAGCGGTATATATTTCAATATGTTAACGTAACACTATTCAGCAGGTTTCAAATCGACTTTATGAAGCACAATGAGTTAATTCTATAGGGGGATGCAACACTTTTGGCCATGTCTGTACACACGGGTGTTTCACTGAAGTTGTTGCGAGAGGTGTGCTGCAGGGGGGAACCCATCACTACTTTCAGAAACGCAGCAAGCTGTAGAAATTAATTTCACATCATTACTGTGTAAATTAATTCAGCTCTTACTCCTAGGAAAACGTGTGAAATTATCATTGACGGCAAAACAAACAGGATTAAACACTCTATGGTGTGCTAAACTGTAAATCCACTTTTTCTTTTTTATGAAAACAATGAACTCAAAGAAAATGCAGAGGAAATGGGTTTTGAAAGACAGGAGGCGTACAAAACATTACATTCACACGACTTAATCTGGCTGGCATTTAACGCATTCTCATTAAATGTCTTTTATAATGGACTGTTCAGTTATTTTATACCTATGTCCAGGGTTATTAAACCAGCTAGGGGAATGCTACCATACCATTTGACTCCCCACTGCTAGTACTGCGAGAGGCAAAGACCTACATTTAACCTGTTACTGCTCCCGTATGTAAAATGACTTTAGAACACAAACAGATAAAACAGAAACCTGGTCCAAGGGGGGCGAGGATGGAGAATCTGTGCCCCCCCTAAAAGATCTGAACCCAACCACGTGGAGATTGGAGGTGGATTAACCACTAAACAGAAGACCCTCTTAGACTTAGAAACCAGGATAAAGCTCTTTAATAACAAAGGCACATTCTCTCATTGCTTTAAGGCACGCATTCCTCAGAAAAGGGCAACCTGGGAACCTTACACCCCCTAAAAACACCAATCGTTGGTAGAGCCTCTTCTGCTGTATTTAAAACCGCACTTCAGACAAAGCACCCCACCCAGCCCCCTTTCTCTGCCACTGCTGCAGGGGCTCAAAAGGACACACTGCAAGGCTGGCTGAAATCAGAGGGTCACAACAGACAAGAGAGGGACTTTTATTGCCCTGAACCTCTGTCTGAACTCCAAAAAACAGCTGAAAAAAGACAGATAAGGGGTAATAAAACTGCCGCTGTTCCATCAAAATCTCAGTAAACCCCTTTTAAATCCATTTCTTTCAGACGGCTTGATATGAATCTGAAAGGCAGATTTACGGGCAGGTTACCCCCAGTCTTTCCCCCATAAGGAAAGTGACGACTGAATGGAGGCAGTTTCAATTAAACACAGTTCTGTGTCTTTTGTTAGGTTAAACTCTATTCAACCAGAACCATTAAACACCACACTGGGGTTCACCACCTGCACTAACTTCCATCCACTTAGTGTTGGGAATCACCTCAACTGAAAGTACCTTTCCATTTTTTACTTCAGTGATTACTCCAGGATAGCTTCACCATGGGGATCCCACACTATAGGGGGCAGTCCCACTCAATGAGACGGAAGTTGGGATGGGGGTGCTATGACACATCGAGTCTCCTCACTCAGTTTCTTCTGCCCGGGAGTTCATTCTTTAGTGACCCATCACTTTCCTCCATCACAATGGCTTTTGGGAGCACAATTGGGCAACAGGTGGATTCTTTTCAGGGGAGCGCAGCTATCTAAGAGAATAGGCTGCAGATAAATGAGACGGCCCAGATAGAGGAAGCAATTTGCACTTCAATGGCTTTAGGTTCAGAATGTTCTGTTTATTCAGTGCAGTACGAAGCTTGGAATGGAAATGCAGCCCTGCCCTAAAACATTTAGTCATTAAAAGGGTTGAAATAAATCACTTAGACTCACCCTTGTGTGTGTTTCTATATGCACATAAAAGGTTTACAAAGCCACAAACCGCCAGTGGTATTTCTCATCAAGAATAGGGTAGCGGAACAGATTTTTATGAAATAAATCAGTCGTGTTTGCACTGAAAACAGTATCCTTTGAGTGCTAGTACAAGAATCAATGCCCTCTGCATAGAGAGCAATGGGAACCACTGAAATTGTGTAGATTGGAGCTTGACAACCCACTTGTGTTTTCACCACATAACTAAAGCCTATATATTGTAACATGTATTCTAACCTGCTTGCTTTACAAGATTCTCATGCCGTTCAGCTCTGGAGGTCTGAGTCTGTGCTCAGGTCACAGGTCAAATGAGTTTGGTATCTTTGACAAATTGTGTGCTGGTGTTGTGATCTAGATTAATGTCCTCTAGACTAATGTCTGGAAAGGCTTACATCAGAGCTGTGACTGCAGACAGGGTCACTGTCCCTCATTGTAAATGAGCACCGAAATTGACGAAATATTAGCTGCCTTCATACGCAGCACTTTTCATAGTATTAAAAAATGCAACAGACCCTTTTTTTCAAACGAATGAAAAGTCAGTAGACTGAAAACAGCCAGGTCACTATAACGGTAAGTCATGCCAAAGAAAATCTCCCAACTCCTGCTGTACCTGTGTGAAGCTCTCTATAACGTTTCACCCTCCTGCTAGGAAGAGACACTGTGCTCACACAGTCCTGGCACACAATAGATCACCCATCAGCTCACGAACACGTCTTCCCACGCTCGCCTTTCTGGGTTTGAAACAGTGCAGAGCCCCAGGTAGATGATCTTCTGCTCTTCCACTGCACATGTGGTAAAAGGGTCACATAGATTTGGGGCTCTATCTGAATTCCAGACATTTTGATCCGTCATATCGTCCAGCTGTATCCTGGTGTTAGGACCAATGCTGCTTTCAATCTTTCAAACAAGCCCTTTATTAAATGCGTCAAGCTGATTTGTAAGGCACAGATACCACTGGGCTGCAGTTACTGCCCAATACTAGATATGTCAATTGGCTCAGCTATTCAGCTGGATTTGTCTTATCTTTCCCTAGCATTCCAACACAAATCACTTGTGATTCTGTTGAAAGCCCATTTACCACCACCCCATAAATTCACTTCCTGAGCCTTACACTCACAAAGTTGCTGTAGTAACGATAGGCAACACATTTACTAATGTGTTCAAAATACGAAAAACAGCAGCGTCTCCTTTGGGCATCTCCCTGTCTCCATGGACCCCAGTTTAGACCTTGGTGAACTGGGTTGCATTTCAAGGATCTGTTTAAGTTCTACTGAGTTTTTTTTAAACATCTTTTTTAACGTCATTTCACATCTACACAGCAAAGGAAACACATTATACAGCTTCTGAAGGCAAACTGCTTTTATCTGTAGAAAATCATGTACTGAGACAAAGGTTTGAAATATTTAAGGAATACAATAAAATAAATTCAATGTCATTATACGTCTTAAAACTGAATTCATTTCTTCCAAACACATCTCCGCTATTGTGGCACAGGAAGTAGCGAGCAAGCCCCATTTATTGTTTTAAGCATTTCAAGTGGTTGGAGGGGAAATCTCTGTTTGCATTATCCAGAACTTTAAAACACTCCATTCTAAATCAATGCACATGTATGAAAGGCACCTCTTCTTATTGCAAGAGATGTCATCTCGTGCAGTTTGGGTAAGGAGACCATGAAGCAGAGTAGACAATAAGAAGAAACAGTCTATACACAACAAATAAATCGCAAAAAACAAGACTAGACTCATGAACTACTATTAAGAACAAGTGTCGTTTATTACATTTATTAGGATTATGCCATATATTTTATGCCCGGCATGACAACTATACACAAGATGTACTGGACTGTCGAGAAATCCTTCACAGTGATTGATTCAATTTGGAATTTACAACATAGATTATGACATGTTAAATCTACTTAATTGAGTGTCCTGTATGTTTTAGAACTGCATGATCAACCACTAGGTGCTGTACTCTATACAAACACATGTTACAAGCACTGTTTGGCCACTTGATTCAAGGGTAACTTCAGCTCCTCGCTCGACAGACCCCAGGCTTCAAGGCTGAGCTGCCCTGAACTCTTCACCTGGATCTTGTCATCTATGTTGAATACATAATTGCCTCCAATGTGGCTTGTCATCATTTAAATTGTTTGATTAAGTCTATAGTGTTTAACAAGCCTTTTCGCCGGGCTGTTTTGTTTGTATAAACTCGACTTCCAGTCAGATTAATCCGCACTAGACTGACTTGCTTTGTGTCCCAAATCCCCTGCCATACAATGAAACAAAAGATCCCAGGCTTTGGAGGCCTCTATCACAATTACCCAACATGCACCCCATTTCCTGCCAACATACTCCACAAATTCATGACCAGACAGATTCCCAACATAGCGTATTAGGCCCAGGGATTCAGGAGGACCTATTGTTTGTGGGCATCGAGGGTCTGGGGAGGGTTTTGCGTGTCACACTCGGAGCTCACTGGAAATTGACGAGAGGCACAAGGAAACGAGTCTGCTCAAGATCAGACACATAAGGGCTGTGATGATCACCTAATTTCCCTTGTCCCAGCAAGCGAGACAGACTGCAGACAGCAAGCCAAACAGCTACAAAACTGGGCTGCCTCAGCTTTTTGTGTGAAAGGGCAAACTGAGTGTGAAACCCTGGCAGAGATGCTAAAAAACAGGGTTTAAGTTAAACAAATGATCAAAGCTGTGATGGCGGGCTAAGGGATAAGGTGAGGAAGGGGGATAAAAGGCTGTTTATCTGCTCTGAGATCTCAGTCTGGCCTCTCTTACAGCGGTGCTGTCCCTAATCTGGAAAAAAACACTTTGTATTATTTACTGCATTTTTTTTAGCTTTGCAGACCTTGTTGACAGTACAGTTTGTTTATGTATATTCCCCAGGTTTTTTTTCTAGGGACCCAAGCTCCTACTCACCACTCTTAGATAAATGTGAATGCTCTTGCTGCCGCTACTAACAGCAGTTGGAGGTTATACATTTGAACCATGTTAGGTTTCTGATCAATGCTCTATTTTAAAATGCATATATGTTTTTTCATTGTTGGGAGGGCAACTTCTCGTGCATCATAGACTTCACATAATAAACAGTTTTTATAAACTCAATTAAATTGTGACCGAAGGGGATATACAAGTTCTAGCGAAACAGGCAAAACAGCAAAATATTGTCAGTCATTTTACTGAGAATTCAGCTCATATTTTCAACATGGGCTCACACGGTACCAGTTCTCTTACATTGTCTGAACTGAAACTTTAGTACAGTGTATCACAACCCTGAATAACTCAGTGTCTCTGACACCATGTTTAACAGCAGGCCCTGTAGGTCTGCATGACCAGAAAGACCTGTGCTTTAGTATGCAATTGTAAAATGAGTTATTTGCACAATTACCTAGATTCAAAATATCACATTTTCTAGGAAAGACATAAACAGAAACGAAAGGGACATAAACCAACTTGGCTATCTGGCACGCACAGAGTGTACAGACACTAGGATAGATGGAAAAAAAAAGGCTGGCGGCTATTCATGTAGAAAGCACTTCAATACAGGAATCTGGCCGCCACTTCAAATGAAGCGCATCACCGATGTGCACTAAGCAGACTTGTTTCCAAATAAGGCAGGGAACTTACATACACCAGATCTCTATTGCATAATACTACGTTAAAAAAGGACACAAAGTCCCTCTTTTAAATAAGACAAATAGATTTATTACTTACTCCAAGTGCAAAATGCTTCACAATTATTACTGGGTTTTATTACATGACAACGTTCTGGATTGGTGTTGCCTTGACTTTAAAGCAACAGTGAACAAAGGGCTCTTTTTTCATCTGCGCTGGCAGAGCTGATCTTAAAAGAGCTTCTTTATTCAGGAGGACGAGGAGTTCAGAGATTAGTCAGCCCTGTTCTATGAGCCGTCAATGGACTACATGAACATTATGGTGAAAACACTAGCATGACTGACTTGTAAGTGAAGATTTCAAATCTGATGTAGAGCAGACAATATGAATTCCAATGCCTCACTGTATGTTTCAGCGACATTACCTAATACTTCTACCTCTTCCAGGAAATATACAAATACAAATGAGGTAGATTTCCTTTTGTCTTGAAACGATTTTCATCTGGTTTGTTTAATTTTATTAAGAATTAGAATCCCTCAAGTCCCTCTTAGCCAATCAATGTACTCCGATTCACAAACATTCCAAAAGATCGTCTTTCAGTTGACCATAATTAGAAATACTAAACGTAATAAATTCAATGACAAACGTTGTCTTCAAAACCTGGGGCTATAAAGAGATGCCTGTCCCTATTTCTGTATACATGCATGTGTGAGATTTCTAGAGAACCCAGCAGGGTTCTGTTTGAAGCAGTTATGAAGGAATAACAGAAGCTGACCCCTTTGAGATGTGGGACATTAAAATCATGTGGAGATTCCTGTCCATTCAACTGACAGAATTCTCACATAAGTAGTGTGGACTCAAAACTAATAAGAAAATAGATTTACTTTTAAAAACATTTGTTTTAAAAATGGTTGTGCTTTTTTTTTCTTTAAGAAACCAGATAAAAGATGGAAAGGTGGGTGAATAAAAGTTTAATCAGATTACAGCGAAATTAGCCAATCGGTTTTGATCAGCAGAAAGGGAACAGTCATGTAATGTGGCAGTTTACTGGGTGCGCTTCAAGCGTGCAGCAGACAGACTGGTGTGCGTTTCAACTGATAAAAAGCAGCAGTAGAAAGGCCTTTTAACTGCATTTGTAAAAGCAAACAAAAACAACACTAGATGTTTTATTTCCAGTTAGTGTAGTGAACCTGGTTTTAAAAAATAGTTCAAGCCATGACATATATAACAAGTACGTCCACATTATTGTACATACAACCCTGAAAAGTGGTTCTCTAGATGTATGTACATACGCAAGTACAGACAGATATCCCCAGATCTTGATCCATTCTCCCACCAGACACACAGCAAGGTGCTGGGGAGGCTTGCGAGTACAGGCAGTTTCAAAGCAGTATCTCAAGTGTTCACTGCATGAAGAAACAAGAAAACAGCTCTTGCCAATGTTGGTGACCCTATAACAGGTACCCATTTACATGAAAAAGGATAAAATAGCAAAAAACAGTGGTTACACTACCAAGTCTTTTTTCCTCCTTCTTCTCAACCACACATGCAGAACACTCTTCACTCTCCTTGGGTACAGAGGAGCTGTTACTAAGTTTATCTGGCTCTCCAAACGACAGCGGAGTTCTGACATGTTCGTTAGATTGACACTGAAGGTTGCAGCCTGTACCCGTCGTGCAGGCACCAAGGGTAGGAAACCACTGCCAGGACACTGCCGGCTGACAACAGGATTTCTGTCTTGCCACTGTGCCCAAGCCTCTTTAAGAATGCACCAGTGCAACCAATCAATCAATCTTTATTTTATATAGCGCCTTTCATAGTGGCCCACCATCACAAAGCGCTTTACAAGATGCAGTAACAACAAGAAAATCCATAACACTTTAAATACAGAGAAATGCATAATACGTGATATACAGTAAACCGTACTGTACTACCTTTATAAATTATGAACAAGAAATCAACCAAGGACAATTCCAGTCGTCCTGCACTTACTGCACACTTCTAAAGTAAAAAGAAAACAACAAGCCTTTATATTTATTTAATAGTAGTTTCCCCGAGTAAAAGTGTTGTATCTGTGTTTATAATAAGTGAATATGCTGCGTGTAGAGTGTCTATTAAGAGAGATGTCATTTTGCACAGTTTTGACTCCTTTCTCTCAAAATGCATGTGATGGCATCTTCTATACAATAAGGTAACACCCACAATTATAATTATCCTCAGAGCATATTGCATTGCGATACTTGGGGCTTACCAAGTGCTAAAACATTAAGCGGTCACAAATATTTGGAGTGCTTTTTACCTACTTTGTGCGTTTGGGTAAAGAATCAAACGACACAGCCCCAAGCAACCCTCTTACTACCAGCTGTGAAAAAGGCAATGTGCCCCACAGGTCAAGGGTCATGACACTCTGGAAAATGAGAAGTTACTTCAAAGGCAGGAGAGAGTTGTCCTGTTTGGGCATGCCAGACGGGGGAGGGAGGAGGGCTGAGGTAGAGAGAGGGGTTCTTATCAGTTTGTTTAAAGAGATAATCATTTACAATATGTCAGAGCCATAAAACAATAAATTAAAGGCAGGCCCCTGTATCTGATTCATTTATTATTGGTAACGGAGGGTTTTTGTGAGGTGAAAGAGATGCCTAGGAGGAGCATTAGATATTGACAAGATGTAGGTGGGTGTGCTAAACAGTGATGAAGTTCACAATGCAGTAAGCAGAGCTGTGGCTTTGGGGGGGGGGGGGGGGGGGGGGGGGTTAGCAGGAGCACATCTAATCCAATCCGGCTGCCCAGCTCACATGCACAATGAGATTTGTGGTTTCAAACCTGCGGACTGCAATGCACACCCCAAAACAAACGCATGTGAAACCCATGATGTTGCATATCCAAACACACATATGAGTTACCTGATGCTACTTAGTTATTTAATGAAAGTTTTGCTTATTTGGAGTTCATGAAACACTTCATGTCATATTTTCAACAATGCAATTTGATGTTGAATCTCATATTTAACAGCGTTACAACAATTGTTCTTTTCTCTCGCACACGTTCTTTCTCTCTTCTTCTGCAACTGATTTAACAGCTATTTACTTCATCAAAAAGTTCAAATGAGTTAAAAGTTTATGACCAGACCTATTAATACTTCAGCTGTTCAAAAGCTTTAAACACCTATCATACAACCATTCTGACAATGGATCAGCACCACCGCTCTCTACAGAACTACATTCATCTAGTGCACAAGGTACAGATTATTAGGACATGCATTTGTTACTGTATAGAAGTACTGGCACTGGGGCTGTCATAAAGACTATTGCAGAGGTGAAAAGGTTAAGGGAAGGTGGTAGGTCCCTATCAGCATTTGTTTATAGCTTTCCAGCAATAGTCAGATCTGTGAATAAATAAGGCAGAACACCCAGCAGGCATGGGGTGAATATTTATGTGATAGCTCCACTGAAATAAACATTCTATTCAATCAGATTGGGAGGTGTTTGTGAAATGCATGTGGTTAGGCTAGGGGCTGGGTAGATGTTAGGGAGATTACGAGTCCACTTGAATAATTCATTTTAAAATCCAAAGCTATTCCAATCAGCAAAGTCTCTACCCTCCCTGCAGTGTCCTTCAAACCTCACATATGTTTTAGTGAATGTGGAAGTGTTCATACAACCTAGCAACAGTCTACATTATTATTATTGCTAATGTAAACTTTAGTGGAGCTGGTAGAGGGGCCTTTCGAGAGTCACACCTGGTATTTTTTTGGATACATTTCCCAAGTTTATACACATTTCACTTTGACGGATAACCATTTACATTCCGGTGTGTTCGTATATACAAAACGCCACGAGACAAACTTTTCACATGCGTCAAGTCAGTACGGGAGTAAACACAACTCCTCAGCCCTTCCTCCAGGTTAATATGATCAATCATTGCAGACAGGGCACTGGTGCCTAGAAAACAAGATCTTAAATGGGAAACTGTAAACCTTGCTTATCTAAACGTCAGTGTTACCTGATCAGCTCCCACGTCATTGAATATGCACTGACAGCTCGGTATTACAATGACTCTGTATGATACTGCTGACCGTGGACAGGAGTTCCCAGGAGGCGGCGCACAATTGGCCGAGCGCCGCCTGGGTGGGGATGGTTTAGTTTCTCCCGAGTCAGCGCGGGGGTGGCAGCGGTGAGTCGGGTTGAAATAATAAAATAATTGGGCTTTCCAAATTGGGGAGAAAATGAGAAAAAATAATTGCTGATTCCAAATTTATAAAAAATAAATAAATAAATAGAGCATGTGTGGCAATGGGGGTTGCAGTGCGCAGATGTAGATGTGATGCAGTGTTCAAGATAATGACAGACAACAAAATACTGGTGAACTGATGGTTTTAATTTGTAATCCAATAGTCTGATGACAACAGTAAACAATAAATGGAGGACTGGCAGTACCTAACGATGTGTACTGCTCAGCTAAATAAACACGGGGTTCAGTCCCGAAATAATAAGCACGGTATTTAAATACACACACACAATACACAAACACGAGTCCTAGTCCTGGGTGAGTGCTATTAGTGCTAGTGGTGCAAATACAATTTATCTGTGAATGACATTTGTGCTGGCCTGTAGCGATAGCTCCGGATTGTGTTAGCCGTTTAACAAATAACAAATGCAACAGTTAGACCAAACAAACACATAAAACACTCTCGGTTACGTTTCACTTGTCCTTTAGCGGTTCGACCTTAACCATAACAACGGAACAGATCACTTTGCTACGTCCCCTTATATACCGTCAGTCACGCCCCCTTGGTTAACGAGTGCAACCATTTCTCTTCCAATCCAAGGTTGCCACATCACTTCCCTTCTGGGGCGATGACTTGGTGTACTGTAGCTCCACCCCCTTTCTAGATGGCTAAGTTCCACCTAACCCTGGGAATGAATTGTCATGACATCCAGTCCAGGGCACTCTGTTCCCTTTACACAGCGCCCTCACAGGTCGGGAGGGAGATTTATCACCAAGAATCATTCTGTCTCTGTCACAGCATGCTATGCATGTTAGTCCACTGGATTATTTTCCTGGTCTGCTGTTCTGAGTGGAGTTATCCTTCCTATATAGGTATAGGTATGCAGTGTGGAAAAAGTCAACTTAAAGTTGTCAAAAACTCTGAGAATATGGACCAATGATTTAGACACACTTTTGTTGAGTCACCTCTAATTTACTGCAGGGTCTTTGGACCCCCAAGACCACACTATAAAAACAGCCTTGTTCTGGACAGTACCCAGAAAATGATGATGCAGCACTCACTGGGTGGTAGGTTTTACCATCTCTTAGTCTCCTGCGCAATTGTTTGAGTAACCTTCCATTAAACTAATCAAATAGCCATCATTGTTTGGTTTGGGTTAGCTTGTGCTTAGAAGAAGAGGAAGGTCAATCTGGTGAAGTAATTCTGCAGAGTGGTCTGGCTTGTATGAGCTGTAACTGTTTGTGACAGGTTAAAAAAAAAAAGTACTGCGGAAACCACAGAAGCCTCCCATTATCCAATTACACACTGCTGAAAACCAGTCAGCAGCCCCAGCCACATCTAAATCGCAAGCAAACCTCCAGAGCTCTCACACGAACTCGCATCCAACCTGCTTTTAACCCTGCAGCGCCCATTTCTGTATCATACATCATACAACGTTTAGCCACCCCTCGAATTATTTTTTAAATCCAGCCTCACAAGCCAGAATGTTTAACACGCAGTACATTATGTGTTGCCAGACAGGGAAAAAAAAAAAAAAAAAAAAAAGCTTTTGTACAAGAAACAAAATCTAGTTGTAGAAATAAAGTAGCATTTCTCATTTTAAAAATGCATGGGCATTACAGGGTTAATTAGAGATCAAAACTGGAAACAGTTCTGTCTCTCATTGTTTTTTAAGATTCAGAATCTTTTATTTGTATGTTATTTTGGTTTGGAAAGCCATTTACAGGACTGCAAGGTACCCCACAGGAGTTTCACTTTTACTTTAAAGCGTTTGTATTTGAAACAAGCCAGGAGACACTTGATAATATTGACAGTGATAATGAAACTAAAAACACATTTTAAAAAGGTTGGGTACTCACTCTCTTCAATACCCATTATTAATGTGTAGCACTGAGTTTCACCTTTTAAAAAATAGTAATTAATGAGAGACTGAATTCAAATACTTTAAGACCCCATATCTTATATTTTAACAGGGACTTTGTGAAGGCAGCGTATATAAAACAGAACATCTAGATAGTGTGAAAATAAAAGCCAGCTGTTCGATGTGCCTGTGCAATGTCAAAAGGCCTCACTGTGGAAAGC